>NC_140128.1:24380646-24988146 GCF_964035555.1 Netta rufina
CAATCACAACGGACGGGAAGGAGGCAGACAACTATCAGCTGTATGAATGTGAAAATAAAGTATTTTAAAGGGTCAGTTATATCTAAGAATTATACTATGATCTTTTTAATCTCTGATTTGCTAATAAAATGTTTCTAATGTCTGTACATCTTCATCCTTCTTCAGCCGATATTCTTACAAGGATAACCTATGCGTCCTCTTACAAGGATAACCTATGCGTCCTCTTACAAGGATAACCTATGCATCCCTAAATGCATGGATTCATTAAAATATGCAATTTGTTTAATAACAGCTTAGGATGTTTTTGGAAAACTGCAACCAGTAAGATTAAGCAGCCAGGTAATCTGTCCTAGGAAAATAATAGACAAAGCTATTTCCAACACCACTTTCTCTTTTTAAAGCCATATGATACAGACCATGCACTAAGCTGTATTGGACCATTTTCAGTTTCACAGTAAGAGAAAGAATGGAGTCTTAGCAGGGAAACATTAGAACTACTGCAAGTATCACTGCCTTTGATCAGACACAAGATTATTTATTCCTACTATTGTTCCCACAGTACTTATCCTTTAATTTGTTATGCATCGATGATCAGAAAAAAATAAAAGGAAAAAACAATTATTGTAGAATATGAGTACAATTAATTCTACTGTTGCAGTTCTCTTGTTTGTTTCCAGATAGAAAAAAAAAAAACATTAAGAAATGTTGCCAAAACAAAAAAAACAACTATAAGTTCACATATACTTTTAAATTACATTAACTTACTAGAAGAAAATCTGGTAAAAACACTATCAAGTTTCCATGTATTCATAGATAAGCATTTGTGGTTAGTATCTCAGTGCTGCACTGGGCTGTTTTTTGTTTGTTTGTTTTTATGACCTATGCTTACAGTTATTAAATGTTCAAAGAATGCAATCACAAAATACGTAATCATGAATAAACTCAGTCTAAATTTCTCACTACTAACACCGGATCTTCGTGTTTACCTCCTTAATACACAACAGTCCTGTTAGCTTTTGTGAAGATTATAAGGAAGCTGTTTCCATACAAACTATCAATTACAGATAGTCTTGACACTAATCCACTAGTAAAACACAATTAAAGCATGTAAATAAAATAATACTACGATAAAAAAGAGTGAGAAGTAAAAATATGAAATACATTTAGTAAAAATACTAAGCTAAGTTTATCAACGACCAGCACAAACTGTGTCCGCTGTTGAACAAAGGCCTGGATGAAAGCAAACCGCCATCATTGCACATTCCCAGACAGAATATAGCCTAGAGACTCTCAGGTACTTGTATTAGAAGGATATAATTAGAACACTTTGAAAGTCTGCTTACAAAGTACATCTCCAAGCATGAGGGCAAAAGGACCATACAGTTCTCTCTCAGTATCATCTTAAACTCTCCACACAAGTATCGAAAGCACGATGAGAGCAGTGGTAAATGTAAAAATTTAATTCTGCCTAACTGATAGTTTCCCAGAGTTATATGTCAGGTCCTGTAAGTGTAACAAAAATTGAAAAAATGCAGATTTCTTCATTCTTTGTAAAACATGGTTAAAATTCACTACTACAGGGTTCTCATATATTGAAAGGTCTGAAAGACGGTCAATAAGACTGACAAAAGCAGCACAGAGTCTTTAATCTCTCATTAGGGTACTGTGAGGTTAGGTTTATAGAGAGACACACTATCTTTCATTACACCAGCTAATATAACTGGAAAATAAAATGCTACACCAAAAGTCCTAGGCATTTGTTATATAATACTGAAATCAGCCTTTACAGTAGTTCTAATGTAGCTTACATTCCAGGTGTTGACACAGACATTGTCAGAGTGTTCTGCAATAACAGAACAGGTGCACCAAGAAAAATATATTGAATTATCTCAGTTTTTCTCTTTTAAGTCAGTCAGTGAAATTGTATCTTTCAACAGTTTATATCTATTTCTTAGAAACACTGAGGTTGTTTTTAAAGAATGTTAAACCTAAAAGAGGAAGAATGTCTGATTTTGCTATTAATACTTCAAATGGTATTTAAATTCTTATATCATTCTGCCACCGTTGTTTGGTTTCTGTCAGAAGGACACTATCATGGTAAATCTCATTTATTTACTTTTTTTTTTTTTTAACTTTTTGTCCTCAGAGTACTGTTGGGCTGGACATTGTGTCCTCTGGACACAATGTGGACAAGAGGAATATTGGTAAGAAAAGATATATACAGTTTTTACAATAGAAAAGGTGAGATTTCATCATCTGTTAAAATGGTACTAGCTGGACAAGTGGATATCTTGGTACCATATTAGTCTGAATAGAAAAAAGCTTTCATTGAAATTTTTGGTCTACTTATCAATGATACTTTACTGCCTCCTTTTCATGCTCTTTAAATAGTATGCAAAATTTGATTCACTTTATTATTAATTGGAAGAGAATAATAATAATAATAAGAGAATAATAATAATAATAGAATAATAATAATAATAATAAGAGAATAATAATAACAATAACAATAACAATAATAATAATAATAATAATAATAATAATAAGTTTTTCAACCTTGGTATACTTTCAAATGGTTAAACAGTACCAAGAGCCTCAGTAAGGATTCCACTGAATAGGAATGTTAGGAGAAACTTACCTACAAAAAGTTTGAATTTCTCACTTTAAACAAATTTCAAATATCCTTGGTTGTTGCTTAAGTGTGTTTATATTTTAGTCAGATTATAAAACCATGAGACAATTACTTGGTCTAATTATAACAAACAACAAAAAGTATGCTGTTCTTGAGATTCTCTGCACAGAAAAATTTAATCTGTCTTGTGATGCACAGTAGCTTTTGTTTTATTGATAAATTTTGAAAATATAGCTTTGAAATATTCATTTTCATTTTTTACAGTCAACAATAATACTTCACTTAAACTTTCATACTTTCTTTCTTTTGCAGATGCAGTTGGGATGAAAGACTTTATAACTGTACTCATCTCAGTAAACAGACATATAGTTCAAATGAAGTAACAAAGATTCCCTACCTTGATGGATTGACTGTAAGGTCCTATGCTAGCAGGTGCCCAGTGGGATATGCTCTGTACATGCAAGACCAGTTTTTCATCACTTAACATGCCATCTGTTGCGATGTCATTGCTATGTGCAAGGCAATCAATGCAAAATAGTACTCCATCAGGTAACAGAGTTTCCACACACACTCTGAAAACACAAGACAATTATATTTTTTCAAACAGTTTGCTTGCACCAACTTCCAGCATTTATTTCCCATGTTTTTGTTTTTTATTTTAGATAATGATTTTTTTTTTCAGAAACATAACATAAAGCTACAGTATCACAGTAACCTTCTAGCTGTTATCTTCTCTCTAAATGATGATCAGCTTCACACCTTCGACAAGATGATTTGCATCACCAAGGAGAATCTAGTATGATAGCCAGTGTCTCATTCCTGCTTCGTTATTGTTATGTGTATCATTTTATTAAGAATATATGAGTTCTATTACTACGAAAACTTTGACCACACAACTCTGGGAATGTCAGGTAAATTATGCTAAGCAGCCTTCAGCTTGAGAATACCCTTGTCATAGTCTTATCTCCGTATGTTTTTCTCTGCATCTTCTTCCAACAATTGGACTAAAGGTTCAGTTTTCTAATGGTATGAAGTAGTTTATTGTTCCTTTACACCCTCCTTACATATTATAATACAATACTGAGCATATTTTTCTGTTTTACTTTACGTTGTATGACAGATAGACATTTATGATGGCATAGAAAACCTGCTTAAGCATTAATTGATAAAGTTCACTATTGTTTGCTCCAAGGAAGACTGTGCCTGGATGGACAGAAAGACAGTCATTCTGTTGCCTCTGGCCAGTGAGAAAACAGGGTGTATGGGGGGGTGTGGGAAGTTGGGTGTGTAGAAAGAAAAAAGAAAAAAAAAAAGAAAAAAAAAAATTGACATTTCAAAGCCAGAAAAATAATTATATTTGCAGTCCATGCATAAAAAAGTCATTTATCTCTCAGCAGGAATCCAACAAAAATTACTTGGTTTCTTTACATATTATGTAATATAACCTTACAAAATTCTTCTTGTGTTCTTGTCTTGCTTATTTCTTCCAAGAAAACAATCTTTCTCTCCTCCTCCCCCATGCAAATACTGTATTTTTTCTTCATTACCATCATCATAAGCATGGATGAATGGATTTTCTGCTTGGGCTGGTAAATTTTCAAGACAATTTTGCAAATTTAGTGTAGATCCACACCCTTGAGTCTGTGCTTCTAGCATATTGCTTGTGAGAGCTCTCACAATCAGGTCTCTGTGCATAATGCCATGATGCAGCCATGCAAACTACTGCATAATTTTTCTCTTAGCTAAAATGCAACATAAATCTCTATGTTCTATAAAATAATCATAAAAAGCCTTTTCCTGCTGCAACTTCCTAATCTTTCTACCTGTTATTTATGACCTTTCTGAGAAGTCACGGAAAACTATATGGCTGACTATGCAAATGTGGAGGCCCAAGACATGCAGCAGAATGAGAAATGAAGGAAGCTAAACTGGGATAAGGGTAAGTGTCATAAAGCGAACTTAAGATTCTCTTAAGCAGTGGAGATTCATTACCATGTAGTTAACAGCTGGAACTAGACCCTTCCTCCTAAGGCACACACAACCAACACACTATTCTTCTGTTATTTGGTAAGCCTGGACTACAGTTAGTATTTCAAAGAAGCATCTGCCTGCTCTCTGTAATCTCTTCCAACACCCAGACAGAACAGATGATTAGGAGAATGTGAATCTATCATGTTATACATTATCTTAACAATATATTTTAACCATTGCCACACTACACTTAAAATTCACATGACTATACTGCACTTCATAATGGGAGTATACTATATATTATTTTACATTAGAAGATTTCCGAATTGTTGGTTTTAAAAAATATGAACAAGACATGAGATTTGACTTCCTAGTTGACCCTGCTTTGAAGAGCGGGTTAGACTAGGTGACTTCTAGAGGATCCTTCCAAGCTGTTTTAATCTATGCATCATTAAAGACCTGCATGATAGGGCAGAGTATACCCTCAGCAAGTTTGCATATGATACGAAACAGAGGAGTGGCTGTTTTGCACCAGGGGGCCATGCTGCCATTCAGAGAGATATGGACCGGCTGGAGAAATGAGCTGACATGAACCTCAGGCATCTTAAGAAGAATTGCAAAATACAGTACCTGGGGAAGAACAACCCCCAGGCACCTGTGCATGCTGGTGACTGCCCAGCTGGAAAGCAGCTTTGCAGAAAAGGACTTGTAGAGGTCCTAGTGCACAACAAGATGAGCATAAGCCAGCAATGTGCCCTTGTGGCAGAGGGCTGGTTGGCATCCTGGGCTACATTAGGATGAGCACTGCCAGCAGATAAGGGAAGCAAACAAACACGCAAATAGAACCCCATCAAGACAAAAGACCAGTCAGCTCAACCTAGTAACAAAAGAGAACTGAAAACTCTCAATATATGCATTACTTTTCTGTAAGGCCATACAAGGGGCACTTATAAACCTTGTGGAAAATATGACGGCAAGAATTTCCAACCCTAGTGTTTTTGACTTTAGCACTTGTGATGTGATTACTCCAAAAGGCAGCAGAACTGTACTTACAAGTCTGTGAAACACAAATATTTGTACAAAAGTTTCATAAATGTGCTAACAATAATACAGCATATTGCAGTGTATCATAAATATATTATAACAGTAGTCTAATCCTACCTTGCTGGTGGACACAAATCAAATTCTGTCACATAAACTGAATTTATAACATTGAAATCTTTCATGTTCTTCGCATACAGATGAACCAAAATAATATCCTTTAGTTTCAATCCCAATGAAGTCATATTAGCTGCAAAACAAAAATAACATAGCTGTTAAAGATGAAATATTTTAAATGTGTGCAGAAAGACAACACAGGCAACCTGTGTTTGTCAACAAAACAAGTTGATAACAACTAGTTGTCTAAACATGACTGAAGGCTTTGCAACATACTACCTTTCCTTACATTATACCCAATTTTTCATGAAATTCTCTCATGTTAATTTTTTTTAATATGCAAAAATATATCACAAATAAATTCTATCCACACAGAGGTGAATTCTTACTCCAAAAAACATATCATGCATTAATGCATATAGGTATGCTATATTCCTAATTTTTTGCAGTTTTATCTTTTTTTTTATTTTTTCTTTTCCCCATTGTTTTGTTTTTCAGACTACAACAGCTAGTAATCTATGAAGGACTTTGAATCACAAAAGTACAAAACTGGAAGGGACAATAGGAGGTCTTTTAGTCATCCTCTTCAAAAAAAAGATCAAATATTTATATGATTATTCCAGAGTGATGCTTTCCTAAGCTGTTTTAAAAGAAAAACAACACTGCAGTAATAACCTCTGCATAAACAAAGAGTTATAAACGGCAAGACACACAATAGGAAACAGAAGTGGCCACAGGAGAAATGAAGGAATGGTAAGAGCACAGAAAAACAAGCACGTACAATTAAAGAAAAGATCCTGGGAATTCAAAATCACTTGAATGTGCATGCATAGAAGCTTCCAGTCATAGCACTTTAGGAGAACGTATTACTCTTACATAGTCAATACCATAAAAAGGTATGTGGATCAGCTCTGCAGTGTGTACCTTTATAACTCATGAGCAATAGAAACAAAATGAAGACCTAAGTCTTCTCTGAAAGAAGTGAAGAAATATAGAAGATATAGCTGTGACCAAACTTAAATGACCTATGCAAAGCTCTTGTCAGCATAGATTGGCAGATCTTGTTCTTTAATGCTTTAAATACAGTTCAAGAGTTGGCACACTTCCATGAAGGTTGATGTGGTCACACCAGTACTGAGTTTTGCTCTAAATGTCTCAGCTTTATTTAGTCAAACCGCTATTAGTGATAGCAATCTGAAGAGGGGAATTCTCACTGACAAAAAAATACAGTCCCCACTAAGTGATACAAGAGATTATAAAGCAATTGACATAGAACTCTTATGAAGTCAAGATACATCTCCAGAAATAATCAGATGAGAAATTAACACACAGTGATAATTCTGTTCAGAAATATAAATGGTTTGGGTTGGAAGGGACCTTAAAGATCATCTAATTCTGGATTTAAAAATAAACATATTTGAAAATTGCCCGATAGCAACAACTATGTCAGTACCAGCTATTATTTTATCACTCAAGGAGAAGATAATATTTTTAAAATTTCCAGCCAGCATTTTAGTCAAGAAAAGATTGGGTCTGCAGCATTATCTGAAGTATTTAACAGAAAAAAAGTATAAATTTAAAATGCATAAGCCAACAAACTGTAATTTGTGAAACTGTAACAGTGTAAGAGCAGGTTGAAGGCAAAGAGATTTTGATAAATTCACTATTTTTAGCTTTATAAAAAAAATCTTCTTAAAGTCAAAGTACAATCCCCATTTTTTCTGCATGAATTAGAGGAATGGTGGGAAATAATCTCTCCCTAGCTTGTAAGCAGAATAAAATTGACCTATCCAAAGTATGAAAGCATAAGTGATAAACCAGTTACAAACCCACCACTTGGGTTCTTAACAGTATGTTCTTCTTCTGAGGGCTATTATTTAGTACATTTCCACAATACACCAGGAAATCATACAGCCTTTCTTGAATTTTAAACCGTTTGAGTCATCGTTCCAAATTATTTACATATTTACATGTAAAAAATTATTTATATATTTATATGTAAAGCACTGCAATCTTTGTCATCTTCTGATCACATCTAAATGAAAGTTTTAAAAAATAGTTTAAGAAAATAAATGTGAAGAGTAATGTACTGAACTCCCTCCTGTTCTTGTTTTCATGGAAGAACTCTATCTACTTGACAGAACAATTGTGTGTTTCATAATGTCCAGAAATTTCCGTTTCTGAATCCTTTAGGCAGCACTTATTCTCTTTAGAGATTTTTAAATCAGTTAACCCTTTAAAGAGAAGGTTAAAAGGACTGTGGCTGTTCCATTTTTACAGTATAAAGGACTGAACTGCTATATAGATCAAAAGTATGAATTCAGACAAAGCTTTGTGCATATCTGCAGATCAGTGAAGTTCTCAAAACAGCTTGTTTTGCCATGACAGAACCTTAATTCATCCAGTCTTCCACATCCTCTTCCAAAAAGAAGATAGTCAGAAAGGAAATGTGAGAAATGACATTTCCTACCAAGAATTACATGAAAAATTACTATTTTTTCCTGACTATAATACAGCTAATGCAAGTAATTCGCTGGAAGCAGCAGGCCACTGAACCAGTCATAGACTAGTTCTTCTTTTGATAGATGCTATAGTAAAAATATATAATATTTTACTGGCAGATTTCCATTCAAATGTAATGAGAACAAAAACCCTTTCACTTCAATTTACAAATAGTGCCAGTAAGATTTACACTAAATACTGCTGCCTTTTACTAAAAGTTAAATCACACCTAGCTGTCTGATTTCCAAGCAATTAAAACCCAGTGTAAGAGCCTTTGAGAAAGTACAACTTCTGAAAAATGTTGAAGGTTTCTTTCTTATCCTATATTCAGCCATGAAATCAGCTGCACATTTCAAACATAAAACTTTAGAGGACTATACCTCATGAGACTTTCTGAGCAAGAATATGAGACTACCTATTTGCATAATAAGAATTATTTCCATTTTAATGAATGAAAACAAGCCTATGAAATATGCTTTATTTAGAATTTAGACTGAAAAAAAAAAAGTGAATATTTTGTCCTGCAAGGAGAGGATAGTAAGGAACCTGGATTTCATGAATCCCAAGAAAGCAATTTCTTCTTTGCATTAAGAATATAAATAAGATTTACTACTACTGACCTAATCCTAGATGCCAAAATGTTCAACAGCTTTCTAGAAAACTTAATTTAAAATTATGGTAGCTACAAAAGTGCTTTAGCAAGTAGACAGCATCCATAACACACATGCACTCACACATAGTATATATTGCAAGAAAGCTATAAAGCAAGCTATAAAGCAAGTAAGCACTATGGAAATAGCATCACAGTGATATGATCACTACTCTGGCTTTCCAGGGTCTTCAAAAACCAGTCAAATTACAATGTGTTCAGTATTAAAGCCAACAACGATTCCAATCAAACACTAACTGAGATAGCACACTGACAACCACACTATTTAAAGTTACCAAAACATATGACAATACATATTTTAAGAACTACTATTAACAGCAGATAATGGATTAAATGAAAAAAAGTACCTTGGAGAGAAGAAAACGCCTCCCTTGTTGCCTCTTGTGTGGTTTTGCCTTTTGATGGAAGAAAATGTGCTGTGATACCTGAAAACCACTGGTAACCATTCCTGGATTTTCCTGAGCTTCCAAATGTCTTAGCTATGTGAAATGAAGTACAGAACTATGATTACAAAGATGAAAGATGTCAGATTAACCAAGAACCTATTTACATTTTGATGAAGAGCTTCTACAGAAAACAAACAAACAAACAAAAAACACAAAACCTCAGGCTGTTAAAAGATCTTCAAAATTTATATACAGAAACATAGGTATAAAGCACCTATTAAAAGTAAATGTACTGATATCAAAGCTTCCAAATGGTACTTGTCAAACCAAGTGGTACTTCTCCAAAACTGCCTTCAGAAAATGTGCTTAGAAGTGGCATTTAGCTGAAAATGTCAGTACTTCTCTCCTTCTTCCCTTCCCCCTCCCCAAACTTACAAATTTTCTATGTGTTTTGTGACAGAAATGTCACAAGAAATTATATTGAAAAGCTACAATTTTCAAAAGTATTCAAGTGACACAGAAACAGCTTATCAAAGTTACCTGACAAATTTTAATGGAAGTTAAATGTTTAACACGGTTCTGATAATCTTAGCAAATGCTTCCCCCCACACAATCAAACAACCCATCAGGAATTTATCTACATTCATGTGCCTAAACAGCATTCAATAACAAACACTGTTACACTATGAAACTTAATTTTCAGGAAGAGGTTACTATTCTTTGGATTTAGAGTAACAGTGATGCTGTGGTACTTCAATGAGTTACCCATCTATGAATTCAAGTTTATCTTGCATTAGTCACCTCATGTTTCAGGCAATGATAGTATGAGGCATATGATTTATTACTGTGGCTCAACTAAGAGACAGTAGCTTGTTAGGGTGCTAAACGTGATCACGCATATACCCGAGGCTGCTTTTACAAATGGGGTAGACTCGCAGCATGCAAGCAAGTCACATGGTTGCATTTTATAGATCATTTTAGAGTTTGCTTTTCTACTTTCGATTTAAAACTGTAGAGTTGGGGTACAGGTGTTGGAATGACCTTCGAAATAAAGCTCATTCCTTCCACTGTAATGACTGATTATATTACAATAATTTCATTCAGAAAACAATAAAGTTTTTTAAGCATAAAGTATTATAGACTCACTGAAATCCAAAGAATTATGCTTCAAAGACTTCCAGATGATTGGAATGATTTTCTGTGGTTCCTCCACTTCTGATGAAGGTAAAATGTCTCCATCATTGCAGGTTATGTCACAAGAACAGCTACTGACCTTGAACATATCTGAAGACTCCCCCTGCTCAAGACAAACATAAAATAACCAAGTAAACAGCTTGCCAAGCAGTGTGAAATTATCAGATTTCATCGTTCAAATTTTCAGTTTTGATTGCAAAAAATACTACAGCTCCAGGTGTACCTAAGCTTAGAATATTATTCATGGCAGAACAGCAACAGGATTTCCCACTCTTTAGAATGCTAAATTAGCAAAATACAATAAACTCATGTTGACACACCATATGAGATCAAAATGCAGCCTTAGTAAATAAGAGCAATGGATATGAGAACTGATAAGACTTGAGATAAGAGATAGAACAATATTATAATGAAGAAACATTATACCACAATTGTGCAGCTATCTTAAAACAAACAAACAAACAAACAAAAACAGATAAATTAAGTGCAAGAAGGAACACAAATATAAAAGTAACAATTTGATAATTAACAATGTAAATAAATACTTGAAAAACGGGAAAAGGACTAGCAAGAACAGTTTTAAAACCTTGATAAATCTTGAGTAAATGCAGCAACTAAGTCTTGCTCCATTCACTTCAAGGAAAGAGTATCCTTTCCATCAAACTCGACACATTTTGGGATGCTCAGAATTTTGAAACACAGAGAACAACATTTACCAAGATTTATACAGTGGGGGCAATTCACTGATTTTCCAAGGCAGCCTAATCTGCAAAGTATGTTGATGTTGGGGTCACTAGCTTGGCAAACACTACTTTTCTTAATCTAAAAACAATATAAATTATGACAGAATTTGTCCATGAAACTTAATCACACATCACTTCATGCTGCAGCTCCCGATTCTAACAATAATTTCTGCTCAGAGGTCATTCATATAGTATCTGAAATACGTATTTTATTGAAGGCTTCCTAAATACTGAATTCACAAAATGGTGATAAAGCCAAATAAAAAAAGACAAAAAGGTGACAAAACATGAGGCTTTCAGAAGTCCTTAAATATAGATCAGAAATTGTTGAATATTATTTTACTTCACAAGTGTGAGATATGTTCATCTGATTCGTGTCAATATGGAACAATGCTAGGACTGCATGGTATGATGAATGTGACCTTCTGTCCTACAGACCCTTGTATAACCACAAGTCTAAGAAAAACAGGGTGGTTAATGTATACAGTTCTTGTACCTTGCAAAGGAATGTTTTAGCAATTCCTGTCAATAGAGAGCTTGAAGGGAAATGTATTTGTAGGCTTTTCCTTGAAGTCTCTGATATCTGGGGGGTTTCAGAATAACTTCTAACTATTATGACTATTGCATGGGACATTGTGCAAGTTTCTGATATCTAGCCAGGAGATTAAGAAGATGGGGAGAGCTGAAGAACAACTGAAAGACAAAGCTTGCAGGGGACATTGCACAAGTCTCTGACATACAGCCAAGTTGGACAAGGGAGAAGGACAAGAGGGAAGAAGACTATGAGCCTTCAGCACGAGAGACCACCAGAGACCCCCAGAAGGACCACCGAAGACTGATACGCATGCTCCAGTAGGAGGGTTTGGATTCCAGAAACTAATTATAATAACCCTGTTTTTTTTAGAAGTAGTAATGAATGTGTATTAGCCTAGGAGCATAAAAATCAGCTGCTTGATGTAACTGGTGTGTGTCTTGTTGGAGCACCCAGCGCTGTTTGCTTACCTCTATTCCTTTAATAAATCATAAAAATCATAAACTTTGATTATAGTCCTATTTTGAAGACTGAGCCATTTATTACACTTCAAGAAAAAAAAGAAAAAAAAGTAAAAAAAAAAAAAAAGGCAGAAACTTATAGCATGAATTAGAAGTCTGATGAGAGTTCAACATTTACATTGACATTTGACTTCACTGGATAGAGAAAGGATCCAGTTAAGTGAAAGCAGGGTATTTGGAAATTCTCAAAACATTAAATTACAAAAAGGTCATTTCCTAGGAAACTCAGTTCTGCTGTCTCTAGAAGGGCTCAAGGAGAGTTTTTAAGCACTGTAAACAGTAAAGCTATGCTCTAAGAGGGGCTGATGTTCTTTGATTGGACTTCATTTTATTCATTCCTCTTAGGCATCACAGCCAAGGCAATAATCAACTTTATGTGAATCAATTGTACATGAGAGGTTAAAAGAAGCCAACTAAATGTGACATAATAGCGCAGATGAAAACTGCAATTTAGCACAAACACTATGTGTATTCCAACATTACAGTATACAAGCATCCAACAGCTTCTATACCATTTCCCACTCACTGAATTACACCTTCGACTACCATCAGTTGATATATTTTGCCATTAACCAGAGGGCCACATGAGAGCCCCAGCCCTTCAGGTAGAAAATAGAGAAGCAGGAAGATAAATCTGGAATAGAAATAGATCTCCAGTTGGATTATGCCACAACAACCAAGATAAAAAAAAAAAAAAAAAAAAAAAGTTTACAAGATGATCCTATATAGAAATATTCAGGCCATACAGTGGCATGAAGTGCAATAACTGCTACCATCTCCTTCTTGCAAATGGCTGTTTTATTGAGTTGGTTGCTTTCAACATGAATGTTCATCATAGAATCACAGATTCTTCTAGTTTGGAAAAGATCTCTAAGATCTAGTACTGTTAACCTAGCACTGCCAAATGCACTATTAAACCATGTCACTAAGCTCTACACCTACATGTACGTTTCCTGATACGCGTTCCAATAGCGAGCCTGTTCCAATACTTCACAACCCTTCCAGTGAAGAAATTTTTCCTAATATCCAACCTAAACCTCTCCTAGTGCAACTTAACGCTATTTTCCTCTTGTCTTATCACTTGGTGCTTGGTAGAATAGACCAATCCTCATCTTGCTGTAACATAATTAGGCTTGCTTTAACACATGTAGAATGAGATAAGGTTTCCCAAACCTCCTTTTCTCCGGGCTAAACAATGTCAGCTCCCTCAAATGCTCCTCATAAGACTTGTTTTCCAGACCCTTCACCAGCTTCATTGCTCATGAAACTACAAATTAGCATGGAACACAGACATTCAAAAGGTACTAATACAATATACTGAGTTTGCATCTCTTGGTCCTAACCTGTGAGTAGTGATACTATCTCAGTTCTGTGTTGTTTTTGTTCTTGTTTCTTCTAAATAAGACACCTGGGTTTTACCTTCAATATGGTATAACAAACTATTACTTTCATAACAAAACATTATGAAAGTAAAAACATGATGACTGGAAAGGGAGAAAGAAGTTCCAGCTTGACAATATGACAGTCATTCTGTTTCAAGCTTTACGTAAGTACCTTCTGAGCAATCTAGAGGTAGACATCTTGTATAAATGCTATGAGAGACCTGTAACTTCTCTCCATTCCCTAATCTTAAGGACCGAATTCATGACACTACACCACTGAATATGAAACAAGCACCTATTCCATTTTTATGCCATCTGTGAAGATAGTTTTCAACTATGTTTCTAAACATCTTTTCTATAAATGTACTTCATAAAAAATTCATGAGTATGTAGTAAAACTCACAGATTTTATCACAACTGGTTTGCTGCAACCTACAGAACTCCTGTGTAGCTTTGTACTTTGTTAATGTTACATATAACCCAAATGCATGCCATATGAAATTCTCATATAATCCATTCACATCCTTTTTTTCCTAAATATGTCAATATTTTGTAAGTTGGGAAACATATTAATATTGCTTCACAGATACATATAACGGAATTATATATCTGTGTTTATTCCTTTACACAAACAGCTGGTCAGTTGGAAATTTTTTGGAAATTACTAAGAAGTACTAGAAATTCTATAAGGTTTCTCATGAACCAAAGACTATAAGAATAATTATAGACTACAGTTCATTTCAATGGCTATGACACATCACAATGATTCATTCAAGGCTGATGCCCACAATGCTCCAGAAACATAGGTAATCAATCACATTCAACAGCAGCACTGGTGTAGGCTTCAGCAGAAGTATTAGGTGTGGAACCTGGCACTAGAAGAACAGGCTCAATGCCAGCATAAGTAGAGCTGCCAGACTCTGTTTAGTAGCTATATTCAAATCTCATACAAATGTTGGTCTTCCGTTCCTGTCGACAGAGAAAATAATCTAAGAATGTAAAACTAAAAGTTACAGACTGTCACAAATAGACCAACTTTCCCTGAATAATATTCTCATCTTTTTAAAAACAACAAAAAAAAAATCAAGCTTGCTATAATGACATTTTAATTAAATCTTACAGAACCTATTTTACCACATAACATTTTCATGTTACTTCACAGAAGCAATATATTTTCCCATTTGTTACACTGTTTCTCCCACACCCACTGTACATTGTGATACCAACCTAATTCTGGATCAGAGCCTGCATGCATGCATATGTTTAACTATATTCACATAACTCATGTCATTGATGTAAGCACACTCAGAATGAAGTTAAGCAAATGCACGAGCGTTCCAAGATCCAAATTCTCCCGTTGAAAAAGCCTGGGAGCTAGGACTTTGACTGATACAGCTGAAATTCCATGTAGTGGTCTTTTATGAAAACAACAGATTGTCATCTTAAAAAGCTTATATTCGCCACCATAAAAACTGGTATAAAAACCTATCACAACAAAATTCCAAAACTGATAGTTTCCCACTGAGCAGCAATGAGAATATAGTGTGGCAGAGAGCTCACAAGACATAAGGGAAGACTCTTTATTCTTCGCGGTTTACCTTGACAACATAACTCCTTAGAATAAATATAATGAGGGAGACCACATACATCTCTTTGCAGTATTTCAAGTACAGTATACAGACACACAGGACAGAAAGTCCTATACTATGAAAGACTTTAAAATAAACTACTTTTATTATGAAAAGAGAAAAAAAAAATATCCCTTTTCAGAAAACTGGATCTGCAATCAAATGGAGTAGGAAAGAAAATCCTTTATTTTGAAATAAATCACTGTACAATGAAGAGAATTCTGCAGTTATTTCTTAAAAAGTTTACAAAAGTACTTGTAACAAACAAACTGGAGTTACCCATATTTTTACCATGCAGAAAGGAAATTAAATGTTACCAGGTAGAAATAACATTAAATGATGACAAGGTATTAAAAAAAAATGCCACCAACAAAACATGTTTTGCAACTTGAAATTTCCTCCTGTACGCTTTAATACCACTTAAAAAGTCTAATTCCTAAAGCTAAAGTCCTAGATGGAGATTGATTAAAATAATTCAGGCTAGAAGAAACTGGACAGAAAGAGGTTACAAAGTGGAATCAAATCTGACCTGTAGGATCACACTCCTTTAGTACAAAAGGCATGTAAATATCTCCCAAGTGCCTTTTCTAATATGTTAAAAATCATTCGTCTCCAATTTAACCTGTGAAATTGATTTGTTGACAGGGACATAACTGCTTGCAATACTGAAATGTGTTCCACCAATGTAAAACATGCCAAGATGTTTTACAACCAGGAAAATAAATGAGCCTTGCAATATCAATTTATGGTAGGTAAATACAATGCAATACTATGAATTAGTAATCCTACTACAAGAAAGTACACATCAGATATGATTATCTGGTGCAGACGAATAGGCTCCTTTCCTTGTGCCAAATGTAGCAAGAAAGCTACATGGCTCCCTCTCATTCTGGACTATCCCCAACCTAAGAAGCTGCAGTTTTACAGCTTGTATCATTTGATGTATCTGTCTTTCTACCCACTGGGACTCAGAGAACAGAGCATTCATTATTAAATGTGGGCAAGAGCAATTATTAGAACATGAATGATAGCTAATATGTTCACTACTGGTATCAGAAGTATGCTCAGAAAGAATTACCAAATCAACAGAAGCTCCAGCAGCTTTCATTTCTGTTTCTGATCATTTAAAAGCCAATACAGTTCAACACAGTAACAGAACATTATAATATGGGGAAAATACAAATGTTTTGCAAGTTCATTTTGCTGGCAATGTAAAAAGGAAAAAAAAAAATAGTTATTGCACTTTTAAACAGTTATATTTTACCTTATTTGGAAATATAAAAATTAAATATGTATCGAATACAAAAGCTGATACATTTGATTTAAAAAATGCTGGAAAATGCTTGTGAAATTGCTTCCCATTCAACAATTTAAACGTGCAAAAGACACAATCATACTGGCCAAGTAAAATAGCAATGAAACTAGATATGTGTATTATGTATATCACAGCAGTGACCTTGTTTTTTTACAATGAAGTAAATGAGACAACCATGAATTTTTGGCATGAGTGTTTTATTTGCATTATTTATTCTTAATGTTTTTGAAGAATACCTACGAAAAAAAGTTTTCTTACACCATTTTTTAACCTAATTTTTAATAGTGTTCTAATAATAAAATAATACATTTGATT
Source organism: Netta rufina (assembly GCF_964035555.1). Taxonomy (NCBI): domain Eukaryota; kingdom Metazoa; phylum Chordata; class Aves; order Anseriformes; family Anatidae; genus Netta; species Netta rufina. Next base: position 24,397,596 of record NC_140128.1, read on the forward strand.
ATCTCTTTAGTCTTTTCTGTATCACTAATAATGAAAGAAAGAAGGAGGCATAAAAAGAGAGCTTGAATTATTATGCAAAAATACATCTTGAAGTTGCACAGTAATGTATTAAACCAGAACAGTGAGTAAAATGTTATTTCCCCCCAGGCACAAGGGCTCATTTTGCTGCCAGAAACAATCTAAAGCAAATTTCTACCCAGGCTTTGTAGTTAAACATGAAGAGATTTATCTGAAGAAAATGCATTATAGAGGAGGAAAGACAGCAGAGACTAAGGTACACTAGCTATAATTGCATAATGATTATAAAGTAAATTTAAAGAATGTAAAACTAACACTTGTAGAACATAACTAAGATAAAATAGAATAAAAGTTAGAAATAAATAGAATAAAAGTTAAAAATATGTATGAATCAGTTGAAATTATAACAAAACTGATATCATAATACTTATTAGAATTACACATCACTGTGCAGACTATTAATGGTTTCTACAAAGAGCTTCTATAAGTGGCCACTTTTATGCATTGCTCATAATAGAGTGTTTTGCCCAATTTTCAGTAATCCATTAAAAGCCTGAAACGAAAATTAATTCTCCTCCTAAAATAGTGGTGTGTTTTTTGTTTTTTTTTTTTCCCCTGCAGTGATTTGTTATTGGCTTTCAAGTGCTGAATTACTAACTGATATTTATTTTTTTTATAGAACTTGTAAGCACAAAATAGTGAGAAAAAATACAGTCCTACAGGCATTTCATTTTTGAAGGCCTCTCTATTATTACTTAGTTAAACTGTGCTAACTTCGTAACATGCTATGCTCTGAAAGATTGACTGGTTCTCCATATTCACAGCTTCTTGAAAACCCAGCTTATTTTATCATGACATAAAATAAATTAATCTATAGCCAAAACATTCTGATACTTTTCATTGTGAGGCAGCCATGGCATAAAACAGACTATTTTCCTTTTAACTCTACAAGACATTAGTTTATATACCAAAATCCAGGGCATGCCTCTGTAAACCTTACCTCTTAGGGAATGTGACAGCTTTGTCTACAATGAATTTGAAATATGATTCACTACAATGCTACTTGAAACTGTGAACATTTAACCAAATCTAAAACATCTACGTATGAGGGAAAAAAAGCTTCTGAACAGATAAAAGTAAAATCTTGATTCTCATATAAAATGTTATGCATTTTAATATGACTTTTGCCTGATTTATATAAAGCTTTGTGTTTTTCATTTTCCCTAGCCTGTCACATTGCTGAGATGTATGGTGTATGTTAGCATCAAGTTTGCCAGGAGCAATAAAGTCAATGCCCTTAAAGAAATATTAATCTATTATCACTAGTCCCCACCATGCCCCCACCACCAATTTTCTCTTATTCAGACTATATGGGTTTGCCTCACATAGTTAGTTAACATCCACACTCTACTACACAAATATTTGAAAGAAACGCAAGCTAGAAATGGACAGGGTGAAATACAATTTACTTTCTGTGGCAAGATTGAGGTCATCATGAAATAAACAAACAAACAAATAAATAAATAAATAATGCAGATATTGTATCTGTTTGGAAAGATAAAAAAAAAAAAAAAAGAGGTAAAAAAGTGTATCAGATATTGAAGAAAATATGGAAATGTAGTTGCTCAAAACAGATGAGATGTAAAACATCCGTTGAATAACATTTTATAACAATCCTTGAACCTAAAAGAGGTTTGGTGATCACCAAAGTGTAGAAAGAAGTAGGAAGACCTGTAAAGAGATGACTGCAACAGTAGCAGGAAGATCATGAGACATTCTTTCCAACAACAACAAAAAAAAATAGGAAAAATGACTTACTTGACCTTCTTATCTCACATAAAATTTGCAATACTTATGCCACTAGAGTTCTTATTCCGGTTCTGCTTCCATGGAATCAGAAGCTAAAAGAACGATCCCAGTGAACTACCAAGAATTCTCTTAAGTTCTTTGATGACTATATGTTCTCTACATGATTTAGAGTCATTAATTAGATGTATAGTTCATATGGAAAAAATTAAATGACCAACCAGTGTTTTTTTTTTTTTTTTTAAACAAAACAAAACAAACAAACAAAAAAACCTCAACCACTTGTGAGTCAGAAGGTTTTAAAATCAGTCACTTTGCATCAAAAACAGCATAAATAGATATCACCTCCCAACAAGTCAACACTGGTCACACAGTTACTAATAGAGCTGTGTTCCATGGTGTGGCTAGCTGTATGACACAGGTTACATATCTGCTTGGTTGCACCATGTTGACGAAGCACCTTGAGGTTTCAGGATGAAAAATGCTACACAAATATACTACCTTCATTCATTTGACACAAGGAAGCATTTGTGTTGAACTTTTCTTATGGCAAATTCAGAAATTCAACTAAATATGTACAAAGTTACTTCAAAGTAACATGAGAAAATGTAGCTTAACTCCAAATCTTGACAAAAAATCAACAACAACACATAGCTTTAAAGGGAGATGACATTTGGAATCTACTTGCCTTATCCTCCAGGTGCAATTTTAAAAAACGAAGGTAAGCCACAGGTGCAAATGCATCAGCTGAATGCACAACCACCTTTGCTGAATCTCTGAAATACAAAATTATTAGCATCACATATTAATGTATAAATTTACATTTAAATTATCAATGTTTAGTCACTGTACAACAGACTGCAAAGTAACTCATTGATTATCTATTAGTTAATTGTGTTTTTTTAATAACAATTAAGAAAACAAGTTTGACATATAAAGTCACTTTGTTCAACAACACATTATCTTTACTAATTTTGAAAAGGAGTAACTGTACTTTCAGACCAGCACTGAGAGATTTAGCTAGCTGTAGCTTTTGCAATCATAACTGACATTCTGTTTTGCATTCCAGAGACTAATATGTAAAGCAATCTCTTCATTGCATCAACAGAAGATTTTTTTAAAAGTCTTTTATTCCTCAAGTGATTCTCCAGGGACCAGTTCTTGAAGTATTAACACCATACAATATTTCACGCTGAGAAACTGATTGATTTGACCATCTTGCATCTGATACTGAAGACTACTAGACACAACTTTTTAATGCCAAATGTGTTTGTAACAATGATAAACTTCCTGTGTGCTGATTCAAATTAGTTAATTGTAGTTTTCATTTTTACAGACACAATCTGTCACACTTTCATTCAGAAGAGGCAGTATCTGTTATATCCATATGCATGGTTTTACTGCTTAAGCAAAAGGTAGCTCTAGGAAACAAACATCAGAAGGTGAGAAATTCAAAGAAAACATAAGAGAAACTTAGATGCATTAAAAGAAAACCTGAAAATTGTTATAAGCAAGGCTAAGGACATGCAGATAATTTTCCTGAAGCCACGGTGCCCTTGATACCCTCACAGTATACAACAAAATCCTGTTTGGAATCCCCAAGCCTAGCTCTTCTCAAGTAATGACACATGCAAAAACCATGCAAACTGGAAACAGTTGAAGTCTTGGCCAGATTTCACTGACTTAATGACAGTGTAAAATTAACAGAAATATCTGCTTTTTAAAATGTGGCTTAAGATTTAGAACTAAAAACTCATTGAAATAATCACCATTAGTATATTGCACAATAACGATAAATACTTCTAGCATAAGAAACTCTGCTTCTCTTTTAATAAACTTTTGAAGTAATTTGTTTGATAGTCAGGTCTCCAGCTTCAGTCCTGAGAGTTACCATCAAGATTTTAAAGACAAAATATTATGTATTCTTTTAAATTTCCTTAAAGATTGTTCTTTAAGATTAAAGTAATTCTTTTCAAATGATCATGGTGTCTTTTTCTTTTACTTTTAACAGAAATATCGTAAATGGGTAGAAAATCAGTTTGGAAATCTTTAGTATGGGAAAACAATGTTAGAAATCAGACATTAAGACTGCAGTGATACCTGTTACCTGGCTGTCTTCACTGTCTGAGGGTATTCTCAGTAAATACTTGCTGCTTTACATTGAAAGAAGCAACAGCAACTGGGAATTCTGGTACTTTTTGTGATGCATTAGATATTTTAGATTAACAGAAAAGCTTACTTCCAAAAGGAAAAGCAAAATTTTAGGGTTATTCATTGGACATGTCTGTTTAATTTAAACACCTAGTAACTTTTTAAAAATACTAAATTCTGAAGTAAAAGTGGCAGTACAACTTGTAATCCCAATTCAGCAGTACAGTAGTATGCATGCTGTACTGATACACAGGTATCCATTGATACCTACATTGTATGTCCAATAACTTCACAATTTTTTAGCACTTATTCGTTATTCAAGTATTGTAAATAGCAAGACATCACAAACATTTCTTCTAGGTATGAAATACATTGTTATGACATATAGCTAACACATTGATCTTTGATGATGCCATAGTAGATGTCTGGTTTAATATGTCAGTATTTCTCAACTAATGGGTCAAAATAGATAGAATATGTGGTGTTGAAAATAGTATTACGATATGTGTCAAATAAAATTTTTCTTCAAACACTTCATTTTCTGTCAGCCTCTCAGAACATACATCATTGTTCTAATAAAATTCTAACTAATAAAATCTTTTTCAATACTAAATGTAATAGAGGTGGAAACTAGAACAGTTTTGTTTTCAACAATAAGTCACCAATTCAAAAAAGATAGGAAGTCCTGAACTTAGATGTTATGTCCAGCTTAGGAAACAGTAAAATACACTAAAAACAAACAAAAAAAAAAACACAGAACAAAACAAGAAAGAAAAAAGTTAGAAGAAAACAAACAAACAAACAAACATAAATCCATGAACAGCAGAGCTTAAAATGAAAAACAATCATTAGAGAGACCCTGACAGTTATGAAGGCCATATAATGCTGAAATTCTGAAATTTCATTAGGAATGAAATTACATTATGACAGAAACACAGGAATTTTATTGATGAATATTTTCAGAAGACTTTTGAAAGCAACAAAAAGTAGTTTGAAAAACTTTCTGAATTATCTAGTTTTAAAATCATAATCATCTGATCCCTCAAAACTTATTGAAGACCCGGGAAATATCTATTTACTTTAAAACAGTCAGAAATATTTTCAGAAGACAAATATGACAAGTAAGAGCAAGCCTTTTTGGTTTTCCTCTTATTCTGAGATTTAGTATTGACTCCAAACCTGGAACCCTAAACCTAAACACAAAGATAATGACAACATTTATCAGTGTAAAATTATATTTCCAAAATATTTTCAGTATGTCAATTTAACTTAAAAAATATAAAAGTAAAACACTTTGTGTGCCATAAATATTAATGGGCCTTTATCATAAGGGTACATATTAGATGGCATTCACATAGATGAGGACTACATCTCTCTGATTTGCAGAGGTGTCAATCAATTGCACTGTAAATATCAGTGTAATACCAGACAGAAAATGATTGGTACGTCTTAAATATTGAGTATAAGAAAGCTGACAACTGGATTACAACAATCTGGTAAAACCAGATAAAACACGTTTGACTCTTGGTTGACAACTCTGGATGTAAGATTTTATTATTTGTTTTTAATGCTAAATCTTGTTTATTTTCAATTATTTCATGCAATTTGGCATGCTTGGTTTGTGAAGTGTATTTTTTAATGAAGATTGAATGGAATGGCAAGAATTCAATTTAATATTCAAATGCAAATTTAATCTTATGCTCTTACACTAAATAGACTCCCACTTCTCTGTAAGTCACACATCAAGGTTATTTTTATTTTTTTTCCTTGGTCTAGATTTCTTTTTTCAAAGATGACACTGTGGAAATATATCACAAGTCTCATGTGACAAAAGCAGCAACCAGTGAAAATGCTACCCAAAAGTAGTTTTATAAACGTTAGGCATATTTTCTCCTCTTTTACTAGGTTTATGTGGCAAGGTTAAGAAAGGTTAAAAAAAAGCAACAACAACAAATGCTGCACAGCAGTTGTGAGAGGGGGGAATTAAGAAAAAAATATGTCAGAAACAACCCTGCAGACACCAAGGTCAGTGAAGAAGGAGATGCTCCAGGTGCTGGAGCAGAGATTCCTCCGTAGCTTGTGGAGAGGACCATGGTGATGCAGATTGTCTCCTTGCAGCCCATGAAGGTCCATGTTGGAATAAATATCCTTTCTGCAGACTGTGAAGGAAGACACAGGGCTGCAGCAGGTGGATGTGCCCTGAAAGAAGCTGCCAGCCCCATGCAGGGGCAGGCTCCTGGCAAGAGCTGCAGCTCATGGGGTCCCACATTGGAGCAGATCAATAATTTCCCCCAAGTCAAGTCTGTTTTGCCCATGATGGTATTGGGTAAGTCATTTCCCTGTCTTTATCTTAACCCACAAGCTCTTTACTGCATTTTCTTGCCCTGTGTGACTAAGGAAGTAGAGAGTAAAGGTGCCTTCATGGGCACCTGGCAGCCAGCCAAGATTAACCCACTATACCTATTATACAGGAAAGAATTATCTCCATTATCTTCCATAGAAACTTTCTCTAGCGAAAAGTTTCCAAGGAACTTAGGACCTTGAAAAATCTGTACAGGTTTCAACCTCTAGCTTGTAATTCTTAAAATTCCATTTATGCCTCAAAAAAGTATCAGGATATATACCACAATCACAGTTATCTAAACATCTGGAAACTGTACCAGCATAACCAACAACATAGTCTGTTTAGCTTCACACAGCGTGCATGAAAAACAAGAATAAAAAGTAGAAAATAATATTATTATGAATAACTTATTTAATGAAGAAGAAACTACAAATATTTTCAGTGTAAAAAGTAATAGATTTTCACACAAATGTCCCTCTCAAAAGCTATGCCTTTATGACAAAGTAGTAGAAGAGCTAAGCAGGGCCAATTACACCTGAGAGACACAATGTCAGCATAGCTATTCAGTTTCCATTACAGAAATGTGTATTTAGAACTAGCTTGAGTAGCTGTTTAACAGCCTACTGTGTTTATATTTATTATTATACAAACACTGATTTATATACTTGTCTTTTCCTGCATTTTTGTTCATTTATTGTTAACTTTTGTTATTATTTGGAGTGTGGCCAATAGAAATAAGGACAACTCAGCCTCTGTTTTAGCTAGTCCAAGTATTCAGTTATCTGAATGGCTCATTAAACCACTGACAGTCAGAAATACATTCAGAATATATATTAAGATATTCTTAAACTGGTATTTGGCTGATCCCAAACCAACGGCACAATGTGCTTTCCTAAATGTGTTCTCAAACTCTTTGCAAATATAGTTCCTGTAGGACCTGATGGCAGGATAAAAAAATGTTCTCTCCCCACACAACACCAACCAAAAATTTCTCGAGACTTAACAGTTTTCTATGTAATGTGTTATGTATGCTAAAAATCCATTGCGTGTATGCAAAGAGAGCTTTCTAAAGAAGGATTATGCATCTTAATTCCAGCGGAACTCCCAGATTTAATCTGTAGCATAAACGCCCAAATAAATAGTACAAATGTAAATGATAAGCCAAACACATTTAAGTGCAAAAACTTATAGAAGCATATTTCATCCATCAGTTAAAACCTAGCTACCCTTCTTCTGAAGTATACTCTTTACTTCAAGTGTTGTAATACAAATGCTGACTAGGCCACAATTGCCTGGTAACGGGTAGTTTTACTCCTTAAAAAAAAAAAAAAAAAAAAAAAAAAAATGTTTAGCAAAATTCTGCCTCTGACACCTACTGGAATTTATGAGAATTTGTCAATTTAATAGAAATCGTATCAGACCTTAAATGGAAAAACGAATCTTGTACTAGCAAAGATTTTGCAATTTTTTTCTTTTTCTAGAAAGAGACCAAACTGATTCAATCTGCGTGTATATTGGGTTGTTTTGTCCTAGTTCTTCCCACAGTTTATTTGTCATAATGCATACTTAAGCACCACACATGCTTTATTCTACCCTCCTGCTTAACTTTCCAACTCCTACCAATTAGCACGTTAGTTCTCAAACTACTACTTCTACCTAGGACTAATTGCCCTCAGACAATCTTCCTCAACAAGTCTCACTTCCTAGATCCACAAGTCCATCCACAAACTTAAATCCATTTTAAGGATTCCACATTCTTACTTTCTGAATTTTCCTCTTATTAGAGAATTCCATAGCTTTCCTGTATGGAGATGTCTCCAGGCTCAAATTATCTAGTTTAGTTGACTACAGAGGATTTATCTTCCAGTCAACCAATAGCTCAGCAGACATCAGCTAGACTAGCTTCTATCCCTTTGCCCATTTTGTATATTGTTTTTTCTATCTTACTGCCATGCAATGAAACAAAGTTGAACAGCTCTTAGTTTTCTGCTCCATATATAGATAGAACCCATCACTATGGAAAAATTAAATAAATAGGTCTTCAACATGAAAGCCTTAACCATGTCTATCTTTTCTACAATCTTGACCTTTCCTAAGATGATCATCACCAAATACATGATTAGTATTCTGTTTACTTGGCTAAGAAAAGGAACAGCAATCAAAACACCTCACTCAAAGCTTACCTTAGCTATTTAACAGTTTAACAAGAAACTTACATCAAGACTCATCAACCATATCCCACTACACATATTTTAGCAATTTATGTTGAAGGAATAAGGTATTTAGTGCAAGTTAGATGGATTCACCAAAGTTTGTATTCAAAATATCCTCTAATAATTAAAGAATCATGTTGATCATTCTAAGCTGCTAAACTTACACATGCCCACCTGCAAACACGTGCGCACACACACACACAGTTAATGGAACCCACAGGCTACTGATGTGGCAGTTTATCAAATGTAGCTGTAATGAAAGATAAATATTACAGGCAATTCGCACTTCATGAAAGGATAAAAGTGTCAGTGTGTAGGTACCAGTTTTACTGCAGGCCATAATCAGCAAGTAAACGAAAAGTGCAAATGTCTAAAAAGTTTATAGCCTTCTATGAAGGCCTCGTCTTGTCAGGTATTGATTTAGGTTTTTGGAGGACTTTGCCAGTGTTAAATGAAGTGAGTGTTTGTGAACTTAGAGGACATGTTTTACCTCTGCCAACACAAGTTGCCTCCAGCTAAATGTGAATTTGTTCACATTGCTTTAATATAAGGAAATGGAAGAAAGTGTTCCTTACACAACAATTTTCTTCTTAAACAGAGGGCAGTCCAGAGTGAATGTTTCATATTCTCCACCTTCTCCGCAAACGTGGACTCCGTATTTCTCAGAAAGCTAACACAAAAGGGAAATTTAAATATGTAAGCATTACTCTATTAAAGATATTTTGCATAAAATTTCAGTGTGTACTTTCTAAAAGACCACACATTAGAAGGCTGAAAAAAATTAAATATCACATAGAGGGTTCTTGACTTCTTTGTATGGCCCATCACAACGATCTAAGAATTATCAATGTGTTATATTTAAGTAGAACTGGCACTATAATGTTCAGATAAACAAATGAAATCCTAGTAATTCTTCCACAGTAGACAGGAAAGGTTGTTCAGACACCCAAATTTGGTTCTCTCTCTTTAGCATAGAGTTCACTTCTGTGAGAATCTTGTACTATAAACCAATACAAGATGTAACACTTTACATAGAAGTATACAACAAATATAATTTTTGGCAACAGATTCAACAATTGCTTCTACATCTTGGTAAATATCCACTATTCCCCAATATTCTAACAAATAGAATCAACAGGTTTTCTAATAGTGAAAAGTTAAAACAAAACCAAAAAAAGTAGCGATATGTTATTTCGTTTCCAAATTGTACTGAATACACTAAGTCAGCATATAAATTTATAAATATTCCTGAAGATCTCAATATCCCACTAAAACACATAATTGTCTTTTACAATTAATTAATTAATTGTCCATTAAATTCAAAATAAGAGATGTGACTAGTTTAATTATTCAGTGCTCTATAAATGAGTAGCTGTAGAGCATGACCCAAAGTTCTTTTGCTTGAGTTGAGTGCACACCTGCTGTATAGTTTTCTCTGTAATTCTACATTAATATATTGTACCAATAGGTAGTAATCAAGCACCTGCACCATGCCCAGAGCATAGCAGCACCCTCCCTTTTTCTGCAGAAGAAATTCCTATCCTGATCAGCAGATTGTATCATCTCAAAGTGTTCCAGCAGTAGCTGCTTCAAAACAAGTCCTGTCCAGATTTTTTCATACAAAGAAAGCATTAGTTCATGACTACCTAAACTGCAGTCCTCAACCCAATGTCATTATTGGGAATATTTATTTAATCCCCTTATGCTTTCCCTTAGAGGAACAGATGCATAATATCATGCTTTTTCAGTTGAAGTAGGAACACTGTTCTCCGCCACATGTAGGAGGACATGGTTGGAAAAAGTCTGACTGGGGGCTTTACAATAATCCAACATCTCTTGTTTGTCTATTTTTAGGTAAATAAGAGACTGCTAATTTTATATTGTAGGTTCAATTCTGCATGTGGTTATCAGAACCATGTGTAGCAATCCCATTTGATATATTCAAATGATACTGTATTTTTAGTATTGAAATTGAATGTAGAGTTAGTGTTACTATACTCTAGAGTTTTCTCACAGGTTTTTATTTTAAAAATTTGAAGAATATTTACAGCTTCGGCCATCGTCTTAGCTAAAAAGAAAATCAAAAGCATGAGAGACAAGATCGAAATACATGAAACTTTTTGTCATACAATTAAAGACCAAATTTTACATTTAAGAAATTAAACAAAAGGCCTGAGTCCTCTTCAACTTTTATTTTGAAGGAAAGTATAAATGCTCTGAGAAGACAATTCCTAAGTGATACTCTACGTGACCTTCTGTTGGAAAAATCTCAATCTCTTTTGTAAGACATATTAGATGATGTTTTGAATGTATTGTTATCCGAGACGTTTTTCATTTCCCTTTCACATTTTCATTTAAAGAAAAGTAACTGGAGAAAACCTTTAATCAAGTGCTCATTAAAAAATTGCACTCCTGGCATAAGAGAGAACTTCATCTGTCAACAGTGGCAAAAAAATTTCCATAGGACAAATATATCAAGAATAATTAATGTTGATGCAATAAGAATGGACAGTCTACAAAACAGTTAGTCAAAACCTTTTATTCTTCTTGCTGTAGCTTCCACTGGCAGGGGAAAAGAAGGAAGGAAGGAAGGAAGGAAGGAAGGAAGGAAGGAAGGAAGGAAGGAAGGAAGGAAGGAAGGAAGGAAGGAAGGAAGGAAGGAAGGAAGGAAGGAAGGAAGGAAGGAAGGAAGAACAAAACCAAACAAAACTCTGAGGTAAAATGGAAGAGAAAACTGGACAAGATCTTTGTACCAGTAACCTTTTCCACAGGGAACACAAGAAATGACTGTTTACAAGCCATTTTTAAAATTGGCAGGTTTGCTTGTAAACCTCAGAGCCTAGAATAATTATTGCCTATTTAACATCAAATACTCAAAAGATGTGAGATTCTTTCCTGCCTTTGTTGTGGGAAATCCCTTTTTTCAGTGTCACTGACTTTAAGATTGTACTTGACACCAATCACATAAGATGCTAAAGGATTTTCACTTGCCCCTGTCAACAGGAGCTGAGGATATTCAGCACCTCATAGAAAGATACCTAATGTTCATTTTCTAAAGAAGTGAGCAGTATTTTAAAGATGCCATCAATGACATCAGAACTTTGCCTTTTAATCATTTGTTTACATTTTTCAGAAACTGTTTTGCAAGTTGGATAGTACATTCATAATAATACAGCAACTTAGACTAATCTCTATTTTGTTATGCTAGATCTGCCTTTTAGTTCAGATAAGCCAGAAATGTAAAAATTACACAACTAAAAATGTAAGTCCAATTTGAAATCTGAACAAATTATACAATGAAAACAATTTCTACACTATTCAAAATCCATCTTAACTCAAATACACAAAGTGTAAGTCCAAACATTACCCAATGAACAGTCTTTTCTGACATTGGAAATGAAACAGGAGTAAAGTTGACTTTCTCACTGATGTTGAATAATCAAAGATACAATATCTGAATGCTAGTGCTTCTTGTTTCAAGTGAAAACTTTTTTCCCCAGACAGAAATTGTAACAGCTAGTAAATTCTCTGTAATTACAGAAATGTTCTTTACATCAAGAAGTACTCAACAACTTCTAAGGCAAGCACACAGATGACTAAACAATTTCTTACTGTCTATTATAGAGACAGAAGTACAGACAAATATTACAATAATATACATTTAACATTCTATTCATGGATTTCAAGGAGTCTGTAAGCAGTCTCTGAGATTTGGCAGGTTGCCAACAAATTCTTTCGTGTAAAACCTACAGTTTAGGTTCCCATGTATATGGGAAACAGTGGTACATGGAACAGTATAGTAATTTAGGAATTATGCTGCAACCATTCATCAATAACTAATCAAAGACCAATAATTTAGAACAAAAATAATTCAAGAACTTTCATTGCCACTGTTCTGAGCCAGTAAAATTTACCCCTGAAAAAAGTATGGGTTGTACTCAAACCTCTTGTATATAGTCAGAAAAAAAAAAAAAAAAAAAAAAAAAGCAAAATTAATTCCAAGTTTTTTCCACTCAATACAATCAGAAGACCAGAAATTTAAGAGACTATGTATTGTTTCCAAAGTTAAATAATTGATTGCATGAAAGCAGGGTTTCCCCTCCCACCCTTTCAATTAATATTGACACTTGTTTTATAATGTCTCAGATAAAATAGCTACTTCATGCTTATTTCTTGTATGTCCAACAGACAAATTACAATGTGATATAAATTGATTTTGATTTTATTGTTAGTTCCTTAAGGTAACCTATTAGAATAAAATAAGTTTATATCATGCAGTCTCAACTCCTGATCTTAGTAACAGAGAAGCGGAACTTTAACTTTCACATGCTAAAATGTAAAGAAGGATGTTTCCATGAAATCCCAGATCAAAATAAGTTGCGTGACTTGATACAGAACATGTTACAGTAGTATATCAAAGACCCTGTTATACTCAGAGGCATTTTTCTGGTCACTGAAGTAACGAACATATAAATTGGCTTTCAACAAAACTCAAGAACAGGTAAAAACACTATTTAAATTCTTTTTAAACAGAACAGCAGAAATTCTCACAAACTTGCATGCCACACTAGCAAAAATGCTATAAGGAAAAATTCTACACCCTGCTGAATATAAAACTACTTTATTGACATCTAATATGATTTTAAGAGAACCCAGAAGAGAATCCCACTGTCTACCAGAATTTCTGGTGTTGAAGACTTCACTGGGTTGTGAAAGAATGTGTCAAATCATTAACCTAAGCTTTTCTCTACAGTCTATAGCTAATGATTTGATTTCATTAGGCCTTTACTGGATAAGTATCCAGTAAAAACAATCTGTTTGCACTTACTTTATCTGTCACAGCATGCATACATACAGAAGAAAGTTACATGAACAAACATCAGCAATGCAGTCTCCGTCCAAAAAAAACTTGACAACCAGTTACAAATAGGGTCAGAATGTCTTATTACATTTAGCCATTCTATCAAACTATTCTATGATATATATAGAATATGATATTCTATATATCTATATATATCTATATAGATATATAGAATAGATACAGAATATATCTATATCTATAAATATATGGATAGATATATAGATATATATATCTATATAGATATATAGAATAGATACAGAATATATCTATATATATAAATATATGGATAGATATATAGAATATCATAGAATACCTTAAGATCGTTGTTGTTGTATTTATTGGCATATCAATAAAAGATAAAAACTACAAAGGTGGGCTTTGAGAAATATTAAATCATGACAGTAAGAACTTCAATAAAATCAACTAATAAACAGTTTAGCCAAGTATCAGGAAGATACTTTGAGATTTCTTTGAGTACTTTGGGATTTCTTAATTTATGATTTTCTTTTTTAAAGTGAATGATCAAATGGAAAAAAAAGTAAGACAATCTGAGTGTCTTGAACATTCATTCTTCATAATTAGCTTTGCCAATTATCTATCCTTATGCCTCAAGCTATATAAATGACTAAGAAAATTAAGTTAAACAACAAGAAGTATTTTTAGGAATTGTTTTGTGCCAATTTAGATGGCTTAGGCTAATAACGTTTACAGCAAAACTCTGTAAATAGCTAAACACAAAGAGTTGTGGGTTGGTAACTGTCTTGTAGACAAGAAATCAGTAAGCTCTGTCACAAAACAACATACAAAAACACATTTTCAGGTCAATTATACTCAAATTGTACTTAGCTCAATTTTTGATGCTTCTACCTCAAACCCAAAAGAGACTTACAAAATCTGGTCTTTTTATTCCTAGTTACATAATTTATCTTAAAAAATATATATATCAGCACCACCTATAACCATTTTCCTGCTTTGAGGACTTTGTACGTAATTAACATGGTCAGATTGTGTAAAAAAGATATGAAACCTTCAGATGGAGACATTTTGTATTATCTATGATTTTGCCACATACATACTTCACTGTAAAAGTATCTAAATTGCATGCAATTATTTAATTTTATCTTATTTACACATGAGCTAATATTTTCTTAATATTGAAGCTTCTTGCCCTTATCGTGTTTTAAAGATGCTGGCAACAATTGTGAACTACCTTCAAAAGGAATGTTTTTCATACTGAAAGTGTTTATCAGAGGCCAATGTTCTCTGTACAATAAACGTTAGGTTAGGATCTAATTTCTCAAATAAGTAAGTATTTTTGATTGAGTTAATTTTACAACTAGAAAGTGATGTTGCAGAAAGTCAGTAACTTTGCCTGTATTCTTTCAGTAATACCTCCAAAAGATAAGGCTCCATTTGATCCAATGTTTTTCCTAGATGCTTATCTGGATCTAAACCTGGAGTGGAAAAAAGAAAAAAATGTGTTAAAATATGTTTTTAAAAGTATTATTATTATTATTTTTTAATTATTTCTTTCTTTATGCTACATATCTCCCTAAGAAAATAATCCTACTGTATCTAAAATAAGTGTAATCCTAAGGAAAACATACTTTGTCAGAATTGTCTCATCCCCTCTGGGCAAGTCATTTCCATGTTTGTGAAGAATAAGGCCAGTATCTTTTGCACTGCATGTCAATTAAAAAAACTATCATTTTCCTTTATTCGAAATTTCAGTAACCAGTAAACATCTTGGTCCACAGTAATAAATAAATAAATAAACTACACAGAAATAACCTTCCTAAGGCAGAAGTTACCTTTCTATATACATATTGAATTAAAATACTAGTTAATTTCTTGTAGTTCCTGCAAGAGAGATACATAAATTATTGGAAGGGACACAGACTGTTTTCTGCAATAAAAACTCTTTTGTGTGTGTTACCCTTAATCTGTGTGTTACTTACAGAATGCCTTTAATGTTTTATCTTTTGATGTATTACAAAATATTCTGTAAGATGCCTACATTTTGATTTATTTTCCTAGATAAAAAGTAAGCCCTTTTAGCATTTGACAATTCTAATAACTTGCCTCTCTGCATTCCTGTCTTGGCTTCTTGCCTTTATGAGTTTTGCCAACTCATGGCTGTTACAGTGTCACTTATCAGGAATAAAACAAATAATTGATGTTAATCAGTACTGGGATAAAAAAAGGCCAGGAAAAAGTGTTTCAAGAGTAGGCATCCCAATCAGTCAGTAACCAAATTAACACCTTAGTTATGTTGGAGACTACATGGTCAAAAGGTCTTAACATTCAGAGTAAGAAAGAAAACAGAATGATGACTTCTGACAGTGAAGGTACACTGGAAAATTTTCAGTGATCCCATTTTCTAGCGCTCATCGCAATGCTTGTCTATTTCTTCCTGCTGTAATGCTTTATATAATAATGGATATCATCAAAGAATTGCCACCAGAATGACTCCATTTAGAAGCAATTTCTGAAGCATGTACCTTGCAAAGCACTTTAGCTCATTGATGATGAAAGCTGTTACATAAATGTATGGCATACTATTATATAAAGTCTTTGCTGAGTTCAAATAGCTGATATGCCTTTTAATTTTTACAGTGATGGGCTTGGTATACTTAAATTTCTGTGAAACTAAAACAAGTTAGAGTGAATGAGATTTCAAAACATTAATAAAGTTTTAAAATATTTCATTAAAGTGCGTGAAAAATTCCCTTACTGTCTGGGGAAACACTTTACAAACCACTCAATAATTAAAATGAAGGGGGTCAGTTTCTTCTCCATCTGTTTTTTCTTTTGGTATTGGTTTGTTGCTCTTTATTAACAGAATGAAAACATGTGTTGCCACATATAAGATACGGATCATTGAGGATTGTGAAAATTAATTAAAAAATATCTTCATTTCAATAGATTTACTTTGCTCTGAAAAGTAAAAAACTTTTTTTTCAAAACAATAAATTCAAAACTCCCACTATTTTCCATACTGCATCAGACCAACAGTGCATCTGTTAATCTGCTATATAATGGAGCAAATAGGCAAATAATGGAAATGTTCAAGAAAAATGTTATTCTTGAGATATATACATATATGTATATCTAAATATATGTATTATTAGATGTGGTTATAAGCACTGAATAACCCCATATGGGATATTGGTTTGTCTCATTCTTCTGATATGTATCTCATCTATGTTGGCACAAACCATATATATATTTCATACCTCCATTCTTTGCTGTAAACTTATTTATAAAGAACTATAAATACAGAATACAACACACATGACATAAGAAAATACAGAAGAGACCTTATCAATCTAAGTTTGGGGATGAACACTTTGAAGATTTACAAAATCAACAACTTATGCTCTTAATTTTGAAAACTAAATATATGAAGTAGTCAGCTACTTCTCTCAACATCTTCATTTCACAGGTACTATTTTTCTTGCTTACTATTTTTAAACTTTTGCAATGATTCGCTGTAGCTGGAGAACCTTTTCTCCACTGTGGACAGAGTTAATTTACATCTGTGCATGCTAATTTAGAAACTCAAGGTAGATTATACTCTTCAATTTACAGTGACCATGAAGCACATGAAGTGAAGCTATCATAACAACTTCATTAAAAATAGAACAGAAGCATTTGTGGTATATGCTGTGGTGAAAGCTGATCTTGTCTACAGTGAACAATTCCAATGACTCTGGTGGTATCTTCCAATTATTACCAGTTTAGCATTATGTCCTTGATTTTAATGGGACAGGTATTAGTTAAACATTCTGTAATGAATACCATATTATATTAGCCATTAGAAATTTAGATTAACATTCTCCATTAATATCATTACTTTTCTTATAAATTCAGTCCCTTTCCTTAATAAAGCTAATTGTTTTCCTTTAAATTTAAACTAAGGGTTTACATTAGAAACAAGTGAGAAAGGAAAGTTGACAAATACACATATACTAACATATTATGCTCTCACAACTTGTCTTTGATATGAAGAAAAATATGCCTACTGTTTAGCCCCCAATTAATACAAAACAATAATGAAAAATAAGCTATTATACAAATAGTACAGAAATACAAATAAATTGCCTGTGTATGGCAAAATGGGTAAAACTCTACAGTACTATACCTACATGAAAATTTGTCAAACTACAAGGTACCCTTTCTACTTGTTAGTAGCATTCTATTTTTTGGATGGATTATCTTTCTTTTGAAAAACATAATTTCCTTTAGCTTCCAATATGTTTGTATTGTGAATGAATAGAAACCATCTTCTAAAGGCATCAAGAACAATGTAAGCTGTAATTTGCAGAACCAGTAGTCCACATCCAAATAATGGTGTGCATGTATAGACAAAGCCATAGGTCTACTGCTACTATCATTTTAATAAGTTATTTTACCATATTTATAGAACAACAAATATAAATCTGCTCCTACTTCACATGTTTCTCACTATATAAAGAAGTAGATTGATCCAGATTCTTAAAATGAGTTAGAGTGCAAAGAAAAACAATATATTATAAAGCATTAGTACATTCCACTTAACTACATCCTCCAGACTTCTCCATGAAACTAGCTGTGAAGAAAGCTGAATGGGTAGATAAACTAACAACAAGGTCCAGGGCCTGGATGACTATGTAGAATTAAGAAATTAATTAGGAAGAGAACTGTAATTTGCAGCACTGACATCGATTTTACTTAACTTGCATGTATCAATGAGAAGCAATTACAATTCAATTAAAATATTCTCTTTTATTACTTTACTGACTGACCTTGAAGTTAATGCCTGTTTTATTTAATTGCATCATCTATGAATAAATGTTAACCCTAGAATGTTATGCCCCATTATTCTCAATGCCTTTTAGCTCCCCAACTGAATTACATCTGTCAATTTATTATGTGCTGTCATGAAAGCAAGTGGGACTTTATTTCTTTGAGATAGACCAGTACGTGATGAAAGATTTGATAATGCTGTTTTTAACAGTACCCAGTAAAACAAATTGTGCTCTCACCTCCCTTTTATTACAAAATCAGTACATGATAGCACAAATGGTATAATCACTTCAAAGTAATGTCTAGTCCATCTGTAATTCCTGATAAATCCACTGACAGGAACAGAACTCCTTCTTACACCTATCAAGAATGGTTGCAGAACTCATGCACACAGCCACAAGACAAATGCTGAACAGAACCACAGCAATGTACAGATGAGGGCAGAAATTCAGGGCTTTGCTCTGTAGTGAAAAAAAATGTATCAAAGAACATTACTGAAAGGCATTCCACTGGTGCTGTGCATTAATGTTAAGTAACACAAGAAAACCATGAATTAAATGGTCCGCTTTCATCACACATATTAGAGTAACAGTCTTTAACTTTGAAGGACAACTACCTGATATTACTTCTATTTATCATGACAATTCAAAAAAAAAAGAAATCAAGTTCCATTTTTCATGCCATAACATTTGGCTAACAAAAATATATATTTTAAAGCCTCAACTTACTCGGAAAGTGTTTTAATGCATAATGTTTTAATTCATAATTTTAAAATATTCTTGATTTTAAAGAAAGTATTTTAATACAAAAATCCTATTTTCACCTCAAGTTAGTAAAAATGTTGAGAAAATAATGACTCATAATTATTACTTATAAGAAATTGTGCTACATAATTGGTTCAGTGTAGCACTCAGAAAAAATCTCTAACACTAATAGAACAGACTACAACACTGCTTTTGAAAGTTAAATCCTATACTTAAAATGTGTCTTTTTTTCCTTTAAGTAAACAATATTGATTTTTATGAAGGTGGATTAAGTACTGTTTTAACGACAAAGAATCAGAGTATGTTTAGAATAGCACAGGAAAAGCCTACACAAACCGAAAAGCTACTAGTTGGTAAAGCAGGTTTACTCTGCAGGAATACACACATGTCAGATACCCTTCATATTGCAGGAATGCAACTCCCACAGAGATAATAATGCACTGTAAATATACACCTTAAATTAAATTGCCTGGAGGTAAATTATTCCTGGTATAACATTTAGCTTTTATTTCAATAAAAACTTGGGAAGGATGTGAACTTTCTGTCTGGCAGAATAAATAACAGGTTCATAGTTGATTCTTCATCATAACTTTCATACATGAAAGGTTGTATAACAATGGCAAAACAGATGGAGGCCATGAATCTCCATTTCCAAAACATCAAAAAAAAAAGTAAAAGCTGCAAAATTTTCATATAAAAATGAACGAAAGAAAATGCCTACTGGTTATTAGCCCCACCTTTAAAAGATTTAAGGTGAATATACTTTAAATTTATTGTATAAAAGAGCAAAAATCATGCAATATCATTGTGTGCCTTCTTCTATTTTATTGGGATAATTTACCCAGTGTGGAAATAGTACTGGGATAGAATCTGCAAGGTTAGTGGTAAAGTTAGAAGTTAACCTTGAAGGTTGGTTCTAGCAACCAACTGTTCCCAGTACAATTTATTAAGGATCATGGTTAATCTTCCTGTTTTCTAAACTAGGCTACTCCGGTGTCATCAAATTTTAGAATTCCAAGAAGTAAAAGGTTCTGTAACTCATACCAGGCCATGTAAATTTTATCTGTAATGTCCTGTGATTTCTTAACATCAAAGTTATTTTATCTAGTTACATCCAGAATTCAAAGCAACTTAGCTCTACCATTTCAGTAAGAGAAACCTCAATAAGTCTTTGAACAAATTTTGTATTGTTTCATCAAATAACAGTACAATATTTTCAGATACTTGTACAACTCGGAAATGTCCATAGTTTAAAAACAGATTGTGGAAGAATTGTTTAAAAACAGTATTAAACTGTTGTTCTCAAATCCATTTTTCCTCTCATCTTTCAAAACAAGACCACATACAGCAAATGGTTCAGCTCACTAGAAATACTGCCCCAACCAATTTCCTCTCAGGAATTTCAATGGACTTCAGAGACATTACACTTTGCGTTCATACAGATAAAACATATGACTTTCCCATTATAAATCTGTTTTCAGAGTATTTAAATTTGGAATCCTGAAATGTTTTGAGTAGAATTATTTTAGATCCAGTGTATATGACATCTTTTGTTTATTAATCTATTTCATTCAAAGAGTTCAGCCATTCTAACACCTCAGTTTGGTTAAAAATGATGTGCTTTTTTGTCCCTGTTAAAAGATTCTGGTATTTCTGTGCTTTGAACAATAGTAGCATGATTAAGGGATTACAATTTGATTTTGTGGCATGTGCAAGTGCTAAAATTTGTGTCCATGTCATTACATTCATCCCCATGCAGACGTTATAAATCTTTTTAAAAAAAAAGTCATAGCTCACAAATAGATCAATAGAGACTTCTGACAGAACAAACCAGTAGATCACTCACAAAAGGGTAAAAGTCAGAGCAGAAATAAACAATCAGCAATAAATCAGAAATAAAGAATGTTAATAATAACAAAACAAAAATAAACAATCTTGTCCTAAAACTAGAACTTGTAAGGGCCTGGAAAACAAAACATCTATGGCTCTAAGTACACACACACATCTTTAAGGGTTTGAGCTTAAGCTTTGTTTCAGCATAGAAATCTGTATAGTAATTGTGAATTCAGAACTTAAATCTTACAAACCATCAAAGAGCAGCAAGTAACACTTGAGTTTTAACAAAACACCATCTCCACCTCCTGCTTTTAATTCTGTTAAGCTTATTTTTGTTTTTGACACCTTTTCCTAAGCTCATTTTATTTCACTACTTTTCAACTCGAAGTTCTGACTATTGTCCTGTCTCCTTCATTAGAACCCATACTTCCTTTTTTTTTTTTTTTCACTTTAAAAGCGTAATAGTCCATTCTTAGCCCATTTCTGCCTTTTCACTATTTCTTTAGATGATCTGATCTCAAATTGCAAAGTGATCCTTCCACTCTAAAGCTGTCTGTCTTCAATTTTCTCTGTCTCTGACATCTCCTTAAGAATGCAATGCACTCAAAGTCAACTCTCAATTACTTTGTATTTTCAGGCACATTCACTTTCCCACTCTTCCTTCTAACTCTTGTTATCTTTTACTACTGAAAATATCGACACTCTCCCCAGTCTTGCCAATCTCCAGCCTACATGGCAAAGAAGGAATCATATTTTATCTCTTATTTCTAGATCCACTCATGCAAACGGTCACAGACTCATCTCTTCTTTACCATATGATTTTAAAACATTTATTTTAACTCATGTATTAAAAGCTCTTTCTGAAAACTCATCTTACATTGTTATCTGTCATTCATATACAAATATCAGGGCATACAACATTCCAAATGCAAAGAATATTTTCCTTCCGTATTATTTCCAAAACTTTTCACTTAAAGTCTTTCCCTCATGAAAAAAAAAAAAACAAACCTCAGCTAAAATGACTCCTGTGGTTTTGTGGTTTCAAAATTTCAAGCCCTTTCATTCAATGTCTGGTGAACAAAAAGATGTGGCATCTTTTTATTGTCAATAACATGAATGATGAAGGCACAGACATATGTATTAGGGAACGTGCCTAAGGCAAAAATGCCAATACTCTAAAGGAGCAATTAAGTTTTGGAAGCATTGTTTGAAAGTTCAGTGACAGTGGCATGTCAGGAAACAAGGATTAGAAAAAGGGGGAAAAGACTAATAAGAAAACGTTTCTAAAAGTGCATGCTAGGTATTACTTTCATTTGCCAAATCTGTAAACTGAACAGGTACAGTAACAAAAATGCATTAGAAATTATCATATATGTATACAAGATAATTAAACCCTTTTCAGGAACGATTTTTCTAATAAAAGTTTAAGGCTACTTTTCAGAATACATTACTCGTAACAGAGTTGACAGTCATTAAAAATTTTGAGATATTTGAAAAATGTTTTTTGCCACTTTGTGCTCCAATTCAAATTATGATAAACAAGTCTTTCACATTAAGTAAAAAAAAAAAAAAAAAAGAAAATATCAAGAAAAAAGGTTGTAAATACTGTCATAGATTCCATTATCAGATTTACGTTCTGATTTTGATTGAAACATTGAAGAAGCTTTTATTTTTTTCTCCCAGTTTCTCAAGTAAACACTGTTCACTTATCCTCATAAAAACTTACTGAAGGTGAATATTCCTCTTAAAACATCAAGGAAAATATAATTGTTGAGAACAAATTACTCTTACGAGCATAACAAAAATAATTTCAACTATATTTACAGAAATGAAAGTTGTCATATTTCAAAATGTGTAGTGGCACTTAAGTTCTAGTGTCAATTTTCAACAAGATGTAGGTATAGTTAATTATGTAAGCAAAGTAAAACTAAGTAAAACTTGATTCTCAATTTTTAGTGAAGACCATGATGTGAGAAACCCTAAGATTCCTCCCAAACCTTACTCCTTGTTTAATTTCTACTGAAGTTATTACACTTTGTGCTGCAGTAGAAGTTATTTGTTTCAGAACCTGGTACAATTAAGAGCAGTACATAAAGTTACCTAAAAGTTGAATCTGTTATATGTGGACTCCACAAGTTAATTATTGCTCTAACCCGTACAATGTGTCCACAGAACAAGGATGTCAAAAACACATCTTATGGTTATGCTATACTGCACAATCTCACACAAGCAATGGATTACTGGAATTTCAGGTGCACATAAAGACAATAACAACTGTTTCTACTTTAGCTGTTACTGACTAACATCATTCTAACCTTCTGTTATTTCCACTGAAGAGATATATTTCAAATACAGAAGCATGCATCACACAGGCATCTTCTGCAGCAGGAAGGTGGCACGGAAGACGGACATTCATAAGAATTACTCTTTTTTTTATTCCTTACATTTGCTGTTAGATCATGGAATGTTCTTCTCTCAGCATTAAAGCCTCTGAAATACACTCTAAAGGAAAGCAAGCTGATCTACATATAGATCAACAGAAGGCACATGAGGAAGGCCTGCTAACAATACTTCTTTTGCATGTAAGTGAGAGCAATTGGTATTCCATCTGGAAAAGCATACTACTCTGAGATAGAAAACTCTTGCCACTGGCAAAGTTTGTGGTATTAATTTGTAATGGTGGATTTAGGAAAATAAACTAATGCTCATTTACTTGCATAATTATGTGTTTTCTACATAAAATGACAGACTTTTACCTTGCCAATACTAGCACTGAGTTAATGGAAAACAGGACAAGGCAGGTGTACAACTATGCCAGCGCTGATGAATGTCAAGCTCAAGTTACAGATTTGCTTCTTGCATTAACATCTGTAGGACATACCATCTAATGCATCATCCTTCAGACTATTAAATCTGTTATTTTAAATATTTTCATTGCAGTTTAGCTTTGATTATTAATCTAAAAGGCAAAAAGTTAAACTGTATGTTAGCTTCTTTGCCACTTGATATGTTAAACAGTCTTCATACCTTAAATCTTCTTTAATAAGGCATGCAATTATTAAAGCATTACAGAATGGCCCCAGAGCACACAAGCTCCATTAAATTTGCTTACATCTAATTACATTTGCCTGAGGCAGGTGAGAAATTGACTCTGATAAGATCTTTCTTTTACCTGTAGCCAAAAATATAAAAAGGAAAAAAAAAAAATCTCACAGTGATTTTCTATCTAATTGCTATCTACAAGTATTTATGGTATTCGCTTCTTAAACAAATAGCCAACAAAGGACTCTTTGTGCACTAACTGGTCCATTTTAAGCCTTTTTTTTTTTTTTTTAAGGTTGTAGAATACAAAAGAAAAGCTGATCTTGCTTCAGGGATAAGGCAATGATATCTGCTTGTGAAATAGTTGCATCTATTATTTATATCATATGCTTCCTTAATATACTCCACCTATATTTTAAATAGTATTTACTTGTTCCATTTTGGGGCTGTTGTTTGTTTTTCCTGGTTATTTCCCTTTAGTTATACAAATAAATGAAAACAACCTACATTTATCTCTGAGCGAATGAGGGAACACCATATTTCTAATCATTCTAATCCCACTAATCTATAGATGCTATGAGAAAAATACAGCAAGGCTATCATAACCATAATACAAAAAAAGTGGTCGGAAGCAATATCACCTAAAGAGAAGCAGGTTTAAAAAAATAAAAAATTATTATTTTTTTAAAGTCATAGAATTCACCTAAGTGTAAATGGATTATAATTCAATTTTTGGTCAGTATTTCAGTAGAAATAACTTTGTTATAAAGCAGTCCTTTAAAGAAGATGGACAGACATTAGGAATTTAATGTGAAAGTTGCCCAAATAAGCCATTCATAAGACTTCTAAGGTTATGCAACACCTTTTTAGACATACTGCTTTAGCCACCAAAGCATTATACTAGCCATTCTGCAGTGCAATGGGCCACAAATCTTCAGTCAACCCAAAAAACAAGAGGTACTCTGGTCACATTTTACATGTATGCTTAAAACCTCATATGATACTCATAAATGAAAAATTGCATAGGAGCCTGAAATGAATGTATGCTTGCGTTTATATGCTTCTCATGGTTATAAAACGTCATTCAGTAAGATTTCCTATAAAACTTCACTTGAATTCAACTTTAATCAATAAACAAGCTGATAATCTTTTAATTTGTTCCATTATACAAACCTCATATTACATACCTGATGATGAAAAAATGTTAATCTGCTACACAAAGAAACTACATTGTAAACAATTTTTTTTTAAAGAAGAAAATGAAAAACTATTGCTGTTTGCTATATGCTCCATGAATTCAAAGTGTTTTTATACAAAATGTTTTGGCCTCATATAATTACATCTTGTTTAATGTTAATTTATTATATTTCTATTAAAACTTTCATGGTTGTTTTATAATATTGTCTAGTCACCAGTCTGCATCATCTATAAATGTCAATACTGTGAACCACTGAATTATGTGTGCATCTTCACTGCAAATCAAAACTAAAACAGAAAAAAAAAACTGAAAAAGGAATTTAATAACTCTGCTATGAAGAATTACTTTACAGCTACTTTAAAGCTTTGTCTACTCTGAGAAAAGAATGAAATGTACACAGGCTGATTCAGACATTATGACTGTTATTTGGCCGTATGATTTTTTATTTTTTAATTTTATGTTTTAATTTTCTTCATGCTCATATTAACATTTCTTATTCAAAAATATAGAACAAAGTTCCTGTTTTTCTTTGTTATGTAGTGGACTTGCCCACTCAAGTTTTAGCAGAAATTATTACATAATTGAATACATACCAAAAGCTGCTACTTTTATGATTATGGCTTGAATGTTAGATGATATCATTTCTTTAAGCAGTATCTCCTGCTTTCGACGCCAAAGATAAGCTAAAGGCTGAAGACTAAGCCTTCTGCATCTTAAAAACAAAATAAAAGAGGATGAAAGCCAAGCAACATATATTTAAACAGCATGATTAACTTAAATTTAAAGAAAGTGAGTTTCTATGATTTCCTATCATTATGTAAATTTCTTCTATAACTCAATTAAAATATTTAATTTATAACTTGAAATGTAGGAATAGTAATCTCTAACATTAGAAAAAAAAAAAAAAAAGACTACGTAATCTTGTTCTGATTATAGTTCACTTACATGTATATAAGATGTAACACATTGACGTAAAACAGATTTGCCTGGGAACTTAAGTAAACCTTTAGGGATGCAAACCCATCAACAACTTAGGAAATGATCACTTTTTATGAACACAGCTAAGGCAACAGTTACTCCTCTGGTAACCATGGCACATGTCACTAGTACATGTTGAATTTGTTACTCAACAAAACTGTGATTTGGATCCATACCCAAGGAAAAGAATCATTTGGAAAAACGTATGCAGCTTGAGATACAAAGTAAAAAGTTGACAGTGTAAATTTAATTATGTTTTGATAATATCATACTTAGCATTTGAAGTATAGCAGTATAGCACTTGATTATCATAGTAGAGAATCACTCATTTGCACTACCAATTGTTAACTGTTCTGCAAATTGTCAAGTATCATCAGTTGGCAATAAAACGTGTAATGCTTAGATCCTGTAAAATTTAAAAACATTAAAAAAAAATAAAAACTATAGGCCTAGATCAAATGATTCAAAAATATGTTTATTTGACAATTGACACTGTTTGTCTAATATATGGGATTTCTCACTAGTATTAGTGTCAAGATTTTGTATTTAAATGGATGTTTAATGTTGACATCTAAATTCATAGTTACCACCTGTGTAATCTGACTAGTTTTGCTATTATTTTCATGTATTTTCACTGAGGGCACTCAGTTGTGAAATTAAGAGAAATATTTTACAACTCTGCATGTGAAGTAGTTCATTTAGGTGCCTAACATTATCTACAAATTAGCTGAGTCCAAGCAACTGGAATGGTTTGCGTGTCCAGGTTTTGACTGGGACAATTTTCTTCCTAGTAGCTGCTACGGTGCTGTGTTTTGGATTTAGGATTAAAATAATGCTGATAACACACTAATGTTTTAGCTGTTGCAGAACAGTGCTTACAAGTCAAGGACTTTTCAGCTTCTCATGTAGCCAGCAAGGAGGCTGGGGGTGCACCTGAAGCTGGAAGAGGACAGAACCAGGACAGCTGACCCAGACTGGCCAAAGGGATATTCCATACCATATGGCATCTTGCTGAATGATAAAACTGGGGTGGGGAGTTGGATGGGGCAGGGGCAGGTGCTGCTGGGGGTCTGGTTGGGCATTGGTCGGTAGGTGGAGAGCAACTGCACTGTGCATCACTTGTTTTATATAGTCCTTTATCACACTATTGTTATTTTCCCCTTCTTTTTCTGTCCTATTAACTACCTTGTGTATCTCAATCCACAGGTTTTACCTTTTTTTATTTTTGATTCTCTCACCATCACATTGTTGGGGCAGGAAGAGCAAGTGAATGGCAGTATGGTACCTAGCTGCCTGCTAAAATAAAAAATCAAAAAATCTGGTATACTCTCTACTGGATTTTTACTAATACTTTATACAAAACACATAGTTCCAGGGGAAAAAAAAAATGTTAGCAAACTGAACTAATTAGGTATCAGAACATCTATGTTAATAAAGATTAATATTTTCTTACACATCTTCAACTCGAACTCTCTGGTAGTCAGAAAGAATAGCTCCCACAGATACAGCCTCCACTCCTTCTTTGTCCTGAAAGACAAGGAATAATAACAATGTATGCTGGCCTACACAATAGTTTCAGTACACCTACTAGAAAAATCAACCAGGAAAAAATCATTGTCCCTGTACCCAGTACATGGAACTGAATGGGCTGCAATGCAGATCTTACAAAGAAAAGAGCAGCACAGCTGACTTATAACACGGTTATGACTCCAACAGAGTACTCTATTCTACCTAAGTACCATTCTACAAAATAAATGGTCAGTGTACCTAAAAAATACCAGACTTAACAGCTTGGTGTAGCATTTTGCTGAAATCCTGAAAATTATTTGCAGTTCTTCACTGTAACTGAGATGTCAGCTATCACCATATCTACAAATAAATATCACTAACATAAAATCATCAGCATAGGTTAAAATGTTAGTATCTATCACAATACACAGCACAAGAGCAAAATACACCAGAATGAGAAAATTTGCAAGGAACTTAACATTACCTACAAATTCTGCTAAAAGTTTTTTCAAGACATTGTCTTTGGATTCCTGTTTTATTTCAGTTATTTAATCCAACCACTATTTATTCTCAACACATTGAGAATAAACATGTGAAAATGCACACACTTAAAATATTGAAAAGCATGAGCTTTTGCCCTTTTAAGTGACTTGAGTCCCAATCAACATGCTGAATTTACATTGTTTCCTTAAATTAATTCTAGTTATAGTTTTGCTCTTTTAACCAACGTTGATCATAACTAAACAAAGAATCACCTTCAGGAGCTGCTCTGTTAGACAGCAACCCCATGAAGCTTCCAGAAAGACCATACCAAAAGTTTTTTAACTAAATACCTACATATGAATTTCGAAATCAAATCAGTCTTTGCCTGCCATGATACTGAACTGAAAATTCACCTTCAGATTATCAATAAAATGATGCTGAAGGTGCTTTATACATAATTATATTATAAGGGAGAAAAACTAAAACATTTTATAACTTTGTGGTACATTTTCTTCCTCAATATTCTTCTTTTTCCATTAATTCTCATTTCATAGTTGCCTAATCAAATTCCCAAGTTATTGATATCCATCTACACTTCCAATTTAAGAGTCAATGTATTTATCAAAATTCCTAGTTACAGTAATCTGATAATTTTATCACTGTTTATGTACATTTATGTACACATTTATGTACTACTACATGTCATTAATGGATATACCATTTAACACAAAATTTAACACCAAGTCATACAGGATTCAGCTTGATGCTTCTCATGTATTCAGACCTAAACTAACAATAAAAAATAATTTTAGCTTATCTGTCACTAGTTCATTATCCACTTCCTGTATTATCATTACCTTCTAGTCAGCATTACTTCTACTTCTCTTCAAGCCTTCTATATAACGTTTCAAAGCACTTTTCAGAATAAAGATAAATCTTAGACCTTTCAATTTACTCAACTCTCTAATTCAGAAACAGATTTCTTAAAAAGTTAAAACAGTTGTATAAGTAGAATTTTCTTCAAATAAATTTCGTAACATTCATGAGACTTTTTTAGGTCTGTTTTCAGCATGTAATTCTGATACGCAGTTTATCTGAACTGCTACAATTACACCTGCATTGCATTCACATGTTCAAAGTTCTTTTTGGAATGATTATGGCAGCTAAGTACTATTTGTATTTTATGTAATAAAAAATAAAAATAAAAGGAAACTCATTTTGGCTAGAATTACTTGGTCACAAAGCATTTTGCAATGCAGCTTGACTAAATACTCTGACAGTATCATTGGTGCCCTGCAGAAGAGCAATAACTCAAGGACCCGACAAACTTTAGCAGTCTCTCTGCAGCATCCCAGATCAGAGTCCTTCTCCAGCAGCAAGCTACCTCAGACAGCTGGTCAGGTAGGCAGACTGGGCCTCCAGACCCTTCAGCTGGGAGTCGTCCACTTCTGTCACTCAGGGCTTCCTTCTAACGCTCCTGCATGGTTGAGGCTCTGCAGGCTCAAATGCTTTTCTGGACATTGCTCCCAGCCCCCTTGTCTGTTCACAACAGGCATGAAACCTATCCTGTAGGTACAGACTAACATGTGGAGCAGGAGCTTCTTCACCAGCATCCAGCCTTCACCAAAGAAGTCTCTAGCTCCCAATATGGCATACACAGACTCTGCCAGCCCCTCCTGCCAGCTTGTACAGGTAGGGGGCTGAGGGCCTGGAGACTCTCTCAGACACTGTGAAAGGCACCAAGGCATCCCTTCATGTCCAGGCTTGGAGAGCTGTATCCTCCCTCCAGGACCTCTGCTTGAGCTGAGGTCTGTGATATGCCAGGCTTAGTTTCTCCAGCAGGTACAGGGAACTGTACCGTGCTGTACCTCTCCACCACTGCTGGGTCCCAGTGTACACTATCTCAACAGAGCTTCTGGTGTCTTTTCGTGCAAACTGCTAGCCATGTCCTAGGCCCAGCACTTCTTGAGGTCTTTCCCTAGCTCCTGCTGAAAGGGTACTTGAACCCAGGAGTCAGCCAGAACAAAAGCTCAGTCTTTGATCAGGAGTGCTCAGCACAATCAAACTTTATATTAGGCTTCAGTACTCATATTTGAAGAGTGATACTAGCAATTACTTCAAAATATGCTATGTCACAATGTTCAGATGTTGTCCAACATGTCCAAAAACATCACCTCTTTTTCTGCTTAAGTGAGATCATCATCATCATAAAGTGGTCCATGCACAGGATCTCACATCATGAACCAATATAAAATTAATTTCATCCAAACTAATATATATTCTGAAGTATCACCAGAACTGCTGTTAATGACAGAATCTAGACCAAAACATTTTTTGAACTTTTCCAGCATTCAAGGCATTAGTCCCAAACTATTTTTGAAGTCTACTTACATAAGTTTGTTTTTTATTAGCCGTCCTTCAAAACAATTAACGGCTTTTATATATGTATGTATGTATATATATATATATACATATATATATACATACATACATATATATACACATATATACATACATACATACATATATATATAGATATACATATACATATATATATATACATATACACATATATACATATACATATACATATATACATATACATATACATATACATACATACATATATATACACATATATATATGTGTATATATGTGTATATATGTGTATATATATACATATATATATATACACATATATACACATATATACACATATATAAACTGCCCATGTTTCCAAGCCACCATGTATTTTGTGTGGAAAAAACACCACACTCGCTAGCTTCAGCTCTCCTCTGTCCCAGATCTGAGCGCAACCTTCTTCAGCTGCTTTTACCTTTCCCAAAGTGAAATCTGACAATAATTCCATTTGTAGATCATGCCTTCTGTTAACCACCAAACTAGACCAGGATCACTTCACTCATGTTAATACAGTAGTTCTCTGAAAGAGACTATTATATTCTATTCTAGTAGCAGAAATCAGTAAACATATCCAATAACACCACAGCACTCAAGGAAGAAAACAAAACTTAAAGCACTCACAAATAATCTATACTTACATCTAATTTCCTTGGGTTACATTTACTATTCCACAGATACAGCAAAACTTAGCATCTGTTAAATCTTTCATGACTAACAAAGAGAATTTTTACAGTATTTATAAAGTAGCTTCTCAGTGCTACAGACAGATGTCCAGACCTTACCTAGAATGAGCCTAGGTAAGGCCTTACCAGCCTTTCTCAGCACAGACAATTTTAAAATACTGGTTATTCATGTTACAGTCCTGCAGAAAGGAAACTGAGTTAATTATACTTCTCAGACAGATCCCAAAAGTAGTCGCAGAAGGCTCCATCACATTTTTTTTTTTTTTTTTTTTTTTGTGATTCCTTTCTATGGAAGTCCCAAAATAGCCATACTCCTGTCTTGTTGCTTTACTTTACTACAGTCTACCTCAGCACATGCAATCAACGTAGTCATCCAGCATCTTCAGCAGAACAACAAAGGCTGAAAAGCAGGAGGATCAAGCTTAACCTGCAGCAAACAGAATAAAAAAGTATAACCAGCAGGTCAAGAGAGGTGATCCTTCCCCTCTACTCAGCATCAATGAGGCTGCACAATGAGTGCTGTGTCCCCCAGTATAACAGAGACATGGACATATTGGAGAGATCCCATTGCAAGGTCACCAAGATGATGAAAGGACTGGAGCACCTCTCCTATGAGGATAGGCTGAGAGGGCTGGGCTTAGAGCCTGGAGAAGAGAAGGCTCAGAGAGATCTTATCAGTGTCTATAAATAACTGAAGGGAAGATGCAAAGAGGACAGGGCCAGGCTCTTTTCAGTGATGCCATGTATACAAAATCAAATAACCTTCCTCCACAGTCAAGCAGGCTCATGACGATACATGTATATCAAAGTGTTCTGAACACTCTACACAATGTCAACTTACTTCCACAAAAATCTTTTTTCTTTCTTTCTTTTTCAAACATTTGTCAGTATTAGCACCCTCAGGAAAATTAATCTGAATTACTAATTAGGTTCATTTAAATTCACAGTTAGCTTTTAAGTGAATTAAATATTAAGGCCAATGAATAACGCCATTCGGAATAAAGGTGTCCAAAAGAATATTAAATAATCTGTTTTAGAATCATTGGATTAACTTGTTTGATAATCTAATGGAGGAAAGATCTTTTTATATGTAGGTTTGCTGTATGACAGAAATGAAGAATCACAACAGGAATCAAAAAACTGCTTATGTTCCGCACTATTCGATATGGAACTGCTCTTTTTCAAGAGTTCAATCTGCTGTTTTTTCCTACAGATCGTAAGAATATAAGCACTAGCTCTTGAACTGAGTTTATATTTAGCTCTATCTTGAGTTCTTCACAACTCCAAATGAATAAGGAAAGCAATGACTATAGTACTTTCTATCTTACTAAACAAGCTATCAACAAAGAAATAACCAATCATATATTTTCTCAGTGAAATGGAAAATTCAAAAGATGGAAACAGTACGTCTGTTGGATCTACTTCTTCCTATCTGACAGCATAAAATAAAGAACCAATGCCATTCCTAAACCAGGACAGATAAAGAGCTGAAAAGTAAACAAACTGTGCAGCTACAGTTTCAACATTTAATGGCCATTAACCTCATTACTCCACATCCAGCCAAAACTTAGGCAAGAGCCTTTAAAGTGAATCACACTAAAGATGTCGATTGCCCTCACACATCATAACATTAGTAACTTGCACAAAGTCTATTTATATGGATTGGTTGGTAAAATGTCTTCTGGAGACCAAAGTAAGCAACTGTGCACCAACTCCAATCCTTGAAATACCAATTGATAGCAGGTTAGTACTTGGTTGTTCACATGAACACCAGCAGCTCTATCTTACTACTGCAAACAAACCTGGGACAACTCCTGTAGAGTACACCCAGACTATCAGATAGCGTATATAGATAGATATGTATGTATGTATATGAAAACTGAACACCTATACAGGGAGAGAAGTATCTTCCTTCAGAAAGAAGAGAACACTCCCCCCCCAAAAAACAAACAAACAAACAAACAAACAAAAACAAACAAACAATACCACTGCAGAAAACATCTGTTTTTCTGTGACCAGAAAACAGGCTAGGGACTTAGGGCTGGTGGGAAGGGAAAGGTAGAACAGTTAGCAAATGATTCAGGGAAATAAAAAACAAAAGCACAACCTGCAAAGTACCCCTACAATCAACCCAGTGCAGCCTCCCAGTCTTACAGACACTGAATACTGAAATGCCTTTTCATTAATACCACTTCATGGAAGGCAGCATAAAAATACAAATGATATAGCACATCTAATATATCAGACACTGTGAGAAGTATGCAGGTTTTCTGCACTGCCACCAATGTGGCACCTACTGCAGGCATTATAGCTACAGTAATCTGTAAAATCAGAAAATATTACTTCATAGAACACACTGGGCTCAATGATGATGATAAACACTGGCGAAAGCTGGGGGAAAAGGCGAAATGAAGAGTTATTCAAATTGTCTACTTACTGATATTTCCAGATTATTATTTTTTTTTTTATTCCATTACAAAACAACAGGTGAATATATTAGTTTTGCAATCTACTAAACAGAGTTGACTAATCCAATCTCCCCCCCCCCTAAGTCCCTTACCACACCAATCAACTTGTTCTTACAAAGAACCATGTACAACAGGAAGTTTCAGTCTGATATAATTACAAGTATTTTACATTCTATTAAGACCTTATACACATATAGTAACAGTAAAATATGAAATTTTATGACTGCTTGTTTGAGTTGACCTTTATGGCTGAATCTATCATAATGTTCAAGACATGCTTAACAGTATGACAGTTCAGTAAGATTTTAAAACTAATTTCTGCATACTCAGATTTACAGGATTTCACGAGGTAAAAATTTTTTACTTGATCATAATAACCGTATTTAACTATATTTATGTATTACATATTTCATGTTATAGATATGCAGCTCTGTGTTTACTTGATAGTGCCCTTTTTTTTTTTATAGTCGGAAGATAAAGACAGAACATACATTTTATTATATACTTAATTGTGATGCAAAGACTCTTCTGATCCATGCAAATGCCTACTCTCAGGCTGACATCACAGCTGCAATTAGCACTACCATCTTCTACTGGAAGAATAATAGGAATCAAAGGAATCAAATCATATCACTTAACTTCAATATTCCAGTACTTTATTGATTGTAGGTCCATCCTCAAGATCAGCCCTAAAAATGCATTAAGGATTCTAACAGTGTGGTATTTCAAAAAAGAATTGGTGAAAAATAATTTATTGGACATACTATTCATGATAAAGTGTAGAGATGATTTGTTTAAAAAGTAGTTTTTCAAAAGTCTTGTGAAGGAGATGTATATAATATATACCTCATTAACAGAATGTCTTATAGAAAAAAATGGTCTGTTAATAATTGAGAACTAAAAGCAACTACATTTCAAACGTACTCTATAAAAAAGGGACTTTTCCCTGCTGCAGATGCAAAGACATAGTTAAACTTTTTGAAAAAGAATGTAGCAATGCAAATAGTGCCTGCAGTAGCCCTGGATTTCCTTCCTGTCTTTTACAGCTCTAAGTTTTGGAGGTTTTTTTTTTTTGTTTGTTTGTTTGTTTGTTTGTTTGTTTGACTGTGGGAGTGACTACCTTTGGCAAATGGTAGTCACTCTCACAGAATTGAACTCTGAGATCTTATAATCTCACAGTAAATAAAGAGAAGTGAAACACTTCGAAATTATTTATGTTTAAGGACACAGCAGAAAAGTAACAATTTAAAAATACGGTTTTAGTGCATGTATTGTAAAAGTTTTATTGAGTTTTAGCAGCAGCAATAATTTTTAGAAGCACAAGAGCTTGTATCTCACCAATTAAGCAGATTCACAACATTGTCACTGCTTAACAGTACCGTTTTATTTTATTGCATCAGTCTGTTGTCTGAAGTATCATTATACTGTGAAGGAAACTGCCTTATAGTACAATTTAAAGTTACTCTGAACTTTTATTTTTACTATAATTTTGAACAGTTAAATTTACAAGTGTTGCCAGCAACCATTTGTATTGCCATCAATTCTTATACATAACAGAAGTGTATTGGGTTTTGTTGTTGTTTTTGCTAATAGATTAAATTGAAATTTTCGGGGCTTTCCTGACTATTTCTTTCAAAAATAAATTATACATAAATTAAGTCTTCAGTCATAATGGCTGGATGAAGAATAATCTTTGGGAAAGTACCTTCAGTATATATTTTCCAGACACTTGAGGAAAGTTCTTATATAAATTCTCATTCAAATGCAAAGTCATACTGTACTCATACAGATTTTTGCATCTATTTCTTGATAAAAACAAACAAATAAAACATATGTGTTCAGATATTCTGGAAAACCAGTCACTACATACCATTTAAGTTTCAACTTCCATTGTTCACTGTTAAGTTACCAGAGGTAAACTATGCCATAAAGTACGATCTTTTTGAAATACCTGATACAAACACATGGTTGTATGTTGCCTCACACATAGATTAACCTCCTTGGCTACATAAATATGTGTTTATGTATCATATATAATAATCATACATAATATATTATTATATATTTATATATTAGTATATATTGTTATATATTATTGTATATTATATATATCTATTGTATAATATTTAATTTTCCATATAACACATACACTTCTCTTTCCTCACCGAAGCACATAATGTTTACTGTTATAATTTTAATATACAGTGCATTACAAATCTGTTTTTCCCACAATAGTTTCTATTATGTATCCTCTTTCTTCCCTAGGAATGGGAAGATGTCTCAGAGGTAGAAGTGCTATCAGAGACGTACGAGGACAGTAACTATATCATAAACTTCCAAGAAAGATGTGGTCTCCATAGTAAACAAACATGGTGAAATGAGTACCTGTGTGACTTTATTTAATGTTTTCTTAAAGATATGGATTTATGAAATCTCCTTCCTTTTCATCCTTTTGGATGGGAACTGAGTTGCCCAATATATTTTTATATAGCTCAGAGTAATAAACATGGTATTTTTTTAAACTAATTCCATTTTCCTAGTTCTCACGAAATATATACAGCAAAGATATTCAGTAAGAAATCTCATGCAAATTAAAAATTGTAATGTTTTAAAGGAGTCAAAAAAGCCATTATAATACATGTAAATATTTACTGTCACTAAGTTTCTATAAGGCTACTGCTGAAACTATGACCCAAACATCAAACTCAAATATAGAGTAGTTAACACAGATATTGTGGTTCCCCCTTCCCCCAATTATATGCAGCTATGATAAATTTAAGGGTGGATGTGCATATATATGAATATACACATAAAAATGCGTATGTATATACACACACATATGTATACAATACATTTTGAAGTTTGTAACAAAACAGAAGATTGTCATTGTCTGCTTGTCTGGCAAGCTATATTAAAACTTACTTAAATATTCATATACTATATATTCTGCAACTATTCTAGTTTATTTACTTTAATAATACATACTTTTTAATGATCATTTGAATTAGCAGTATTTCAAGACATATTTCAGTTCTGGTTAGCACTCAAGTTTGAAGACTTTTGACAGGATTCACCACCATCACTTTTCATTTAGTTTTTCTGCAAATTTAAACTTCCATCACTGTCCAGATGGTGGGTACCACAAGGGGAAACAAGTTAATACTGGTAAACTTAACACTATATGAATGCATTTAATAAATGCTTTGAAATGGGAGAACTAGTTAATTCATATACATCCCACAAAATTGAATAAATTCAATCCTCTTATTCTGTATGTTTCACCAAACCAAGGCTGGAATGGCACAAACTCAAGAAAAGATTTGAAAGAAAGAAGGATGTGGTAGTCTACAGTGTGACAGTTATCATAAATTCCTCAACCAGACAAAGTTTACAATAAAACCTTGCTGCACAGCATACTTAGCTCAGTACTTTAGGCACTAGAAAGAGCACTTGCACAGAACAAGTTCTTCACTGGATTCACTGCTTGGCATTGAAAGAGTTATTGGAAAATTTGCAAGCAGATACAGTTTTCTCCAAAGCTGATTGTAGTTAGCACAGAATAAATCCCAGATTTAACAGTGGCATCTATCAGGTACTACACTTCATCTTTTAATATGTAATCTGATCAGGATTGACACCATTCAAATATGTTCACGAAACAAAGCATGGATAGATAGAGCAGGCTGACATCTGCAGGCTAAATATCAAGGATTATCAAGGAAGCAAATTTGGGTAAATTCTGGAAGAAAGCTGTTAGGTGCTGTATCACAAAGGTAACAGAACAGGAAAATGTTAAAGGAAAATTAATATGGGCTTTTTCTTTCCAAAGAAAACATAATGCTCTGTTACTTCAAGAGATACTTGCAATACTTTACTAATACCTCACTAATGCAATATATTAGTTGAAAGTCAAACAAATCACTGCTTCCCTGGAATATTTGGGTACCACAGAGGATTTATATTCAGCACAATTCACTGTGTTACAAAGCATTGTATCACTAAGTATGTAATGTATACACAAAACCAGGCACTAAATGAACAGAAATACAAATATAAATATATGGTAATGACTGTTTATTTTCCATGACTTAAAATTGTATTTCTTCATCAAAACTACAAAAATTACACATTTAAAAAGCAGATACAAAATGAAGTTGAAAAAATAATCAAATTATTTTTTATCAGCAGTATAGCTCATTTTTATATACAAAAGATTATTAGCTGTTTATCTATAAATGAAGTTACATTCCTATTACATTTCTTGTTATAGACATTAATTTATTCCTATTTATAACATTCATGAATAATAATCTTCATGAACAATCGTGTTAGAACAACAAATAGATCTTTGTAACTGTAAGTGTACTAAAATGCACAATTTATTTCTAAAGCTTCATAGTTTTGAAGTTACATATATTTTAAAACAGCTTAATGAATAACATAAGTCAAAATTACTGCTCTTTGCATATCATAAATTACTTGTAGCTATATTTTCAATCAGAAAAAAATATATATATATATAAAATAAACAATTCTGTGAAAGCTCCAAAGCATACGTGCCATAAGTATGCTTACTGTCAAGCTGTTAGGCCTATGGATAATATTGATAAACTAGTTCGCAATTGAAGCTAAATAAAACAGAAATGTAGAAGTAATCTATGCTAGCACACTGATTTCATTTTTGATTTTATTTTTCTTTTCTTTTCACTAACTGAAATTCAATTAAGGATAGTGATAGTAATTTGAGGAAATGTCTACACATGAATTGTAGCACACAACACTGGTAGAAGTATTCCAGTAGCAAGTAAAATATTCATTGCAGTGGTATTAGTACAGAGATTTTCTTGAATTTCACATTTTAATGTCTTTACCTGACCCTCTCAGAGTTCAGCAAAAAGAAAATTAGTGCTAATGTTTTCAATTTAATTAGTACATTACATGCACTGTAATTATTAGTGGGAAATGTTATATTAATGAATGTAAAAGTTAACAGTAAATTACCTCAGAGTTATTATCAATTTCCCAAGTTACTGCTCCTTAAGATAACCCTCTCCCTACGGTCCTTCCGGTAATTTTTCTTTGCCTGATAAACATGATGATTAAACAGCACACAGTGCAAACCTTTGATACTTTTTAAATTAAATCCATGCCCAGCCTAAGGGCTGTGTCTGATTTCAACTAAATGTGTCAGTTAATCAGATAAAAAAATCATCGGCAACTCAAAGAAACAGCAGCCTTAGGCTTCATCAGTGACAGAGAAAGCTGAACAAAATAAGACATACAGACAATATCACATTATGAGTAAAGGTTACTGCTAAGCATATAATTGCACAGAACTATTCACCACCTAAATAATGTAAATCTTTAAGAAAAATCACATACAACAGTCAAAAGAGTACTAAAGAAAGAAAAAGAAAGCAATAGACCTGTCTTTAAATGCCTGTTTACATGTACTGCAAGAAAAGTTGACCACTCCCATTGTTAAAAATAGGAGAATATCCACCAAAATTTACATTTTATAGCAGATTTATTAAGACAGTAAGTAGCTGAAGAATGGCTAAACTATATTTTATTTTTAAACATTTGCTTTATACCTTTGCCACAATAGTTTATTTTAAGACCAAGAAATAGATTATCTCAAAGTAAAATTCCCTTTGCAATTAATATCCTCCTTGAAGCTTGCATTAGTAACCAAAAACCATTACACACATTTAAATTAAAACTTAAGGTCATGTCTGTGACCATAATTTTGCCATTTGCAAAATTTCAAATTAAAACACAACATATCTGCAGTTGTGTGGCAATATATGCATTAGTAACCAGACTTCTATGCTTCTGCAGTTGTATGAGTGGAATATTCTTAAATATAAGTTTTCTTGTAATTTGTAAAGCATTCTATGATCTCCAAATATACTCATTTCAAATACAGTCTATGATTTTTGTAAGCTTTGATATGTTTGTCAGAAGCAGGTGCAAGTAATCAAAGACAGTAATGGAAATACCCGTGTAACGGATAAAAATGATCATGAGAAGAGTCCACTTGCTCCTAAGCCTCAAAACAGGCCTCTCTATCCCCGTGGGGATCAATTAAAAGTCTATAATTAATCTATTCCATGGTACCTAGATATTGCTGCTCTCTTGAGGTTTATAATTATATTATTTTGAAAACCAAAGGTGAAAATTCCATGAGCATTTTTAAGATTGTTCCATCAGCAGAAAGCTCTCATTGCATTCAGAACTTCCAAGGCGCGTAGGATTTCATATCCAGGAAATAGTAAATTTACTATTTTAATTTAGTGGAATATTTATAAATAGCCAGGTATTGCAGGAACAGAGGTAGGTGATATGGGAAAGTGATTATTTATCCCCATCTGCTCAGCACTCATTGAACCACATCTACTGTGCCCATAAAATACTAAGTCCACTTTTGGAACCCCCCAAAACAAGAGAGAAATAAACTGTGGAAAGTTCAACAGAGGGTCACCAAAATGCTTAAAGGGCTGGATTGCCTGCCCTGTGTGGAGAAGCTGAGGGAACCAGTCTTGCACAGCTTGGAAGAACAAAACCATC
Source organism: Netta rufina (assembly GCF_964035555.1). NCBI lineage: Eukaryota > Metazoa > Chordata > Aves > Anseriformes > Anatidae > Netta > Netta rufina. Next base: position 24,437,729 of record NC_140128.1, read on the forward strand.
AGGTAGCATCTAAAAGCAGCCTTCCAGTACTGAAGAGATCATCATCAAGAAGACAGAGATGTTTTTTTTTTCAGTGTTGTATAATGGGAGGATGACAGACAAGAGGTTCAAATTGACACATGCAGACTGAATATATACAAAAAGTTTCATCTCTATTGCACCAGTCAAGTCATGGAATAGGCAACCCACAGATGATGTGCCATCTCTATCTTCCGATGTTTGCAAGCCCTGAGTAGCCAGGTTGGACCTCACACCTGACCTAGCACTGGGCAAGAGTCTGAACTACATGTCCTCCTGAGGTTCCTATCCACCTGAGTAGATGGATCCTACTGAATGACACTGCTTTCTTTTCACATCAATGAGATACGAGTGCTATTTAAAGTTCTTAGTACTAAAGAGAAAAGGAGTTACAAAGTTATAATAACAGTGTTCCTTTTCTGGAAAAAAAAAAAAAGTTTTTTGAAGTGCTACTTTTTAAAAAAATATTACTTTATTCTGATGAGCTTCCTCATGCCTTTTTCTATAAGTTTTTTAACAGATTTTAATAATCATAGAATCATAGAATCATAGAATATCCTGAGTTGGAAGGGACCCTTAAGGATCATCAAGTCCAACTCTTGACACCGCACAGGTCTACCCAAAAGTTCAGACCATGTGACTAAGTGCACAGTCCAATCTCTTCTTAAATTCAGACAGGCTCGGTGCAGTGACCACTTCCCTGGGGAGCCTGTTCCAGTGTGCAACCACCCTCTCTGTGAAGAACCCCCTCCTGACGTCCAGCCTAAATTTCCCCTGCCTCAGCTTAACCCCGTTCCCGCGGGTCCTGTCACTGGTGTTAATGGAGAAAAGGTCTCCTGCCTCTCGACACCCCCTTACGAGGAAGTTGGAGACTGTGATGAGGTCTCCCCTCAGCCTCCTCTTCTCCAGGCTGAACAGGCCCAGTGACCTCAGCCGTTCCTCGTACGTCTTCCCCTCAAGGCCTTTCACCATCTTCGTAGCCCTCCTCTGGACACTTTCCAACAGTTTCATGTCCTTTTTATACTGTGGTGCCCAGAACTGCACACAGTACTCGAGGTGAGGCCGCACCAGCGCAGAGTAGAGCGGGACAATCACCTCCCTTGACCTACTAGCGATGCCGTGCTTGATGCACCCCAGGACACGGTTGGCCCTCCTGGCTGCCAGGGCACACTGCTGGCTCATATTCAACTTGCTGTCTACCACGACCCCCAGATCCCTCTCTTCTAGGCTGCTCTCCAGCATCTCATCACCCAGTCTGTACATGCAGCCAGGGTTTCCCTGTCCCAGGTGCAGGACCCGGCACTTGCTCTTATTGAACTTCATGCGGTTGGTGATCGCCCAGCTCTCCAACCTGTCCAGATCCCTCTGTAAGGCCTTTACGCCCTCATTTGAGTCCACAACTCCTCCAAGTTTGGTGTCATCAGCAAACTTGCTCAAAATACCCTCTATTCCTACATCCAGATCGTTTATAAAAATATTGAAAAGTACCGGCCCTAAAATGGAGCCTTGAGGGACCCCACTGGTGACTGCCCGCCAGCCTGACGCAGCCAGTCAATAAGCATAGAAAGAGACAAGTTAACAGATACCAGACTTACTAGTTAGTGTGTGTGTACAAGGATCTTAATTTACATTATAATTTTTATACATAAGGGATTGTACAACTTAAATATTGCTCATTTTACTCAGCTTTATCAGTTGATTTAATAAATTACCTTTGCCTACAAGCTTTGTCCTTCTGTGATTTTAAACTAAAATAGCTATGACAGACTTCTCTAAGCACTCCGTACTTACTTAATTCTTTCTAGAAGTTTGAGAGAATGAGCTGGAATTTCCATCTAAGGTGGTGTTGGAGAGCCAAATGAAAATTAACATATTCATGGAAAGAAACATACAAGAATTTTGAACACTAGACTAGAAACCCACTTCAGGAAGGTGAGAAATAATAGAAATAATAATAATAGACACAAAATTAAAAGCAAGACAAATAGGAAGTGTTTCATGAAAAGAAAATTAATTTTATATTTTCAAACAAAACTAAGCTGAAATTTGAATAGTCTTGTAAGGTACCTGTCTTGATATCTGCTTCTCTGATTGGCTGATCCTAATTTAACAAAACCTGGGGGAAAATCCTCCTGCATTCATTTCTGAGGTCCATATATGCAGAAACATCTCTTTAAGAGGAGCAAAGAAGTATGTCATCACATAGATGGTTTATTTATTTATTTATTTTAAAAAGAATGCAAAAAAATCTGGACTCTATTACTCTACAATAGCATTCTCTAAATTAGCTAGGAATCTCATGAACTTGCAAATTATATACACATCATCTTGGACTTTTCTGTCTTCTGCTCAGAGACATGAGAGAACATGGCTTCATTGCTTAGGAAGAAGTATCCAAAAACAGAGGTGGAAATGAATGTAATGTAATGTGAATGCATTAAACCCCTGTGTAAACAGTTCTATTAAGAACTTCAGTAGTCTTCAGTGACCTTAGCTTAACTCACATAAAAATTAAATTAATTTTGAATAACAGTATGAGATAATTTAAATAACAAGGAGATAGTATGTAACTTATCCACCTTAAAACCTAATTACGTTCATTTTTTATAAATACCCCGCAAAGTGCACAGACTACCTTTGAGCACAACTGATGGCCTAACTTCAAGAGTTTTAAAAATGCAATTACTGAAATGTTGCATGCACATACATATCAAACCTATTAATTCAGTGTGGGAAAGTATTCATCATCTGTTAGTCACAGCTTTAAGTATCTCATGGCAATCTCCTAATAACCACAGTATAGTGGTTAGTATACAGTTCTCTTGCTACCTGGAAGCTCCAAAGATGCAGAGCAGGTGTACTGCATCGTGAACACATGCACATGACACTGTAAATGAAAAAGGAGAGAGAATAAAAGAGAATAAAATAACATTCTGAAAGTCTAATCTTAGCTAGAAATCTACTGAAATACTTCAGTTTGAAAGTGCTAGAATTAAATTCTAAATAGTAGATAAGTAAAAACAGGACAATATTCCAGTACAGCCGACTCATCACACCATAACTGTGGGTTCTGCTAACATTCTGATTTGCCATTTAGTTGCATATACAAAGTGAACAATTACTTTTAGGAATTACAATTCATTATTTTTTTCTAATGCTGTATCATATTAAACATTTTCATAGATTACAAATAAGCAGCTCTGCATAAGAAGAGCTTTTTGGAAAGTGAAGATACTATTTCACAAGACTTTAGAAGAAAGTATTTAATTTAGATCAACTTTTAGACTCATTTTTTCCAATAGAAAATGTCATGCTAAAAACAATGTGTTTAGTAAGATTTAATACAGTTAGATAGAGCTATTAAAAAAACTATAATACTAAAATCAAAATCAATACTGACTTATCTGTTACTATGAAGCTTAACTAAAGACTCTTCTACAGAATTGTTAAGTTTTTGTTCTTTACACACACACACACACACACACACAAGGCATTTTGTGCAGAGATTTGGTTTCACATAAACATTTGCTTCACCTTTGGGACTCTCAGCTCCTAAATGTTGAAATAATTACAGACCAAAGTTGCCTGCATACAGTTGTTCAGTAAAGCTTATTTATAAAATTACATCAACAAAGACATTACTTAAATTGATAACCAAATTTAACATGAACAGCCAACTCCAGATTGAATAAAAGAAATGTCAATGTAACAACAAGATGCCAGTGAACAACTACAAAACAGTTAAGAAATCACGCATGTTTCTGTTCCCATGCTAGACTGGAAATTATAGGTGTTGGTGACTATAAGTGTAATTATTTTACAATCAACAGCAATTATATCAACAGCTATATCATGAAAGGTACACAGTAAATTTTTAAACACTTCTTACACATTTATCTAGAATCAGGAGTTGACAACTGAGATTTAAATTCAAAAACAACGTCTAAAATTGTACAGCTTCCTCAGAATGAAAAAAATAAAAAGAATGTCTTATGAAAACTAGTCTATATTTTCATGTGAAAACTTTAAATTCAAAAATATTAGTGACTATTTACAGAACACAATCTATATCACAATAGTGAAAATTCAAATAATTTTCTTGGACCTGCTACCTATTCCTAATAATACAGCCTGGCTATACATTGCCTTTCATTAAAGTAATAATACAGATGTGGCCTTTTTTGTGGCAAGTCTCCTCATAATGTGAAGTTTTTAATCCACAACTTGGAATGGCCTCTGAAGTATCACATGCAAAATCTCATACAAGATTGCTAATAAATATTCCAATTTTTAAACTATAACATATTTTATATAACATATTTTAGATTAATACACTCAAAACTATTGCCATTATCTGCAATGATAATAATCAGTTATTCTGATGTTATCATCATCCCTTCCTAAACAAAAGCAGAATACAGGACCTTCTAAAACATTAAGCTGAAGGAACATAATCTCTTTATTTGGAACATAGGTCTAAGAGAAAGGTCTTTTCCTCCTAGGACTTGCAGCAGAAACTTCATGAACCCTTTTAAAATCGTTAACAGAATCCCTGTTATTCCTCCCGAAGTCGGAGTTTGGAAGTTCTTTAAAACTGTTAGGAATCTCAGTAAAATAATCCCAGTAATCCCATTACATAAAGTTATTATTCGTAAGTTCTTTATCTTTTTTTGTCTAAATATCACTGATTCTGGAAATCTTTGCATCCACGTAGTGAGAACATACCTTTAAACAAAAATGAATTACTCACAATTGTCAGCTTCTTCTATAGGCTATGTAAACTTACAGCAATGATAAAATATTATTTTAAAAACATTTTTTAAAATGATATAGTTTTTTTTCTTTCTAATTTTTAGTACAATGATCCTACTTAGGTTTAAACATTTTTCCTATTCTAAAAATCAAGAGTCTGTAACTGTACTTTTCATAGTGAAAATTTATTAAAGATTCAAACACCTTGAGCAAAACAAAGAATTCTTCATGTTACTGATGAAAACACTTATTTTATGCTCCTTGTCTATGACATCAGTAATTGCTGAAAATATTGCGACTTTAAAAGTTTTTCCCAGACTCCAGTGAAGCACAAATTGCCACACTATGATTTTCAGGTTCGATTCTCTTATAAAGTGCCTTTATTTAGATTATTTTTCCATCACTGAGTTTGAAAAAAAGACAAGGTCACCTAGCATTACTAAAAAGATAGCAATGCTTACATGTCCTAAAAGAAACATTCCAAAACAATATTAAAAAACACTCTGACAAGCCTTAGACAGTTTGCATGAAGAATCAAATCTTCCTCTTCATTGGCTTGCCTGGCAGCAAGAACCAATGGTTCCTCCCATTTCCTTATCACAGGAGAAACAAGTATTTTTCTATATAATCTCAGTTCCAAATACATATGCTGAATGAACAAGTTTCAGATGCTTTAGCTACTGCAGCCACCTAGTCACAAATCTTTTAAAATTGTCTATATCGACCTTTGTTTAGATATGATAACCTGAGCGGAATGATAGCTTAATAATACATTCTTAAGGACAGCATTCTCCCATCTATGATAAATACATTTTTGCATTAGTTTATTTAAAATTTGCAATCAAATAAAAAATGAACTTTTAATAGAGGTAAACAAATAAAAGTACACCCTCAATGAATAACACAATATTTTCCTCTCCCTTAATAAAAGCATGTTAGATGTGCTGCAAGATCATTACACTTGATATATTGCAGGTCTATGTTGACTCCAAAATTCCACTTCATACCTTACACTAAAAGGGTACACTGCAATAAACAAGACTTCCCAGAGCAGATGCTGACTGAAGTGAATTTCAGGCCTTTGTGCACAGAACAACTTGCAATGATTCTCTGACATGAACCCCTGCACCTACAGGTTGTGAATTTTATTTACTTTCTGCAAAGTCTAATAAAAGCTCCAAGTCTTGTCCAAGCTTCAAAACATGCACTTAATTGCTAATTGCAAGTTTGTATTTGGACGTCTGGACAGAACACTCCTGTTATACAGGACCACTTTCATAAACTTCTGAAAACTGATTTTAATATAGTCCATTGAATCATGTTTCTGAGTATCTACAAAGGCATTTAGTTCTTCAGGGATCATGCAGTATCTACTGACATTTCTGATAAGAGGTCTCCTTGTCCAAGTTCAGCTGTGAGTATTTGCAACTTTTATTTGCTGCTTTATCTTCTGATGTCCTACCAAAGTGTTTGTGATTTAATTAAAAGGGAAAATTCCTCACCTTTCTAAACGAACGAGGACAGACATTTTCATACGGAATTGCAGTACACAGCACACAGAGCACAGCTATAGTACAGGTAGCATGTCCAGGCCCCACTTGCAGCGGGTTGCATTAATCCTAGCATAACGTCCTTGAAAAAATCACTTGGCAAATACACTGAGCACTACTCAGTACCTCTAAGTACACCTATTTCAGGATAGGGAAGATGCACACAACACATGCATAAAAATCACCAGTATAAATGAAAAAGAGCAGTAATAGCAGATACATGAATACATTTGGAATCCGGTTTCCATCATAGCTTCTACCTTCTATCACTTCTGGAAAAAAAGGAAATCAGTATCCCAGGAAGGCCTACATTAGGAACCATCCATATCAAGGCTGGTAATACATAAAGTCATCCGGTTTGGCCATATCCTCACTTTCAATTCAGTTTTCAACTCTAAGTTGTTTTATCAAAAATGTATTTGAACTGTTAATGCCTGCTAGAGTCTGACTAAGCTAGCATTACCAGGCTCACAGCATTAGACAGCATAGAATTAAGTTTTCATTAATTTTACCTTTTTTTCTTTCTGATATGTAGAATCTTTAATATTCCACAGTTGGCAGTGTTTCTGCAACATGGCAACAGTTCACATACTCCGTGTTTTGTTTCCTCCTATAATAGAGTTTATGCAATCCATAAAATAAGCCACACATTTTAATTACAAGATGCGGGGCTATTTCCCACTGACAGATCCTCATTTCCTTTCCAGAACATTGCCTTTTAATTTCTAAATCACTTGTGTGTCATTGTAACTAACAAGTATTCTGGGAATATAGCCCTGCTTGGATGTTCTAGATGAAATCAATCCACTGCTAGCAACAAATTCTTCTGATAAAACAGAAGTAGACTAAGTAATCTGAAAAATCCCAGTCATAGCAAAGAAACGTTATTTTAATCTTGAGTCTGACAGAGACAGAGCTCAGGCAGATGAAGAATGCAATCATTTTACTCTAATTTTTCAAGAAATGGAAATGGACTGGATCACAGCACAATTTAATCAGGCCTACTGTTTTTTGAATGAACCTTGAAACAGGGACTTGAGGGCCACAAAACAGGGACTGTTCCAGCTCCTGTCAAAAAGCTCACGTACTTGCCAAGCCAATGGTAGGGCTAATTTTTTCCAGCACCGAGCCCACTCGAGGGAGCCGCCAGGACCCAGCAGCCCTCGCAAGAGAGGTGAATGAGGCGAGAAGGAGGCGTACGCGGAGCCAGCAGCATAGGTGGAGCCAGCAGCGCCCCCTCCCCGGCCGTTCATAAGCTGCCCCTAGGGAGCACAAGCAACCAGGAGTGCGGCGCGTCAGAATGGAGTGGTGCGGCAGTTAGCACGGCAGTTTTGCAGAAGCAGGGTGAGCAGGAAGGGCAGAGCGCGCCCACACAGCCATACGAACACCTCCTCTAACGGCAGTCTACCACTAGCTCAGCTGCAATGGTGTACACCAGGCACAGTGCGCTCTCCAGGAAGTCTGTACACACCCAGACTGACTGCCCGCTCAAAACTGCGGCAGTTCAGGTCTCCAGGTGCAGGGAGTGCCTGAGCCTGTTGCTACCACCTCTGGGGGGCAAAGAGACTGTGTGTGTGAGGTGTGAGCAGGTGGACGACCTGGTCCGCCTCGTGGCAGAACTCAAGGAGGAGGTTGAGGGATATCAGGGAGTGTGAGCAGGAGATAGACTTGTGGAGCAACTCCCTGCGCAGCCTGAAGGACAGGCAGCAGGGTGAGACACCCCACGTGGGGGTGGACCCCCTGCCCTGTTGCTGTCGGGCAGAGGGAGGGGACCTAGGAGTTGAGGAGGAATGGAAACAGGTCCCTGCTCCACATCACAGGTGCTGTCCTCCCCTACCGGCCCCACCTTCCCAGGTGCCCTTATGCAACAGGTTTGAGGCCCTGGAGCTTGAGAGACCAGTAGCTGAGGAAGAGGTAGAAAGTCTACCCAGGAGGATGCCTAGGGTGAGGAAGTTGACTCCACGCCTCAGGACTGCCTCCACCAAGACAGAAGGAAGGGTGATTGTTGTGGGTGACTCCCTTCTCAGGAGAACAGAGGGACCTATTTGTCAGCCTGACCCTACCCATAGGGAAGTCTGCTGCCTCCCTGGGGCCAGGGTCAGGGACATTGCCAGAAAGCTTCCCAACCTGGTTCGCCCCTCTGACTATTATCCTCTTTTAATAGTCCAGGCTGGCAGTAATGACAGTGAAGAGAGAAGCCTGAAGACCATCAAACGGGACTTTAGTGGACTGGGACGGTTAGTGGATAGAGTGGGAGTACAGGTGGTGTTTTTGTCCATCCCTACGGTGGCAGGGAGGGGTACAGAGAGGACATGGAGAGCCCACATGATAAACACGTGGCTCAGAGGCTGGTGCCAACACAGAAATTTGTTTGTTTTTTTTTTTGTTTTTACCATGGTGCGCTTTACTTGGCACCCAGCCTTATGGCCGAAGAAGGGTCCCTGTCTAAGGGGAAAACGGATCCTAGGCCAGGAGCTGGTGGGGCTCATTGAGAGGGCTTTAAACTAGGTGAGAAGAGGGACGGGGCTGAAACAAGGCTTGTTAGAGCTGTGCCGGGGGAACAATGGCAAGGCTGGGAGAGAAGGCAATGGCACAACTGAAGTACATCTACACTAATGCACGCAGCATAGGTAACAAACAGGAGGAGCTGGAAGCCATCGTGCAGCAGGCAGGCTACGACTTGGTTGCCATCACAGAAATGTGGTAGGACCACTCTCATGACTGGAGTGCTGCAATGTCTGGCTGTAGGCTCTTCAGAAGGGACAGGCAGCATGGAAGGGATGGTGGTGTGGCTCTCTGTATCAGAGAGAGTTTTGATGTCATGGAACTTGAGGCTGGGAATGATAAGGTTGAGTCTCTATGGGTTAGGATCAGCAGGAAGGCCAACAAGGCAAGCATCCTGGTGGGGGTCTGTTATAGACTGCCGAACCAGGATGAGGAGACTGATGAGGAGTTCTACAGGCAGCTGACAAAAGTTGTGAAATCGTCAGCGCTTGTTCTTTTGGGGGACTTCAGTTTCCCAGATATATCGTGGAAGCACAACACAGCCCAGAGAAAGCAGTCTAGGAGGCTTTTGGAGAGCGTGGAAGATAGCTTCCTGACGCAGCTGGTTAGTGAGCCTACCAGGGGAGGTGCCCCTCTAGACCTTCTCTTCACAAACAGAGAAGGACTGGTGGGAGATGTGGTGGTTGGAAACTGTCTTGGGCAGAGTGACCATGAAATGGTAAGAGTTCTTCATTCTTGGAGAAGCCAGGAAGGGGACCAGTAAAACCGCTGTGTTGGACTTTCGGAGGGCTGACTTTGAGCTGTTCAGGACACTGGTTGGTAGAGTCCCTTGGGAGGCGGTTCTGAAGAGTGGAGGAGTCCAGGAAGGCTGGGTGCTCTTCAAGACAGAAATATTAATGGTGCAGGAGCACGGTCTGTCCCCACATGCCCAAAGACAAGCCGGCGGGGAAGAAGACTGGCCTGGCTGAACAGAGAATTGTGTCTTGAGCTTAGGAGGAAAAAGAGGGTTTACAATCTGTGGAAAAGAGGGCGGGCCACTCGGGAGGACTATAAGGATGTTGCGAGGCAGTGCAGGGACAAAATTAGAAAGGCCAAAGCTCATCTGGAGTTCAATCTGACTACTGCTGTCAAAGACAACAAAAAATGTTTTTACAAATACATTAATGCAAAACGGAAGATTAAGGAGAATCTCCAGCCTTTACTGGATGCGGGGGGAAACCTTGTTACAAAAGATGAGGAAAAGGCGGAGATGCTTAATGCGTTCTTTGCCTCAGTCTTTAGCGGCAAAACCAGTTGCTCTCTGGATACCCAGTACCCTGAACTGGTGGAAGGGGAGGGGGAGCAGAATGTGGCCCTCGCTATCCGTGAGGAAATGGTTGGCGACCTGCTACAGCACTTGGATGTACACAAGTCAATGAGGCCAGATGGGATCCAGCTGAGGATACTGAGAGAACTGGCAGAGGAGCTGGCCAAGCCGCTTTCCACCATTTATCAACAGTCCTGGCTATCAGGGGAGGTCCCAGTCGAGTGGCAGCTAGCAAACGTGATGCCCATCTACAAGAAGGGCCAGAGGGCAGACCTGGGAAACTATAGGCCTGTCAGTTTGACCTCAGGGCCAGGGAAAAACTCATGGAGCAGATTATCTTGAGAGTCATCACGCGGCACTTACAGGGCAATCAAGTGATCAGGCCCAGTCAGCATGGGTTTATGAAAGACAAGTCCTACTTGACGAATGCGATCTCCTTCTATGACAAAGTGACGCGCTTGAGGGATGAGGGAAAGGCTGTGGATGTGGTCTACCTTGACTTCAGCAAGGCTTTTGACACTGTTTCTCACAGCACTCTCCTCAAGAAACTGTCTGCTCATGGCTTGGACTGGCATACGCTTCATTGGGTTAAAAACTGGCTGGATAGCCGGGCCCAAAGAGTTGTGGTGGAGTCAAATCCAGTTGGAGGCCGGTCACGAGTGACGTTCCCCAGGGCTCGGTACTGGGGCCAGTCCTGTTTAATATCTTTATCAATGATCTGGATGAGGGGATGTAGTGGGTTTACGTGGCAAGGTTTTGGTAGCAGGGGGCCGCAGGGGTGGTTTCTGTGAGAAAGATCTAGAAGCTGCCCCATGTTTGGGAAGGGCCCCATTGTTTTCCAGAGCTGAGCCAATAAGCGATGTTGTTTTGCGCCTCTCTGAGAGCATATTTAAGACAGGGAAAAAAACGCTGTGCCACACAGCAGCTGGAAGAGTGAAGGGAGTGAGAAACAGCCTTGCAGGTGCCAAGGTCAGTGTAGAAGGAGGGGGAGAGGTGCTCCAGGCGCCGGAGCAGAAGTCCCCTGCAGCCTGTGGTGAGGACCATGGTGAAGCAGGATGTCCCCCTGCAGCCCATGGAGTACCACGGTGGAGCAGGGTTCCATGCTGCAGCCCGTGGAGGAGACCACGGTGGAGCAGGTGGCCCTGCACCGATGGAGGCTGCCGCCTGTGGAAGACCCCTGCTGGAGCAGATTCCGGGCCGGACCTGTAGCCCGTGGAGAGGAGCCCACGCAGGAGCAGGTGACCTGGCAGGAGCTGCTGCCCGTAGGGGAGCCAGGTTGGAGCAGTTTTCTCCTGAGGGATGGACCCCGTGGTACGGACCTATATCTGGAGCAGTTCTGGAAGAGCTGCTGCCTGTGGGAAGCCCACACTGGATCAGTTCATCAAGGACTGCATCCCGTGGGTGGGACCCCACAGGACAGGGGACGAGAGTGACCGAGAAGGAACGGCAGAGAAGAAGTGCTGTAGACTGACCATAACCCCCATTCCCCCGCGCCGCTTGGGGGGAGGAGGTGGAAGAGGGTGGATGGGGGGGGAAGGTGCTTTTGGTTTCTTTCCTTTGTTTCTCACTTCTCTAGCTTTATTTATGAGCAATAAATCTTACTATCTTCTTATGCTGAGTCTGTTTTGCCCGTTACAATAATTATTGCGTGATTTTCTCATCCTTATCTCAACCCTTGAGCCCTTTTCACATATTTTCTCCCCATTCCTCTTTGAGGAGGGGGAGTGAGAGAGCGGCTGTGGTGGAGCTCGGCTGCCCACTCGAGTGGAACCACGACAGGGGATCAAGTGCACCCTCAGTAAGTTCGCACATGACACCAAGTTAGGTGCATGTGTTGACCTGCTCGAGGGTAGAAAGGCTCTGCAGGAGGATCTGGATAGACTGGACCGATGGGCTGAGGTCAACTGCATGAAGTTCAACAAGGCCAAGTGCTGGGTCCTGCACGTGGGGCGCAATAGCCCCAAGCAGAGCTAAAGGCTGGGAGATGAATGGTTGGAAAGCTGCCAGGCGGAGAAGGACATGGGAGTATTGGTGGATAGTCGGCTGAACATGAGCCAGCAGTGTGCTTAGGTGGCCAAGAAGGCCAACAGGATCCTGGCTTGCATAAGAAGCAGTGTAGCCAGCAGGTCTAGGGAAGAGATTATCCCCCTGTACTCGGCTCTGGTGAGGCTGCACCTCGAGTACTGTGTGTTCAGTTTTGGGCCCCTCGCTACAAGAAGGACATGGAGGTGCTCAAAAGAGTGCAGAGAAGGGTGACAAAGCTGGTGAGGGGTCTGGAGAACAAGTCCTACGAGGAGCGGCTGAGGAAGCTGGGTTTGTTCAGCCTGGAGAAAAGGAGGCTCAGGGGTGACCTTATCGCTCTTTATAAGTACATTTGAGGAGGCTGTAGTGAGATGGGGGTTGGTCTATTCTCCCACATGCCTGGTGAAAGGATGAAAGGGAATGGGCTAAAGTTGTGCCAGGGGTGTTTTAGGTTGGATATGAGGAAGAACTTCTTTACTGAGAGAGTTGTGAGGCATTGGAATGGGCTGCCCAGGGAAGTGGTGGAGTCACCATCCCTGGAGGTCTTTAAAACACATTTAGATGTTGAACTCAGCGATATGGTTTAGTGGAGGACTGGGTAGTATTAGGTCAGAGGTTGGACTCGATCTTGAGGTCTCTTCCAACCTAGACAATTCTGTGATTTTCTGATTTTGTACAGAAGGACAAGAGCATCTAGATGCAGGATGCCAGAGAGCAACATGCTAGCTGCTTCTGTGAATAACCAGCAGCAACACTGAAAAGGGTCTATTACCTAATCATAATTTACAAGGAAAAAAAGAGAAAAGGATTGTAGCTTAACATCTGTTCATTGTCTTTTTTTTTTTTTAAGAAAATCAAAATTATCAATGATGTACTTTACTTATCACTAGAGAATTTCTAATACCTCAAAACATGTCCATGTTTTTATTAAAGTCTATCAAAAACCATTTGATTCATGAAAGATAAATAACAAGCTATATTCAAACTTATAAATAAACGGACTATTTCTTAAAGCAAAATTCTCACATGAAATGCAAAATTATCACCCATTTCTGTCCAGTCATTGATGACTAGTTTTCCATTGGTGAAAAACCCTGCTAAAAAAACGCAAAGGATTATGCCTCTTCCCCCAGCCCCCCACCCCAAAAAACCCTGAAGTGCTGTCTGACCCTACTGAAAAGCCAATTAAAGGTTCTGTATTCCTCAGGCACTTCAGCATGCCTGTATTTCACAGTGGTGCTTTTTGGTTTTGTTTTGAGTCAAAACCAAACAAGCAAAAAGATCCCCCAGACCTGACCAGCCCCAGTTGCTAAGCAGTAACTTTACCTCTCCTTAAAATAATACAAAATACCACACTAATTATAAACTATGCGATTTGCTCTTACTGATGGCAAAGCTAACAACTTCATTGTAGTTTTGGTATATAGTCAAAAGAGAACAAAAGTTACAATAACAGAACTTCTAACCCCCTTCGAAAACTTTCATAACTCAAACAATTTCTGAAATGTAAATGCAAGACCTTCAGATATCTGTGGATAACAAGTTTTTGTTTACATGTATTTTTTTACATTTCATAGGAAAAAAAGAAAAAAGAAAAAAAAAAGAAAAAAAAATTCTTGTCTCTGTCCATGAAGACTTCACTGTATTCTGTCTCACCTTTAGGATTTGGGGCTACAGACTCAATTATCAACCATTCAACTCAACAGATCTTGCACAAAAAAAAAAATTAAAGCATAACTTATAATTAAATGCATTAACAAAAGTCTCAGAAACATACAAAATCATTACATAATGAACTCAAATGACCAAAATGCAATACCTGTTTAAGGACAGCTTGTCTTTCATTTGCCACAATATTTTATTGAAAAAGCAGCAATAACAAACATAAAATATGCCTTTTATATAAAACTGTTAAACATCTGCCATGAGTATAGTTGAAGACATGAACTAAGTGGAGTTAAAACTACATGCTTGCTTACCATACAAAAGAATAGTTATAATGTGCTTAATCAGAGAATATTTTCTAACAGGTTCTCTGTTGGAATTATGGATCAAGTATTTTTTTTTACTTGTTCAGTTTTCCTGATCAGCTCATTGGTATTTCTGAATTCTTTCCTAACATATATGTTTGATGCATACTTAAAACAAGAGCTTCATGGTTAATAAAAGGCTATGGTAATCCTGGTTGTCATATGCTTTTCCATAGTCATATTACATTCTCCATTCAAAATAAACAAACAAACTGATATTAAAAGATTTATGCAAAATAAAAATATAGTGTTAAGCCACATAAACAAACAAAAAAGTTAAAAATAAGGATATATTCATATTTATTACAACACCATAATTATTCATTAAATTCAGTTAAGTTTTAACTAATCACAGCCCTGAAAAAAAAAAAGCAAAGCTATTTATTAAAAATTACTGCATATATAATATGATTAATTGATTAACCTTTTAAAAAAGCTACTAAAGTATTGCTCTCATGTAGTAGAGAGACGGAAGAAAAAGACCATTAAACGAAAGAAAAGTTATTTACACCACATGCAATGAATACCCAATCATGTACAGAAAAATACATTATTGTTTCTCAAACTGATTCTATGAAAAAATAAAAAATACAGAGAAAAATCTTTCTCGTATTTTCTGTCCTAAGAGAGGGCCAATTGTAAACGATTAAACATGCAAGATGAATGTGATAATTAATGTGCTAGCAGAACAAGAGTGTGCCTAGGTGGCATATATATCTGACCAGTGTCCTTCTTACACATCAACTGTATTCTGAACTGCTGGACTCTGTTAGCTGGAAAAACCTCTACATCATTTTACTCTTCCTTCCATCCTTAACATAGATTTTAAAGATATTGAGAGATCAAATTAAATGATGGGCTTAAAAGCTGTAGCATTCTGATAAAAAATTAGCAAATCTAATTTTTATAGCTGCTTACAATAAAGCTCATTCTATATTATCAATGTATCTTGCATACATTTCTTCTGAGGACTGCATACTAAACATTTCTGTTTTCAAATGCCAATGAATCACATAACTGGAAACATGAATATGTATCATACATAGGAAGTGCATCTTCGAATAGCTGGAAAGATACAAGGATCATAAATTCAAATGTAAATGATTATTTGATTCTGAATTTGTTTCACTTGGAATATATGTTTAGTTTGCTTGTTTAAATTCTATAAATGTGTCATGCATTTTTCCTCCCTCTAAATTTTGTACTACAAATTTTATTAATACCTCATTCTTTAATGAAACACTTGGATTTGCGAGGTTACCTGATTTTGAGGGTTTTTTTTGTGTGTGTTTGTTTATTTGATTTCGAGGTGTTTGTTTGTTTGGTTTGTTTTTTTAAGCAGGAGGATACAAAAGACATTCCTTAGTCTTTTTACTACCTTAACACAACATCTGAAACAAGATAAAATCACTAGATCATGAATACTAGTATCATTCTGAGAAAAATAGTATCATGTGAATGGAAAAGACTGTCCCTTCAGGGAGAAATACTGTGTTAAAGTTGATTATTCTTTTAGTACTGTAATAGAAAGGCATTCGACCTAGTCCCAAAAGAAAAATCAAAATATGCATTTAAATGGAAATATTGTGAAATGGATGGGACAAAAAACCCTTAGAACTGCTAAGAAATATATATATATATGCACACTGACATATATATGTATGCACACAAAAGATATATAAAATTTTCTTTAAATATTTGTCTATTTAATTCTCTCTATATATGTTTGTTACCATTTACAAATTTAAATGATATATGTGTCTGTAGCTAGGTATATTTTACAAATATAAAGATGCATTCATTTTCAAATGTGCTGTTGGCCACAATTACAAATAATATATACAACTTGGCTCTATGCAAAAAAAAGTTGGGAATATTCTTTTTAATTTCCTGCACATTCTGTGCCAGACCATATTCTAAACAGCTTTTACAAAGTGATAATGTTTCACTGACAGTGTTTTGTGTACTTCACATAAAATTAAATCTCAGACAAACCTTGAGAAAAAGAAATCAGAAAGCTAAGCAATACAGCATGTTGCTCTTTTTGACCCACAAAAGATTATCAGTTATTTTAGAAGTTATGACAGTTTTCTCAAGTCCTTAAGGAGTCTGACACCATTGGTATAGCTTTTAACACTGCATTTATGTTTATATTACAATACAATAAAACAGCAGGAATAGTGTTCACAGTACTTGGGAAGTAGATGGTTTATGTAAAATTAATAGTATTACTGTAAATTTTAAAAAATAGACTTTTTTGAAAATGCAGAATAGTAACCACTCTCCATGCTACACATGAACTACGGGATAAATTTAGGAAGATGTCATCAATTGCAATGACTACGAGATTTGTCTCTCTAATGGAAGACTGTATTAACTAACTAAACACTGATCAAATTTAATAGCCAGTGGTATGTAAATACTTGAAAAGTCTTTGAAATCAGTGTTATGCTAATTATTTATTGTTCTAATACAGACGACTTCATCATTAGAGCTAATATTTACTGTTGTCAGGTATGAATACAAAGCAGAATGTAAACAACACAACCACTCTCCTTTCTTTCCTTCCCCTGCAGAGCGCTTCCATAAACCATGATACCAATGACACAGTAGTTAATTTATCTGAATATATTAGTGATTTTATCATTATTCTTTAATAATGTGTGAATTCACAGCTACATTTTCTTATTTTCTGCCTTTGCTTTCATGTTCATATAATCAACCTTGATTCAGCATTTCTTGGACCTTTATAGGACCACAAATGGAAAGGAGAGCTCATTAAAAAACATGGCATTTTGTAGCACTTAATTCTAGAAATGCAAGGCTAAATAATCTCTCAGGGAAATCTGAAAGCTGCTACATTCAAATACAAACAAACTTTATTCACCACTTCCTAACCAAAAGCTTCTGTATTTCCAATTGCAAGTTTGGTAATAGTTGGTAACAGTTTGGAGGAAAGCTAACCACCGCCCCTGCCTCTCCAAAGGGCGAAGGAACTGCACTTAACAAGATAACAAGATGCATTGCAAAGTCTTAAAAAAATACTTTAGTTGATTTTGTATTCAGTAGCATGGTCAATCACACTAGAAATCAAAGCTTGGCAGGTAAAACAGAGTAATAAAAAAGTGTGGTACTCCACTGCAAACTGAAGGGGCGCTTTCAGGCACCCTATGACTCCTGGTCAATGGGGTCCTGGTCCTGATATCTACATTTAAGATAAGCCTGGTCAGGGACTAGCATCCCCAGCTTCTCTGGGAACCACGGGCACTGCAATTCCTGTGATGGTAGGGAACAGAGGACTTTTCCCGTCTCTTACAGTAGTCTTTAATGTATACAGGAATCTTCTCCTCCCTGTGATTACTTTAGCAGTGGAGAGACTCTTAGGTTTACATAGGGCTTACACCTGATCCACTTCCAAGTCTAGTAACAAATATATATGCTCTACTACAACTGATATTATACCTTCAGAGGCATAATCAGGTCATATAATGGTAATGTAATATGTTGCGAGTAAGAAACTGGGAAAAGAGATATGATATAACCACTTAAGAATAAATGCAAGAAGAATTCTGAAATGTGCCGTCCATCAACATGCTTTTGCCACCCACCTCCACCAGGCTACCTCAGCAACTTAAAATCAACATTACTTTAAAACTTTTCCTTCAAATTCAGGATGCAAAGATGAGAAAATATAGTAACACCATTAATAAACATCTTGTTTTGTTTCTTTTCAGGTGTAAGAATACAAATACAGTTAATAGGCTGAAGATGTAAAATTATTACTATTCAGTAATAACAATATAGTAGCACATAGAGGCTAAGGCTAACAAGTGCATGGGATTTTCCAGCTGAACAGTTTTCAAATTAAAAACGTCAATCCATTAAACCTAAAGAGTTTCATGAGAACAGATTTGTTTTAGCAAGTTTCCAGTTAACACAGTAGTTTTCTTCCCGGTTTCCAGTCAGTTTACCAAACAAGCCACAATGGTTTGTGTGGTCCACAGCCCTGAATACAGCCTTCTTCATGAGAATTACTGCAAATAGAAAAACGGACTTTCCCTATCTGCTTGGCACCAACCTGACAACATGGTTCTGCCCTGACCTGCCTGCAGATGCCAATTTCAGATGTAGCTCACTCCAACATAAAGCAGCATTGAGGCTTTTCAGTGACTCAGAATGACCCCATTTAATTTTGCCAAGAAGGGCCTTAAGAATCAGCAGGACAGCACAACAATCTCCTGCCTACACGCCAGCAAAGCCAAAGCAGATGCAAGCCACTGGTATTTAAAGATATTCCTGGACTTTCAATGGGTTAATATCTAGCTTAAGGTAGTGATCCCCAGTAAACAGCAGAAAACACCCCAAACCGTTTCAGAAGAGCTGTTAACGTTTAGGAACACAGAGAGACATTTTTCTGGTTTTGTTCATCTCACAGGAAATTTCAGTATCTAATTTTCCTCCAGATTCTCACCATAAACCTCTGGAAATCTTTTGCCTGCAAAATGGAGATTATGCAATCAACAGACTGAAATCCAGGTCAGCTTCACAATCTGGCCCTAGTAAGATACATTCTGTAAAAATGAATGGCCGAAACCTGCAAAGTTCACGTAGATTTTGCATTAAAAACTGACATCAGAGACCATCAATTCTTGCATGTCTGTTCTGTGCAAATCTGATCCAACTTCCCCATTTTACACAGGCACGACGTTTCTGAAATGAAATAAAATATTTCTTTCACAGGCAACAAGACAAGTTTGAATCAGATCCTAAACCAGACTCATGAAGTCTAATTTACCCTAAATCCAGGCAAAGCCCTAAGGAAACGCCAACACATACAAGCAACACTGCCCCAACCCAGGATGTCCCCCGTTAGGGGACAATAAGAAGTTTATTTCTCTAAGGTAGAGAGAATTTGGGTAGCAAAAAGAAAGGGAGTCCTGAGGATCTGCCTTACCAAAGAATCTGAAATGAATGATATTTAGGAGACTGGAAGAAACAGAAGGGAAAGGCACATGAGAAAGTGCTAACGAAATGTCAAAAGATAAGAACATAAAGTATCAGCACAGCAAAAACAAAATAAAAATACATAGCAAAGTCATTGCAATACAACAATGATGAAAAATTATGGAAAATTTACCCTCTTCTAAAACTTAGCATGAAAATTTTATTTTAAAATGCCTGAATTGCATCATCTCTTATTTTTCTGTTAAAATCTGCACTATCTTGCTTTATTTTATCAACTTGCATAAAACTGTAATTTATTTTCAGTCTTGTGAAATTTTGACATCTCTTACTGTCAGCAGGGCTGTACCCTCAGGTTGCTCTCAGAGCAGTAGTGTTATGTGCCATTAAACTTTGCAAGTAAATTTGTGGCTGATTGCAGATGAGAAGAAAATTACTATTTCTTCCAACTGGAAGAAAGAAGAAAGGCTTTCTGTCCCTAAGGAAGATGTGCCCTTAGCCACCATGGGAGTGCCAGAAAGGGTACACAAACATGAACGAGAGAGGCAGGTTTGTAGGTTAGCAATGTTTCAAAGAATAAGAAGAACACATAGCTTGCTGTGGTGAAGATAGGCATTTAACAATGGAGAGAGAAAGACAGGAATTTGAGATTTAAAATCGTGAGCAGTATGGAGCAATATATCATGAAAAGCTGTAAGCCAGAAAACATTGCAAAGAAAAGCAGGGAACCCCACCAGTAGGTAACTTAACTAAATTGTTCCTGAACCTACTCCAGTGGAAAATTACCGGTGATACACAGGTGGCTGAGAAAGATGGGAGGAAAGATTGAATCATAGAATATCCAAGTTGGAAAGTGGGTGAGGAGGGGAAAGGCATGGAGGCAATTTCCAAGAAAATGCAAAAAGAAAAATTAAGATAATGTACACATTTGATCACTGTATCTCTGTTCATTGTTCTTTTTCTGAGTGAAATTTAATAAAATGCAAAACATTAATTTACACTTAGAGTACAATTCAAACTATATTTTGTCCAATAGATGTATTACTATATACGTTATTTTGATAGGAAATTGATAGCAAGTAAGATAAAATGGCCTATATACAGCATCAAAGATCCCTTTTGTACCTTCTCTGCTTAAAGCCAATAGCATTTTTCTTGTACCACCCTGGTTCCACATCTTTAAAAACATTTTTCAAAACAAGCTGAATTTTAATTTTTTCTTATCTTACCTGCATCACAGAGAAGAGCACACCTTCCTTTATCACCTCTCCTCATAAGTTCACTCCTCAGAAGCAGAGTGTTATGGTATTCTGAGACTAAGAACAAACTGCCTATAACTATAGAAAACATTGCTTGAATTAAGATTTTCCAAACTGCTTGTTACTTAAAGTTTTTTTTTTGTGTGTGTGTTTTTGTTTGTTTGTTTGTTTGTTTTAAAGCATCTTCAGGATTCTTTATTGCTGAAAGTAATATATATTAATTTTATACTGCTGGTTTCCAGCCACATGCCTCTTCTCCAGTCAAGGTATTTACTAGCAGTTATTTGTTATTATTATATACTTTATTTTTTAAACACAGAAATTGAAGTTTCAGAGGACTGAGACTATCATGACCTATGGCCTTGGCATAAGTGACTGTAGTAACAAGATAAGAGGAAAAGGAAAAGAAGTTTTTTATTAAAAGCGGTACTGTGTTCACCAAAGAAGCCATTGGCCAAGGAACAGTCTGAGTTTAGTCCAACACAAACTGACTATGTGATACAAAAAAAGACAGTATTAAAACAAATAAAACCAATCGGATGGGGACAAGGACGTTAGAAATGGTTATAGCAGATTCAGTACCATTCACATTCATTGAGGTTTCAGCCCCCTTCCAGTTCTCAGAGCAGACAATCACACAGTGGGCTGGCCACTATGGAGCTTATTACAAGGAAAAAAATAAGTGTGGCTTTTCCACAGATACTTGTGTCTCATTTAACAGAGGCAAAATATTTATATCAGGCTTTCAGCTGGAACTCCTCCTGTTTTGCTCTGAGGTATCAGTTTATAAACTGACAAGTTTTTACTTTCTCAGTTTTTTAAACCAATGTCTTTATTATTATAAAGTTGTATTGTAATTGTATGCTTAGAAGAGGTCAAGGATCACAAACCTACAGTCATCTGAAACAATAAAATAACATGAGACTTGCATGTGTGGTCTCAGTCAAGAACTGTTAATATGGTGCAATTAACATAGGATAAATGTACTCATATGTTTCAAATACATACACTGGCAAGAACACAACCTCTTGTTAAGCATGCCTACTGAAACATACCAACAAGTGACCAAAGAGAAACAACAGCTCTATGCTTTGCTGAAATAAGAAATTAGGCATTAAAGAGATGACACTTGTCTAATAAAGACAAGATTGCATCATTAAGAAAATTAAAATAAAATTTTTCACTAGGAATGGATAAAGCACGTCATAGACAAGAAAAGAACAATAAAAGGCTAGGGTGAAAACTAAATGTGGTTGGATCCTGTGTGGGTTCAATTCAAAGGGGACACTGTAAATGCTAATACTTTCCACTCCAAATGAATCAAGGGAACAACTTAAAACTTCCTCAATGGAGAAAGAAAAAAAAGGGAGGAGGATAAAGGAAGGAAGAGGGGGAAGCGTAGGAATAATGTATGCATAAAAACTGAAAACCTGAGGTAGGTAAACTACTGATACAGAGATGATAAATAACAGCAGGGAACTCTAGTTGCGCACTATCCATCTACAGTACTTATTAATGAACAGTAACATTCCATAAGACTACAAAGGTATCTTTGAAAATACTTAAGGTTTGTGGTTTTTTGTTTGTTTGTTTGTTGTTGTTTGTTTTTTGTTTTGTTTTGTTTTTTCATTTTTACTGCAGCAATCGAGAAAGGAAGAGTAATTCCTATTCTATAATGCACTATACCCATATCATAGAATCACAGAATATCCTGAGTTGGAAGGAACCCCATAAGGATCATGGAGTCCAAATCCTGGCTCCACACAGGTCTACCCCAAAATTCAGACCATAAGTACAATGCCCAAACGCTTCTTGAACTCTGAACTTGAATTCCATATTATATAATGTTGCAAACTTTCTTTTGTTTGTATGTCTCAGGAATACTCTGGCAGCCAAAATTCTCACAGCTAGGAAAAAAAAAAAAAAAAAAAACAACTAAGAAAATGAATATTCCAAGGCTGGAATGACAGTGATACAATTGTATTGGGAGCAGATGATGATAACACAGCACTAATACCTACCAACTGATGGAACAGCAACTATAAGATAAAACAACAAACAAACTGACTAAATAAAAATTCCCACTGAAACTCTCAGTTGTCTTCCAAATACAAAAACCTCTTTCCTACCTATGAAATAACAACAGATTGTCAACTAAACTTGGTAATTCCTTATTTCAAACAGCAAATATTTTTTTCATCAAAAGGGACTGTAAGTTCCAACCTTTCTCATGTGCCTGGTCCAAAGGTGTTTGCATGCACACAATTTAGGTCTTTTTATCTTCACTTAAAATATTTTTAAAAATTAATATTGCAGAATCAAGAAATAAAAAATTACAAAACATCAGACACCTACATAGCCTTTTGTTTAGTCTCCTCCTAATCAGCTTTGTGATATAATCTTTAACATGTTTAAAATCTGATTTTCCGCCTTAGTTCAAGTACAAGATAATACAAAAGAGAGAAAGAAAGTATGCATTTGCCATTTTCAACTTCTCAGCTGCCTAAATCTGTAACTAATACAATAAATTTAACATATTCAAATAACATGCTTGAGCAACCACCTTTTAAAAGGTGTCAATATCACATAGAATTGGAAAGAATGTGGATCATCAAATTCTCAAGACAATTTTAATAGCATGGGGAGAAAATTTTTTTCTTCAGCTGAAGAAGGTTTCAAACAAGTGTCCTCCCTTCTTTGTGCAGTTGAACATGATATTATCACTGAAATTCAAGTGAAACTTTTCAAATGTTTATTACTTAAATGACTTTTCTTCATTTTTTGTTAGGGAGTGAAACTATTTTCGGCTCAGAAGATAAACAATTCAGGAAGAGCCACTAAGTACTGAAAATTAGAAGATTAGATGTTTTGAAGTTAACTGCCAAAGTCATGCTACTCCATAAAAGTTAGTTAACAGCAGAGTCTTTCCATTTCCAGAAAGAGAGTACTTGATGTCAAAATATTAAAGCCACCTCATAACTAATAGCACAGATTTAGTATTAAAAGGAAGATCCAAGTCTCAGGGTAAATCTTCCTTTTAAAGCAGTTATTGATCTTTCCTTCAGAACACTGTTCACCATTTCTGTAAAGCAATACTTTTGAGAATGGTGATGTAGGCAATGAGTAAGTCACAATGACAAGTGGGTAATAAATAATAACTGACAGACCTTCCCTGAAAACATACAACTGGTTTCCAAAGGACAATGAGTGGCAAAGGTGGGTGATAAAGTGGCAAAACGGACCGCTTATTGTAGCGCAAAAAAAGCAAACAAACAAACAAAAAACCCACAACTGAAATCTGTAGAAGTCAAGGGGTGTGAAAAAAAATAATTACTTGGCTTTATAAAACAAACTGCAGCAGAATGATTGCATGAATAGAAAAGACTAATAAGTTAAAACAAGCTATTATAAACCATCTATTACTTAGCTCTGAAAAAAATCACAAGCATAACAGGTTAAACTAAGGTTCTACAAAGTATTATGTATCTATACACACTAATCATCCCTTTGTGCTAGTACTTTGGCCAGGGAACACAGAAGCTGAAGAAAGCCAAGACAAGACCATGCCAGGTAGCTTAATTCGCCTACCTCTATGACATGTTCTATAACCAACTATGCTTTCCTGGAGTACAATGGAATCACTGTTTCAGCTACCAAAATTGCATGACAAAAAAGGCCAATACAGTTTACAGCACTACTGGTATCTTAAGAACAACTCATCAAGTCATTGAATAAACAGCACAACAAAATAAAAAAAAAAACACAACTCCTAATTAACTACTAATACCACACGGTTCTTTTTGAGAATATCATCTATACTTTTGTAGTTATAAATACAGATTCCACAAAGTAACACTTAAACACTAACTTCTGCCTTTTAAAATACTATACAATCAAAAATTCTCTCTTGTTTGATCAAGTTCTGTAGAAAGAAGGTCTTAAAAATAGAATTAAAAATGTTTTAATAGAACATTCTAAGAAAAAAAAAGTCTTAAAATTTCAATTTAAAGTTAAATGTAAAGAGTCCACTGGGGTCATATAGATTCTTTATAAATGCTTCCAGTGAGAAAAACCAACATTTCTTTTTATGTCAAATAATGTTCTATTTTAGACTGCAATATTTATTTTTCATCTTCAAACTATTGTTATAATGTAGGCAACTGTTAACCAGTAAAATCTCTTCCTTAAGTATTGCTTTCTCTAAAGACATTCCTAACATTCTGTGTGATTCACTGTGATTCTGTGATTCAGTATCTGTATCTTTTGGTATTTCACAGTCAAAGACATACTAGAAATTAAAATCAAGGTGATATTCAGTCATGGCATTACCTACCCTGCATTAACTCAAATTTTATGAAAGGACACCTGAAAAATTAGTTCATTTTTTTTCTGATTATTTCAGATTTAATCCAACTAGTTGAAAAGAAGTGTGATATTTTAAGGGAAAGGAATGATTATTAGGTGAGATAAAATTATCATTGACATTGACTAAAAAGCAAAAAAAGTATGTAGAATAAACCAGGCATTTCCTTTAAATATCTGCAGTGGCTGCTCTGTTCACTTCTTTGCCTGGTCTTCATAAATTGTGCTCATTCTCGGTAGACAGAAAAGCTGTACTTCATCATCTCCAATAATACAATCTACACTTATCACTATTTTAATCAAGTTGAATCTTAATTTGCTAATTTTATTGCAATAAAATATACTTTATTCTTCCCTCCCCATAAACATCAACTTATCTGTCTCAGAGGTTGCAGTGCAAAATTAAATCCTTCTTGCACTGCTATCCTTTGAACACTTAAAAGAAATCACTTTCATTTATTTACTTTGTAGTACGAATATGATGAAATTCTATTCAAAAGATTAAAACCATATATAAAGCAAGCATTAACTGATTAAAAATGAAATTTATATAACTCCTTTCTAATACTCAATTTCTGCCCAGTATTCAAGGATTAAATTTTCAAGATCACTTAAAAAATTGTAACAACTCATGGTACACGGAAACTCATTGTAAGGAAAAAATGTTTTACAACAACAAAAACACAAACAAAAAACAGAAACAAATTAAAGACAGTTCAGCAAGCTTGTGTGGGTATTATGAAAGTAACAGTGCATGAAGAAGCTCATTAACAAAAATGAAACAAAGAAATCAATATTTAAGATTAGCAATAATTGCACAATCGGTGCAAGAACTAAGCCTGATTCACAACTTCAGTTAAATTTTGAATCAAGTAAAGTCATTTTGACCAAATTTAACATTACATTTCTGCCAGCATAAAAACATTTGCTTAACTAAAACAAACAAACAGAAAAGCAACCCACCCACAGGTCACTTCTGTAATACTTTATGTTAATGGGTAGCAGATACAGGGTATTTCCTGGATTAGACAGTGCACATTATACCATAAGAGTTGCTTCCTTCAGCAACATTTCAGTATATGAAATCCCACATGTTGGTAAAAAGTGAAGAGCTCATATGTCGAGAAGCTAGAGATTACCCATAAACTAGGCAGATGAAAAAAATCAAAGCTTGGACACACTACACTCTCAAAGCCTCTCACCTCTTATCAGAGAGGGCTATTTTAATTTAGCCTTCATCTTCATTTATTACCAGAACTCAAATACTGCAGAGTGGTTTGTGATGTACTATTTACTCCAACAAAATTCTTATCACTTGTTACAGAGAAAAATAGTCTTCAGAAGTAGAAAGCTGGTGCATTTATCTATCTACTGCTCCAAACGAACTAAGGGATGTGGGCAGTCATGTGTTTTACACAAATCATTAGAGATACAGGAATGTTTTGAATAGCCATCAATGGTTACATCATTAACTATAATTTACTGCAATGACTTATGATTTTCAATTCATAGAAGTGCATTAAGAGTGTGTTCTACACATACATTAACACTCCCCATCATAAAATAAAACCATTTAACTTTTCATGGAGTGACTTTTATGATACTGTTATAGAAGAAACTAATTGTAGTTAAAACCTTTATTTTTAAAAAGGTCATGCTTTCTTACTGTAGTTTGTAATATTTAAATGGCAGTTCATGAGTGCGAATGCAGATGTACCACAATTCTGGGCATGTGTGTTCAATACTAAACCCGTCCAATAAGTTCTGCAGAAAACATGCAATAAAAAGTTATTTGCATATTATTTACCTATAATGAGGTAAAAGAAATCTAAATTGCAAATGAGTTTTGGAGACAAATCAATGCTAAAGGACAACAATTACTTCAGTCACGGTGTGAATTAAAACCACATTAATAAAGCTTAGGTGCTGTGGCAAGCACATCTTAAGTCCCTGGCAGGTCATTCAAGACCTGGCTTAAGAGGAACAGCAAGCATAAAGTCTAAAACTATGTAGTTTTAAGGTCCACATAAAACAAACAAACCCAAATGACAAAAACCACAAGAAGCTCCAAGAAAACTCAAACTTCCATCCCCTTTAAAGACTGCCCTGAATGCCTGATAACATCTCAGTTTTTCACTATATAATGACAAGACAGAGCTAAAAAAAAATAAATAAAAGAGGATTCAGAATAGTCTTCCTTTGTTCCCTTTCTCGTGTGTAAAACACAGTGAAAATCAACATGTTTCCTCAAGGAAAAAAGTGCTGTGTCGGAGTTAAAAATAAATCTAAACATCCTGCTCTTTACCTGAATACTCAAAACCAGCTCTATGGAGGAACTACAGAGGGCACTGTTGTACCAGTTTTCAGGAGTTACAGTACTGACGGCCTGAGAAACAGAAGACTGCCAGAAAGGAAAGAGAGAAAGAAAGAATCCAGAGTTAGGAGAACATGCAAATGCACTACACCTAATACAGTAATACAGCAAAAAGACTGAAGCTGTATTTCTGAAGGAAAACGGACTGAAAAAATGTTCACGTAGCAGACTGTCAGGCTGATAGGAATACCGCAGTGTACACATTTTCCTTTGTAGTACTTTCCATGGAGAAGGTAACTAATCATAGTACTTCCTTATCCTTTGCAAACAGCAGCCTCTTCCAGGAATCCCAGTCATAATCAATATGAAAATGAGTGATGCCCATCGTGCACTTCTTCCCCAGACAGAATTTATAAACACGCAGTATCTCCATACTGTACAGTTCTCTGTAAAAGGCCAATTCTGTTTTATTCCTTTTTTCCTAATGACAGTTACAAATCAATTATTTCTATTTTGAAAACAGTAACGTTGGTGCAATATAAACCAAATGAAATCCTAGTCCTTCCATAAGAATTGCCTTTAAACATACTGACCAGAAACAGTGTCCGGCTGAGAGTAACGCAAACATGCAATTGCTGTATGTATGACTTTCACAACAAATAGGGGTGTATTCAATAAGTCAGCTTAAATAAGTGATTGTGTAAGAAAACAAAATGATTTTTATACAAAGAATGGGCTCCAGAGATAAAAATGCTTATGAAAACAAATTTGATAAATGTTTTACTGTTCAATTTTATAAAAGCTCTTCTATCCTTGATTGCATTTTATTAGAATTATCTCCAATTATATTTCATTAAAAAACAATAAATTTTAAAACATGCATTACTGCTGCCTAATGAGAATTGCAAACAATATAAAGCAGGTAGTTGCTTCTGCACAGAATAAAATTATTCTTTTTTTTTTTTCTCTCCATTTTTTTCATGTCTATCCTTAAGAAGCCTGATGAAGTTGCCAAGCAAGAAACCGAAGTACTGAAATAAGATACTGATAGCATCATCCACTTAAATGAAACCGTAGAGGAGAAAGGTGCTGCTCATTTTTCAACAATCTGCTGGAAAAACAAAGCAAAACAAAACCACAAGAAACATGTTTTACAGTATTATAGCAAAAAGCATAGGATACATTATGAACACTGACTTGAAATCACATTTAAAGAAGAAAAGCTAAATGAAAGATATTTTCAAATTAAGTTGGGCATAACAAACCAAAGAATAACGGTTAGCAGAGAAGATGCTCAAGCAAATAGACAAAACATCTACCAGAAAATTGTCTACAGTTACGTGCATGAATGAACAAAAACAAACAAAACCAAAACCACACACGTTGCCTGTGGATACTCACTCACATCCACATGCATAAAAACTGTGATGGTAACTGTGAAGAAACTGTCTCTCTAAGCATGAATAGACAGATACTACACGAAAGGAAATCTCCACAGAAAATCAAAATCCAACTGTTACTTTAAATGAAATTTGAAAAAAATTGCAAAGCCAGACACCACAAGTATATTTACCAGGAAAGACCCCCGTTCTTTCACAGACACTAAAACCGTGGAATGCTTGTAATTAAGTAATTGCTAATAAAAAAATTTAAAAAAATAGCACGCATGTTGGAAACAGGTTTCATCCAGGTTTTTCTCATGTTCAGCTTCCAAACAGGCAACATATATGCAACATTAAGTGAAAGTCAACTAAACTTAAATATGCTGACTTCAGGCTAATTCTGTTTCTAAATCAAAATTATTTTAGAATTGCTGAACATATTACCAGTCTAGTGATCTATTTAGCAATTGTTTTTTAATTAGCATTGCTTCTGACTAATAGTCCAGTTTTATTTTAAAAGTTTCACCTTACTCTGTTGTTTTTAAGTATTAGTAAATTTTCACTATTATTATTTTCATACTCCTTTTGAAGTATGTTAAGTCTGCAGGCAGGCTGCATGCAGGTAACCAAAACTAATAGTTTTTCTTAACTACAAAGTATTAATAAAAGTGCATATTAACCCACTAAACATCAACTACAACGCTGGACCAAAACAAGCAAAGGTCTTAAATTATGATACCCGTTAATTCTGCATAAAATTAACTGTGTTTTAACTTAGAAATGTTGTAGTTCATTTCCACAGACGTGCAATTGAATCTAAATGGGGCTATTACTGAAGCTGTTGAGTCTATGTATGTCACCTAAATAAAATTCAAACCACAAAAAAAAGTTTTGATAACGTTTACAAAATTGACTTAAACATTTTAATGTATTTTTCCATTTAACTACAATACCGAATGACAAAATGTTAATAGATTACTCTAAATATTCAAGATATTTAACAAGATATTTGAGGTTCCTTTCTCCCCATGCAATACAGCACATTAAAACCAATTTTACTATCGTAATTTATTCAAAGCTTGATTATGAGCAATAGCTGCTAGAAGAAATACAGCATTGTTGATTCATATACAAGCATTTCACTTAACTACATTGGATAATAGCAGTGCTCCTAAGGAGCATAAAAGCAAAGTGATTAGAAGTCATTACTGTTAATTAGCATTCACTTTACATTGATAGGGATGAACCTTTTCTGTGCTGAACAAATGGAAAGCTTTTATCTGAACGTCTGCCAAACCTGGTCAAGGTAGGCACAGAAATAAAATGTCAGTGACCAGTAAGTAGAATTCAAAACAAAAATAACAAAAAAGCAAAACAAAATCTACGGATGTATCATCATCCAATTAGTGAGATTCAGTTTTTAAACAGGAAGAGGTTTGAAGGGAATGAATAAAACTGGAAACTCATACTTCACATTCTGCAATCTCACTGATAAAAGGAGGAAATGTGTGTTTATCAAGCTTGCTGTGAGTGCACGGTTCATTTGGCGTCCAGTAAACAATGCCTGGCTGCCCATTTCCAAATGCATGTGAGAATCTTGCAACCCAGAACATCATATTCAGCAGGCAAGGTCACACTAGAGATGCCCTGGAAATAGGAAATTAGGAAAACCTGGCAATCAGAGGTTTAAAGCTGACCAGAACAAGCCCTCAGGCTTGCTTACCATCTTTCACCACCAGCCTGACTGTCTCTGCTTATTCAATATTAACACAACAAGACAGAGTGAGTGAAAACAACTCCACACACCTAACAGGGAGAAATACAGTGACTTTTTTGTTTACATGAGGCTCCACATTTCTCACGGTAAGAAATGTTTGAGGTAGTCTCAAACGTTGCTCAAGATCCCATTCTGGAAGCAAAACTGACCCCTCCTGAACAGTTCAGATGAGACAGGCATCCTGTTGATTAAAAAATTTCCTTGTTCCCTTCTCATTTTAAAATTCAAACTAAACACACACACATACACACAAAATGTCTTGAGAATGGAACAAGATCTATAATTATTTTTATTGTGTCTGAAGTACTGCTAACTGTGTGATTACTTCTTAACCTCTTCCTTTAACTTATTCATCGCTGGTTCTTATTCGTTGCTGGTGACAATGGTCAGTCCCCTAGGTGGAGGAAGCTATAGAGCTTTGATCCAGAATTAAAAGAAAAAATAAGTCAATTAAAAAAAAACAAACAAAAAAACATTGAATGTGCTGAGTGCAAAGAGACAATTCAATTCTTACAGATAAACTCATTCTAAAGGTAGACGAATTGTTATTCTAAAAGGTAGAGGAATTCAGTGTATATTGCATGAAAAATCACACGAAATATTTTGCCTTAAAAGTAATCTTATTTTGCAAGGAAGCACAGTTATTTATCTTCTGTCAGGGTAGGTAGCCATTTAATAGAATTTCTAAAAGTTTACATACAACATTCATGACTAAAGGCAAGAAGAAATGTGCCAAAAGATACAATGTCCAAATGTTCACCTAATCAACATGACTAGTAGAGGGCACAAAAAATAAATTCTATTGTTTCATCTGTCAGTGCTTCCCTTGACACTTCAGGATGTTTTTTTCAATACTAACATTTAATTTACTCTACAAAAATTGTATTTCAACCCCTGAATTATATGTAAAGCTAATCTATCAAAGTATTGGTATTCTCAATTTGCATATCTTAAGATATGGAGACAAAAATCAAGGAAGGGTGAGGTTTTTTTTTTTTTTTTTTTTTTTTTTAGAAATTTTGCATAAAAATAAATACCTCTTCCTATAATTTAATCTTTATCAATTTTTTTTTTAGAAATATACCTTTAAGAAATTAGCCTACGTATCCACACACACACACACACACACAAATTGTAATAAGGAAAACATCAAATTTTCTTCAATTGAAGAAAATGGGAAATGATGACTGAAACTGCTCCAGAGACTTCTGAGCTCTCTGAATCCCATCAGTAAGAGAGGGAAGCTACCTGCTTTGTCTGAACATTTATAAACTGCAAGATTAGTTTGGCAAACAGCATGCTAAGGACCTGATATTAGATTCTTGAGGTCAATTGACATTCCTTAACTAATACTATTTAGATCTTTAAGACTCCCAAGGAAGTCTGCAAACCTTATTTATACATGTTAAGAATTAGACTTTATCATGCAAATACTGCCACTGAAGTCACAGAGACTACCAAGAGCTGATTAAGATGGATACCTAAAAGCCAAGTGACTATTTCTAAATACTTTACTGTCTGTCTTATAAAACATTTTTTAAACACTGAGTACCTGCAGTAGAAAGTTCTACTAGATTTACTCATGAACCTTCACTGGGAACACCCAGAAGTTTGGCCACAAAGTCAGCCATCAGCACCAAACCTGACAATCCTTTTTTACCCATTAGCTCCAGCAGCTCAGTTCAGCAAAACTGAACTGAAAGAACTGAAAAGAACAGCAAAAGGAGGACTATTTCCGTAGCATGGAAAACTATTACCTATAACGAGGAACCGAAAGCTTTATTTTCTATGACAGAATTAATCCCTATACAAAGGCCACAGGATAATCTAGTATTCTATTCATTTATCTCAAACCCTAGCTCTGTTTGCTGAAGAACTTCAAGTCTTAGGGAGTTTCACTGAATAATGAGAGTACCTAAATTATCTCTATTCCACCCAAACCTGCATGGACAACATACTTTGTGTCAGACAAAGTATCACCTGAAGTAACACCAAATTGCAAACTTCATCTATCAGATGGACAGAAATACTTCCTGTCTTCAGTAAATATCTGTGTCGGTCTATTTCAAAAATCATGATCCTGCCCATAAAAAAAAATAATAATTAAATACATGAGTCAGACTGCATTAATAAGCTCTTTGTTGCTGCAACTACAAAGCACATTACCTATTCTTAGTAACTGACTGAGTTATAAGATCACTGCTCAAGGACGTGGTATTATTTTAAAAAATGAATTTTCTTTCCCCTTCTGCAAGGCTGATAAAATGAAATTCTGCCACAAGCAAAAGCTATTTTTGCTAAAATATTTCATAAATCCAATATACCCAACATCAATTCTTACTTTTCAGATGATAACCAATGAATGGTATCATAATTAATAATCCTTCAGTCCTGAGATCCAGTATATTAATTTCTTTCAAGTACACTTTTTTTTCCTGTAAGCTTGCAGGTTCAAAACCCAGAAAGTGCACCACAAAAAGAACTGACAGAAATATGTTAAAACTGAAAATACACAGAAAGTCAATGTGCATGCTTTACAATAAGCATACACAAATATATTACACAGAAACAACAAACAGAATCAAGTGTTTGAAATACTAAATTTGAAACACTCAAGTACTGAAAAGTTATAGAAGATGAAAAATAGTTTGAAGAAAAACAAAAAAAAAAAACTTTTAATCAATATAGTTCTAGATTTCCACAAATTACCCCAGCAGTAGAAACTTACCAAACATAAGCAAAGCCTTCACAGAACACAGAAGACAAGGCACGAAACTTGGAAAAGGACAGCACTGTCTACTAAAACCCAGAATTGAAACAAATTATCTTGCATTGGTCTGTAAGCTGCTATAACCACTACTCTAAACAAAGCTTTAGCCGTAGATCCCTGGGATATAGAATACAACCCAACATTCAACAGAAATCCATCCAACACACAACCTCTCTTACACCACTGTAATGTATGCTTGCGTAAAACATTAACACATTATTTGGACAATATCATAATTGCACTGATGAGGGAGAAAGTAGTTAAAGCCTACGTTGAGGAATGCATTACAGGAATGTTTCATTAAAACCCCTGCATGCTTCATTCCTTCTAATCACTAAAGGGAAAGAAACAGCTTTTCTACACATTTCCTGATATCAAAGATAAAGACATGACAAAAACCTGAAAGATAATTCAGATAACTAAGAAACTCTAGAGCTTACACGCTTACTGGAAAAAGCCCCAATATGCAAAGTGACAAATATTGACAATCAAAGATATCAGTAATCCTTATTCAGTAATATGGATAAGAAGTTAAATTATTCATTAGAATTCAGAATTTACATGCATCACAAAGTAAAAATACTACTATCAAGTGAGGACTGCCAGGTTAGATGCATTCAGGCATCATATAAATACTCTGATATATTTCAAAATATATACAGAATAAAGACAATCTAAAATAGGACATTACCCAAGAGAAGAGTAAATATAAATTTACAATCATCTAGGTTTTGGACAATAAAGTTAACAGGTTTACAGTCATTGGCAGTCAACATCACTTTTTGAGTCCCGTGAACTACAACAAGACTGCTGCCCTGGGTTTCCAAGCACTGCAGAGGAACATTTAACCTTTTAAATGTCAGGCGTTCATAATGTTTTATTTTATTTTATTTAAATCATATACTTTTGATTTCATCCTACCAGTTTTTTCAAATGTGGTTGGTTCTTAATTATTTTTTTTTTTTAAACTAAACAAGTACCTTTAATTGTAACATTCTTTACAATGTAAAAGCAAGGCATGTTATGCAATTTTCAACTCGACACACCTTTCCTGCACAGTTAGGCCCAAACCATTTGAGAGAAAAATTAAGATGCATTATTTTGACCAGTGTTTTAAAATTAAGTTCACTTAAGGATGCATTTTTACAAGCCTCCTGCAGAATTCCACTTATCCTTTCAACAGAGAGCAAATTGAGCTCTCTGTTTTAAACATCTAAAAAAAAAAAATAATAAAGGAAAATCATGAGTGATTAAAACTTATATAGTAAGGCTACAAAACTGCAGTCATAAAATGTGCAAAATAAAAAAGTTTTCTAAATTATTTTCAATACAGAAGTTTCATGTCCTTTTCTAAAAACTAAAAACACAAAGAGTTAAAGCTCCTGCAGATTACTTCCACCTGCTATATACAATTATTCATCAGAATATGCAAGACTTCTACCGAAACTTTTGCACCAGAATTTCATAGACTACAAGGGTTATCCAAAGAGTAATAATATGTTAAAATAACCTTTATGTTAGTATTTGTATCTTTAAACTATCATATAGTGGAATTAATATTTCTATACAGGAAAGAAATAGTTATTTGGTTCCAGACAACTTGATAACATCTCTTTCAGTTGTAGTTATAATTATCATGTATTAACTTCCAAAGCAGAAGTTGTCAAGATTTAACATTAGCATTAATTTATGTCAAGCATCCATTTCTCCAAAGACAGCAAGGATCGAAAAGGAAGTATGATCTTAATTGCCTCTAATCTGCCCATTTTTAATTAAATTGATCAGTAATTTATTATCTTACACTGTGGCAGAAAACTGCTAGCATGCAGCTTTAAGAGACAGCATATACTAACTAGTCCTTCTAATTTCTAATACTATCAGGATTCGTAAGACATATAAAAGTGCTATGCCATATTTCTTTAAATTTCTGTATTACATGATATGCACATTCCATTTAAAACCTCCATGAAGCACTCTAGAGTGCTACAGCCTACATGCACTATTCTCCTGTTGAGTAGTCTCATACTCAACACAGGTACATGATCTTGATTTTCCCTTTCAAAGATGTTTAGAAAAATGTAACATCCAATTTCAACATGGTTCAGAAAGCGCTCTGCATTCAAACCACACTTAGTCTAATCTGAAAGTTTTTTGATTTTTTTTTCTACTAAACAAAGAATAAGCTAAAGGTTTATGAATCTCAATTCTAATTTCAATGGAAAAAATAGAAAAAGTGGAAAGGGTGCTGGAAAACGTTCAATACCTGAACTGAAGACCAAAACTATCTTCAGCTGAAGTTTCAAAAAGTGGTCTACCAGTTTTATCCGTAAAATTAAATGTGTATTTATTTTTAGTAACCATAAATATGTTTTTCTGAACATCGTATTGTTTTAGTACTGTGCACTGCAGACATTAACACAATAAAATGCCACAGCTATTACATGATATATTAGAATATAGTTGGAGGGCTACCAGAATCAAAAACATAAAACATTCTCTAATACTTTGTGAACTATCTGCAACATAAAAACAGGCAATAGATTCTGTTTTATAGAGCATAAGAGCAAACAAATGGAAATGTACATACCTTAATTTCTATGCGTTGATAAATGCACAAAGCCTCAAAAACCTCTAATTCAAGTAATCAAACAATGCATTATTTCAAATATCAAACTACATAAACATTTGGTTTGGGCCTGAAATGTGGATTAATAAGCCTCATTTACACTGTATGAAAAAGGGAATAAATTGAATAAAGTTACACCATGTATTTGCAGTGCAAAGGAATTTGCAGAACAAAGGAATAAAAGTTAAACTTTTTAACAATAAAAGTGTCCAAAGCTTTTCTCAAATACCTAAGTGGATCACATACTTAAATTCATAAATGAGTCAAGGAATTTAAGCAATAAAAGCACATTTAAGCGCTATAATTGTCCTCAAGTATTTCATTCTTTTCATTTAGCATACCTTAACAAGTTTCAAGAGGTGGTAAAGGTCTTCAACCTCATCCTCCTGACACGCAGTATACACTCTTCCACTATTTATGGTGGTACCCTTAATGACACAACGATAGAGTGGCAAATCCAATGCATCAGCGTAGAGCTCAATGGCATGGTGTCCAACTGTCTGATACATATAGCTGTCCAATTCATCAGTCTGCCCTGCCACAGTCAAGAAATAATCACAGTAGGTACATAATTTCAACAGTTACAGATAACTATAATACTTCAAAGCACTAAGAATGTATAGATGTTAATATTTTTTGGTTCACGAACAGATGTTTGCTGACATTACCTCTATAAACATGGAAAGGAAAAAAAAAAAAAAAAAAAGGATGGCTTTCTATACCCAACAGACTATGTCAAGAACATGCTAACTATTTGGAAATTGTGCAGACTACTTCTCCTTTGGTATTCCTCCCTGCTTCATCCAAATATCTTGAACTGGTCCAATTCTGCTATTATTTATATGGTAATTCAAATACAAGCATATCTCAGAGGCACAAACCTAAGTCCATTTCAGCATATTCGGTGCAAGAAATCTGGAGTGCAGTGCAACAGTGAAAATAAGCAATAGGTTGTCACAATTTCCAAAATTTTTACTGTTTAAATTGTTATCGTGGTCATCAAGAGACAAGAGCAGGTTATTTGAGCCTAAATGGAATAAAAGTAGATTGCTACAATGCTACAATGTTTTGACATTAGTTAACATGTCAAAAACAAAAAGAGAGGAGAGGAGAGGAGAGGAGGATTCTACCTTCAGTCCTTTTAATAATTAAGCTCAGAACGTAATCAAGTCTTTGCTGCTGTTTCCTTAATCAGGAGAAAAAAAGTTAACTGAATTTTCTTGTAAGTAATTTGTAGCTAACAAATGAGGGGAGGGGGGAAAGAGTTAAAATACAGGTGTTGTGGATTACAACTAAATCACAAACTCTCTGATAAAGGGATTATATATAAATATTTTTCAGATAATTTTTCAAATAGGTTAAAAAAAAATCCTGAAGTTTCCACCTCATTTATTAAAAGCTAGTGCAGTTCACTATTTTAATGTTAATTTGTTAATACTGTCACTTCTCTTAATTTACACACAAACACATTATGCACCTCTGCTGTACCTCTAGCACCTCTTGCAAGGAGAAAGGTCTATAATATTGATCAAGGTAAATAATTTGTGATGTAACAATTAGGTCATGTCACATTTGATGCCATGCAACAGTAACAAAGATACGTATTTGCTCAAAATGGGCAAATCCAAACCCATAATTACAACTAACCAAGCTAAATCAGAACAGTTGGCATAAAAGAAAACTCAGTATTTTTCAACATACATAAAATATGACAAGGTCTTTAAACTGATATCCAGTTCAGAATACTGAGTTTCTTTATTAATTGAGACTCTCCAGGCAACAGTGGTACAAGATAAAATAAAATGAATGGCATAGAATCCACCATTGCCTGAAGCACCTCAATTAACTTTCCACAAAATTTCCAACTACACACTTAAAGAGAGCATTTTATGATTTTAATGACAATATACTACATTTCTGATGTGGATAAATTAAAGACAACATACTTCAACAAGATTAGAGATGATTATGTCCTAGCTACAAAGAAAATAAATTGTTACTGTATTCCCAAGCATTTGCCAGTTCTGTCCATGACTCATTTGTGATGTCAGCTCCCATTTTGTTTCACTTCCTCTGTATAGTTTCCTAACATGCAGTTTCCAGGTATCATGCTTAACTGTTTAACATACATTGAAAAGTTAACATATGGTAATATATTTTAACATATTTATTATACTCCCCTACCAGCTGGGTAACAAATCACTTCATTTTACGTTCTAGTCCAACACAGAAGTAAGCAGTAGTCATCTCCCCCTCTTACCTCACCACTGGCTTAGACCAATGAGTTGCTCCCATTATCTTTCACAACAATAAGCCTAGGCCTAGCCTGTGAGGAACTGATCATTTCTGATCCAAGCTAGAAGGAAGGAAAAAGGGAGGAAGAATGTGCACCAAGGTCAATTGCAATCCAATTGGTTCCTTGATCCAGTTCACAAATGCTGGGCTAGAATAATGGAGGAAGACAAATGAGGATAAAAACACAAGCAAGCAGCTGCAAAACAGCTGCTTATTTTTTGCAACTTGTATGGTTTATGCCAGTTTAAAGCATCTCTAGAAATAGGGTGTTTGTTTTGTTCAGTGATGTCCTGTACCACCTTTTACTATTTGAGCTACTGAACGCGTACAACCTCTTCATACACCACTAAAACATTTGTATTTTCCCTTTTTCAATTTGTGTAAGTCTTTCTTTTAACTGATCTTCATCTTGTGTGATGTCCCCCTCCCCTGAAGGAAAAAAACATTTTTCCTCAGGCTCTGGGATTTCTTCAATAAGCCCTTCAATAACCAAATCTATATAAATACATATATACAAAGGAACCTAAGACAGGCACAGTTGTGCATCCGTTGCTTCTAATTAAATAAAAAAAAAAAAGAGAAAAACAAACAAACAAACAAACATAAGAATTAAAGCTTTCCTACCTGTGCTTTCAGCAGGTCTTAAATTGGCTAGAGCAACAATCTGATGCCCAGCAGCAACACATTGCATCATATTATAACAGCTGTCCTTCCCACCACTGTAAGAAAAATAAAACAGTGGCAATTAAGTAAAAATGCTGCTAAAAATTTTAGCCCCTTATGGCTTTTGCCTAGCTGCTAAAATTTAGTATCAACAGAGCTGGTTACAAAGTTTTCAAATAAAATGCAAAATATTAGCAGGAGCATAAGGATGATTTCACCATAGTAAAGCTTAAACAATGTTTGTATAGATACGCATAATATCTATATACAGCATCCATAAAGCATGCATCCAGTTCTAATCTTTTTCCCATTTCTTATAAGAGAACTTCCACAAAAACAAACAAACAGTTAAACTGGAATCCCTTCAGAACAAGGATTATCAAGGAGTAAACCCACAAAAAACCACCAGTATCTGTTCCAGAGAGCCACCAGTGTTAGCAGTCATTTTAGATAAAGACACTCATTTAGTAATAATATTTATACTTCATGAGATAGATCTGCAAAAGTTTCAACATTTTGTACATTTGTACATCCCATTGCCAGAAGTTATGATTATTACAGGTAGTAATTTCAGTTGGCTCTGCATGGAACATGCCATTTTTTACAACAGATACCTGCAGATAACAATTATGAGAGCTGATTAAAAAAATAAATAGAAAAACAAGCAGAACAATATTCTTTTCTGAGGCCAAGAGATGATACCATAAACATGGAGAATTAAGTTTGACTGAATTGAATCCAGTAAGGGTCCAGTAAGACCTACTGGAACCTTTTCTACTCTCAATGAGGAAAGAATCCTGCTCTCCTGGTGGAACTGAAACAGAAGCTTTTCCACAAATGTTAATCCCTATCAAAGAAATGTTACAGTCTCACAGCAAAATGAAGACTGGTGTAGCATATACACCATTTACAAAACCTACGTTCAGATTCCCAGCCTTCAACCTACAACTGCAAAAATCAGCCTAGGGCAGGAACTGGAACACAGATCTAGATCAGCTCCGTAAAACTACTCCTTGCCTTACACTCACTGAGACAGGGAGAGGACAACAGACAGTGGTAACAAACAATCCTTGCTACAACAGGCCACCAGTTTCCTTGTGGCCACAGTATTACTATCAAATTTCTTCAGCTTTTTCAACAAAAAGTTTCCTGTCTTATCTACCCTTTATGCAAGAGCTTGAAGCTATTCCCCTTCATTTTATCCATGCTAAAGTTCTGTATGCTGACCTTAATTGTAACTGTGTAACTCAAACCTCAAGTAGAAATAGTATCAACAACATGGCATCCTTTTGTACTTTACAT
This sequence comes from Netta rufina, assembly GCF_964035555.1. Lineage (NCBI taxonomy): Eukaryota > Metazoa > Chordata > Aves > Anseriformes > Anatidae > Netta > Netta rufina. Next base: position 24,477,624 of record NC_140128.1, read on the forward strand.
AAAGCAGGTGCTTATGTTTCAGTGTTATAAAAGTAAATATAAATATGATAATGAGTAGATTTCTAATTTGAGGTTCCATCTGTACCTGACATTATTTTCATGCATACCTACAACTTTCTTCTAATCTATATACAGACAAAAGTATAAAATCATTAGTTCTGGATACTGCGCTTGATAGCTTGAAAACACAGCATTCATTTCATAAAGTGAAATTTCAGGTTTAACAGACACATACTGAGACAAAGGCTCTTTTCTTTCTGAATGGCTTCATTTTCAAAGTATGAGCCTCCCACTAGCTCTAATTTCAACTCCAAACAAGAAAAATAATTATGACAGCTGATATTTCCCTACGCTGTTTAGAGCATTTCAATATTAAAACTGAATTATTTTTAAATTAAATTTTAAATTAAAAATAAAAAAGACACCAGAATAAACCTATTAATCTTTTACATTAATTACAATTAGTTGAATTCAAATTTATCATTTTAAGATGAGGCTACATTCAGATTTTCCAAATTTGACCAAAATTTCTAGAGTACCTTCTGTATCACATGCTACTATAATATTTATTTTCTGCATTATTGTTATCGTAGCCCTAGAAAATAACTGTCAAGAAACAAATGGAAATAGTGCCCACCAACAAGGTCTTCTAATCTAACTGTAAAACACACGGCAATTAAGGCCAATGAAGCCAGACATCAATAGTGTGGGAGGAAGGTGGACCCAGCATAGGCCCAGCCTGGCTGAGAGCTAGGCTGTGTTGGTGTGAAAAAGAAGAAAAAAAAAGAAAAATAAAAAAAGGCACTAAGAAGAGCTATGAAGACAGATACTGAAGTAGCTTTGAAAACGTTGCCTGGAAACTCCTCTCAGTTGTCATCACAGAAGAAACCACAAAGCCTTTTTGTATAGAAGTGTACGAAGCTGGGCCACAAACAGGACTAGTTTTGACAGTCCTCCAGGTATGTCAACAGGTAGGCTTATCAATTAACAAAATATTAGAAGAAAAAAAGTAGGGTAATGTAAAGACATAATTCCATAAAAGAATTCTGGGAAAAAAAAAAAAAAAAAAAAAAAAAAAAAGTACTTGCTATTGACAAATATAACCATTTACAGTCAGAAAATTCTAGAAGAATTAAAGAGTTGAAAAAAACGTATTTCAGTTGGAAGACCGGCTTTAAAAAGTCTATGATTTAGCACAATATACAATACAGGGTTTAGCCCGTAAATACCACTTTAATAGCACGACTATCAACTTTAAGTGTGGGCAACATTTTAGAAGAAAAAGAAACAGGCTGAAGTAGTTTTATACATAATCCTGACCTTTTCAAAAGTAAGAACCACTTTTTTTTTCTTCTGATCTTTGAGGCTAGCTCTGTTACAAAGATTTCAGACACTTTGATGTCTCTTTAAAACTCTTCTTAAAACTATTACTGAAACTAAATCCATCCTTGTAAAACTGCCCATTAAAATAGCAATTGTGTTTCAAACCTGTTTTAGGATTTTATTTCATCCTGCCTTTTAACACATTCCTCTGCTTAGAAAATATCAAAATAAATAAACCTGGAAGACTGAATCTTATCTCTAAAAGAAGAAAAAGCACTGAAGCTGATTTTCCTACTCTGTATTTAAGCAGGTCTTGAGAAGTGTAATTAGCATTTGTTGTATAATTTGGATGATGTTTGCAGTGACTTGTAATTGTTGGGGCCAAACCACAATTTCAACAGGCCTTGACATTCTACACTGCCTGAGAGAATTTAATAGATTAAATGTTAAGACTTCAGGAAAGTTAGTACACCCAAAAATAAAAATGCTCTGCTCATATACACACAACCCTTTTCCATTTACAGGTTCCCTAGCTTGGTGTCTTCTAATTCACTATTATTTCTCAAGAAAGGAATGCACTGCACCTGTCTTTGTTAGGAAAACAAACTAGTATTAATCTCTTTTAAAAAATTATTAAAAAAAAAAAAAGGCTGTTTACAGTACAACTGTAGAAACTGACAAAAGCAGCAGGACTATGTGGAGTGCAAAAAAAGCAGCCCCAGAAGACAGGGCTGTGTCAAACTGCAACTATTAAACAAGGAAGCTCTGTCTTTTTTAAAGTGAGCAAAATTAAATGCCTCTCAGAAGACACACTAGGAAAGCTATCATAGGAGATGATAAGATATTGGGGGAAAAAAAAATAAATCTGAGAACTGAACTGAAAATAGCAAACTCCCCCTGACTGTCCGGGACTTGGCAAAGGCCCCGCAGCCCCAGGCAGGCAGCTCGGGCATAAGGTTTTTCTTATGCAAGAATCTTGTTTTGGGTGGGCGGGTGGTTGTTTTGGGGGGTGCATGTTTTGCTGTGTTTTTACAGAGAGCTCTCGCCCGTGTTCCGGCAGCGAGGGGAGGCGAATGCAGAAGCCGCTGCAGACCTCTCGCTGCCTGCAGGCGGGGACCTCCAGCCCGCAGCCCCACACAGCCGCTGCCCCCGCAGCCCTGCTTCCCTCCCTCCTCCCTCCCGCGGAGCCGGGCCGGGGCGGCGGACAGCAGGCGCGGGGCCGGGCCGGAGGACGGCGCTAGGCGGAGCACGACCCCGGCCTGTCCCCCGCGCCCTCCCCCCCTGTCGGCCGCCCTGGCCCGTTACCTGATGAGAGCCACCACCCGCATGGCGCCCACTGCCCCACGACGGGACGGAGCCCAGCCAGCCCGCCACCCGCGCACGCCGCCGGCCCCGCCGTGTGCTCCCGCTGCCGCCCGGCCGCCTCCCTGCAGCGCGCCCTCCTCCCGGGGCGGCCGCGCAAACTGCCTGCCCGAGCTACCGGCGGGCTCGCCGGGCCGCCGCCGCCTCGCCCTGCGCCGGCCCGGGCGGCCGCTCCCTGCCGCAGCCGGGAAGCGGGGACCGATGCGCAGCGGCCGGTGGCGGCCCGGCTGCGGGGCGGCGGGCGGAGCGGCGGCGGAGGCACCGCGCGGGGCGCCTATGTGAGGGCAGGCCGCGGGGCCGGGCCGGGCCGGCGCTGCCGGGTGCTGCGGGGAGCACCGCGGGGCTCGCCCCGAGGTGGCGGGGTCAGCATCGGCCCCTCCGAGGGGCCCCTGCCCTGTTAGTCCCCCGGGAGCCGGCGTTGCGGACGCCGGAGGGGGAGGCGGGCAGGAGGAGGTCTGCCTGCTGCAGGCCTCGGCGCTGCGCTGCACGCTAAAATGTCCACCTGCAGCGCTGGGCCAGAAACCTCGTGTGGGGCTCATGTGGGTCAGCTTTCTGAACGATCCCGCCGCTGTGCGTGTCGTACTATATCCCCTATAGGTTTCTAGGCTGAATCGGCAGAAAGCTGCTACAAACGCCTTGTCTCCAAATCCGGGCACAATTTTCTTTCTCCCGAGTCACAGGAGAAATTTACTGGGTTATTTCTGCTGATAAGTCATCCCAAATAGCGTTCAGTCGAGTAAATAGACTTAAGTGTTAGACCACCAAATAAAAACACTTCGGGGGGGGAGGGGGGGTTTGAACCATGTCTGTATGTTGCAGAGCAGTCTGAGGGCCTACAGCTCCCCAGGCTTGTGCACTTAAAATGTGGACAAGGGATCTCTGCTGTACTGCTTGTTGCTCCCCTGGATGGAGTTTGCTGTGGAAAGTCAAGGGTGCTCACTGTCAGGGTGAGCCCCCTGCACTGCCTGGCTCCACTACCCTGCGGTACCCCTGGTTATGGCTATACCCAGCCTATCCACGGGCAGTGACCAGGAGCTCCTGACTCATAATACCTACTGAATTGCATTACAGCAACCAGTGCAACTAACGTAAAAGGTTTTGTTCCTCAGAGCTGGGATGAAGGGTATGCTTTTATACGTTGCGGGTGCTAACTTACCAGCCCTGTGCGATATGTTATACAAGCTGTGTAACAACCTGTACCATTGAGACTTTATGCAAGATTCTAACAAACAAGTTCCCTGCTCACAATTTGTTGGGTATGAAGTTCCCAGGAAGAGAAGAGATGGAAGAAAATAGAGAAGAAAACATTCTAAGAAAAAGCACTTTATTTTCAGTGATAAGTGTGCCAAAATAAATTCTGAAATACCTAGTGAGACAACTATAGTATTTAAGATTTTTTTTTTATAGCTCATGAAAAAAGTTTATTTTTTTTTTTCTTTTTTCCCCAAGTAATTTGTGACTTTGTGTGATTTGTACAGTACAAATTGAAACTTGTAAAATAGTGGTTAATTGTGGGCAGATATGAAGGTGATAACTGACTTACTAAATGCACTTCTGAAAAGTTAAGAAATGACAATCAGTATAAAACTTAACTAGATAAGTTGTTGTGAAGGTGTGGGAACCACAACATCAATTTTTCTGTATAGAAAGAGTTATGAAAAATAACATTTAAAAAATAAATCTTAGTTCACGCTTTGGCCATCACAAGCCAGCAGTTATGAGACAATTTTTTTACTTACAGGACAGATTGATTTCCTTGTAGTATAGTGATGATGACTTGAAATATAATTCTTAGATAGCCTTTTCTTCAACACATCTTAGATGATCTGGACCAGGGTTACTTAGACATGAATGATGAGAGGGTGGTGGTTTTAGTGGGGACTTTTTTTTTTTTTTGGTCTTAGGTAATGGAGACCTCTTCTGAATTAAAGATGCAAATCCAGGGGATTTGAGAGATTTTAGCTGAGATTACTGAATTGAATGAAGCAGTGCTGCATACTAGGTGTGCTGGTAGACAATAACCACACCTCCGAGGAACTGTAAAAATGTCAGACCAAAGTATTTAATTTATTGAAAACAAAACAAAACAAAAAAGCAATATTTTATCACACATCTCTTTTTTATCACACATTTCTTTCTGTTCCAGAATGAAATATTTTTAGTTTTGGTTATCAAAAGAAGGAATAATTCAGCTAGTAGTTATGAACATTTAAAAGATGTTCATTTACAATATTTAGCAATAGTACATGGAAAGTCAAAAAGTCATATACAAAAGTTATTCTGCTTCTTTGGAAAATGAAAATGCTATAAAATCAATACATTTAATCACACAACTTTATAACAAATTCAAAGATGTGTCAAGCTCTCTTTTAAGTGTCATTGTTAGAAGATCTAGAAAGGAGAATAATTTTGAAATCCTCTACTCTCTCAAAGGTTCATTATTATTACTCTACTCTGATACAATACTGCTTCTTTTTCAGCAGATGGTTCTATTGCATTCAGTTTTACAGCTTTCAGAAAACAAATTTCCACTTACAAGTCAGACTTGTTGTTTGAAGTAGAAGTTACATATGACACTGCAGGACCAAAGTCTGCTTAATTTGCTAGTGAGACTAGATTTTTACCTTCCAATCGAAGGCATCAAAAGTTACTTGCACTAATAAAAAGTGGGATTTGGCTCCCAGAATACGTGATGTGTTTCAAAGTTGAATAGTAAAGTGGGTCTGCAAAACAAATCTGTATTTTTTACCAGAAGTGTGCTGTTTTCATATAATTTGTAATATATGCAGTGAGTAAATCTTTTCACTCTCATCCACCTGATGAAATATCTCTGGTCTAGAGTCACTGCTCTTAAAAGTTTTGCCATATGACAGTGGACAAAGCTGTGCATCCTCTCTCAAGCTGATTGCCCCAAGTGACATTCAACTCTACTGTGGCAGGAGCTGAAGCAACAAAATTCACCAAAGCTGCCTTTATTCTTGGATCGGTACTGGTTAGTTTGTGCAGAAAGCCAGTGATGGCTCAGTGCTTCTGTCTCACCATTTTCTGCCTAGAAAGTTGAAAATAATAATAATGAATTAATATAACTGGAAGAACCTGTCAGAGGATTAAAAAATGCAGTGCAGTATCCCTAATGACCTGGAATAGTTAATTAAGTTCTCTTATAAATGAGTTCCAAAAATAACTTACCTTCAGTAAGTTATTCTGAGAAACAGTCATTTTAGCATACCTGAGCTGCAGTGCCTATTAGAAAAGGGCCAATTATCCAGTGATTGGCAGTTAAAGGTGAACGGCTGAAGTTCTTAATTAAAAGATTTCCTATTATAATCACCAGTAAGTAACAGAATACTGCATATATAACGTAGACATAGTGTTAGAAGAACATTTCCATTTAAAAACAAAGATTTGGAGAATCGCCTCCTCCTTTACTCACTGAGCCAAGCCCCAAACCTGAGCGCAAGGGTTTCCATTGGTGTGGCTGGTGACTTACCATTACTGCCTTGCATGGAGGTACACTCCTGTAGCCCTCCCACAGGTAGAGAGGTGTTTCCCTCCAAACAGGTGGCAGCATTTCACTGCCCCAGGCTGTCTGTGTACTGCAGAAAAAGGATTGTAGATTTTAAAGGAGAGTACTTCTGTCTTTAACTAAGGAACTGTGAAGCTAGGTCCTTGAGCTGCCTGCCATTGACAACTTTCCCAAATTTCCACTTACTTCACAGTTAACAGGATATTATAAACTCATCCATGAGATACAATGAAGTTAATTTTTTTGGGGAAGAAAAAAAAACAAACTTCCAGTTTGGAAATGTGAGATGTATTGACATACTAAAAGCTGAATGAAAGGGATTTTGGAAGGCATATCTCCCCATCTGGTCATGGGGACTCAAGGTCATTCTGTCTACATTTCAAGCTCACCAGATATAAACAGCTTTGCTGTTTTGCTGAATGCTGTGCTACGGTGCTACCAGGGCATTATGCCTGAGATAATACAGCCTACTGAAATTATCTTGAACACCTTGTCATACCATTCACCTCTTTTTAGATCAAAGTAGGCATGCAGTGACTTCAGGTCCATCTCCAGCTATTCACACAGATATTGCTCTCATCATCCACACTGCAGGTGGAGGCTGACTTACCAGGCCTTCGGGCTCCTTTCTTTCAAGTGCTCCATGCAAGCTCTACTAAAAATATATACAGCTATCCTATAATTCCTAGTTCTGATAAGGCTTGTCATTTTCCTAGATGACTTGACCTATTTCTGCAGAACTATGAAATCCAACAACCTTCCTTCATCCTCTAGCATTCAAGATGACTCACAGACCTATATTTGTTGTCCACTGTAACAGAGACAGAATTTAGCCCAAGATAGCATTATTATGTGTTCTTGACTAATAGGTAAAGGTATCTATTTGGTTCCACTTTTTCTAAACTTTTGATAAACACTTACCTTTTTGTTAATCAACCTACAGTTCAGTGAGTCAAAAGAACAATATTAACCTTTTGTGGCCATGCTTCCATGAAAATGACCAGATTGTTTCCATTTCCAGCACACAATAGCACAAGTTAAAATTAATATTCAGTGGAAGCTGAACAGTTTTTCCCCTTGACTAGATCTGTTTTCAGTGTTCAAAATTTTTATTTTAGTAAAAGCACTAACAGTAATTACCACCAAGAGAAACTGTCAAGTGTGACTGGCAAAATCTTTCATTTACCTTTTTTCTGTTGTGTTTAGTTCGGTAGAGTTTACTCTCTTTTTCACCAAGTGAAGTCCTTCAATACCCTCAATGAGGAAAAAAATATCTGAGTACCTCCACCTCAGTGGAGCCTGTAGTAGTTTCTGTTCTAATTTACATTAATTTTGATTGCAACGGAAAAGTTAAGAATATATGTTATATTTACAGGTTAAACAGTCCCTTATATTCTCCTCTCCTTTTCTCACAAGTAAATAAAAACCACATTTTTAGAAATAAGCATTTCGATTTTTAAATTTGCATGAGATTTTTAAATACAAAACAAATGCGAAAGCTCTTCCAATGCTACATTGATACAAATGTGGATCAGAGGTGAATTTATACTATAAATGTTGCATTGCACATAAAAGATTCAAAACAAAGTTTCTATTATATAACATTAAATGTTTCCTGTGAAACTCTATTAACTGCCAAAGACGACTGAAAATGAAAATTTTGGAGCATTTCTATATATTAGGGACTATGATCTCTTATTAGCCATTCCAGAGGATAAGAAGATTGTTTAGACTCAATAATCCTTATAAAGTGTTCATCATCCAACAGCTTTGAATCTATAGCTATAGGCTGTAATTTATTGGGAGTTAGCCATCTATTTGATGGTAACAAAACACCTTGGAAAAATGTGGTCATGCATAATAACCCATGAGAACAGAGAGGAATTAGCTATCTAGATAATGAAGTTAAGCTACAGTATCTTCTCCATCATCATGAGTTAAACCTCTGGGAATGTTGTAGGCAAAAATGACTGGGATATTTTTAAAGAGACACTGAATTTTAGAGAAACAGCTTTAAAGAAAGGAGTCAGAAAATTGAACTGGTATAATGCAAATCTAAAATGAACTATAGCATCTTCTTGTGGTAGTATATAATTAGGGATCATTACTCACTAAATGGTTCTGCAGTTCATCAGTGATTAAGAACATTTGAGTAGGCTAAAGCTGTTGAAGTTTTGGGGGAATAAGCAAACTGCAGCTTTTTTTGGCCCATTTGTTTCACTGCAGAATCTTCCCATACCACAAAATACCTATAACATAGCTTTAAGTAATAAAAATTACTGTTTTCTCTGTACTCCACTGTTCCTATTCTGTTTAATTATGCCAGTACAAATAATTTTAATAACTTTAAAAATCATAACAGTTTTTAACTGTGTCACATTCAGAACTGTTCATCTCATGGTAAGGTTTTTCAAGGGAGAATTAATCTAGTAAGTATGAAGCTGTTTTGTCCTAGTTAGCAAAATGGCAAGCTTAACTTTGAGACACATAGAGAAAGCATTTTATCACTGCAAGAAAAGCACCAAATCAATTCTAACTTCCAATGTCCCATAGAACTTTATCACATCACGTGTTGTATAAACCACTGACATAATATGCCTCTGATTTTGAGACTTCAAGGAAGGGTGGCTGTGACAGTGCCCTTTGAAATAACATTGAAGCGTCAGCTCCCATGTCAACATCACACTCTAATCAGTGCAGTCTTTTTTGTTGCAGGGTCTTCCACCTTCTAATTGACCCTGACATATGCTATTTACTCTCCCCCTTGGCTTTGGACATATAATTCCTGTCATGGTCAATTATGAGGTGATAGAGCCTGCAACCACTGGGAGCATTGCTTAAAATCATCCTACACAGTAAGCCCCAAAGTGACCAAATTCAAATCTAACTGGAGGGGAAGAGGGGATCTAATCTTTGATAAAACTAATATTCTATTCACTTCTGAATAGAAAAATATCAATTTCCATCATCCTATATGGTACTGAGACAAATGGTGACAGTGCTATTTCTGAAACAGGTTAAGGAAGAGTACAAAAGCCTTTACCAAACTTGACATACTCTAAAATGAGGAAATTGTCTGTACAAGCATACAGTATGCATAAAAATTAGATTACACTACATTTGAAAGGCAGATGAGAATTTAAGAGTGACAAGTGGGCAAGTGCTAAAAATAAGGGCATGTTACTTCCTTTCCAACACTGCTTTGTCTGTATGCTTTCTTTTATGTTGTTTAAGCTTTGAAGTAAAAAAATATTTTGCAAGAGTCTGAAAGACACTCCTGATTACTGTATTGATAAGTGGTTTTGAACAAAAAGCTCTCTCCTAGTTTTCCTATTGGTTCTATAATGCCTAAGAAATTTGACAAAGACAAAAAACAGGATGCTTGGTCTCTGATCTTAGTGTAAACATTACGATTTTCAAAAACAAGCAGTTTTGCAGTCACTGTACTAGTGCAATGATGTTACAGAATCATTACAACTTCAGGAATGAGAGCTGAGACAAGGAAAGTTTTAACATCCATTTGCTAAGATTTACTGGAAAGGCCAGGTTATGAACCATGGGTTCATTTCACAGATTTTTTGGCTTTAGCCACCTATGTAGTTAACCTGGAGGGACAGGACAGCTATCCCTATTTTTTTATTTATTTTTTTACTGAGTAGACATTATTTTCAATTTGCTAGTTGCCATTGCCTATTTTTTGTTTTGTTTGATAAAGAATGAAGGGAATTTCAATGATCTAGTGTCTTTTCAGTCACGAATTATTATCTACAGGAATCTTCTACTGATTTGTTTCACTGTTGACAATTTATGTAATACTCTTTTACCTAACCCACTCAGCTCTGAAATAATACTTAAAAGACCTTTGTAAATATGCTGATTTTTACAGGTAATAAAATATTTAATATCCTGAAAAATGTGATTTGGTGATATCTTTATTTCCTATCTTAGCCTGAATAGACAAAGCTCTAATTAACATTCATACAATTATCTAAGTCTTTTAAAATCCCATCTGTACAGTTTGCCTTAATGATGTATACAGAGCATAGCAGTCCCAATAAATACCAAGCACATAAAATGCAAGTGCTTTTAATTTAAACCATACTGCTGATTAGTGATGGGGTAGTCTGAAACTGTTGTACATGTTCTGTACTTCAATTGTCTTGGGAACTGAACACCTCTTCCTGCTCAAGTATACAGTTCTACAGATAGCTGGGAGCTGTTACTCCAGCATCTGCTGCTACTGTGTATACTAGCTAAACAAGTCAACTTTGAAAACTACTAATTTAGCTAATTTTGAAAACAGATGGGTGACTTTACTGGAATGTGTAACACAGCTGAAGTGTTTGCAGGACAGAAATTTACAGTTACTGAATCTATTAATATATGCACATACCAAATTTCCTCACCTTCAGAATAATAAGGACTGTTCCAAACATACATGCTTTTACCTACCTTTCACATATCACACGATGTCCTAAACATTATTTCATATAAGAATTAATTCAGCTTTCAGCAGTCTGCAGTCTGTGAAGCAATTCCTGGCTGTTTTATGGTTTAAAGCATGACTGAATATACTAACAGGGCTCCACAAAGTACTCATTTCAATATATATAATGTGTTTTTAAAATATCTCATCTCTATACAGCTCTCATTCTCTAAATTAGTGGAGCATCTCTGTTGCATTTAAGAAGCAGAGGCAGTAAAAACCCCAAATACTGGGACAATACTGACAGTCTGAATCTTCAAATTTTATTCTCTGGTCAATAACTTGTTGCACAATTGTTCATGAAACTTCAGCTACTCTTTGTTACAGATTCTTTATCTGTAAAGTAGGCATAGTTACACCTTGCAGAGTATTTTGAGATGTACAGGGGTTTGCAACTGCATGTTAAAAAATGTAATGTCAATGTAATAATTACAGAAAAAAAAAAAAAAGTCTCATCTGAAATGTTTTAGCTTAATTGTTCTAAAACTCAGTCCATAACATTTAGATTATGGCAGTCATGGTCGATACCTTTTATCTGATGAATAACTTTTGTGAGACTGGATTATTTTTAATGTTTGTGTGAAGGTTCTTTTGGGAAAGTATACAGGGACATCATAAGCAGTATTTAAATCTCACCACGACAACTGATTTTTCTATGCTCTATCAATAACATATTTTCAGAACTGCCAGATTGGGAGAGAAACTGCAGTAAGAAAATAATGGTCAGGTTGTAGTACAATAAGAAAAAAGGATTAGGCAGTAGGTGCATGATTTTAAAAGCATATTTGTGCTAACTTCAAACATTTAACCAACTTCTTAAATAAAATCTTTGCATTAATCTGTCTGCAACAATGACAAAAGAGAAAGCTGAAAAAAAAATCATATAGCTAAAGCTGACACAAATCCTAACCAAATACAATTAAAATGGAATATAGAGATGGTAAATATTTGGATGATAAATCTCGTGGCAGTATGGGAGTCAGAAGGTTACTATGAGTTTTGCCTTAAAGATTTCTAATAGGGTCTATCCAGTCTCACCTTCTTCAGTTATGGATAAAACTGGTAAAAAAGCAGAGCTTTGAAAAATGTGATTCTCCCAGGCTCCTCTGTATACAACAGCTTTAAAAACAAACATTTAAAGACAGCAAACTTACAAAACCTCAGTGCATTTTTAACCCGTTTTCAGGCAGCATTAGATCAACAACAGAAATAATTGATGTCAGTTTGTACTTTTTGACCAATAATTCTCTGTATTTCCTGCAAGAAACTTGAGTGATGCAAATGACCTTATTTTTACAGCATGCTTTTATTAAATAGTTTATTATTTTGGCAGACTAATAAAGATTTTGGTATTTGCTTTTATTTGCAATAATATTACCACCACATAAAAAAGGATTTTATGTTCTTTTTGAGGAACAAGGAGGATAAAAGTGTTGATGGATAGTGCAACTAAGGCATCAGCAATGAGCTGGAAATGAGACACATAAATATGAAAGCAGAGCTAAGAAAATAGAACTGCACCCTTGGCCTTTCTTAAAAGAACATGCACATGCCATGGTTCAGTCATACAGTTACAGAAAGTCCTTTTGTTTTCAGTGAGTCACTGAAAATATGCAAAGACTAAAATATTATTAAGATTCACACTTGTTTGACATATTCCTGTAGTTAATGTGACCAAGAAATATTTCTAAAGGTTTGAAGAAATGACTGGTGATAATGATGATGATTTTTTAGAAGATGCATATTTTATTTGAAGTATAAAATTTGTCCCTTTTTCTAGTCAAATGAGATAAAATAATATATATTTTTTTAAAAAATCCCAAACAGACATAACATTCTTCAAAGATCAAAGAGTGGAGAACTAATAGTCAGATTACACAAATTTTCAAAACAAAATTATCATTCCCTTAATTAAAGAAGCTTATAATAGCATTTAACTTTTTTATCATAAACGGGGAATTCATTTCTTGTTAAAAAACCTGTGACTACAGTATTAATTATGTAATTAATGTGAGTAATGCAGTAACGTGAGCTCCTGAACAACTCCTGAAGGGTGGTGTTGGATGCTAAGGGTAGTAGTAGTGCACAAGAGTTGTTCAGCATCTATTATAATCTGAACTTTAATTTCTGAAGGTAAGTAACATATTTATTCAAGCAAATAATTAGATATGCCTTAGAAATAATGATGTTCACTTGATTGAGTGTACTTAAGATCTGAATTTTACATGTAGTCATCCCTCAAAAAGACAGCTGATGCAGAAAAATACAGAGTAAGTACCGCTTGAAAAGAGGTAAACTGGCAAACAGAACTTCACCTGTCTGGGAATTTGTGTGTTACATTTGCCTTTTCTAAAAGGCAGTCGGCAAGTAGGAATCATGAAGTATGAGTTTCATAGAAGAGTAAATCTTACAATTAATTATATGTCAAGGCTTAAGAATCAAAAAACTGCTTATGCCCATTGCCAGTCATTCACTCCCTGTCAGTAGTAGTTCACATCTTTCCTGGGATGGCATCCAACCACAGTGGCATCTAAAATATAGCAGGCTATATTGTTACAGTTGGAGGTGAAATCAAAAGTTGCACCAAACAGAAGTGACAAATTCACATTGCTCAGTGTTGCCTAGCAATAAGAGATGAGTTTATTATGAACACTGACTCTATCCATCGCAAAGGGGCTTTGTATTCACACCAAAATGCCACTATTCTTACAGGCAAAAGGGGCAAAAATAGAGTGGGCAGAACAAGGAAACAGTCCCAGTAGTTGTAAGCATTTTCTGAGTTTCAGGATTCCCCCCTGGCTCTTGGGAAGTCCTCAGGAAGGAAAATGCAGGGGCTGACCCATGCTGAACTCCTGAGGCTGGCCAGGTAGCTTGTTACTGATCTTAAGCTTTGTTTTGAAAGCCATTTGTAGTACCATTCCTTCAGAAATGCGATGGCAGTGCACAAACTTCAACTACAGAAATTCTTTACTGAATAGCCTCAAAAACTACTCAGTAATTGTTTTCATTGTGCCAAGCTTTCCATTTGGTTCAGCTTCTATTTAGATATGTATTTATTTGCTTATTAATTAATTAATTTATTTATTTTTCAGGGGGAATGCACAAGATCTCTTCTTGCACCTCAGACACCTTTTTTTCCTTTTAAACCATGATTTACATGGGAGAACATTTATTTCCATCACGGACATTGAGCTATGTCTCTGAAAGTATTAAATATCTAACTGTTCAGATGAACAGAATTTTCCAGAAACATTTAGGTATCCTTGAAGCACTTACTGGACACCCAGACACATTTTTAGGCACCTAATCAATGATAAAAATCCACACAATAGTTCCTATTAAATGGAACTCCAATAACTGATATGTCTCTGTGCTTTTATGCCATCTGCATTTTTGACAACTGAATATTTTTGACAGCATGGTCCATTGTGTCCAAGTTCACATCTTTTTTTTTTTTTTTTTTACTTTTTTTTTTTTAAAAAAAGTGAAGTTTTTTAAAAAAACAACACGTCTACATATATGATAAGAAAATGGGTTGTATCACACATTTTGTTTTACAGATTGGGGTGTACAGTGGGTTTTTTGAAGTGACAAAAATATACCAGAAGTATTTATACCATTTATACCAGAAGTATTTATACCATAATATTTATTACCATGATGCATTTATAATAGTAGTAGATTCACTAAATACAATGTAAGGAAGAAATGTCAAATACATTAAAGTACCAAAAAAAGTTGTGATTTTAGTGACCTTCAAAAATAATTAAAAATAATTAAAAACAAAACAAAACAAAAACACAAAAACAACCAACCAAACTAAAACCACCCACCCCCCAAAACTGCAGATGAAGTTTAGTTAAAATAGGATAAAGTCATGTTGAACTTCTCTTTTATGTTTATGTAATGATTAATTAAAAATGCTAATGGAAAATTATCTCCTTATGTTTACCTAGCCAAATTAATCAAAACAGTAAAATTTTAAGAGTTTTGTTTTTGTATTTTCTGTGCAAAATGGAGCTATTAACTCAAATTCTCATTTTCTCAGTAAGCTTTGCAGGTACAAAAATGAGGTGCTTACATTTTGAAAATGTTTTTGTAGAACCCTTTAGTAACTTTGGTCCTTTCTTTATTTCAGATTCAACGTGTTACAAACAAACATATTCCACCTGTTACAACAATCTGGCATATTACTTTCTTGATACATGATGATACAATACCTCTCAGGTTTGCTGAGTAGCAAAGAGAAATGTAAGCAAATGAAAAGGTTTTCCACTTTCACAGTTTTTTTTCTGCTTAGGGTTCTGTTTGTCTGAGAACTGTATGAATAGAAGCCATATTTTATAGTATTTCTTTAACCTCTGCCATCTGGTGTAGGTTAGTTTTTCCACTGCCAACATATCCTAGAGGCCCCAGTACCAAAACGTTTAATTTTTAAGTAAACATTTGGACTTTATAAATCCAGTTAAAAAAAAAAAAAAAAGCATTATTTTTTAAAACTATATATTGCATTTGCCACTAGCGATGACATTAATAAACACACAGTGACAAGTATGTGGGTTTAAAGGCTTCTGGCCACATCTGTATGTTTTGTAACAGAGCTCCAGAGTTGTCAGGTCAGCTGACATCTTTAATCACTACATCATGGTCAGTTATCATGAAAGAACTTGAATATCCCCTCCTGACACAAAATCTGAAGTTGTGTCAAGGGATTTGCACCACCAAAGCCAAAACCTTCCCAGTCAAGTGCGGTTTCAGGCAGATAATACTCACCCATGCTGAAACCAAAGCATTATCAGCTTTTTATTTTTTACTGTATTTTTTTCTTTTTGCAAGATAACTAAAGTTGCTTTACTGCAACAATGGAGGATTGTTGCTACAAAAGAATTAGGGCAAACAAGTAACTGCTTAAACAAACAAACAAACAAACAAACAAACCACCTCCTTATGCTATGCCTGGGGGCAGGGGGGGGGAGAGAGACAAAACAAAACAAAAACAACAAAAAACAAATCTGAATCAGAATTCTAGTACCAAGAAGAAAAAGACCTTTCTAAATTTACCAAAGCAAAATGTTATATTTTGTTCTAGCCAGCAAATTTGCAAATCTCATCTAGAAAATGTGCAGTACTCTTCATTATCCCAAGTTGACCCTTAACTAAAATGAAAATTTGAATAAAACTTACTTCTGCTGGAAACAGACAAACATACACAGCTCATCTTAATCAGTATTCTTCAGAGGCAGACAATCACCAGGGAAAAGACACATAGATGGCATGGACACAAAGATAATAAAGAACATTTGAAGCTGTGCATAAGCATGATCTGAAGGCTAAAGAAAAGGAAAATAACAGACTAATTACGTTGATTTAGAAAAAAAAAAAAAAAAGGCCTTAGGAAATACTTCTTTCTACATCCCCCTGGTTATAAAATAAAATAAAATAAAATAAAATAAAATAAAATAAAATAAAATAAAATAAAATAAAATAAAATAATGTGTTTTTATCCCTAATGTCTAATATATCAGTGATAGCTTGGTTTGCCACCTTTTCCTGAAGACTTTCTGTAGTATTCAGAAACATGTTTTTGGCACAAGCTGATTTTTCTAATGAAAATTTCACAAAAGGTCCTTGCTTCTTACTGTTTATTCAGTTTTGAATTCAATAAGTGTTAATAAAAACAAAGAAAAGTAAATAATCTAATTAACAAGTGGTTCTTTTTTGAGGGCTGAGATGTAGTGCAAAAGTTATGCCCATTTAATTTAATTAATTCAGAATTTGACTAGTTTAATCAGTGCAATCTGGTCATGAAGTTTCATGATATTTGTTGAATTTAAATACATTGCTGATAATGATAATTCTCCTGGGGCATCTGCTGAACAGTATGGACAAAGAGGTTGCGTATCACCTTTCATCCAATCCGGGACATGAAATTCTGTATTACTTCTCAAGAACACTAATTGCAGTTATTTTAATAGGCTCAGCTATAAACAACAGCACCCAGGGAACATCTTGTCTCTGCTTTGGGAGTGCTAGTGCATGGACTTCTAGTGCATGGATGGACAACTGGTGAAATGGCCCCCGTGTGAGTCATCAGAATGAAAAAAACAGTGCCCACACCACAGCCTGTTTAGTTATCAGTGAAACTCGTTTGGTTTAACATAGTCATTTTCTGATACTAGCTTACTTTGAGACCATTCACATTTTTTCACTGTGCTCCTTAAAACTTCTCATGCTGAGTTGCACTGACACCTAAGCAGACAGCTTAGACGTGCCCTGAGAGATATTCTGCCTCAGTATTTCTTAGGACTGATTGATGAGGAAGTCTGGAGAGCCTATGCTCAGATGGAGTCTGTGCTGGATCCTTCTCTCTCTCCTCAGCACCTCTTACCAGCCAGCTTACTATCAGTCCCACTTTTGATTGTCAATGAACTCCAAGCTAGATTTTCTATGTCCAGCTAGCTGTTATAACTACTGGAGTAGAGTGGGTTTAGCCTTAAGAACCCATATGTTTTCTCTTTCCATCTTTTTATCTACCCTCTTCTGCCACAGCTTTTCCTCCAAACCTTTGGTCAGTGTAATTGAATTTTGTGAAGGATTGAGGACCACAGAGTACTAAATTTTTTTATTTATTTATTTATTTTTAAAAGTAAACATCTATGTGAGAAGAAAATAATAGTTAGAGCTCCAACGGGGAAAAAACTAGAGTTATTAGCTGCATGTTTGGTCATCCATTACACATGCTGTGCAAAGCCTGCCCCAACACCCCAACACTGTGATGCTGTTTACCATGTCAGTAGAAGAGTATAGGAAGAATCTGTGAGTAATTTTCATGAAGTTGCATCTAGTGCCTTTCCTTTCTTAAACCTGGGGTCTTAATTGGTCCCAGCTCACCGCCTCTCCTGTGAGAGACTGCAGGCCCAACTCTAGCCCCCAGACCAAACCAATAGACCTAACTCCTGCTGTGGGACAGGCTCTGACCTTCTTCTCTTCCTACTTAACAGCAACCTCTCTCCTTTTCATACACACAAATTCTATTCAATCTTGCCTGCAGCCAGTCAACATGCTGACCTTGGGCTAAGGGTTTTATGTGGTGGCAGAATGCCCAGAATTGGGATGCCGTTGTGAGGCCTCACAGATTTTCATAGGCATGGCTGTTGCTCTCACGTGCACTGTAAGACAAATAAAATTTTATCTTTAAATTCTACACAGAAGTGAATTTACCTACAGGTACAAAGTAGTATTGAAGTAAATAGATTTATTTCAAGAATAAATTAGGTTCATGATTTGGACTGTTATTTGTGCTGAGTACTCAAATCCTTACCTAATAATTACTGCTTGTTTTGTAAATGTGATAAGCGTATAGGGACACATGGACATTTATCGCGTTTATGTTGTTTATGGAGTACAAGAGATACCCTCAAGATCAAAAGGAGTGAATCATACATTGTCTCTGGAGCTTGGCAGGTGTTTCATTCAAGGGCCACCATGCACTTTGCATAGTTTTGCTTATTGTATAATAAACAGTCAAATACATTTTCAGACACTGAAAGTGTGTTTTTCTATAGTACACATTTTTAAGCAGGTTTCTTGGCATGCATTTTGTTTGTACTGTGCTTGAGGTTGTTTATGGCATTAGTAGTTTGTGTGTTTGTGCATGTTTGCATTCTGTCTGTTTATGAAGTATTTCACTGGTACCCTTACACAGCATGTGGTCGGTCAAAGACTATTTTTGATAGCATGTGTAGTTATCATGCATTTTGCTGAAAGGCATTTAAACTAAGGTAGGTTAAAGACTGCTTATCTGAAGTTATGTAAAGACAGACTTGTAGGTTATACTCGTCTTCACAGAAGTTAGATACAGAAAATACCTCCACCTTTTAAAAGATGAAACTGTGAGTTAGTTCCAATTTTTCCAGCAATCATGGCAGTTTGGTGGTTTTGAGTTTCATAAAGATAGTCCAATTCTATTAATAACTGGAACATTAGTATATTTTTATTATCCTAGATGTCAAAAATAATTAACAGTTGACTTATTATATTATAATTATTCCATGTGTGTAAATCATTTTTGAAATGAACTACAGAAGCAAAAACAAACCTCTAACGAGGATAATTTAAATGAAGTTAGCCCATAACTGACAACTAAGCATAAGCAATACTTTCAGGACCCCACAGGCAGGGTTGTGAAATTAATCTGTGATTTACACTGGAGTGTTAGTTGATGCTTTTTCTGCTATTTTGAAAGTACAGGTTGTTCAGCATGTGCCTAATGAGACATTACAAGAATACTATTTGCAAAAAAATGTAAATGCTTAGCAGCTTTAGACACTTACAGGCACCAGTTCAGTAAGAATTTTGTGAGCACTACAGGATAAAATGTTGTTGCTTTCTTTAGATGCCTAACTGCTGCTTTAAGAACATCATTCTCCCCAAGGAATCTTATCCTAGAGTTCAAGAAACGCTGTTTCTTTAGAAATTATTGAGAGTGTACATAAAGCCTGAAAGAAAGAGTTGACCAAAAATAAATGCTTTTGAAAATTCAACTAATACTACCTTATTACTGTTTTTACTAGAATACTTCGTTCGTAATAGAATCTATGTATCAACTCTGATTTTCTTGGGGATATTTTCCTACAAGTATGCCTCCTCTCTTTCTATCAGAATAGGCACTTCCCTAATACTTATTTTACATTGCTTAATTGGGCATTTAAAATACAGAGAGCTTAAAATACATTTCATTAAGATTATCTGTCTTTAAATATAAGAATTAAATTAATGAAAACTAGTGAAAATATTTCATTTATACTGTGCAGTTTTCTATCTACTTTCTGAATGTAAAATATTATGCTACTGCATCATTTATGACACCATGCTGTGCTGTAAAACCATAGTTGCTTTTTATGTATAGCACTGTAACATACAGTGAGACCTTTGCTTAAGAATAATTATTTAAGAGACTTTAAGTGAATTAGAAAGAAGACAGCTAAAGGTTGAATTCAGACCCTCCAGCTACTCTTTCTGTTTGTAACATGCCATACCTACGTTACTCCTGAGAAGCCTAAATTCAATCCATAGAAAATAACATTTCTGTCCCTCAAGACATAGGAGCCATTCATACAGAAATGAGAAGCAAAATGTGTACAGAAATAAACTTTACATCTTATGACAGTAGCAGCAGGTTCATAGTGTCAGGAAGAAAAAAAAATGATGAAAGGAAGCCAAAGCTGACAAACTGAATTGTGGCTCATCTGAATGTTGTTGAACTTCATCTCACTAACAAAGCAGTGTTTTTTTGTTTTGTTTTGTTTTGTTTTGTTTTGTTTTGTTTTTTTTTTGTTTTTTTTTTTTTTTTTTGTCGTTGTTTGTTTTTGTTTGTTTTTGTGTTTTTTTTTTGTTTTTTAATTGTTTGTTTGTTTTTCCCATGAAATAATAATTTACTGTTAAAAATACAGGAAAATTATAATAGTATCTTCCTACCATCATGCTTGAAAATAAATATGTGTGCACTATATTACATTCATAGAACTTGTCACCTATATAGGTATTCTTAAATATTTTAAACTAGGAGCAGAGAAGAGGATTTACTAAAACTAAATGATGATACAGAGGACTGAATTTTATATTAAATTGTGTAGAAATATGTATCCATGCAGAAGCAATGTAAAAATCCAATTAATTACTATATAAGCTGTAATATGAAATATTTTATAGAATACAGAATATGTATTCTATACTTTTATATAGCATATCAAAAATGTACACGATATATATTTCCGTATCTATACATAGATTTGATATTCCAGTTCTTGTTTGTATATAAATCAGTAGTGATTCTGATAAAGTCAATGTTTAGAATGCTTTAAGAGGTTATCATCAAGTCCTTTATGTATAGTAAACACATATTAACATTTAAGAGATGAGCCAAGACAATACTTAACTACTCATTTTGGGCTGTGTCCAAATATTGGCTCATATGCTAACTACTCAGTACAGTATTTTGATAAAATTATTCTTCAGACATATTTTTATGTTGTAAAGATGACTTGTATTTTAGGTGTTCTTGAAAATAGACCTTAACTTTTATGTTATTTATATGTTTTCAACATTTTATCCTTGGTATCTTCCATTTTGTGCTTCCAGTGAGGTGAGAGTACTGGTGAAAGAACAATTCAACTTCCAGCAAAGTTCAGCAGATTTTTTGGGAGTTGCAGCACATAAGAAGGCAGGCACTGTTTAAGTGAGCATTTACCACCCCCTAGATAGCATTTTTAAACCCTGAGAATTATTTTTGATGTTGTAAACAATATTACAGTTATTGTCTAAAATTTTGTTTTTAATATATAAAAACACCCTAAGGGTTTGGAAATATGTTCAACTTCAACATATATATTGACTTCAAGCACCATTACCCACTAACAGTCACTTCAGCTCCAGGTCTTAATTTGCTATTAAGAAATCAAGCAGCTAGTTAATAATGCACTTTAAAAATAAAATTTCTTTCCTTAAGAAAAAAGGAGGACACTTTTCATGACATTTCCAATGAACTGGAACTTCTTGCTTGAAACGGTATTCAAAAAACTTGCTTTTTCACTTGGAACTGGGTCAGAGATTTTCTAGCCTTAATAGAATTGGCATCCTTTCTCCAAATCGAAATATGCCAGCCGTAGTACTTTTTCAGTAATATATTTATCATGCAGAAAATCTTTGATAAGGCCACATATGCAACATTTGTGTTATAGACTTCCACGAACCTGCAAGGTTATGTGACTGTGAGTAACCCCCTTCTGCCATTTGATGTTACTAAGACTTCAGAAAGCTTGACCGTGAGACAGACTTCTTTTTCCCCCAAAGGCTCAACATTCTTTTTGTGCTACATTTTTCAGAAGAACTCTTTGTTTGAAGAAGCTGGGCAGGGTAAAGCTGGCAGACTGGAACACTGCCCTGATGTGTTGTGACAGACATGTAATCTGCCATTTGACCACTGGTTCACACATCAGTGTTAATGTGAATGTGACACCTCTCAGCATACTGTTAATCATGCATTACTCTTCTGTCTAAAATCTCGAGATGTGGAGTAGACTTTTATTCTCTTTAGAAGACTACGCAAGAAATCTAGTGAAATGAAAATTTACAGCCATAAACGCACTCTGATTGACAGCTGCAAATCATAGTCACAGCAACATTGATACATACATATTTATAGATCCACAGATTTCAAAACTATAAAGGATCATTAGAACATTCTGCTTAATCAAATGCATTCCTTTTCCAAACATACAAGGAGTGAAACATGTAGTCCCAGGTCAAGTGTGAAGAAACCTAGATGGCCTTCCACAGTCCAGAAATGAGATCAATTCAGCTTTCTTTTCCTCACTAACACTTTTTTGTCTCTTGGGTTTTGTTTCCTTTCCTCCTGGTGTTTCATCACCAAAGTGCCCAGGAGTTCATCTGCTTTCATTCAACTGAAATGCATGTACCAGATGGTGCAAATAGCCCAGTATATTTCAATCCTGTATCCATGTCAAAAAACAGGCAGGCTGCTGCAATTCTTGGTTGCTGCACCTCGTGGTATCAAAGGCTGGTTAAGAAGAGTGACACTGCTTGACAATGAATAAGATTTTTCAGGTCTGGCAGGGAAGTTGCTTTGGAAGCTAAAATCCTGCTTCTACTCTGTAGGAGTTGCTTTTCATGATTAATTAATTGTGTTTACGCTAATCTACAAAGGATATAAAGAAATACAAAAATAGAGTTACAGAAATCTGTCTTGTGAGGATCCTTTATAGTAACCATTTCATCATCTGTATTTAAAGTATATTACCTACCTGGTTGTTAGAGTTTTAATAGAAATTACAATAGAAAGATCTATTTTGTTCTTTGTGGCATACATGAGCACCACTGCAATCTGCTTTTGCTATGTGAATACCTTAGACCACTGATATCCTTAGGTTAATGAAGTTTGGAAGTATCTTGAGGGCTAAGGAGCGCAGAACAAGCTGAAGGTCACTGGCTGCTTTTATCTGTTAACAGCTACTCAGAATTTGCCCAGAAGACTCCCAAAATATTTCCATAGCGAAGCCCTAACCTTGCAAATGCCATAGCACTAGAAAAATGATGAAATGAGGTTTAAAAGAGTGAAGAGTTATGTTTGTCTTAGGAAAAAGAAAGTGGAGAAAGCTGTTTGCAGAAAGAGTTGACATTCTCTCTGCTGGAGCTGACTCCCAGGTACGGTAACGACAGCACAAAGCACTAGGAGAGTTGTGCTTTCCTATTCCTTATTCTGTCATGTTACTAATCCATCCTACAAGTAACAGAAGGCTCACCTGTGGTACATGTAAACACCCTGTCCCTCTGTCAAAGAGCATGTGTCCCTTTAAGACCCAGGGAAAATATTCCCCTGCTTGCTTCAGGGCTACCTGCAAATTATTTGATCCATCCCTTGCTTACAAGCTAAGGTATGAGGAATTTAAAGCATTCTAGTTTAACTAATTTTAATGGTTGGTGGGATAATTTATTAGTGGCCCAGCAAGGGATATACAACATACATAAACCATTTAACCTTCCAATTGGGCTTTCATCGCTTTTGCTGTATTTTGAAAATTCATCACTGAAAATTCATCACTTTTCAAAAAATTCATTCACATTTTCAAAATTCATTGAAAATTCATCACTGTTCTGAATTAACCAAAGTTTTCACCACTGAAGAGAAAGAGGCCTTCTATGGAAGGCTGTCTTCCTTCCTGGACAGAGCATTTCAGAGCTGAGCACAATACCACAGCCATGTTCACATAACTAGGAGAGGTGTCTTGAAAGGAATTACGATAGAATTATCTGCACAGTCCTTTTGTATGGGTGTAAATGTACCACATATATGGCTACATATATGGATATTCTTGTTGACAAATCTATTTCTTTGTATTTACATATATTCAGAAGCTCTGATTTCCCTGTAGTCATGTGATGTAGGTGATTCGTCTCATATGCTTTGTGGTAATAGAAGTACAATTTTAAGCAGAGGTGATGCTGAAAAGAATTGTTTGCTTAGCTAAAGGCAACTAATAGAATGGGTAAGAATCATCAATCAGGCATTAACAACAATTTATGTGTACTCAAAAGCTGTAAAAATACATCAGGAGAGAATGTTATTTAAATGTTATTTAATATGGTAGATGTGTGTTTTTAATAGGAGTGCCATTAAGACTAGTGGGATGAAGGCAGTAAAAGAAAGTTTAGACTGACTACTAGAAAAAATCTAGAGAGTGAACTAGCTGCACTAAAGGACTGTATAATCTCTACAGGGAAGCATTAACAGCCAATCACTTGAGATTTTTAAAAGGCCAAAGGAACAGCAAAATATATGGTGGGGAAAAAGCTTGAATTGGCAGGTAGATGGATTAGCTGACCTATTAGTTCTTTTCTATTGCAAACTTCTATGATTTTATGTGGGGAAAATTCCTTTTCAACCCACGCTGGCAATCTGTTTATGTTCTGAAGTATGATGATTGACATCCCTTTTAACTTTTAACCTAGAGAATGTCTCTGCAAGTGTTATTCCTACATATAAATGTCTAATGCTTTTAATAAAAAAAAAAAAAAAAAAAAAGTCTCTCAATTAGGGGACTGTATCCATGTGCAAATGCAGAATGGAGATCACAACAGAGTCTGAGGTGTTATAGCGGCACGGGCAGCACTCCCACTCAGGAAGGATGGGGCGTTGAGAAGGAAAGGGAGCATTTGGGGCTTAAAGACTACAGCAAGATTGGAGGCAAACAAGAGAAAAGTAGTTAAAAACAGTAAGGAAGAAGGGTATAATTTTTGTTGAAAGGGGCAATAGGAAAGAAAAGAATAGAAAGACATGCGAAGGTGGAAAAGCATAAGAACAGGGGAGCGAGATAGGAGAGGAGAACCAATTTCTGGAGTTGAAGAACAAGAAATGCGTGCAGCCTGTTATTAATGGTACCAGAATACTTCCTACTTATAAATGTGTTCACCCTTCGTTCATCCCTGTGCATGGTTGTTTTTTTTTGTTTTGTTTTGTTTTGTTTTGTTTTGTTTGTTTGTTTTTCCATTTCAAACACTGCAATAGTTAGTGAGCACTGCTGAAGACCAATGCATTTTTTTTTTTAATAAATAGCATATTTCACAATTAAAACTCAGTTTATCCATGTTTCCTGTGAATGAAAGTAAAGCCCTCTAAAAGAAAGACCATGTGAGTACAGCACCCTAGTTGAAAAAAGTGTCACATTCTGCCAATCCTTCCTTCATTTTGCCCTGAACAGGGCAGCTGGGGATGGTTTTATGAGTAGGAAAACACCAGAAAAGAAATGTTTAAGGAATGCTAACCTAGCAAAACTTAACATCTTTAAATAATATTATAAAAAATATTTCTCACATTCTATGCCATTAAACTACAGGCCAGAGGGTAAAAAGACAAACTTATTAACTTAAAATTATTGCAGAGATTTCAAATTGCTCAAAAATGTCTTTGCAGTGTTACTTATTCTGACTTAAAGTTTGCTGAAGCATCGACTTCATTTCTGTTGAGGGCTGTAAAAAAGATTGAAGTCGGGGCCTGGAATATGAACAAACAATGCATCTAAGTTAGTGCCCCACAGAATATTTTAAAATTATTTAACACAAATCATCTCAGTGTCAACAACTCATCACAGTTAAACTATCTAATTAACAGAAGCCATCATAGTATTTGAGAACTCAGTCTTGGCTCAGTTGATATACCAGAAGGGCACTCCTTGATAAGCAAAAATTATAAAGGAAGGTTTAAAAAACACTACTGCCTGAAGTATATTCTTCTTAGTTTTAAATTAACCCTCTGCTAGTTTTTTTTTTTTTTTTTTTTCCTTTTTGAATCTCTATGAGTTAACAAGCACAGGTTGACCTCATCATGTTCTTAGGTATGTTCCATGCTAAGATTCTGTGATGGTCTATTTTATAGTGCAGTATTTTTTCAGTGAGTCTGCCATGGACTTGATATTATGCCAAAATGACAGCTCAGTTAACAAAAGTGTCCCCAGCTTTCGTAACCACTTCTGAGATAGTTTTATCCCACTTCTTAAAAGTTGCAAAGGTTGTCAAAATCTTGAGAGTAAAAAACTTCATTACAAAACACTTTTGGACATCAAAGCATTGACTGATTGTTGCAGCACCAAACTTGACACTTACTGGAATACAGGTGCTTTGTTTCCCTTCATGAAGTCTGTGGGCACAGAAAGCCAGCAATAGGACCCATATAGACATAATACAGAACAAAAGACGTACCTGAATTGGAAATACTAAAAAATAGAGGTTTCTCATAAGTCTCTGAGGTCATATTTACATGTCAAGGTTGCAAGGAGACAAATCTGTACAATAAGTCCACTACCCCAAAGCTCCTCCCAAAAGTAATATTGTTTTTTGCAGAGGAAATGTGAAGCAACTTGAGGTAGGAGTGAAGAACCATCTTCTTTCCACCCCTTCCCCAACACATTGCTTTCACTGACATTCACCTAGGGTATGGCAGACATGGGTTCAATCTAATGCCAATTTGAATGTTTCTTTCCCTCCTACTTGGCTACAGACTTTCCCAGCAGTCTGTATTATCCAGTAAGAATGGATGTAATTAGAAACTCTTTTTTTTTTTTTTTTTTCTTCAGCATGGTAGTCTCAGAGGTTGGATTTTGGATCTTCCAAGAAACTTTAGGATAGCTGCAAAAGAAAGGGGGAGTCTGAGTAACATTGTAAGAAACATTAATACGTAATGCTTTGGTAAATACTGGCATTATATTTCATATCAGCGCAATAAAGGCTACCAGAACGAGCTAAGTAATATGAAGATGACAAATAAGGTTCATGAGATTGAAGCATTTGCCTGAGTAATATTTTAGAATTGAGAATTTTCTCCAGGCTAGAACAGATCGTGCTGCTGACATCAAATTTTGCAAGAGAACAATTTATCCTTACTAGTTATTACAATTCCAAGAGCATTCCTAGGTTTGAACAAAGCATACCATCCACAGTTGTAGCAAACAGAGATGCTGCTTCACAAAGTCTTTTAAAAATAATTTAAAAAATAGTAACGAAAGCCAAATAATCTATAGATCTTATTCCCAATATATTATTCTGTGCCAGAAGACATATTTTAAACCTTGATCTGATTGAAATTTAGTGTCATATGTATGGAAGTATTTAGGGACCTAACTCAACTACCTACATTTGCAAATCTGAGTTCTAGCTTCAAATTTAAATGAAAATGCTTGAAAATAAATGTTTCATCTTTCTTTGAAAATTTTGAATGCTATGAATTTTTAATAATTTTATTACAGTCAGTTAATCAAAAATTACTGCTCAGCTTCAGTTCTGCCTAATGTGCCAGAGTTACTGAGGGAGATTCTGATAAGAAAAACAATAAATCATAATAATAATTTTTTGAGTGAACATGTTATACAATGAATCAAATGAAGAGAAATTCATTTATTTATCTTGATTTTCACCTGACTCTACAGTAGAGGTGATATTATTCTAGGACAATTCTGAGGACTGTAAGAGTATTGAATAAAAGGAATCTGCAGAGATCATTGAGCCATCTACGGAAGCAGCCATCTAATACACATTCCAGTGTAACCCTATAACCTTTAGTATAATAGACTTAAAAAAAATCACAAAAGATGTCACCTACTGAGGGAACATAGCTCAGAAGACTAAGGCTATTGCCAATGTGTTTGGTCTGTCCAATATCCATAGATTTCTTAGATATCATTATCTAAGTTTATATAACTCAATATATAGTTAGCTTAATGTTATTAAAAGACTTTCAATCAGTAACACTCTAGAGAGACTTCAGGTATTGCATTCTCCACGTACAGAGAATGAGTAGTACTGGATATCGGGATATTACAAAAGCTTTTTTTCTTAGTGGAGAAGCACCTTCTGTGCTTTCTTTCATGTTTAATGAATTAATGTTCTATTGAAGTTATCAGTGTTGACGACAATGCCATTCTTATACATCCCTCAAAAGATTCTATGTATCTCAGATAGGAGTTATGGAAATAACATTTTTCAATTTCTGGGCAGATCCAAATACTGATTTCAGATCAATTCAAATTAATGGCAGCTCTTGGACTATTTTCAATGTTTAACATGCACACATATTGTTTCACCAGACATAGATGTGAACAAACTTGACGTTTTCAGAGGTCTTCTCCAAGTCTGGGGAAGCTACTACGTATATATCCCACTGTCTTGAACAGTCCAGGCAACATATAACAACCCTCATCACTTCATAACAATATGATAATTATGAAAAAATTCTGACCTCAATAATTTAATTTATATAAAAAAATAGAAAAACCTTTACGAAAATATTAACAACAACACCCCCCGCTCCACTCCCCCCGGCCACCAAACCCCCAAAATCTCAGGGTTAAGGAAACCTTAACCTTCCAATAACCTCTGAAAGAAAATGGGGAAAAAGCCAGATGTTTAAGTGGGAAGACTACTTTCTGAGAAGTATTCTTCATTAAAAATGTAAATTACATTATTTCTCAAGTGTTGATTTAGATTTACACATACTCTGCACTGATGATGAGTGCACACAACAGAATGACTGGAGTCCAAAAATGTCTCTATATCATCATTATATTTTCCTGAATCTGACACTGGCAGCATGTTGAAGCAGTCTCTCATAAATGTTAAAAAATGGGTTGGTTCGCATCCGATAAATGTTAGAAAAAGGGCTAGCTTTCTAGGGATCGTTCTATCAAATTGGGATTAACATTTTCCACTTAGTCCCTTATGCTTCTGGAGAGGCTGACATAATTCAATGACTACGAAAGTAACACCTTTGTCATTTTCATTGTACTTCATTTCACCTTCTCATTTGTGTCTTTTTAAAATAAGATGTCTAACTGAATACAGTAATCAATGTGCCATCGATTTATATAATGGAATTGTAATCTTCTCTTTTCTATTCTCTATTCCCTTCTTAACACAATTTAACATCTTATTTGCTTTTTTAATCACCACTGAACAAGTCTCTTCATTGAGCTGTCTACAGTAATGCCTAGATCTTTTTTTTCCTGAGAGGTTACAACTAATTCAGGAGACATCATTATGTATAAATACTTTAGACTGTTTCCACTAATGTGTTTTAGGGAGGTCTTATCTGTGTTGAGGCTTATCGGCAATGAAGTTGTTCAACTGGTTATTTTTGCAAAATTCCTCTAAAGCTCCTCATAGTCCCTTAATTTAAATGATTCAAATTAGTTTACAATTTCAGTTGCTTTCCCAGTTTTAGTCTTTAGCCTGTTTTCAATTTCAACATACAGAGTGAACAGTACTTTTGCCAAAATTGCTTTTATGTAGTTAACTCTCTGTTCATCATGCTGGAGACAAGTGGTAGTTTTTTTTCTTTTTTTTTTTTTTTTTTCTTTTTTCCCCTGTTTTGTTAGCCTGTGATGATAGAGTCACAATACCAACAACCACCAAACAGGAAAAACTCTTAAACACCTGAAAAACACCTACTATAAAACTCTGTAAACTTTCATACATAGCAGTCTAGTTACAGCTGCATGATACAGCATTGATTTATCCTCCTAAAAACATTTTCATTGCTAGGATGCTTACCTAATGTCATTATGCCAGTATTTCTATATTATCAAAGTTTTAATAATTAAGACTTCTTCAGTAATCTGCTGACTTTTGATTTGCTATAGAGATTTCTGCTGGTGCTCACATGAATTTGTTTACAAGTAAATCACCCATATTAAAACTACACTGTAGTCACTATAATTGTGCTGGGAGTTTAGAATATATTTCAAGTTATTTTTAATATTTTTTGGCAAGGAACATTTCCCCTAATTATCTTCTTGCAAACAATTGTTTGAATATCACATAAAATTTTGAATGTCTGGGAAGATTTACAAAATTTTGTCCCTTGATAAAACAAAAAATAGTACCATAGGAAAGCATTCTAATTTCTGTCTTTTTCACTGCTTTTTTTTCCTGTATTTGTCTAAAGCACATACAGTGGGGTCCTAATTTGTGAGCATGTCTCAGTTGCTAGCACAGTACAAGTTGTAGGCAATAAACACAAAGGATGTATCTCCCATTACACAGTTTTTAGGTTGCCTTGTATTTCTCTGTTTCAGAGTGTTAGCTGTTACTGAAATGCAGTTCACCGTTAAACAGTTTTCAGGATAACCTAACTACCTGTTTAATACTTATAGGATTACTTTCAATTATTTTAATTTTCTGTTGCTCCAGAATTCAGTAATGGATTTAGTTACATCTATGCATTGCATTGATGGATTCTCTAGAATTTCCTTCATTATTTTTTATTTTTTTTTATTAAATCTGTCCATTCAGCCTTTGTGTAATAGCTAAGGGTAAAGAATCTTCAGCCTTTTCAAAAGACGAATTTTCTGCTATGAACAGCATGCCATTACAACTCAACTGATTGCAAAGAATTTGGATTGCAGTGTGATTCAAGTCTTTCATTGAACTGATATCATCCACTCAACCTCAGCAATACCTTAGAGAAATACAAAGCAGAGTAACTGTCTTTTATATTGTACTCTCTTAGTGCAAGAATAATAGAGATGCCATGAACATTGCAGAGGTGTCACATTAGCTGCTCTGTGCTCGAGCTGAACTAAATAGTGTAAAAGAAAAGGGAACTTATTGTTAATTTTTTTACAAGCATGGAATAGATGAACACTGCTTACAAATGAGCCTTATTTAGTTTTAAACACATTTCCCGAAGTAAATAGTATATTTCCCTAATTTTCATGTCTTTTGGTATGCTTCCAAAAAACTTGGAAGTGAATTAGTGTGCAATTTGCATCCAAATCTCAGCCAAGGGGATGTGGTTTATTATAATACATGGCCCTCCTAATTATTGAACAGCCCGAGAAAACTAGGCACAGTGTGCATCTGTTATTGCTTGACCACACTGCCAAACATAATTTGGCAAGCACAGAAATGTACATTGAGCAGACCTACAGTCTAATTTGCATTAGTTTGTAGTAATTATATGAAAGCTATAACTGAACTAAGCTTGTCCTATCTTTTTAGATCACATCATTCTTTTTGAAAAGAAAAGAAATCTCAATCAAAAATCCAAAACAATTAAGTATCACACATATACACAACCCTGAGAAATTCCTTGTTAACACAGTGGACTTTTTCAGTATTATTTAATCATTACCCAAATATCATTTCTACTTATTCTATAAAATAATTAAAAAAAAGCAGCCTTTTTTTTCTGCATTTTTATATAGGATTTTCTGTGTTTTCCTTTATTCCCATTCAGAAATTTTTCATCTCTTCTGCCAAATTCTAAAACACCATACAATTCAATACCCTGTAAGTGGTGATTAAAGTCAGTGGCATTTTTTTAATTCAGTTGCTAAGAAAGAAGGAGAGGAAAGTCCTGCCTTTCAAATGTTGTCTTTGTCCCTTTCCATAGTCATTTAATCCAAATGGTATTCTGACAACAGTCTCCCGATAATCCATTTTGTGTCACATTAATGCTAAAAAGTAGTGTCCTAAGGCCAAGCAAGTTGGAATGCTATGTTAAAAATACCTAAGAATTTTGGCCTACCAAACTTCCAAGGGAAAATTATTGCTTCCTTCCTTATTTTTCTAGGGATATTACATTCAGTTACACAGACGTACATCATAACTCTGTATGAGAGATTATGGGAACCTAAACCAAGCCAGCAGGTGGGAAAATACAGCATAATCTCATTTACAGAAAGTACAGTTTTATGACAATTCTTATGTAAATAA
The DNA here is from genome assembly GCF_964035555.1 of Netta rufina. Taxonomy (NCBI): domain Eukaryota; kingdom Metazoa; phylum Chordata; class Aves; order Anseriformes; family Anatidae; genus Netta; species Netta rufina. The sequence goes on from NC_140128.1 coordinate 24,509,102, forward strand.
AGTACGTTTCCTGAAACGCAAGAAGAATGGGGCATAAAAGGATGAGAAAGTGTGTCAGATTGGAGTCCCATTGAAATCAATGACAAAAAGTACTATTCTCTTCAACAGCAAAGGATCAAGCATAGAAGAAGGAAAGGTTTTTTGTTGTTGTTGTTTGTTTGTTTGTTTTTCTCCTCCCATTCTTTAAGTAAACACCGGCATTTTCTGCTTCAGCTGCAGGGGCTGAGAAGCAGAGGCAGAGTCTTTGTTGTTGGTAAACAGCTTTACAATTCATAGTATTGGACCAGTCTGAGAGCCTTCAATCTCGAGAATGAATATTAAGAAATAACTGTGTAGTCACTATGCAGTTACGAATTCTCTGATAGCTTAGGGTAATTATTAGCTGGCATATCAAGAGTCACATACAGTTACTGTGAAATGACCATACGGAGATTATGTAAATGAGTTTCCAAGAGTGAAAATGCAATGAAGTATAAAAGTGAATAAGATCCACCGAATATCGCTGAATGATTGAACACTACCTCTACACTCCGATTATCTGATCAAATCTGTTTTCATAAACAAAAACAAACTTGCAATGAATTAGAGGGGACAAGAAACTCTAGTAAGCCTTAAGTACTTCCACTTACAAATGGCATTTCACAGTTGACCAAAAGATGCTCAGTTTTCTTTCTTGTCTACTGTAGCATAGTGTGTAGAAAATAAAGGCATATTTGCTTGTAAAATGCCTGCTGCAAAACTAAAGACATTACTAGTCATAATATTATGTATGTGTCTTATTTTCCATTTTAGTTTTTAAATGTAGTTTCACAATACAATAGTATCTGTATAAGAAAACAGCATTTTGCTGAACCAGTCTCTTTCCATATATAGTCCTGTTTTCTATCCTCTTATTTCAGTGACTGAATAAAGCAATAGAGGAAAGAAGCTGGGGGAGGGTGATGTAAAGTAAAACCACACTGTTTTAGCAGTACCAGAAACTGCCCCATAAAGAGCAATCTATATAGCTTGGTGATATTTATTTCTTGTTGTTGTTGTTTAGTAATGAAATTAATAACTCAAACCCATTTGTAAAATTGTAGAAATTGCTATTGTTGCTGATAAAATACAAGAAGGCAGATTTGGTTAAAAGCGCACAGTTGTTTTCATAGAGCTGAGGAAACTACTCATCTTTGCACAGTCAGGGACAGGAATAAAATACCTCTTTTCACTAGTCCCTACCTCTAGTCGAACATTTTACTGTATGTATGAATTTTAATATAGAGTAGGTATATTGACAGAAAACAATTTTGCACTTTGCATATTAGTTCTTTAGTATATGATGTACGAAGTCTATGCTGTTGATTCCTCACCAAAAGGGTTTTGACATGCCTGGTTTTAAGCCTTTTCTTCTAACAGTCATAGGTGACCACCAAGTGGGTGACCACAAAATTAAAATCACTTGGTTTAAAGCAAGAAAAATCTGAAATACAGAAAGGATGGTACGTAATAATAATTTTGAAATTAAAATATTTTTCTCTCCCATTATCTTTATTGATTTTCCCAATTTTTTACTCAAAAGGTTGCTACATTCATCTAACTTCAGACACCTCTAGAAACATGAGCTGTTCTAAGCTGTTCTAAGTTGGATTTCAACCCTGAGTTACAAAGGACACACTGTATTCAATGGCTATGTTGCAGTTAAACACCTTACAACATCATGCTAAAAGCATAATTGTGGAGATATGCATGCAAAACACCTTCTGTTACTCAAAGCCTGCACAGAATAAAATGTCTGTGCTACACCACAGGTATTTCCTTTCAAGAAACTGATGGGCTTGTAATGGTGCATGGGTTGTGTCTTTGTGTCTTGAAAACAGATTTCAGATGAACATCTTGCAAAATGACTTCCTACAAAAGTACCCATTTTCAGCTTTTGTATGTTGCAGCACATTTTGATCTCCAGTCATTTCCAGCTGCACGGTTAGACATGGTAGTACTACTCTGGAAGTGCCTTTTGAGAAAACAGGTGGTTTAATCACATATAAGAGACATCTTGGAGCCTCCCACAGTTTCGTGTAAGGCAGGTAACTCACAGCTTTAAAATGAACAGTTTGGCACAAGGGCAGGTTATCCATCCGGGAAGTCTTTTAGAAAATGCCTCCAAACATCCCACTGTAACAAAAGAGTGGCATACAGATCAGTAGGAAAGACAAGGAATAGAATTGCAGTTTTCTTCCAGGATAACTCCTATTGTTTTCTGTTCCTTTCTCTTCAGAATAACTTCTGACAAAATTTCCAAACAGGAGAATTTTTTGTCTTTAAAATATACCAGTCTCTAAGGAGTAGAGCTTGTAGTCAGTAGTCACATTTCCTTGATAACAGATTTTTTTTACACTGGAGGTTAATAATGAAAATGTGTATAACTGCTTTCTATTATCTTAGTGTCTGTATTTAAACTGTCCTATTAGTAAGCCCAGTTTCAAATCTCTTAGTTAACTAATTACAAATTTATAAATATATATATATTTTTTTTTTCATGCAATCCTAAAGGATTTTTGCCACCACTGTAAAGACTACCTGTATCAATGAGACTTTCACTATATCTTTTTAATCTGATCTTTTTCAGTACGCATTTAGCAGAATCTGTGCAGCCCTTTTAATTCTGCTAAGCTGAGGAAGGAGTAGTGTGATGGAATTCACTAAACAACTCAACTGAAGATAGATGAATGGAATAAAAAATGATAGTCATACTTAGTTATATGGAAGTAAAACAGACTGTTGGCTCTGGAAGTAAAAAGAATGAAAATAAAATTATCTTCACTACAATACAGCAGATAAGACTTCATATGTTGGGCTGCTAAAAAATCTAAAGAACTACTTTCAGAATAGATTGGAGAAGTATTTTGGCTTGTGTACACAGTTTTCTTTGTGTGTACTTGTATGTCTTAGATATACTACTAGGAACTTGTCAGTTTTAAGACTAGAGAAATGACTAGGTTGTCCAGACTAATAGATCTTCGTATAGCACACGTGCATAAAATTTTATCTTAAGTATTTTTTCTGAGCCAAGTAACTTGTGTTGGGCACTACTCAGGAGCCACCAGCTAGACTACCCAAACCCTACCAGCAAGAAAGTGCTGCACAAAGTTACATGCTTGATATAAGTTATCACAGAAGGGGCGTTCCTGCACCTTTATCTCTGCCCACAGATTTAATGACAGTTTTGTTTTAGTTAAGCATGTCTTTCAGGGAAACAAAAATCCATTCCTGGTGCAAATATTACAGACAATGGAGAAATTACCACTTCTTGAGTTAATTTGTTCCAGGAATTAATCACTCTCACTGATGGGAAAACAAAATAAAACTAAAATCTTTATTTATTTATTATCTTTAGTTTATATTCATTTGGTCTACTTTCTGCCAGATGAAACTGCTGTTTCATACCTGGTAATTACATACCAGAAACAGGTATTCTTGAATAGCTAAATGGAAGCAACTGCCTAAGTCTACTACTTGAAAGTATGTTTCCAGCTCCATGACACCTGGTTGTCTAGTAGGAAAAATCAAACTGAAATCAAACTGAAAAAAATATTTTGTGCATGTCTCTTTTTTTTTGATATATGAATTGTCTATGACCAGACTATAAATGTGACGTATTAAGATGACTTATGAATTTCTTCTACAAAAAATATTTGGTGTTGGTATAGCACAGGAAGCAGACAGTGAATATATAACTGGAAAAAAAAAAAAAAAAAGCTGTAACTAACATGACTGATTCATTACATTTGCATCAGTATATATATAGTGTAATACACATGCAAAGGTTTGTACATTGAGCTTGATTACACATTGATTATACATTAATTTGGTTCTCTTTTTTATAGAAGAATTTCATATAGAAATTATCCCTTTTGCAAGCATGGAAGGAAACACAAAGGAAATAAAGTGCATGGCATATCCAAACTTTGTAAGAATAGACCTGTGCAGAGAAGTTTCCAATCTGGGCAGCAGGAAATTAATACAGTGCTCTCGCAAAGGCTATATGCTCATTTTTGACATCACATGATTTCCCATAACGAATTGTCTCAATGTAAAATCCAAATCAAGACGTGTCATTTTTATCTCTTTACATGCAGTTGATAGAATGGCAAATGTGGGCCTAAGGTTAACCCTGGCTAACTGCATTAAATTGAAATTTGTCTTTTTCTTGTTTTCACTAATTTATAAAAGTTTACATTGCTTGATGTAAAATACATCGTTTCTCAGCAGTGAAAGACATAGCCTGAATCTTCAGACAGTGTGAAACAATAGCTCTAAGGGAAATGTAAATTGCTCCTGTTCACTTCTGTGGTGTTATATTTCTGACACTAAATCCTATAAGGTAACATTTTAAACGATTTAACAACATTTATCAAAGCTGTGTAGCATTGTATTTCTTTGATCATCCTGAACTGATTCCCTGATTACTTTTTCTATAATGCAGTTATCCCTGAGAACACTTATGGCCTAAGAAAAATGAAATCTGCTTGTTGAAGCGCTCACCATACCAGCTGTATTTTAATGCTTAATACAATAGAATTAAATGTGACCACTGTGAGACTTTAGACTGACTGTGAAACCAGTGGGCATTAGAGCAACTCTATTTCTCCTGCAAACTGAAGTCTGTGGCAAAATAGATAGGGCCTTGAATTTCTGGGTACTCTCATGAATTGAAAAACCTTTTTTGTAATACTTGGAATTTGTAATTTATTCCAATGTGGTTTATAATTCTCCTAAATATGACAAAAGAAACACAATCATATGATTTATGACATAAACTAGCATAGCAGGAATTACATCTGCATATATAATTCATAACTAAAATACACTATCTTTATACATCACAGAATATTGTATTTAAAATAGATGTAAAGCTAACTTTTTGTGCCTATTTAAACATTTTGATCTACCGATCTATTTATTTTGTTGAGTGTTCATGTTAATAAACTCAGAGATGCAAATATTTACAGGAAACAGACAAAGGAGGTTTGCAAAAAGAAAAAGCAAAAACGGTTAAAAGGTTAAACTGAGTTTTGTTAATGTGAATTAAAGAAAATGTTTTATTTATTTACATAGACCTACCTCTTTGTATCTTGTTTCTCTCCGTTTTTGGTTGTGCAATCCATTATAAGTTTGGTCACCTTGATTGCCTTTTGAGTCATGAAGCCATACATGGTACTACATATAAAATGGGATTATTAATGGGACTTGATAATTTGAGATCTCTGTCTATTTGTATTGCAGAGAGTTGAGACCCAGAAGGGTAAAATTCCTGAATTTTCCCCCAAGAAATAAACAGATTTTCTAGTGAAATCTAAACAGAAACATTTATATCTGAATTTAGTATCAATATTGTGATATCTAGATAGAGTTCATAGCTAGAAGGCAGAAAGAGAGAGACTGCTTTCTACACATATCCTTTACTGTAGAAGGCTATACTATCTCACATTTTTTTGAAGGCTTATTTAATTCATATTGGCATTCACCAACATTTAATAAACATGTCAGTCCTCACCAGGTGTTCTAACTGAAAGCAGAGATGGTCAAAATATATTTTGCAGTTTACTAACAACAGAGGTCTACTATTTTAATGAAAATTGTTTTTTGTTTTTGTTTTTTTTTTGGTAAAAAAAGGTGTTACCTGCAAAATGGTGATGAAAGGGATGCCTACATTAATTTATTTGATTTTATGTAAAGTTCTTTTACTTAAGGAGAATAATTTTCATGTAGTGGAAGCAGCATTTGCACGTTATGTAATTTTTTTTCTCTTCTATTTTTTTCTTCATTGGCTATTTGATGATCAGGACTCATCACAGGATAAATATTGTGGCTCTGCCTGCCTAGAAGGAATCACCCAAGAATTCTAACAATGTACCAAATTCTGTTCTCAAAGATATAGTCTGTAGAGAGCACCTTCTTCATCTGACAAACATGATTTCAATTCAGGAAATAGCTCACAATCATTCTATTGGATCTGACATCAGCAGTATCCACGAAGCAATTCCGTGCAAACTCCCTACTTTTAAAGGTCTTCCCATCACTGTTATTGGTCTCACAGATGATGAAGTATGACACTCCATAAACAATGAGCTGGGCCTTTTGTAGGCTGCTTTGCTTTTTTTGGCTTCAAACTGCCACTGAATGTCAAATCAATTTGGCTCTCATTAGAACAGCTTTATATGTGCAAATATATTTGTGTCTGGTTGCTTTTTTCTATTTTTGCCTTCCTTTCCCTTTGCTTTTTTTCTCCTCTCCCTTAGATGATGTAATTTTTCTCTAATCAAAGCCAACACCTGTTTCTCTAAAACAGGAGCCTCTGTGTAGAGCTCTTTATCACAATCCGAATACACCCTAGTTGGGCTCATTATGAATCGAGTTCCCCCATAACAAAGAGGAAGTGCTGTTACAGTGACATTGTACATCATACAGCCTGGATAAAGTCAAGAGCTGATGTAACCTTGACTTTTGACATCCCAAGAGACTGCTGTCTAAATAGCGCAAGGTGTGTAAGCTGTTATCTTTGATAAGTAATGAAGCAAACAATAAATCTGACCCTGTCTACGAACAGCTCTTCTCTTACACAATGAGCTTGATGGGTTTTATTTTTTCTTGACCAATTAAAAGGAACACAGAATAACAACTTCAAAGATTTCTGTTTTTATAAACTGCAAAAACCTGTTTGGACAAGCTAAATGAGGAATGCCATGCACTGAAGGGAAGAGAACAAAATCAGGATGACGCAGAACTCCCAGTGATGAGTCAGTGATGGTCTGGTCTGCCACAACATGTTACCAGTAGTCTAAAATGGCTGGGGATTAGGAAAAGGGAATTAGAGAGCAAAAGGAGCAGTGATACACTGAAGGGCTACCATAAACTCTGTGATGTGACACATACGAAAGAAACATAGTCTCACGTTTCTTGCACTTATGACTGTTTTGCCATGGAAACAACTCCTGAAATGTGCTATGCCTGGAATGGCACAAATTATATTGAACAATGGTGTACAGTTCAATTCATTTTTTTCCTCCAGAAATATCTTCTCTTCTAAGTATCAGCACCAGATCAACCTCCCTTTCCTCTCCTCAATGTACATAAGCTAAAAGCCAGTATATATTTCTATCCATTTTTTTTTTCCTTCTTAGAATATGTAAGTTTTCAACTGACTACATAAGCATACCCAGGTCAGAGGCATGTTCTGTCCCCAGGTAACAATACATTAGTCAGTGGTCAAGCCACATGCTGTGTCCTCACGCTTGTGAAGTTCTTTTTGCACAGAACCACAGTTATTTTTTTCTTTCTCAAAATGGAAAGATATACATTTTAGAATCTGGGAAACCTACAGATAGAGAGTAGGGGTGAGATGAAAAAAGATCCTTACTATACCCAAACTTCCCTTGAACATGAAGGTTTGACACTTATCAGAAAAGATGCATTCTCTGAACAATGCAGGACAGAAAGAAAGGAGAAAGAATGCGCCTTTTCTCCCCACTTGCAGTAATGGACTAAATCATCTTCAAAGGATCTCAGGATATCCAAGGAGGGTCCTTGCTCAGTTTGTGAGGGGATGAACTCACTCCTGTATGATGGGACTCTAAGTCAGGCACTCTCCAAAGAAAATGTCTATTTTGAGCTGAAGAAGAGGTATGCTTGGCTCACATACTCAGTGATTTCAAATCGAGTGCTAGCTCTAACTGAAATATATTGGTAATCTGCCATCTGTGGTTTTCCTGAGCAGAAATTTTGACTGAATTCCAGGTCTTAGTAGATATGAGGCCATCCTCCTGCTCGACATCATCCCTTTTAATGTTTTACTATGTTACTGTCTTTGGATTAAAGACCACAGCAAAGTATGGAAAATGTGGATACTTCAGCTGCCAAGTCATTTCTTGGTCTCTCTATTGAAACTATCTATAGTGAAAATTTCATTGCTGACATCTATTCTAGCCACATGATTGTCAAAGCATTTTTCATGTGTAATAAATTTGCATACACACTCCACCCCAAATATAATAAAACATAGTAAGGATAAGAAAGACATAAATTATATTAAAAAAAAAATAATTATAAGACTTCTTGATTGATTTGCAGAAGCACAGCAAAATTCCTTCATATAGTGGTCTCATGAATGAGATGATAATATGCAACTAAAGCATAATGATTGGCATATTAAATACAAGATCTTTGTCACCATCTGTTTCCTGATTGTGTCAGCAAGTTGTTTTTTTTTTCATGGAAGTGTGAGAATACACCATGGCCTCGAAGTATCAAAATGTCAATTATACATCACATTTTAAAGCTGGAAGCCCAAATCACAAAAAACATTTGAAATGTCTCTGAATTCTGCTTGAAACACTGACAAATTATTACCTATCCTTCATATTTAACCTACAGTAGCTTTGTTATTGTTCTGGAAAATAAAGCAGAGCAGAAACACCATGGAGGTAAGGTTTACAACTTATTAATGAGTATTTCAAAAAAAAAAAAAAGGTAGGAAAGGAGGTAGTGGGAGAAAGCTGGGAATGCGGAAATGTGGAACAAAGTGAATAGGAACAGCCCTATAAAATTCTTGTTATCTCAAGTTCAGCTACTTTGAAAACAGTTTTGCATTTCTGCTATTTTCCATTATAAATAATATTCATTTGTACGGAACACAGTATTGCATTTTTTTTCAACCTATATTTTCACCTATGCTGACAGAAATAAATATGCATGCAAAAAGGTTAGTGGAATGAATCAATAGAAGCTGCAGAAGTCGAAAACCTATGTCAAAGTCAGCTAAAATATCAGAAACTTCCATACAACAGGTCTTGGTTTAGACCCTCAGTAGATGAAAATCAGTGGGAGATAAGGTTTTCCACATCACACATACGATGAGGTTTGCTAGCACCACCAGCCATGCTTAGTAGCCCAGAGTTGAAGGCACATGAAAACATTCTGTTTCTAGTTCTGAAATATAAATACAAGTCCCTTTCAAATCTGAAAAGGCCACTAGTGTCTCAAGGTATTATTTCTGCAAAGGGGATAAGACAGAAGGAAAAGGTATCATGTAAACTGGTTCCTCACTCTCTGAGGACACCGATAAGAGCACCAAATAACTTCAGAGGCCTTTAGATTTGCTCTTAAACCAATTATTACATCTGTGAAAATGAAATAGCTATGTCCGTGTAAAATGTAATGAGGAGCGTAACCACATCCAACCAATTGAACACAAGCTAAGTTGGAAGAAGAACTGTAAGGGGTCTAGAGAAAAAAGTAACCTTCCAAACTTGTACCTAATTGGGCAGTACTCTTTTAATAATGAACACAGATATACAACTCACTGTTTAAGACAAACTGCCTATACAGGATTAGCAGCTTGGCAGTAATTTTTTTATTTTTTTTTCTGCAATAAGGCAGCACTTTACAAAATTCAAGGCTGATTTGAATCATGAGGCTGATTCCAAAATGAGGAGGCTTCTAATAATGCAACTTACATGTTTGGGATCGTTCTCCGTGTCTGAAATGGGAATGCTAATACTTAACCATTATAAAGTACTTCTGGTCTAACCAATAATAATAATGTCTTAGTATGGCTATGCATATTAAGTATGTATGCACATGTATTTTAAATTTAAAAGTTCAATCTGGGAGTTCTTATTTGGGCCATTCTCCACTTGCCTTGCATGTAGGCATCCCTTCAATAAGCCCTTTTTGTCTTTAAAAGTTTATTTAAATGACCTGTAAAGTTCCAGCAGAGATTTGTATATTTCTAGTAGAGCAATATGTGTTGCCAGGTACCAGCCTCTCCATTCATCAGCAAATGTTCATCATAAGCTGCTGGAAAGCAGGAAAGAATAAAAGTCAGAGTTGAAATTATGCAGCTGTAGTTTGATTGATAAAGTATGTAGCCTGGACCTACATATACATATGAACCACCACTCTGTGCAGAAAAAATGAGTATGTGAGAAAAAAGCTCTTCTGAGAGAGCTTCCATGTGTGTCTGTTGCCAAGGAAACCACTGTATGTATGTCTTTAGAACAGGTACCACTTTGGGGGCTGACTTAGTTTCCACATCTCACACTGAGATGCCAGCTGAATACAAGCAATAATGGTCGAGCAGCAGAAACACAGCTATGGAAAATAACTAGCATACTGCTGGTGTTATTTCTCTTCCCTGAAAGCAAAGTTTAGATATATTTGTTGTAATTAAAACTTTATGAAATTTGTCTGTGAACAGTCCATGCCCTCAAATCCTCGTAACAGGTACTGAAGGAAGTTGTTAATGTCTCTATTTGTTTTTTCTTTTTGGATATCTATCATGCAATTTCCCTTCATCCTCTATGACTTCTATTCTGAAATCATTCTGTTCACAATCTTATAAGAAATATTTTGAGGGTTTTCTTTGTTGGTTCTCACTTTTTTTTCATCTTGACTGCTCTATTAGCCATCCCAAATGAAGCAAAAAAACCCTACTTGCATACCTTTTTTTAATTTAATTTTTTGCTGTTTAGGACTTGATTCTGAAACAAGTGAGCTAAAGAGAACTTTTGCTACTGAAACCCATGTATTTTTCTTTATCCTCACATCAGGAATTTAACATAGAAAATCATATCCTTTTTTCCTTGTGTTTATTTCTTACTCTCAGAAGAATGCATTGCGGATTTCTGTCATTCTTTGATCAGTAATCTTAGCAATTACAGGATAAGTCTATATATTCTACGTTTTTCTATGTTTCTATATGTATTTAGATATAAAGATATCATTAAATTTATTATAGATGCATTATAAAACCCAACTATTTGTTAAAAGAAAAAACAACACATTTTCTTAATATTTTCATTTAAAATGAAAATCTTCACTAAGTTTTCTTTTGTCATCTGTAAAGTAGAATCAAGCGTAAAACTATTTCAGAACAGCAAATGAAAGGCTGCCTTGCAAATGCTTATATATGAGTAACTTTACTCAGAGGAGTAGTCTTTCTGAGGTCTAAGTGCACTTACCAAACTGAATAAGACTGCTTAGTTATCTAAGGTGTTAAACCAGGATTCCATAAATAGAAGTGTTGTTGCTTGAGGCTGTAAATCTGTATCCTAGTGCAGTTCTTGCTGTGGAAAAAAAAAGTCATAATATTTAGAGATAGATCAGTATATATATATATATATACACACACACACATATATATATGCATACCTATATATACATACCTATATATACATACATACATATACATACACATATATAATACATATATATATATAAAGCTATCTGTACTTTATTCATGGTAGTTTTAACATTATCTGGATTCAGAAATAATCACAGTTCTTTTGTGTTTGTTTCTGCAGACACTGAGGCATTTAAGCTTCACTGGCATTAATGTTTAATGAAATTAATTATAAAATTTGGAGAAGTATTCTTAAAATGTGTTAGCACTTTTATTCCATCAGAATACTTATCACTGAAACAATGTCTTGTCACTTTGTAAATCAACAACAATTAGCACAATTCAATTACTTTACATGGAATAACAAAAAAGTTGGAGATAATTATTTGGGATCAATCAGCAGCATTGAAAAAATAGTAATAAACTCAAATAATAATTTCTAATTTGTCCAAATGCTGAATTTTTCATTTAACTTACATGGCTTTGGATCAGATTTATTACGTCCCTTCTTTGTGGAGTAAGAAACAGAATTACTTGTTGGAAATTATTTATAACAATATGTAAGATAATAAGAATAAATAATTAAAAAAAGCATAAAGACACATAACCCTAAACATGCAAACCTAAAATAAAGTGAAAATAGGATTTCCAAACTTCAAATTAGAAGCTTTTCAAATACAGCTTTGATTCATACAATTATACAACTATTTTACATTAAGCACCTCATTATTGTGTAGAAGCAGTTATTAACAGAATATTATGCTCTTTACATGAAACTACTGAATCATGGCAGGAAATTTGTTATTCTGCAAACTGAGATCTCATAAACAAGACTTAATAGCTCACTCTGAGGAAGAAAAAAATGACAGAAGTACAGCATAACCTGCCAGGAAATAAAGGTTACACATGACACACGCATACCATATACATCAATAAAATTTCATTTAAAACAACAATAAAAGTAAATATATATATAATGAAAAGTAGTATGTTTAGTGGCATATTAAAAGCATAGTTAAATTTCAAGTATGAGAAGAAAGGCTTAATGAAAAGTGTAGTAAAACTTCTGGGACTGGGTTTAGGGTTAGGGCTATGATTACAGTAGGGAGAGGAGTAAGGGCTCCGTGGAAGGACAGTATGCCTAAGAGGCTGCTGAAATAACATGTGGGCCGCTATAATAAATTTTCTGCACCCACTTTTTCCTTGGAAACTCAGTATCCCCTGTAGCAGAAGTGCCCTGTAAGGCTTCCAGCTAGAGTCAGAACAAGAGTGTCAAAGCCCAGATCTTGGGCCCTGCTTGGAAGATAGCTCTGACAGGAAAAACCTTTTTGAGAAGCCTCTGCTGGCTTTGGAGTTCCCTGAGGAAGAAGTTTCAGAAGGGCTTCCTACCTCCTCCGTGTGGAGCTGCATTCAGCAGAGGTTCTCATGCTTGGCTTAGGCCTGGACTGCATTGCACCTACTTTACAGTCATGCCTTGCCTGGTCTTGTACCCTGTTAATCTGGACTCTGACTCTCTGACTGTCACTTTCTGGTTTATTCAAGTACTATAGAGCTGAGATGTTTTGTCAGTGAGACCAAGGCCTCTACCTGCCTTGCTTGACTTCCATGCCCCCCCTTCCATGCTAGGCAGCAACTGCCTGTGGTGTTCTCTGACATGAAGCCCATAGCAAGAGTGGAACTGCAAAGAGATTGGGGAAGAAAAGTGGGCACTTCTGTGAAACCTCTCCTACTTGTATCCGTTTCACAAGGGGCTTCAGCATGTCCCATTGCAGAATAATCAACCCATACATAGAGTTAGGGAAAGCATGGGGTTAGGGAAGCAAAAGATTTGAGACCCATAGAAAGAGCCGGGCTGCAAAGAGGTTTTCAAACCACACCAAGAGTGTGGGCTGCTGTGGAAATTCTCTCCACTTAGTATTTCCAACTGCAGCTTCAGCAAGTCTCTCTACAGAAATCTCTACCCAAACTTAGTGCTAGGGCTAGATTAATGAGCAGGAGAGTTAGAGAACATCATTCTTAGACAAGTGTTTTAAGGCTTAGCTGCACAGTTAGTGGTTGCTGCCCACTTGTTTTTAAAACTGTCCGAATAGATCTAGGTAACATTTTCAATTGGAATTAGAAAGTGTTCATTTGAAGGGCTTCAGTGAAGTGAGAGCTTCCAATTTGAATTAACATTTGAATATTCTCTGTAAAAAAAAAAAAAAAGAAAAAGAAAAAAGTGCTCTTTTCCCATGGATATTGTTTTAGTTAAAAATAAATAATAATAATTAAAAAATAAAAAGAGAGAGAGAGGGAAAATAAAAAGATCTCCCTATTTGTAAGCATGGTTCTGAGGAGGACATCAATTACATGTGTGGTATATAACTTTGCAAATGGGAGTATTTTACATCAATATCTAGCCTTCTTACCAAACTTGACCCTCCGAAGTTAAAGGAGTTTGAAAGAGAGTTAGGGGTTCCTAGAAAGGAGGAGGACATTTAGGTTACCTCTCTCTTTTTTTTTTTTTTGCTTCCTTCCTACCAGTCTGGTCATTTCCTTAGGAAACTTGTAGGGAGTCAGGTAAGTGCTTTTTTGATAATCCAGAGATGAGATTACAGTCCTGTGCAAGCCACCAGAATGATGAACAGTACACAAAAAGTAAACGGTTTAGCCTTTTGTTATCTCATTCAAACTTATATAATACTTCCTTAACTATATGACATTAAATTGAGGCGGAGACATAGACCTGGAAAAGTCATCTAGATCAATACCCAGTACTCAGAGAAGGTTAAAGATATTCTTACCATTCATGAAAGATGTTTGAGTAACTTTTTGGTAAAAGATCTGAAATAATAGAATCTTCTCAACAGCTTCCTTCCAGATACCTTGCCCAAGATATACGCTAACATAAGAATTAGTTAGTTAGTTTGCTTTTGAACATCTAATTTTGCAGAAATACTGCAGAGGTTACAATGGTATTCTGTTTATACTGACTTTCTGTCTTCTAGGGCTACTTCAATCCATTTTCTAGGTGAAAAAAATAATCCACTTTTTAAGACTTTTATTTTGATCAAGTTTTCAATGTCATGTTTATTCATTTATTTATTTGTAACAATACCTTTTTTTTTTTTTTTTTTTTTTTTTTTTTTTTTTTTTTCTCATACACTTTGGAGTTTCTCCTTTTCCTTTCCAGGTAATTTTCCTTCACGGCCATGATTTGGACCTCTCTTCATATTAATTTTGGGAAGTGGACACTTTCTATTTGCAAGGGAGTTAAACTGACTTGAATCAGCTGAAGAAAGCTTTTAAAGGAAGAATGCCACAATCTTAGGCCTATTTGTCTTTAGGCAGGAATTGAATCTGCTTACTAGCTCTGTCATATTCGTTCAGTGATGTCTAGCAGGAGACCCAGAAGTTGATGGAACTTTCTGTGATTTTTCTGTTAATGTTGACTCCATTTTTCAGGTGGAAGACTTTCAATTATGTTGATAGGTGTTGATACTGCATTTGGAACTGTGCAGGAGTCAGCTCTTTAAACAATAATGTTGAAGACACAGAAAGGGTCAGACAACTTTTTTAATTAACCCAAGACTAATAGTTCTAGTCTGTGATAGGATTTGAAGCCATAACATCTGTACAGGAACTCCCATCCTCCCACCTATCAGTCTCCGAGCTGTCTGCATAGTTCCTGAGTATTTTGACTAGTAGTGTTTTACACAGATGAAGTGATCTCTCATTTGAAGAGTTTAAGTAACAGGCTGCTGTCCTGCTTCTAGTAACTTTTTTTTTTTTTTTTTCCTATATATAGCCTCAATTTTCCAGCATTCTATTCCTAGTGCACATGAAAGGATAACTGTTTGGATATGTAAAATGATGATTTATTGTCAGGATCATTATAGTAGTGTTAAAACAAATCAAATCTCATCAACTGGCTGTTCTCGTAAACATGTGGTTTCTGAGTGCTTCAGTGTTCTCTTCAAAGTAGAGACTTTATTTTGTTCATAACATAAAGAAGGCCCTTTTACATTATTTAGTTTAGCTTAGTGTATTTCAAACTGTCATGAGTATGTCAGAAACCCAAGATTAAAACATTATATTTTGCTTGCCAAAACAAGAAACAAAGGGATGAAGGGGAAATATTCTAGGAACTAAAAATATTTGACTTGTTTCAATGTGCCACCCTATGCAGTGTTTTCAAAACAACAAAAAGGCAAAAAATTATGTGGAAGAATGTAGAGAAATCTGCTCTCCTTCAGCAAAAATGACACAGTATTTGCATTGCTGGTGAACTGAGTTTAGACTCGTTTTATCTAACCTCCCTTTTCTCTCTTGATCTATATGGGATGTATTCTAGATATTAGCTGATGATATGCAAAGGGTCTTGTTCTCCTGCTGTATATTACGAATGACTTTCAAAGAAAACCCTGTAAGTGCTAACACTGTATGGTGACAGAACAAGGTTTGAAGGAAAAGAGGAAGAAGTTGGATATCCTGACAGTTCTGCAGTCCACCAAGTCTGCTATTTCTGTTCTGTCTTTACAATGGCTATAAAATATGAGCTGGGAGTATGATGTCAATGCATCCACTTTCAATAATTGATATGATGAATAATCTCAACCTTCTGACACCTTCTGTATCTCCTCACATCTCAAGAAGCTTCATTCATCAACCACGTTTGAAATGTTTAAGTAATCTCAGTGATGTATGGAGCACTGAAACTCCCTTGTTAGAAATCTATGCTACTAACATTCTATCAAATTAAAAAGCCACTGAGCTCTTATGCATAAAATTATCATAAATTATCTCTGAAGGTTCATTGCTGTTTAGAATGTTTAATTGCTCACTCAGCTGAACTTCAGCAGCTCTGGATTATTAATCAATTTGTCAGAAGGTTTCTCATAATGTCGTCTTTTACAATGCAGTTATATGTGTGGAAAACCTGTGTGCAAGAGTTTTATGTAGCAAGTCAACAGCAGCCATGCATATCTTTCACAATGCTTCTTCTGTATATTTAGGAGTATTTTGGTTGCTTACTTCTCAGAAGATTGGGAAATTGTAATTAACCTCAGCCTAATTTATTTGGATGGAAAATTAGATTCTCCAAAACAATATTTATAAGTAAGAATGCAGACAGATGAAAGCCATGAGACTTCTGGTCTTGATCTCTTTGGACTTAATCCTGGTCTAATGTTAATTGTTCTCACTAATGTAAATTAATGTAAATTTTTCTCACAATGTAAAAACTGCTACTAGCTGCAATAATAGTAAAGGTCTTTTGAAAATGCTGTACCTTAAGTGTACATTTCTTCAACCAGTTTTCTTACTGGAAAATGCTTTTTCTGCTTTATTTTTTATTATGAGATTTTTTTATGATTTTTTTTTTTGTCTTTAATGATATATTAAAACAAAGTGTTTCATCTTAATTGAAATGTGTTTCATTATTGTTTTTGAACATGTATCTTTTTAAATTTTAAGATGCCTGAATTCATCTTTTTTTACAGTTTTCTTTAATTTTTTTCCCCTCCTTTCGCACATGCAATTAAATGTGTATGCTTCCTTATGAGAGGGGTGGTGGTAGTGTTTCCATTTCTACTTCTTTTTCTCCACAAAATCTTTTAGGAAGTTTTTTGATACAGCAACACAGATATAGACAATTTTAGCTTTGGTGCTCCAAATAATTGAGAATAATTTGGAATATTTTGTAGTAGTTTAAGTAAGTAATTTAATATATAAGGATCTTTGAAACCACTTTTCTTAAGCAGAAGTTTCAAAATAAGAGTACAGGAGTGGAAACATTCTGGACATTATTTTCTTCTGCTCCATGAACAATCATACTGTTTCCTATACATGTAGAGAGGTAGAAGATGAGTGTTACCAAATAGCTGATAAATTTCAGTGTCTATTTGATATTAGGTATTTTGCAGTATTATCACACCATAGTATTTCTACCAAAAATTGTAACTGAAACAAAATATATATATATATTTTTGTCAAGCTTATTTCCTAAAATGAATATTCTGGAATGATAAAAAAATTAAGAACTATTTCAAATATAAGAAATATGCTCAAAGCCTTTTTTGTTTGTTTGTTTGTTTGTTTGTTTGTTTTTTGTACAAATATTCTCACTGTGAGCCTTCAAAATTCTTCTTAAAACATATTATCTCCATTAGAAGATGATAAAACAGGAAACAAAGCACCAATATTAAGTATCTCTATGCTTTCTGACATCTGAGGATATCAAACCACATCACAACAAATGCACAAGAGGTCCTCAGTGCAATTTCATCACTATTACTCATCTCCTTTGCACAGAACATCTAGTACCTAGAAATTTGGATTGTAATTATCTTTGGTGTTGAATCAAACCCAAAGTGATGTGCTGAAGATCATGCATGAAATCTGTTGAAGAAATAGGAAGAGAAGCCAGATCTTCAGATTTCCAATAACGTCTTAACACATTATTAATCCTTCCGTCATCACCCTTCTCAACAGTGATACCTTACAGATGAGCAACTAAACTGTGATTAGATTACAGACTTTTCAGTATTTGTCTTTTTTGTTGTTGTTGTTCTTTGCACTATGGAAGTCTGTCTTATCATATATTAGCAGTAAGAAAATACAGCATTGAGAAACGCAGAGATGAAAGTATTTCAAGTGTACTACATATGTGACAAATCACAACAATTCCTAGAAACATTCATTTCTGTAAAACAAGAATATATAGATTCTATATGTAGGTTCTTCTTCCTTCATCCAACATCTACTTATCCATTCGTTGATTACTTCACGTTATCTAGGGTATGAACACACTGTCATGCATACTATTATGCACAAAAATGCAAATACTTGGCTCTAGTTATCTCATGACCTTAGTGAAAATAAACTCATCAGTAAGAATCAAGAAAGTTGTCAGTGTTTCAAAAAATAAATTTGAGGATCAGACACTAGTTCTGTATTTTACAAAGAAAGTTATACATCTCTGGTCATGTACAGAGAAAATGAAAGTGGTGCTGTAATTAGCTCATCAATAAATCAGTGGAAGTGCATGGTAACTAATGTAGTTTGGATGTCATGGAGCCAGAAGGATATGTGTGTAGGAAAATAAAGAACAAGAAGACAAATATTAAGTCAGAGTATTCAGATTTACTTATTTTTATAGTCTTCCTATTAGTTTCTTCTCTTTTCACAATTCTACCCCTCTTCTCATTTAAGAATGAAAGCTAAAATAACTTCTGTTACCATTCAGCAATTTAGATTGACTCCCTGATGGTTAAGTTTCTTCATCATTCACATCAACTTTGAGCCTGAAGCAGAGATTCTAGTGATGTAGATGCCAGTCTTTCCATGCCCAAAGACAGGTAGGTTACAACTAAAGATTGTTCGTGCCTTTCCATGTGTCAGAGCATTTAAAGTTATATAGTGATGCATGCTTGCATATCAGAAGGTGTGTTAGTCTTCGATGTACATCTTCCTCAGTAAATGACTCATGAATCTAATAGCTCATAGCATTCCATTATGTTAGTCCACCTAGGGCATATGTATGTTAGTGTAAGCATGAAAAGATCTTATGAAATGTTTGTCTGAAAAAAACTTGCTGTATTTAATCATAAGATTAATTTTAAGTAACATTCTTTGATAATTTTACAAACAAAAAATGTTATTGGTCATGGATTTGTACATAGATTTATACATAAAGGAGATTATTTAATCTAGGAATTGAAATCCTAAATCATGTTTTTACCTTGGGTTAATCATTTATTTCACTATCCATTTGAGTCAGGCTCTAATATTAGAAACTTATAGAAAATAAAGAAATAGAAAATATAGAAATAGAAAAAAATTCCTAATGAGAATAGTAGAATCGGGTAATATAAATGTATTCTTATTAGTATTCCATAAGTGAGAATTCATATATTTGAATCTCATAATAATTCATTATGAGTTGCAGAACATCTGTAATTATTGATAAATTTACCACAAACACAAGAAAAAATAAACAAATAATCCTGATATATTCTTACTCATTATCTTATTAAGACTTTTGCTTGAACCCAAATAATACCTGTTACAAAACTGTAAACGTGAAAGAAATGTGAAAGAAGTATCATATATTCTTTTTACAGGACGTGTATTCATTATTTCTTTATTTCTTTCTTTATTTTAGGGAGATATTATACAAGTTACAATATTTATCCTCAAGACATAGTCGTGATAACAATAAAACTGTAGAGATAAGATTTTACTTATGCTTCTACCTTACAGACATAACAGCTGATCTATGCCTAGCTGATCTCACTCACCAATTTTCACATCTTTTAATATTTCAGGCAAGTAACTGTGTTAAGTAACATTAGATCTGCATACTTAATGTACTCTTCAGTCTAATTATGTCCTTTTATTCTATTATTTGTTGATGTTGACAGAAAACTAAAATGTATATATCTTCTTTGTAAATAATAGTAAAATCATTATTTTAAAAATTACTTAAGATAGTCTTGATGAGTATTATAAGTGAAATACATCACGGTGAGAAGCAAAATTTAAAAATGTGAATCTAGACAATGACGGAGAAAATTGTGGAATTTGATTTAACTTACTTCAGTAGCTATCATAACATCAAATGAATAATTTAAATTGTATACCATATACTATTCTATTTATTGTGAGACGCTGAAGAATTTATCTGCTGTAGTTTGTTGTTGTTTTTTAAGATTATCTTTTATTATTATTTCAGAGAAAACAGTTTCCATTTTGCTTCCCTTTCCTGTTATTTTTTTAAAATCAATGGAAGTAATTTCTTGTACATAAATATTATGGGAGTTATTTAAAAATTTGAAGAAAAGCAATGATAACCATGCAACATTCACCCTACCTTGTGCTGGTTTTATTTGCGCTAATACTTTCAATGTTACAAGACATCTTTACAATCATTGAATACGTTATGAAGGTGTCTATCATAATGTCCAAATGGATCCTATAAAGAGTATGAAGAAGAATTTTGGAATATATATGTGCTGCCTTTGAGATCAGTCAGAGGTAGCTTGACAGCATACCTGGAATCATTCTACAGTTATGAGTGTTTTAACCTTCAGGCATCAGCCAACAACAGATGTTACTTGTTTTCCTTATCTTAGTAGCAATAATACAATAATCAGGTATCATAAAACTTTCATCAATAGATAAGGAACAGTTTTACAATGTTGAGTATTTGACAGATTGGAGCAACCTGAATAAAAGATACGATTGGAAATATTCAGTAATTTCTGTCCATGTGTATGACAATGAATAATGGCTTTCATTGAGAGAGAATAAAATGTGACCATACCAAAAGCAGTTGTCTTTTGAAGCATTCTGCATCTTTCACTCTCAGAAGACTCAGAAATGATCCATGCAGTTGATTTCAGAAGCTTGAATTAGTGTGGTCCCAAAGAATGTTCCAGGCTGTCTTGTAAGCTCTTACACTTGCAATATGCTGGTACTGCACTATGGCTCCACTGACAACTAAACAAAAATTGACACAGTAGTTCAATTTCTTAAAGTAGTTATTTCAGATTCATAGTTTTAATGAAGTTAGCAAAAGTAAGCTGTGTCTCCTATCAGGCTGAAAGATGAGCGACAAGTTGTGTCAGTAAAGGAAGTGTTTATTGTGTGCATAGGACTCTCAAAAGAGCAAAGTTTATAGAGTTTATACTTCTGAACAAGATCTCTTATTGCCAACAGTAACATAGATATAAATGCAGATCTTCTCACACCAGTCAGGTTCCATTGCATTCATACCATCAAATGAGCAGGAACAGCACAGATGGATGATTGATTGTGTCACCTGAACACAGTGTTCCATGGCTTCTGACACTTCTTGTCTACTTATTTGGTAGTAGCTCATATAAAAGTGGTCCACACAAACAAAACTGAACCTCCTTTGCAATCCCAAACCATTTCTCCCTACTTCCAGAAAGTACTCATAAACAATAGTTGTCTTTGTGCAAAACTGATTCTGATAAGAGACCAGGCATCTGAAAGTCATTCCTGAAAGCTGATAGCTGTTGAAGAGATACATCTTCATATGCTGGTTGAATTTAAAAGCAGTCAGGCTGTAAACATCTTTAATTCCAGTTTATACAGCTGTAAAGAATATGGTGCCAGTACCATTTTCTGTAGAGCCTTCAGCCCTGGAGCATTCCTTGTGAACCCTGTAGGTCTGCTGTTCTGGCAGTTCAATATGGTGTATTACAGTACAGCAGACTGTTAATAATGACTGTACGGAATTTCCTGTCATCCCTGAAAGTCTCTAAAAGCTATCAAAACTCTACATAAATAAAGGACTTGATCCTATGAAGTGATGAATTTTCTGTAATATTAACTGTTCCAGTTACTCTTAAATATTTTTTGAGAAAAGAAAATTGGACAGAGAAGCACTCGTTGGACAACCACTCTATTGAGCTTTGTTCCAACATTGTTCCACATAATCAGACATTAGTGTGGAAAGAATCCAATCTTTCTTCTGCTGCTTATGTTATTTCAGAGGTAATTCCTTTGGTTTACCCAAGAAATGTTTTGTTTCAGTTAATGTTTATGATTGACTCGATGACCTAAGCAGTACAGAGAATGTATTGAAATGTATTCTCATTGTTTGTGGGTGTTGAATCTAATCATGTCATCCATAAAGATAAACAATTTTGCATGTGTGCCAGAAATTCATTTTTTATCTTTACGATTCAGACCTTCATTTTCTTTCAGTTCAAGAGGAATAAAGATTGCTTACTGATCATTTCTGTATTACAAAATCAATACAGAAAATATATTTATGAAATTTCATTAAGGTGAATTAAAAATTCTTGTATTTATCATTGAAATGAATGTGTTTGCCAAAGAGAAATTTTAAGAGTATTATTTATTTTATTCTTTATTATAATTTTTGGACACTCCTGCAAAATTCTGCTATAGTCCTGTGGCCCAGATTCACTGCTAGTGTGAATCATTGGGTTTACAGGACAAGCTTATTGCCCTGTAAATATGCTCGGTATTTTTAGATAGTTATTTTGTTGTTACGCAAGCACTATGCACAAATTTTATAATATATATCTGTATACAGTGTACGTATTTTAATATTATAATCAATTTTGATATAAACAATTTTGTTCCCACTTCCCACTTCTCTAAAAATATGGGATATTCATTTGAAACAGATTAATATCCTTCATAAAGAAACTGGATCTTTTTTATTTGTTTGTTTGTTTGTTTGTTTATATATTTTTATGTACAGGGTAGAAATGGGTAAGCTTCTCTTACTCATCTTTCATTCCTCAGTCAGTCTGAGACAGACTTCATTTTAGATACAGACAAACTTGTCTGCTTCACTCTAACTATAAACTACAGAATATCTGACAGGCTATCTGACAGCCTGGATTCAAGTTCTATATTTTTTAGTTCTTGATTTTATTTGATTTTTTTAAATTTAGAAAATAGGAGAAAGAGGGATGGGAAGTCCCAGCCCTAACATGCTTGTTTGTTCACATATTTGAATAATACGGGGCAAAGTAAGGTTCTTGAAATGCAAAAATAGCTATTTTCACAACTAAACACTTATTTTGTTAAGAGATTAGTTTCTTTCCACATTCATGAACCTTAATATTTCTTACTGCTGGTGGTTTTTGTTAATATAAGTTTACTTATAAAGATACCCAAATAAAGGTGACTGTCAAACAAGGGTGAGGAAAAGTTTGAGTTATTCTGTTTAAGATTCTTCTGTTATTAACTAAGGAAATAATTTCTTTAGCCTATTTATTTCCTGATGGCTGATCCAGGCTGATCAGCCTGGCTATATCATATAGATAATTATTTAAAAGTCTTTTAGGGAAAACTTATGTACTTAGGAAGGCAATGTGTAAGTACAGCACCAGTCATGGGAATAAAAGGGAAGAAATATTGAAGCATGAAAGACCTTAAATATATGAAAGCTTTTACCCAGCAGATGTGGCAGCCAGCAGATGTATTAAAATTAGTGAGGTAGTCAGAGTAATTGAAAAATTTTAACATCAGTTTTAATATCTATTTAATATCTATTTTTAATATCTATTGATATGCGACAAATATGGATATGAGGCAAGAAAGGAAAAAAAAAAAAGTTAAGTCTGAAATAAGAAATTTTCAAAATTCACAGACAATACATATGTAAGGGCTGAATTATGATGACAACTATGACTTTACCAAATAGCAATCTTCTGTAAATGCACAGTGCTGACTTGGGATGTATGCCAGTGGGAAGTATATTAAAACCAGTAATAGTATCAGAAAGACAGAGCAGAATCGTGACTTGTCAATCTTAAATTCTAGTAAAACCTTGGAACACAAAGTTGTAAAGGGAATTTAAGTTTGTTTTACTTCAAAGCAGCAATTTCTTTCAGTAACATTTTCACTTAAAATGTATTCATCCTTGTGTAAGATGTAATGATTTACAATTTTGTTTTCAAAGATCATATTAACGTCTAGAATTACAATGTAATACAGAAAAAAAAAAAAAATCTGTCATTTATCTTCTTCCATTAAATGATGGTTATGTAACATTAAGATGTAATGATGTTGTAGAAGCAGTTTCTTGTCTAAATTAAGCACTGGGTCTTTCTTCTTCTTCTTCTTCTTCTTCTTCTTCTTCTTCTTCTTCTTCTTCTTCTTCTTCTCCTCCTCCTCCTCCTTCTCCTTCTCCTTCTTCCTCTTCTTCCTCTTCTTCTTATTTTCCTTAAGCATGAATAAAGCCTGCAGTATGATGCCTTTTGACAACTGTGAGCAGACTCTTAAACTTGACAGAAGAGATAATTGCATCTCTGTTCTATACACTGTAGTGCTTTACTTTATAAATAGCAAAATACATGCTAATTCTGTTCTTTTACTGTCACAAAGTGCATAGAGGTATCATGAAAACAACAGATTTCTGAATGTTATTTGAGTTGCACTTTGTTTGAGTAAAAGCTATGTACTTACTATCTATATTATTTTACTGTTGCCATCATCTGACTGATTCCTCTAGGCACAACCCCAACATAAATATTAACTGTTATTACTGTACGTAAGTGATAAAGTGATAGTGATGAGCAGTAATAGGAGCATATACACATTGCATTCTACTTGTAAGTCTCCAGAGTTTAATGCTGAAAAGCAACTACACCTATGGTGAAAGTCAACAGCTGTTCAAACACATCAACAATTTAAATAGGAATTTAAGATTATTTTATGCAACTGAAAAGGTAGGTGGAACTATCAATGGTACCTTCTTCTGTTCTAAAAAAAAAAAAAAAAAAAAAGCTAACTATTAAGTTTTACTGCCATTGTGCCTTTCCCTTTGCAGGCATAAAGGGAAAAGGGCCCTTGGCAATTTAGCTATCTTCATATCATTTGGATTCATGGACAAGACAGTAGTTTTCAATAGTTATGTCTTGTTCATAAATTGCACTTTATATATAGAATCTCACAATATTTTTTTTTTAAATCATTACTTAATAATTTTTTTTTTACACATATTCTCTTAAGGTGATTTTTTGTTCATTGATATTGCTTTTTGGAAAAAGAAAAAATCAACAAACCTCTGAGTTCCTTCTATAATTTTCTCCACTTTCTGGCTTATACAAGCCAAAGAAAAATAGGAAGTTTTAGTTAGAGATATATCTATAACTTATATTTAGCTATGAGTGAAAAAATAGTGGCATTTTTACTTTCCTTTAAAACAAATTTTAAAAAGTTATTTGAAGTTTATAATTTTAATTTCAACAGGTCTAATTGTGCCGAGTAGTTTGGCAGTGGTATGAAGCTACCAGCTGCATCAGTAGTAATTCCATCTTTTAGAGCACTAAGAGGAGGACCAAAACGTGGGGAAAAAAAAAAAAAAAGTGCTATTAAATAATGTAGGAGCAGGTTTTCTCTTTGGAGCTTATTTTTAATGATTTCAAAGGGGCATTTTACAGAACAAGAAAACTTGAGTTAAAAGTGATGATTAGTTTTTAAGTCAGACTCCATAACCACATGATTTTTGCTCGTGGATTTTAAAGAACAACAATAAAAAATGCAGTTTAAATACGGTCAACCTACCTTTATTCACGTACTAGTAGTACTAGTTTGATGTATAAACTACCTGGGAGAAATCCTAACCCTAATAAATAAAATTTTTCCACTCAGTTCAAAAGGGGCACAATTTCATCCCTAGTACTTGCAGTATCATGATTAACAGATTTCTCTGTACTGTCTATGCCTGGAGGTGCTCCTAGTCTGTTTGTCAGATGTAATTCTGTCTAGCCCATTACTTGGAATGATATAGCAATACAAAAACTTGCAAGTTACTTAGAGTGCAAGTGCAAATTGCTATGTGTCCTCTGAATGGTCAATATAGTTTCCAAACTTGAATCCACCTCAGTCTACTAAAGAAAATGATATTAATACACACTGCTGAAATTCTTTGTAGATATAGAAGTGTGTTTGAAATAAATACTTAGCATTTCAGAAATAGTTTATTTTGGTTCTCATTTTAGGGCTTCGAAAGTCCAGAGTGGCTAAGGTGCTTAAAGAAGAACAAGGCTGGATGAGATAATTCAATGCTAAAAAATACCATCCTGCCATGGCCTCCATCCTGCATCAGAATCTAACATATATATTTTTTTAATTATTATTATTTTTCCCCAGCAACTTCTATCTTTTCCTTCCCCTTTAAGAGCAGGGGAACAAGGACAAACAGACTTATTTTATGTTCAGGAAAATTTGAACCTGGAAAGCAGATCCAACAAAAATTTAATGTGTAAGTTCTAAGGTTCAAAATTGACTAGCATGAATTATTAGTATGACTTTACCCACAGTACTATTGTACATGGATTAGAATTTGACACCATAGCTGTCTCACTAAGGATCAAGGGTTAACCTGATGTAAGGTTAGTGTTTTAACCTAGGAGGCTATTTCAAACTATTCATTCATAACTGAAAAAGCTATTTGCCTTCATTATGTTCATGTTAGAAAGACATCTACTGAAAAACACTGGACACAGTAATTGTTAAAACAGCTCAGAATTGGAGGCCCAGGGCAAGCAAACAGTCCAGAGCTGCAGCAGGCTACTTCCTGGGCAGGGCCATGGTAGGCAGGCCTGTGAGGCTTGATGGTGCGCTCAGGCCTGAACGGTTCTTTTTTTAAAGAAAATATATACAAGTTTAGTGGTTTTACGGAGAGCGAAACATTTGAATGTCTGTGACACTGGGAAAAACAACAACAACAACAAAACGGTATACACAGCCAATCTGACCTTTGGTAAAATATGTAGAAACTAGAGCAGAAATCAGTTGTATGGAATTTTCAGGTACTTTTAGTATTAAGTGTTTTTAAAAATGAAAGCATAAACAGATAATCCTTACTCCAGTAACTCCAGTATGCAAAACTGCTCATTTATTTCACTTTTGAAACTTCTAAGACAGCTGAAAATTTATAATAATCATTGATGCAAATAATTAAAGTAAAATACTTTTGAAATTTCATTTTTAATACCAGTTGGTATTAAAAAGTTGGTATTGTGGATAACTGATTTATGCATTTCAGTATTTTCACCAATTTTTATCTGATTATTAGTTCATAATTCAATACAACATAACATCTCGTAATTTTAGATTAATCTATGGGAGATATTTACAGTGAGTACCAGAAGGACAGTTATACAAGGTTGCTGCTATACTTTAAAATAGATTACATACTTAATATTAAGGTTCAATTCATAAATATTTATGGAGGAGGAAATATGATTAAATGATTATAAATAATTATTATAAATACTTGTAAAATTCAATCAACAAATAAAATGTTTCTAAAAACTATTTATCATCACATAAAACATTTTTATTGATTTTATTTTAATCATCTATTTTGTGTACCATTCACATTTGTAATGTAGTAATGATAACTTGATATTAATTAATGGCCTTTATTTTGGATTTAACATTTCCCTCTCTCTTTTGCTCATTATCTCTTTCTCATTTATTTTCTCTCCCTTTTCTACACAATGTTTATCAATGATAATTTGGGTTTCTGTCAGACTGAAAGTCCTGTATTCCTACCAAATGAGGACATATGAGGGTAACGGAGCACTGAAACAGGCTGCCTAAGGAGGTTGTTGAGTCTCCTTCTCTGGAGATATTCAAGGCCTGTCTGGATGCCTACCTGGGCAACCTGCTCTAGGGAACTTACTTTGGCAGGGGGATTGGACCTGAAAACCTCTTGAGGTCCCTTCCAACCCCTGCAGTTCTGTGATTCTGTGATATTCTCAGAGACTTCAGGGTACACTTCAAAAGTTTCTGGCTGTACAGGTTCCTCAAAGCTGCACTCTGCACTCTGCTGACTACTGTTTAGTTACTCTTAAGTTTTAAATGGGAGTACAGAAGAAGCTTGTCCCATCTTCTAATGTAAGAAACACACACAAACAAACATACCAATTTCACTGAAAGGTGCTCTCTGTCAGAGATAGAGCAGTACAGTGTGTTGTGTCATAATGAACAATTCCCAAGCTAAGTGTAAATGAACAATCTTTAAAATAAAAGTAGCTTGATCACAGTCACCCAGCTCTGCAAGGCTACTCACCTGATTGAGGGAGAATTTCTTGCCAAGCCCTAACTTGTGGAATTCTTCTGACTGCACAGAAGGACATGTTTATGTAATGCCATTGGATATTTCTCAGGTAATGCAATGTTGGGAACAAAACAGATCATGGTCTATGCTTTCCTTTTACATCCTCAAATCATGATATCATGCAAAGGATAAATAACATACATGATCCCAGGAAAATAAATAAATAAATATAAGAAAAGATAGCCCTATGCAACTGGTTCTCTGCTGTCAACTGTCAGTTGTTTGTTGGTTGCTTTGTTGCTTGTTATCTGTAACATCACTCAGGAGACAGTTTATGTCTTAGTGACTGCTTTAATGAAGTCAGGCAGGAGATAAACCCCCCATTCTTCATGGTCAGAAAAAGGCTTCCACTTTCTTGCTGATGCAGAGAAATGCAGTGGAAAGATACAATAAGATTAATCTTACCTCAGTTTAATCTTCACCAAAATGTCAGAAATGCAAATATGTCTTTGTCAAACTGACGCCAGACATCTCAGTAAACTCTTGTTATTACTCCCTGGCACAAGGCATTTAGTGACTCAGCTGCAGCAACACTATAGTTAAAAGAAGCAAACAATTCTCTACTGTAAATTTGGGCCTGACTGCCCTAAGTATCCAGCTGTTAGATGAAGTTTACATTAATAAAATGTTTGTCCCTACCCAAGGGCTTTCTGAGTAGCCTGTATAAAGAACTCCGGAAAAAATGAAGAGTAGATTTGTTCCTAGCAGGCAGGAAGGAAGTTGTCAGGCGGAAAGAGGATATGGACCTGTTTGCATGCAAGGGTCAGTATTTGGTTGCTGGATATTTCCTCTGTGTCCACACGACAAGAAAACCTTTAGTTTCCTGCACTGGACAAATAGCAGGAAAGGGTGTGAGAGTTATTGAATGACATTATCATCTTATAGCCTCATCGGTGAGGAAGGCTGCTTATCAAAACTGATAGCAAAAAACTGAATTTTTGGAGCAGACATAGGCAGCTGAAATTGTTAAGGGGTTCTTATTCACTTCTTTACACATGCTGTACCATTCTTTTCTATAAATTCGTTAGTTTCTGCCAGCTTTATATTTATAAAAGTGCCTAAGCTGGGTATGGAAAATATTTACAAAACAAGATCTTAATAGCTATGTTTCAAACAGGGATGTGAAAGACTTCAAAAACAATTTAAAAACAAACAAACAAAAAAACAAAAAACAGCCTTTTTTTGGTTGCCTTTTTTTTTTTTTTTTTTTACTGAAAAAAAAACAAACAACTGTAAAGATGTTGAAGATTGGTAGGAATCTACCTCATTTGTTTGTTTGTGTTGATATGATGAGCATTACTGCTCACCAGCCAATAAATAAAACAGCTTCTGAATATGAACCTGAATCTGGACATGTGAAATACCAAGAAACTTAACTCATTCCACTCAAACCAGAGAGTTTACTTGTGCTGGTCAGAATTTTCCTGTGCTTGCAAAAAGGGTCATGTGATTAAACTTTACTTCAATATTAGTTTGTGATTTTTTTTTTTTATTTTTTGTTTATGGATTGAAGTTTATGAATTGAAATTTTTATATTTACCCTTTTAAAAAACTTTTTTTTTTTTTTTTCTTTACGTAACTACTGACAAAACACATTCAGCTGTAAGATGCAAAGACTTGTAATTGTGTACCATTTGCTTCTAGTGCAAATCATCAATGAAAAGAAACAAATAAACCCAGGTATACGTCTTTAGTTCAGACTTTCCAATCTTATCATGTATGAGTGGTGGTAATATATATGTAACATGAAGCTATAAATCTGATTTGAATTACTGCATCCAAAAGACAGTGTAAGCTAATATCTAATTTATAGCACTTAAGTCAAAAAAATGATACAACTCTTAATAGAACACAGACACAACATTTACGTGTGGTACTGGAAAGCCATTTGTATTTACTGAACACTAAATTATGGATTCTGGATTGAGCTGGTTGTGGAACATAGCACAATGTGCTCTGTAAGTGATTTTTTTTTCACACACATTTACACACATGTATTTATTGCATTAATCTACATAAAGGCAAACAGACTTCAGAAAATTGCAGGAGGAGTCATTCATTTACAGCAGATGAGACAAGGCAGGAACATAATGAATTGGTTTGTGGGCCTTGAACTGCAGGGACATAAATAAAGTATCCTCTGGGCTACATTGAGAATCTTGTTCAAAAGAAGAAACAGAAGAGAAAAGGATTATGGAACAAGATATATTCCTGTCTTTGTTGTTTGGTGCTGTGTTTTCTCCAACACATACCATTTAACTGAGAAATGTTCCTGCGCAATCATAACTTCTAATGTGTTCAGTATGATAAACATTGCATTTGCACCACTTCATCACTTCCACAACTACTGTAGCAATAAACAGGTTTTCTCCAGTTATTCTGACTGCTCTGATGTCACATGTAGTTTACAAATACATACATGGCCAACACCATTTATATTCTTAGTCAGTCTTAAATATTGTTAAGATGACGCGATTTATTATTTCACTTGTTATTTTTAGGAAGATATCTATGTTATTCTGTGTTCTATCACTAATACTATTGTAAGATAACATGTCCCTTTGTGCCACCAAAATACTAGTCGATTTAGTTAATAAGGATTTAATTTATAGCACAAGTCTTTCACAGCATAGAAACACTGTAAACTTTACCATCACTCTTTAAGTGCTATATTCAGGGGAAATTAACTGCTTCCTTAGATTACTAAACAAAAGGCTATGCTAAGTGAAGTAGATACACAGTAGTGTCTGTGAGAAGGCTATAGCACAGGCATTGTTTTATTCAGGTGTAAATCCCCATCCAGGCAGTAGAGAATCAGTCACAAAGTCTCTTAGGGAGAAGAGAGAATTTGAAAATACAGGAGGAAACCTCTAGCTCTTTGATATTTACCATCTTGAATCATATCACAGCCGTGTTTCCTCTCCACCCTCACAAATACAGTGGATAAACAGAAGACCTGGTATATCAAAGAGGCAGTAGTCGAACACAATCATTGCAACTTTAAACTTCTGCATACTTCCTTTCAAAGCATCAAGAGAGGCACAATGTTATCTTCACTGCTACTCTGAAAATTTAATGTGGCTTTTTCATAAGGGCCTGATAGGAAAAAAAAAAGTAGTGGTTATGGGAGAGATTCTTCCTGCTCTGTTCTGAAAAAATTGTAACAGATCAAAATCAAGGTAACCCCTGCAGCTAGCTCTGATTCGTTGGACACTGACATAGATCACATCAATTTTGTTGTGTTCTGACTTATCTAAGTAGAAAGCAAACTGTGTCTTTCCAGACTAAGTCTTGATCATAGGGATTACAGCAGGAACTCTTCCCAAGAGTTCAAGACAATGACTGAGTCTGCAGAACATCACCAAAAAAAAAAAAAAAAAAAAAAAAAAAAAGGAAGAAAGCAAGAATATAAAACCTTCTTAAAAGCTGAAAAGATTGGCATTTGATGGCATAGGCTGAAGAGAATAGTACTAGCACAGCAATTTAAGAAAATAAGGTCAACCACATTGCACAAGCTATTTTTGCAAACCAAAAATATGTAAAGAGCAAAAATCCGTCCTAGAAAAAAATTGTAAAGGTCTTCCCAGGAAATGAGTAAGAACTCATAGACTCTTCTTGTTCCAAGGCAGTACCTTGAACTTTATGAATCTCAATTCATCTGAATTGTGAGTAAAATCTTAGGCTTATTAACAGTATTAAAACATAATAATTTTGATCACTGAAAAAAAATAATATTCTAGGGTAATGAAAAAGATCATTTTTCTTCATTTAAGCACTATGATCACTCATTAGTAAAGTAAAATGTTTTGTGTTTTTAATGGTTAGTATCATTTTTCTTTGTTATTTCCTTCATAAAGTGAAATATCTAATTGTTCATATTCTATAGATGAAGAAACTGAAGCACAGAGAATTTCCTTACAAACACACAGGCATTTTGGGAATAGGAATCTTCCAGTTTTGAAACCTGAGTTCCTTCATATCTAGTAAAACAGTCTATCCAGCGGGCCACATTTCTTCCTATAGTTGACACTCCACACAGCTGCTATACAATGTCAGTTGGGGTTTTATTTTTCATTAGTTTGCACGCCATCTGTCCTGTGAGTGAAAAACAAGAAGCTATTTAAACATTCCTCTCCACTGATCTCTTTCCTTCCTTCCGTCTACCAATGGGCTGGGGAACAGAATAGTTTTTAAAATTACATTTTACATAGATGCGGGGATATACATGTAACTTAAGACAATATTCCCTGAGAATCCTGTGACCACTCTGGAAAAATGCATTTTTTCCCCTTTTCAAGTAAAATACTGCCAGGCTAGGAAAGTAATCATGACACTCCTGATCTCCTGGGTAGGGAAGTTATTGAAATGATTATATAATCCTGCATTACTGTATATACTTGGTAATACGCATTTCTCTCTGTCCCCCTCTCCTTGCCCTCCCTTTCCTCCCTTCTTCTGTCACCCATCTTTCTCCTTCCTTCCCTCTCTCCCTCGCTCTCTATTTCTCTCTCTATTAATTTCTGTCCCTCTCTTCTCCAGAATCATATTTTCTTTATTGCATCTATGACTGTGGTAACAGAAGTGCAGAAAAACCCCAACCTATTAGGTCACAGACAACTTTCCCCGTGCCACTGCAGAATTCCCAGATATTAACCTTATTCCTAGGGCTTTGTCAGACAAGCTCTGTCTATTCTTTCTATGATAATTTCTATGTCATCACCCATGGCTGTCTGTTCCCTATTCCTGCAGGAGGTTAGAGATTGGAGATGTTAGGAGAAGTATATATATGTTCATGTCTTAGCATGGCCACCAGAAAAGGTTCTCAAGATGTACACGAGCTGAGCTGGCGGTAGATACTGCTTTTTGCTGACTCCTCTACAGGGGCTACTGTAGGCTCTAGCAGAGTAGAGAAGTCATCTGTGGGTGAAATCTTACACTAGTCCAGAAGGACCTGCCAGAGTCCATCTGGCATAGTTCTTTAATGCTTTGGGCCTTTTTCTCTTACTATACACTGGCAGCTCCAAGTGGATTCAGGACAGGTGCATCATTTTCCTGTGGCAGCTAAATAGCTGTAGAGGCCAAAGGCAAACATCAGGCAGTAAGATGGCTGGCTTTTTTTGCCGTATCATCCACTCACATAGTGAGCAGCACAGGTAACAGAGACCTCTTTGTACAAACCTCTGTAGCATACTGAATGTGGATTGCGTGCAGTCAAGAGGCAAAGCCGTTCAGGCTGTGAATTCTTAGAGGGTACAAGGGTGATCTGACCTATTGATCCTGTATATCTCTCAGGAGCTACTGATGTAAAAGACTTCCCTTTGTTTAATCACGATAATATGTTTTCAAGGCTTTGTCAAAGAGCTGTCTTCTACTTTGCAACTACTGTCTGTTTTCACTGGAAATGTCCAGCTTTTGCTGGGTACCTGGCAAGATCTGGCTCTTTGTTGGAGATTTTTGTTTAAAAAGGTACATTAACAAGTTTATATTTAAAGGGAGAAGGAAGTGGTCCAGAATGTTGTGAGTTTATTTGAATTTGTCATCTTCTGAATACCTGAAAAACAGGTTCCACAACCAATAGAGGTTTGTGCTATCAGCTGCCAGTTTTCAGGGCATGGGAGCCCTATGGCTCCTAAGGACTTTAGCTGTCTCTGAGTGCTTGAAAATTCTGTAAACAGAATCACAGAATCACAGAATCACAGAATTTCTAGGTTGGAAGAGACCTCAAGATGATCGAGTCCAACCTCTGACCTAACGCTAGCAGTCCCCACTAAACCATATCCCTAAGCTCTACATCTAAACGTCTTTTGAAGACTTCCAGGGATGGTGACTCCACCACTTCCCTGGGCAGCCTGTTCCAATGCCTCGCAACCCTTTCAGTAAAGAAGCTCTTCCTAACATCTAACCTAAAACTCCCCTGGCTCAACTTAAGCCCATTCCCCCTCGTCCTGTCACCAGGCACGTGGGAGAACAGACCAACCCCCACCTCGCTACAGCCTCCCTTGAAGTACCTATAGAGAGCGATAAAGTCTCCCCTGAGCCTCCTCTTCTCCAGGCTGAACAAGCCCAGCTCCCTCAGCCGCTCCTCGTAGGACTTGTTCTCCAGAAAAAAATTCAAAACCTGAAGAATGTCCCTGGTTGCTTGCCAGCTTGGCATTAACAGACAAGGATAAAACCACATCAGTTCAATGGGATAATACAAAGAAATTCATAACACCTTCAGGAGATTTTTTTTGACAACTCCACCTACAAACGGTAGCATATTCTCACCGTACTTGTTCGGTTATGTGAAAAAGCTCATCTGTGCACCCAAAGGGGAGCACAAAGAGACCCTGCTCCCTCCACATGTGTTAGACTACTGGAGTTGAATTTTAACTGGGTCTTGTGGTAAGCAGGCAAATTGTGAGGCAAATTGCTGGTTTGTAAATACCAAATCCTTATGAATCTTGATTTCCTTTTAGAGTGGTGTAATTCATGTTATCTTTTCTCATGTATTTGGTAGCAATGGGAATATGGAGTGACTCTGGACTTCTGACTGCTAGTTTTCTTTCATTAAAAGTAAAGAGACGCTCTGCTTTTCTTCAGATATAACATGGTATACACAAAAGATGCCTTTCAGCCATTTGTATAAAATAGTAGTACTAAGATGCAATGTAATTAGTATTCCTGGGAATCATCAGAAGACATAAGTTACTCCTGTTTCTCACATTCATTTTAGCTGAGTGTATAAGCTGCTATATCCTAAATACCTATTAGCTGTGATGTAAACTTTTTACACTCTGACTCTTTACATCTTACTTCAATATCCTAAATTATATGTTCATATTAATTCTTGCAAACAGTTACAGTTTATTTTTTATATCATTGGATTCAAACAGAAATAGTGTGTATGATGAGAACTTTTCAGTGACTCTGTTGCTGCCTTTCTGTTGTGTTTTTTTGCAATACCCTTAGCTGTGAGAAGCAACCCTCATGCATGACCTTAAAGGGAGAGCAAAACGGAAATAACTTTAGCTTTTTTTTTTTTTTTCATTTTTTTCATTTTTTCTTTTTTTTTTCTTTCCTTTTTTTTTTTTTTTTCTTTTCCTAGGATATTTTTATCAATTTCACTCCAACAATTTCCTCTTCAGAAGGTTGTGTCAATACTTTTATTCAAAATGTAAGGCTTTTGTCTGACTTGGGTGCTGATCTCCAAAGAGAAAATTTTGGTTGGCAAGGAAGAGGATTTAGACTCCACAGCATTTGCTTGTCTCAAAGATTGTACTAAGGGGAAACAGTCTAGACATACAAACTCTTCTTGCCAGGACTGATTTTCCTTCCCAGGCTGTACAAGTGGCCTCTTCTTTACTTCCATTTTTGAGTCTTTAATCTTTCTCTCAAGTCAAGTGATTATGCATTATGCTGTGTCCTTTTCAGACTTCATCTAAGTGTGGCACCTAGGAGACTATGCCTTGAATTATCACACTCCTTGTTAAGAGCTTTTGACAATGTATTTGATCCCCTTCTTCCAGTTCTAGATGAAACTGGCAAATTTATGTGCTTTCTTCATCTTCTTTGAGGGTGAATATATCTCAGAGGAAACGTAAATCATAACTGAATCATTTCAGTTTAGCTGCTAGAGGCTTGGGTGGTCCTCTGGTTTGCAGGTCAAGATATTAGCACATCCTTAGTGTGATAAGAGATGTACAAACAGCTACACCCACTCTATTCAGGGGTGATTCATTTTACAGAGGGGAGGAGACATTTCCGCAGCTGTCCTCCTGAGGGGATGTACGAAAGAAAAGCACGTTTAATCACCTCTGGGAGTTCCATGGAAGTTCTGCGGGTGGAATTTGCAAGAGGGACATCTGAATAAGCGTGTCCCCTGGCTGCCCTGCCTACATCCCTTTGCATCATGCTGTGGTCTTTAGGGCTCTGTGCTAGCACTCCGTCTCTCAGGATTATTGGTTGTAAGGGATTTCTGCTGCTGAAGGCCTTCTCAAGGAAAGCTCCTTTCACTTCCAATTCTCAGATGTTTGGCATAAACCCAAAATGAGTATGGTTCTTCTGCTAATTAGAAGGTGCTCAGATGTTACTAGTGCTGTTTGCTCTGCGTCCAATTCTTGATGATCCAATGAATTAAAATGATAACAAAAAACATAGTAAAAATGTGACAGGGATAATTCCCTTGATGAAGACTTGACAGATATGTAAAGAACTTAAAAACATGAAATTTAAAATAATTAGTCTCTTTGATTAAACAAACAATCAATCAAATTGCTCTTTTATTTTATTCTTTCATGAATAGCACTTTTAAAACAGCAGCTGATTTTGAGTGTTGTATTACTAATAATATACACAGAGGAGTGTTTCAACTAGGTTCATTCTCACAATAATACAACTGGTTGACAACAAGTTTTAAAGATCAAAAAAGAAATCCTCATTAAAAAGCACAGTGGTACTTAGGCTACCAACTAATTTCAAGCTAATAATGCCAAATCTTTAACTTCTCCTAGCTCTGTGTTTTTCTGTTCGTTCTCCATCACAGAGTAGCTATTAGCAATGTAGAATAGATAAGCCCAGAGAAATATAGAAATGAAAAAGCTACAATTTACAGTTTGTGCGCCATCTGTCCTACAAACCCTAAGCTCTGCTTTTAAGAATGGACAAATAGAGAAGAGCAAAAGCTGAGGAATAGGAGGAGTACCTTGATTTGCAGAGGCACCTTACCAACCACACAGGACTCAAAAAAGACAAACTTATCAATGGAAAACAGAATGATATTATGAACTTCCATATTTAGCATCAAACCAAAGGGTGTCATTCCTTTCATATTGTGCGAACAGTATGGAAAAAAGTAAAAGTTATTGTAAGTATAAAGGGCTACAAATACAATCATTATGGTGTTTATATATATACTATCATTATGGTGTTTATAGCAGAAAACATTTGTGATTGCATGATCAGAAAAGCAGGTAGAAATGATAATCTGTAGTCAAGTGTTAACTTTACCTGAGGCTTGTGTGATCAGAGTTAGGATTTGATCCAAGAGGATGCATAAAATAAACAAGATAAATCTGTTATTAGATATTTCCGGTTATTAGATTTTGGTAATCCCTGTGGCACCAAGTTTTAAAAAGGGTGTTTTCACATCCATCTAGATCTGACAAGTGGATCACATACCTCTCAAGAGAAGGAGGCAGCCAGGCAACCTTGTGGCTATGATAGAGACCTAGGGGAGTTCTGCAGATCCGGAAACTGGAGAAAGTTAAATGTTCAAACAGTTGAGGAATGGGATTAAAGTATATATTTCTTTAGTGCCACGTTTGTGGAAAATATTAGAAAAGTTATTAGGATTGTAGATGTAAAAGTACTCTGGTGTGCACCTTCCTTTCTTGAGGCATTCATAAGTTGTGGCAGATTGGTTGCTTTGAATTATTTTGGTCACAATGACAGAAAATGTGTGGCTTCTTTCAGGACATGGAAAATTTTGGCTTTCCACTGTCCCCAAACAATCTGCAGTGACAACAACATCTTTCCTTTTTCTTACGATGATTTAAGATTTTATTGCCACTTGGGAGAACAATTGCAAATAAGCCCTAAAATAATGACCAAACTTAAGAAGAAATCCTTCTCATTCCTTTAAAGGAACCAAGGAGTAAAAATTATTCTCTTCCACCTTGATGGCTTTTCCATGGAAATTTGTTCAGAGACCTTTGATTATGAGAAACGAATCTTTCTTGGTCCAGTTTGATTGGTAAAATGCTATGCAAAAATAAACAAACAAACAAAAAAAAACAGACAGTGGTAAAAATGTGACTGTGCGGCAGCACTAAGCCTTTCTAAATGAATCTTCACTGGCAGTTCTAATCCAGTGATTTCATCGTTTAATGCTGGGCATGCATTCAGGGCAAAGTAGAGTCAGCAAGGACTGTAG
The DNA here is from genome assembly GCF_964035555.1 of Netta rufina. NCBI lineage: Eukaryota > Metazoa > Chordata > Aves > Anseriformes > Anatidae > Netta > Netta rufina. Next base: position 24,546,800 of record NC_140128.1, read on the forward strand.
CCTGCAGGGGCTGCTGTCATGCAAGAATAATTATACTGAGATGGAACAAACAATCAAACTGTAAGGACAGATGTTGTTTGGTTTTATTTTATGTTAAGGTCTAAGTTTATGTTCCACATTAACAGAAACAGTATCTTTTTGTGGAAGTCTTGGGAGAGTTTCCAGAACTGAATAAGAAGTAAGGCATATACTTTTCAACATGTTGGGATCTCCTATCTGAGAGGATGTCCTGTTTACATTTTGTGCTCTAGCTAAGTAATTATGCTGCATGAGTGCTCCAGAAATGAGGTGAAATATAAGAGGGAAAGACGGCTTGAAATGGATTTTCACACAAGTTTGAAAAATGACACTTGCATGACCCCTGTCATCAAACCATTTGGGATTAGTCCTACAAAGGTATATATTTAACGAGAATAGGCACTCAGAAGGGAGAGGTTTTGGTATCCATGGAATGTATTTTGGGTGGTTTAAAACTTTTTTTCATCTTTTCAAAAAGAAAATAGGGAGCGGCTGATAATGTAGCTCACAGCCAGTCTCATTTTACCTGTGTAGGTAACCAGACACTGGTGAATCTAATGCTAGTATAAAGCTACATCTAGAAAAACATAACTGTTAAAACAAGAGGGGTAGATTATCTTTTATGTCAGCCATTTATGACGTAAAGACTATCTAAATCAGAATAGTAATATATTACACCGGGTTTACATTAAGCAATATAAAAGAAAGCAGAAAGTAAAACTCACTACTCACTGTTTTGAGGTTGGAATTATTATTATTATATATTTGGTTTTTTTTGGGGGGGGGGGAAAGGGGCAATTATTTTTTGGTGGGAGGCAGAAACAGTTTGTAATCAAAGATGGAACCAAAGTGGTAAATTTAGAGATTTGTTTGAAGTGAATTTAGTCTTAGCAGAAATCTAAAGAAGTGTTTCTTTTAGAAAGTAAATGCCATAGTAACTTTTGCTTTTTGTAGCTGAGGTGTAGTTTAGAGATGGTATAACATTATATGGTTGCGGCTTTGTGATGTCTGTTGAAGTTCATAACCCTCATTCTCCTGGTAAACTACTCTCCAACTAGTGATGACTCCTAGATTTAGTGATGGGAAAATTGAGATATAAATCCAAGACAGTTTAGAAAGAAACCAAACTGATTAAGCACACATTATACATTTATTTTTATATTCATCTCTATTACCAGAACACATATTAAGTGTTCATATCATAACCCCAGTCAAATTCCTAGTGTTTTGGGTAATATATAAACACAGAGAAAATGATGCCTCTGTTACCTCTCCCCAGAACAAAAGAACTTCAATTTTGAATATCGGCAAAACATAGCAGACTAATAGGAAACTACCTAAAAATGATAATTGTAAATATGGTATGTAATGCTTCTGCACACCCACAGCTTCACTGCTGTCAAGATTTGGTAGACTTCCAGGAAAAAGAAAAAAATTAAGGCACAGTTTGATAAAGTGTTAATTTTTCAAATGTTTATGGGGAGCTTTTCAACCCTGTCCAAGGGATACTGATGGGCACACTTCTGTTCTCACTGTGACCTCCTGAAGCTAACTAAAATTAACAAATTTTCATTATATCATCCGAGACTAGCCCTTTCTCTCTCTCTAGATAGATAGAGACATAGATACAAATCCTAAAATAATTTTTATATTAGTAGTGTTCTCCAGGGCCAAGTACTGCCATTGTTATTCATCTGGGTTTCCACTTAGCCCAGTGCTGCTCACATTCACTCTAGTAGTATATTATCTTAAAAGTCCTTGTGTATAATTGCATGCAAAATGCAGTCCATTGATGTGCAACTGTTTGAGCCCTGAATAGTCAAAAAAACTTTTACTGGGAATTAGGCCAAAAGAAAAGGTGATGGGACTGCTTAAAACAATAAGTTCAGTGTATCTGTTATACACAAAGAGCCTAATTAATACGACATTCCCATTATTTCTAATTTAAAAAAATTAGAAATCTAGATCTCTCTGAGCTTTTCTGTGGTGCCCATCATCTCTGCTCCTGAGAAAGAGAATAGTTCATTGTATTTACCCTGAGGTCTGCCAGTGTTACCTCTGGAATATGGGAACTGGTGTTATAATAAAATGCACTACGGAACTCTGAAAGCACTTGATTCTATATTTACATCTCTGAACAAGCTCACTTTGACTCATAGCTCCTTAATTAGAGGCATAGTCATTTTCTTTTCTGTAGGGCATTTTTTTTACCCTCACAATACAAGCATACATTTGGTAACTAATACCAGCAATTAGCCTCATCTGCTATGTAAATGAGTGTAATTGCAATTAAATACTTTAGTGGGCCCAAAGGGAAAACATGCAATCATTACAAAGTAAGTAGGAGTACATGGTAAAGGGACTTTTAGGAGTGTTAGCAGAAGTGCTTTTTCCCTGTGGTGACTACAGTCCTTTCCATTGTTAGTTATTTCTTGGCTGTTTAGAACCTGGTTCAAGGGGTATTTTTCTCTTTTCATTGAGAACTGTGAAAACCATGGAACAAAGAATGACATGTTTGATGAAGAAAAGAGAAATTATCTCCAGAGTGCTCACAGGATTTTGTGGTGAACATCTGAGCACCACAAAACAGGATACCAGAAACAACGCTGGGAAATTCCTGGATTGTCTTTATTGTCAAAGATATGTTAAAATCAATGGCTATGACAGTTTTACACCAACTAAATATCTGTGTCACTGAATATGTCTACATTATTTTCTGTCTTCCACAAGAGCTGTCACCGGCATACTTTCAGGCAGCCCGTCTGCATGGTGTTTGGTGGTATGCTAAACACAGCACAGACATATCAGCACGGCACAACTCACTGAACTTGGGCTCGGTGTTTGAACAAACTTCAAAGATGATCTTGAGTGTGTCCTCTTAAAAGCTAAAACAGATGCATGTTCAGATAAATCTCAGTGGTGCAGTTATCACTCAAATGTCTCACTAGAATGCTCTGTCTAAATAATGTTGTATCTGAGTTAATAAGTTTCCAATGCCAAATCTACATTTTTGAACTGTAATTACTTATCCTTATTTTTTTTTGTATTAGTAATGGAATGAGATGGTAAATCTGAGTTGACAGAAATTTCTTAAAGAACTGGAGTGTGGGATTTCCATTTATCATTAGGAAATGCCTGATGAGATCTGAAGCAGACTGTCCAGAACAGAAGAATATAAAAATATCTTATCTCCCAAGCAAAATTTCACCATCCTTTAGTAAAGAGCATCACTGAATTACTCATCCTGGCTTTAAGAAGCTCTTAAGGGCACCTGGAAACATTTACTTTTCCTCGGACAGACACTAAAGCAAAAGATTTCCATGAGCTGTAGCTTTACCACTTCGTTTCTTTTTTAAATAGCACTAATGTGATATTTTGACCTGACATTTTGTTCACAAATGATATTCAGCACTACAGATTCTGATCATTCTCATTGCAACTCAAAAAGATGAAGATAACTGGGAAGGGGAGGTCAGAACTGATTTTCATCCTAAAAATATCATGTGCAAACCCTCTATTAATGGTATTAATGGCCCGGATTAGGCTTTTTTTTTTTTTTTTTTCTTCTTCTTCCCTTCTTCCTTTCTCTTAAAAGCATCCCCCAGCTGAATGAAGTAGGAGCTCCTGCTGCATCTTCTTCCAGCTTTTTCTCAAAGATCTCCAAAGCCAGCTGAGACTTCTTGGACAGATCTCTTCAATCAGAGAGCTGGCCATTTGTTCCCAGAATTAAAGTCCTAGAAAGGGTTGGTGCGCTCCAGGCTCTGTCAATCATCTAGAACAAAAAGTTATTTGACATAGGAGAGCACTTCACAACCATTCTGTTTATGAGTAGGCAATTGTCTATCTTGGAAAATTTCAATAGACTAGTGAGAAGAGCACACAAACTTAAATTTAGGTTAGGCAAGGCAGCTACAAGAATAGGGATACCTTTCTACAGCAGTAGGTGATTCCTGTTATCAACTCACTGAGATACATTGTCTGCATGAATCTAAATCTTGGTGGCACATTTGTCCACTTGACCACCAAAATATTTGTCACTGATCAAATAACTTATGTCAAACAAGGTAGTTGTCTCTATCTCTCCATCAGGATGAGTACAGAACAGCAAGTGCAATGCAACTCATACTAGCTTCATTTAGAGTTTAACAGGAAGACAAGTAAAAATAAAAGTCTAGAGTGTAAATGAGTGTTCTGAAGTTCCCACAAAGTGTTTAATCTGATTCAGGAACATAATGAAAAATCAAGTACTTGGCATGAGTTTTTCTTGATACACCATTATATGAATGAAAGCACTCATGATTGGTGACAAAAACACTGCTAATGAGTTTTATGTTTTTGTAGCTGGTAGGGTGATATCTTTCCAGTAAGATAGTAAGATATTATTTCTTATATTCAAAGGTAATTTATTTGGTAAGCTTTTAAGATACAAACCTGCTTGCACAAACATGCTTTTTTTGCAGTCCTTCACAAGGAGACATTTTTTGTTCATTAACTGGAACCAGTGAACAAGTAGTTTTGGAGCACTTGAAGATAAGGGTTTTCTGGAGTCATAACAATAAGATGTATCAAGTCGTATTTTACACCTTCCACTTTCTTCTACTTTTAATTTCATTTTAGAGCTTCTGGCCACAGAAAAGTGATCACTGAAATTTCTCCTAAAGTTGGTTTATAAGTCAGCTTAGGAAAATTTACCTTGTTCTTAAGAGTATGCAACTGTCCTGTTAAATAATGTAATTATTACTGGAGTTTTCACCAAAATTTCTGGAGTTTCATCTTTAAGGGTGGCCATCGCTGTAGAAGTTGCATTTAGACTTATTTAGCCATATCTCAGCTAAGAACTGTTCTTTATTTAACTAATTTATTTATTTATTTTTATTAAACTGTTTATTTTTATTTAAACTATTTATTTTTATTAACTGTTCTTTATTTTAACTAATATCCAAAAGCACCCTATATTCTGTATAAGATTTTTTTTTTTGTTGGTTGTAGCTTTTAAGGTGAATATATTGTTTAAAGGTAGACGTTTACAATTTAATGTGATGAATGTACTATTTCAATTACCATGTATTTGTGTGCATAGAGAGTAGGAGCAGAATGTGGTGAGCACAGCATTATATATATATTTTTAAAAGAAAATAATTCTTCAGAATCAAAACACTGGCTTCAAGTCACCAAAATCAAATTCGGAGAAGGAGCAGGCTTTTTGTAGGACTCAGAATTCAGAAGTAATTAAACAAAGGTTAGGGTTCACCATGTTGCTTTGATGAGTAGCTTTAGCAATTGTTTCCTATTCCAGGGATCTTTGAATTTAAGATCTTCCTTTGTTTAATGTTATGCTAATTGCGGGCACAACACATCCTTGGAATTAATCCTTTTTCCACAAAATCCAAGTTTTAATAACTGTAGCAAAATTAAAATTCCTGGGTTGGGGCTGTGAATCATAATTTAAAGGAACTAGAATTTAGGCCACAACCTAGACTGTAATTTTTAGGAAAGGATTTGAGCAGAAATGTCAGCTATAAGCCCTGTGCTTAGAATATGTCTATTCTGTGTGAACTTGTATTCACCTTAGCCCTATAGAGCACAAACTTCTTCCTCCAGCCAGCTGCAATACTCAGCCTGTTTGTAACCTCCTTGTAAGTGGAATTGTTTCAGCCTTTCCCCTGCCGAAAGCAAAGCATAAACATGAGACACATTAAAATGGAAACAGGATCCTGGTCCTTTCTGTTTCTCAGTTTTATTTAGCAGTGACCTTTAACCCTCATTAAGATACTTTGGAAAGTTTGGAACCTTTTTTTTTTTTTTTTTTTTGGTATAGCTCATTGTGGGAATATTTAGGTTTGTTATGTTGTTTTTCTCTTCAGAAATATTTAAATGCCTTTTGGCAGTTGTGTAAAAAACAAAAACAAAAACAAAACAAAACAAAACAAAACAAAACAAAACAAAACAAAACAAAACACCGCATTATCTTATAAAAGAAAAATGTCTATAGAGAATATTGCAGAGATATACTCTGGTCATCATAGTGATTGCATAAAACTAAGGCAAACATTGGCACCCAAATTTTATTCAAGAGGTGTATCAATGCACACCAAGGTTTAGACCAGGTCAAAACGTACATTTGTATATGCACTAATAGGTGCTGGTCCAAAACCATGTATTGATGCACAGAAAATATCAAATACGGTTGTTTTATCTATGTAAATGTGACTCATAGATACACAAATTCAAAAATAATGTGCTGGAATTTGTTCAACATTTTGCAATATGTGTCAATATTTGGTCATGAACTCTGATTTGTTTACCCTGGAAGGTTCCTGACCTGTGGACAAATGTATGCATGCATGAGAAACATGCACAGATATAGTGAACAGAATACAATGCCCAGTGTTAAAAATTCTGCCCATGGGAGTTTTGAATGGCTGATGTCTGCTCTTTCCAAATGTTCAACAGAAAATTCTTTCACTTACATTAAAAAATTAGCTATACTTTCTCTAATTTAAATATATGGAAGAAGAACTATACTGAAGTATAACTGACTTGTGCTCCTGGAAAAAATGAAAAATGCCACTGCTTTATGTTTAAAGACTGAGGATTTCTGTGCTTGATGGTGTTGCTTGTCGTCGCTCTTCTATTTTTGTCTGTAAGAATCAGCAAAGGAGCAGGTTAGTTGCATGTTTTCAGAGACTGCATTTCAGTTTCCACTTATTAAGTGAAATAAATTCATCAGAAATAAAGATATAATTTTTCTTAAACTTCACTAAGGTGAAAAAAACCTTCTCAAGGGACTAAAGTCTCTCCATGATATTCTTCTCATAAAATACCTAGAAAGTTTGTTTCTGTGTTTGGTTTGTCAGTCTGAATTATCACTCTCTTTTAAAATCCTGCTAAAAATCTCACTTTGAAGAAGGCTTTTTTATTCCACATTTTCTGAAAAGTGATTGTATTCAAAATGTCTCCCTGAAGATTCTGATTTAATTTTTTTTCCAGTCATTTTCTTTTGTCCTTTTCCCTGTCCATTTATAATGAAATAGTGAACAAAATAAATAATATAAAAAGACAGCTGTGAAGGAATAATGAATGAAAAAACAAATTCAAAACATCGTTGAGCTTTCATTTATCAATCAGGTGGAGGGGTTGCTCCAGATTGCATCCCAAAAGAGACTTTTAGAAGGAGTTATTTCTATTAATGTGAAATGGTATATTTTCCTAATTTCTGAAACTGTAAGATTCCCACAGGTACTGTGCTTTTGTCAAGTGGAGTTTTGTAATTGCTTGACGTGATGAAAATTCACTCCATCTTTGGTGATATGTTTGAACAGCTAAATGCTTTATTGTTAAAAATGTGCTTTTCATTTCCTTCTTGAGACCTTTTGGTTTCAGTACCTATTTATTAGCTCTTATATTTGTTTTATTTCATTGTTTTATTTCAATGAAGGCAGAATATGCTATGTCATATCTTTATTTTGAGACTCAAATTGTTGATTGGAGCTTTTAATCTGGTTATTTCCCCCTGCTTCTTTTGTGAAGGTAAACCAATAACACACTCTCAGCTATTCTGATTACAGTGAAATCAGGAATCAGTTTGACCCTATGAGTCTAAATTTGCAGAATGAAACACCTGATGAAAACTTCTGAAAGCTTCTGAAAACTGACATTCATTGGCCACAGTTTCATTTTTTTCACTAATGAGGTACAGCCTTCCACATTAAGTACAGATCATCATAATCCATAAATTTTATGTCCATTAATGGTAGCATTTTCACATTTAATCTTTTCTAATATTTGATGGCAAAGATATAATTCTTTATCAATGATTTTATAGGTTAAAGCTAGTTCAGAAAGGAAAAATCAAAACTTCCTGCAATACTACACTTTTAAAAAGTAACCTTGTCAAACAGAGGCATTCTTGCTTCAATTAAATCAGAAGTCAGTTGGTCCCAAAGGAAATGCTGAAATGTATAATGCTAGCAATTACAAGAATACTTTGCAAAAGTAGTTAAAAAAAAACTCTTTTGTGCTATGCTAGTATTTAGAAAAAAAGGAAGGCTTTACCTTTATATTAGTAGCCATTTATGAGGTCATTTTGGAGTGTACCATTACATAAAACATGAGGTCAGTAAGTAAGGCTAATTAAATTTTAGTAGGACCAAAAGTCACCAAAAGGTTTTTATTTTCATCCTATCCAGTCTAAAATAGTGATACAATACACCATTAATAGCCTTGGAATTGCTAATTATTTCAACATGAATAGCAGTATCAGTGCTGTCAGTTTAATTTAATACCCTCCTGAGGATCCTTGAAGAATGCGTGATTATTTTTATTATTTTGTAGCTTCAGGAACAAAAAACAAACATGCAAACACAAGTCAAACATGGAAAGAGTAGTTCAGAGAAAAGTTCCTGTGTTAGTCCTGGTTGAGAAATTTCCTGTGGAAGTTTTCCATTGAAAATACAGTTCAACTCATTTCAAATAATTTCAGAGGATCATACCTCTTTCACTTAAGTTTTCTTGCTAAGAAGCCAGTATTTTACATTTTTGCTACTATATTTAAAACACTTTATTTCATCATTTCAATCCATTTTATGTTCCCTGTATCTTAGAGGAAGTATTGTTGAGTATTTGTTACTATACTGCTTTTTTATTAATGAGAAAAGCAATTTTATTGTATTTTATTGTTTTAATGATTGTGGATTGGATCTTATTTTCAATACAAATTTTTAAATTTGGAAATTTTGTTCAAGTTTGGCTCAGAAAAATCAGTGTGTTCCCTTGAAGCTGACAGTTCCACCAACATAGTTCAGTATTCTGTCATACTTTATAGGAGCACTTAACATTAAAAAAGATGCATTCTGGGTTTACAATCATATATAGCACATTTAGGGCTTGTGAAATACTTTCTCATTGTATTAAATGGAAGAGTGTATTGGTTCTTCTAAAGTCTAACTAGACTAAAATTGAAGTTCAGTCTTTAGTCACTAATCCAACTGTGTTTTTCAGACAATAATATTCCATCCATTATATAAATGGAACATTTTCTTACTCAGGATACCTCTAAAGTTCAGGAGAAAATTGACAATTGACAATTGACAATTCTGTCTTTGATATTTCTAGATCTTAGTTATCTAGATTTCTAGGTACAGCAAAACTAGTGTTGACACCCTAGATTTAAAAAAACTGATTACTTCATAAAGGTTATGTTATCACAGAGGTGATATCAAAGAAACACAGATATTTTATTTGATATCACAGAGGTGATATCACAGAGGTGATATGATTTGATATCACAGAGGTGATATCAAAGAAACAAATGTTTCTTTGTTCTGGTTTTACTTTGGTAGATCTTGCCTCATAAAATGATTTTGATTTCTAGGATTTTTTCTTGGTAGGCTGACAGTTTTGCTATAAAATTAGAGATTTTATTTATCTTTTCAGTTTGTGTTTGATGGGAAAACCAAACCAAATCAAGTCAAAACAAACAAACAAACAAAAACAAAACAAAACAACTGTTGGTTTCAATACAGATTTTTTTTTCCTGATCTGCAGATAAGTTTATAGCATTATAGAATCATAGAATAAATCATAGAATTATAGAATATCCTGAGTTAGAAGGAACCCACAAGGATCATGGAGTACAACTCTGCACAGGACCAGTCTGCACAGGACCACCTAAAAATCAGACCATACATGTATGTCTGAGAGTATTGAATGCTTCTTGAAGTCCAGCAGGCTTAGTGCCATAACTGCCCTGGGGAGCCTGTTCCAGTGCCTGACCACCCTCTGGGTGCAGAACCTTTTCCTAACACCCAGCCTGACCTTTTCCTATCCCAGCTCCATGTCATTCCTTCGGGTCCTGTCACTGTCCCCAGAGAGTAGCTCAGCGCCTGCCCCTCTGCTCCCCTCGTGAGGGAGCTGCAGGCCACCATGAGGCCTCCCCTCAGCCTGCTCTGCTCTGGGCTGAACAAACCAAGTGACTTCAGCCACTCCTTGTACATCATCCCCTGTAGACCCTTCACCATCTTCATAGCCCTTCTGTGGTCACCATCTAATAGTTTTATGTCCTTCTTATATTGTGGCATCCAAAACTGTAAACAGTACTCAAGATGAGGCTGCACCAGAGCAGAGCAGGAAAATCGCTTCCCTCAATCGGCTAGCAATGCCATGCCTGATGCACCGCAGGGTTCACCCTTTTGGCTGCACGGGCACACTGCTGAGTCATGCTCAACTTGCTGTTGACCAAAACTCCCAGATCCCTTTCTGTGGGGCTGTCTTCCAGCCTCTCATTCCCCCATCTGTACGTATATCCCTGGTTGCCCAGTTTCAGGTGTAGAATCTGGCAATTGCTCTTGTTAATCTTCATAGTGGAGGTAATTGCCAGCTCTCTAATCTCTCAAGATCTCTCATCAAGGTCTTTCTACCCTCAATGGATCCAACAGCTCCTCCCAATTTAGTATCATCTGCAGACTTACTCAAAACACCTTCTAGTCCTACATCCAAGTAATTTATGAAAACTGCAGAGAACTGGCCCTAAAATGGTTAGGGTTGGAAAGGTCCCTTAAAGATAATCTATTCCAACCTCCTTACCCGTGGGCAGGGACATTTTTCAGCATATCAGGTTGCTCAAACTCCATTTAATCTGACTTTGAACACTTCCAATGATGGGGCATCCACAATTCCTCTGAGCAACCTGTTCTAGTGTCTCGTCATCCTCATTGTGTAAAAAAAAAATAATATTCATTATATCCAATCTGAATTTACCCTCTTTATGTCTTTAAGCATAATGATAAATCTCACTGTAATGATTGTATTTGCCTTCATGTGATGTTTGCATAAGAATAAGCTTAGAACATTTTTACGTGCAAATCCACCCTCTTGGACCCTATTTGGTTTGAAAAGGGTACATCATTGTGATGTGCTGCTATGCAAATAGCTATGGAAGAGGGTTTTTTTGGTGAATTCTGTAAAATGAAAATGACAAGAAAAATCACGTTCTGAAAATAATAACAAAAATCCTAAGTCCAAGAAAGACATGATACAATTCAATATGGGAAAAGAAAGACACAATGAAGTTTCAACTGTATTTTTCCTCGGCAGATCTTTCCTAAATATCTCACAGTAGATTGAGGTGAAAGAAAGGAGGAATTCATTTCTTTCTCTCACAACAAAACAGTCACAGACCAACCCAACCTTGCAAACTTCTGGAGGAATAAGGGGATACCTGAAACATCTACAGAAAGGGTGACTGCTTATTTCATTACTTTGCATTGATATTAGATAGCACATGCAAGGATTTTTCAGCTGGTAGATTTCCACCATAGACATGAAGCATAATTAGTCATTATAGCAGAGATGTTTTGAGTTCCCAGAGAATTTCAGCATGAAGAGAAGAAAGCACATTAATTCCAGGGCAACACCCAATCTGATCATTTTCCCTAATATCATCCCTCCCCATCCACCCACACCGTGAGATTCCTAGACGTGTTGCCTAATACAGAAGTCCAGCACAGCAAGGAAAGAGGCTGTCACAGAACCATCTGGCCATTTCTTAATATGCAATAGAAAACTGTCACAATGAGAAGGACTGCCTTCTTTCAGTGATCCAATTAACATCATCAACTAGTAATTATTACTGCTTACAGAGTACAGTTTCTGTTGCCAGTTTTGGCCTTTGTGATTTCACAGTAAAGAAGCACTTTTTTTGACTATCATTTCTTTATGTTCATTTTCATAAGCAGGTGAATAAATGTATGTTCCTAATCTAAGATACTTTCAGTACTCCATACTGAAATAAAGGTTTGTATTTTAACTGATATTATTCTTTCCATCCTCAATTACATTGCTGCAGATGATTCAATACAAGCTCATGTTTACTAAAATTTTATGGTCTGATGCATAGTATCTAATAATATCATGATATTCTAGTCCAGTGAAGTCAGCAAAATTCTGGTATAGGCTACAGTGACTCAGATTTCACTCAAAGGGTGTGTCTTGAGGAGTTTCTCAGAGGACCTTATAATATGGCTTGAGATGTGAGGCTATTAAAGTTAGTCAGAGTCTTTTCTTTGACCATAATAATCACAGGATCAATGAAACAGAAACATGGGACCTATCTTCATGGCTTCTGTTCATTCAAGCATTTAAAGTTGATTGAAATTCCTATTGGTGTGACAATTATACTAGTCTGTCTATACTGTTTTCCTCCCTGATGCCTAAACTGGAATTTAACAAGTGGTTGTGAATAGTGAGAAAAATATGCTTCTCATATGCTTCTTTGGCATATGAGAATACCTTTCAGTTACGAAGAGCATGGGAGCATCCTTTTGTGGAACAAATGATGATTTTAGGTTACTACATAGGTAATGCAAGGATCTGATCTGGTTGCACGTTTTCATGACTGTACATTTTAATGATGACAGAGCAAGTGTTTTGTGATGTGATGCAGCTTCTGGCAAAGAGAATGAATGCCAAAATTTCCAGGGCATCAAAGGAAACATTTTTAATTTAAGTATGCATGCTGAGATGCAGCAGTGCCAATATATGCATATTTATTGAATCTGGCCAGGAGGCAAACATGTAGTTAATTTAACCATAGTAGTCCTGGTGAAGGTTTGATTCTAAAGGCCTGGGTTGTCATACATTTAACTAAGATGATTTCGGTGATTCTAGATACAATTTAAAAATAAAATAACCCTAAGCAATGTTGGACTTGGACACTTTGATAACCTGGTAGTTTGTTTTCAAAGAGATCAGGACAGGCTCTGGCAGTTGGCATAGCATAGCTCAAGAAAATCATACTCACATGTATTTCCATATGCTTCCATGTTTTAGTTTAGGTAGCTACTGGAGGTTGCATTGGGATTGCTATGACCCAGATGAACTTAAGAAAGAATGTAGTTAGTAGTTTAGTGATCCAAGTTAGTTGAATTTTATACAGGACCCAGACATCTTTCAGCATCCTAGTGGAGAGTCTGTTGACAACAGTTTCTTCTCATTAACCAGTTCATAACATGAATAGTCTAGTCCCAGAAAGTTCACCTCTATGGAAGTAAAGGTACGGAATATTTTCTAACCATTTGCTTGCTTGTGGGGACTTTTGCAAGAAGATTGACTTTGAGATACTTTCCTTTGTTTTCTTAAGTGAGTGTTTGGCCACTTGAAATTGCAGTGAGACACTACTTACCCCTGGATAGGCTAGTGTTTGACTGCCACCTGCTATTCACTTTCAGGGTCAAGTGTTAAACAAGTGAAAATTTGCATGAAACTGATTTATTATTCTTGTAATTTACATCAACTTCAATGAATCTTTATTATTCCAGGCATGCAGTAAAAGCACTGTATTGAAAATTATAATTTATAATAAGTTTATTCTACTCATATACGTCTTAAACGAGGCACTCAGATATGTAGGTTTGGTGGCTCTGTAAACATTTCTAGGAAGGCAGCATGTATCAGTTCTCATATTCTTTGTTATCAAACACTGACTTAAAGTTAATAAAATAAATGCATAAAAATCACAGAATCACAGAACTGTAGGGGTTGGAAGGGACCTTGAAAGATCATCGGGTCCAACCCCCCTGCCATAGCAGGTTTCTCAGAGCAGGCTGCCCAGGTAGGCATCCAGACAGGCCTTGAATATCTCCAGAGAAGGAGACTCCACAACCTCCCTAGGCAGCCTGTTCCAATGCTCCGTCACCCTCACTGTGAAGAAGTTCTTTCACATGTCAGTGAGGAACTTCCTGTACTCTAACTTGCAACATTGCCCCTTGTCCTATCCCCACAAACCACTGAGAAGAGGTTGGCTACATCCTTCTGTCCCCCACCCCTCAGATATTTATATACACTGAGGAAATCCCCTCTCAATCTTCTCTTCTCCAGGCTGAACAGACCCAGGTCTCTCAGCCTTTCTTCATAGGGAAGATGCTCCAGGCCCCATATCATCTTTGTGGCCCTCCACTGGACTCTTTCCAGGAGATCCCTGTCTTTCTTGTACCGGGGAGCCCAGAACTGGACACAGTACTCCAGGTGAGGCCTGACCAGGGCAGAGTAGAGGGGGAGGATCACCTCCCTTGACCTGCTGGCCACGTTCCTTTTAATGCACGCCAGGATCCCATTAGCCCTCTTGGCCACAAGGGCACAGTGCTGGCTCATGGTCAACCTGTCGTCCACCAGAACTCCCAGGTCCTTTTCGTCAGAGCTCCTCTCCAGCAGGTCGTCCCCCAGTACTGATACATGTGGTTGTTCCTTCCCAGGTGCAGGAGTCAACACTTGCTCTTATTAAATCTCATTTGGTTTCTTTCTGCCCATCTCTCCAGCTGGTCCAGGTCTCACTGATTGGCAGCACAGCCTTCTGGCATGTCAGCCACACCTCCCAACTTTGTGTCATCAGCATACTTGCTGAGGGCAGACACTATTCCCTCATCAAGGTCGTCGATGAAGACGTTGAACAAGAGCGGACCCAGCACCGACCCCTGGGAACACCGCTAGTCACAGGCCTCCAGCCAGACTCTGCTCCACCGATCACCACCCTCTGAGCTTGGCCACTCAGCCAGCTCTCAACACATCTTGCCATCCACTCATCTATCCCACACTTTCTCAGCTTTGCTAGTAGGATGTCATGGGAGACAGTATTGAAAGCCTTGCTAAAGTCAAGGTAGATGACATCCACTGCTCTCCCCCCATCTACCCAGCTGGTGATGCCATCATAGAAGGCAATGAGGTTGGTCAAGCATGACTTCCCCTTGGTGAATCCATGCTGACTGCTCCTCATAACCTTCTTCTCTTCCAATTGCTTGGAGATGGCATCCAGAACAAGCTGCTCCAAGGACAGAGGTGAGACTGACTGACCTGTAGTTTCCCGGATCCTCCTTCCTGCCCTTCTTGAAGACTGGAGTGACATTGACTATCCTCCAGTCTTCAGGCACCTCACCTGTTCTCCAGGACCTTTCAAAGATGAGAGAGAGTGGTTCAGCGATCACATCTGTCAGCTCCCTTAGCATACACAGATACGTCCCATTGGGACCCATGGATTTGTGTGCATTGAGCCCACTCAGATGCTCCTGAACCACTCTCACATCCACCAGTGCTCTCCATTTCCCAGATCCTTTGTCCTATTGCCAGGGGCAAGGAGTCCCGGGGGAGTGTCCTTGAAACAAAGACTGAAGCAAAGAAAGCATTCGGTATCTCTGCCTTCTCAGCGTCTCCTGTGACCAGGACACCTCCTTTATTCAGCAAGGGACCCACATTATCCCTAGTCTTCCTCTTGCTGTTTACATACTTGAAACAACCCTTCTTATTATCCTTTATCTCGTTTGCAAGCCTCATCTCTAGGTGGGCTTTAGCCTTCCTCATCGCATCCCTGCAGGCCCTGACAACACATCTATACTCCTCTCAAGAGGATAGGCCCTTTTTCCACATTTCATAGACATACCTCTTCCTTTTGATCTTATTGATGAGCTCCTTGCTCATCCACATGGGTTTCCTGCCCCCCTTCCCTGATTTCCTATTCTTCGGGATGCACCAATCCTGAGCATGGAAGAAGTGTTGCTTAAATGTAACCCAGCTCTCACAAGCACCCTTGCCTTCTAGCAACCTATCCCATGAGATACTCCCAAGCACGTCCCAGAAGAGGTCAAAGTTTGCTCTTCAAAAGTCCAGGGTAGCAATCCTGCTTTTAGCCTTACTTCCTTTGCCTAGTTCCATCTGTAACTCCACCATCTCATGGTCGCTGCATCCCAAGCTGCCTCCAACCTTCACATCCCTAACAAGGCCATCCCTGTTGGTAAGAACGAGGTCCAGGAGCACCCCCTGCCTCGTCGGCTCCTCCACCACCTGTGTCAGAAAATTGTCCTCAATGCATTGTAGGAACCGTTTGGACTGCTCATGCCTGGCCAAGTTGCTTACCCAGCAGATGTCTGGGTAATTGAAGTCCCCCACGAGGACCAGCACTCGTGATCGTGAGGCTACTAGCAGCTGCTCGTAGAAGGCCTCATCGACTTCCTCCTCCTGATCTGGAGACCTGTAGTAGATCCCCACCACCATTTCTTCCATACCAGCCCACCCCTTAATTCTTACCCACAAGGTCTCCACTTGTCCTTCACCCTCCCCCAGCTGGAGCTGGGTACACTCTAATTGCTCCCTCACATAAGGGGCAACCCCACCCCCTTGCTTCCCCAGCCTGTCTTTCCTAAAGAGGACATAGCCCTCAGTGACAGCATTCCAGTCATGCGAGCTGTCCCACCATGTCTCAGTGATCGCAATGAGATAGTGGCCCTGCGACTGAACACAGATCTCAAGCTTATCCTGTTTATTTCCCATGCTCCGTGCATTGGTGTACAGGCATTTTAGGGAAGCAGCAGGTGCAATTACCCCTGGGGGGTTGCAAGAAGAAGATACTGGATGGGGGATCGAGAACGCTACCTTCTCTGAGGAACCCTCAGACAATCCTATGGGAGAGCTCAGAAGTTTTTCCCTGTCTTCAACAGTGACAGTAGTGATGACTTCCCCCAGCCCTTCTATGTCACCTTTAACTCCCCTCCCTTCCTCCATCAAACCTAGTTTAAAGCCCTGGTAATCAGCCCAGAGAGCTTGCTCCCCAACACACTTGCGCCCCACTTGCTCAGTTGGTGTCTGTCCGTAGCCCGCATACCCGGCCTCTCAAAGGACGGCCCAAGATCAAAATACCCAAATCCCTGGTCCAAACACCACCCCCTCAGCCAGTCATTTACCTGTCCTGTTCTGCTCCTTCTATCTGCATCCCAGTCACCCAGCGGGAGGACAGAGGTGAACACTACCTGCGGCCCCGATCCCCTCAACAACCTCCCCAGGGATGCAAAGTCCTTTTTAATATTCTTCATTTTTCTAATAGCAGCTTCCCGGGATCCAACCTGAATGACTACGAGAGGATAGTAGTCCTCTGGGTTAATGTGTCATGGCAGAGCCTTCCTAACATCTCTGACATGTGCCCCAGGAAGACAGCACATTTCTCTGGCTAGGTTATTTGGGCGGCAGATAGGAGCCTCAGTGCTCCTCAGGAAGGAGTCCCCAGTCACCAGGACTCTCCACTCTTTTTTTGTGGCACAGGTTACAATGCGGTGCTCCATCTGGCCCTGATCCTTATGTTTTGCACTTCCCCCAATCTTGACTCTCTTCTCGGGGTTGCTTCCCGGGTTTGGACTACTGTCCAGACCCTCAGCCTCTTCTGCAACCTCCCTGAGAGCCTCAAATCTATTTCCCAGGGACACCGTGGGGATAGGTGGCACCGTGAGTGTCGGGGGCAGATGTCTCTTTCAGCTCCAAGTCGAGACAAGGGTCCAGCCCCTGGTTTCTTGTGAACAGTCTGTCCCTCTGTTCTGCATCTGTTCAACAGGGGCAGCCTCCACCCCTTGTCGGGACATAGGAGAGGGCTGCTGAGCAACAGCAGGGGCAGGGAGACCCCTCCTATCTGTTACCCTTGGAGACTCCCTCAGGCTGCCGATTTCTCACTGCAGCCCAGCCACCTGCTCGAGAAGTCCCTGAAGCAGGGCACGCCTGCACCCATGACAGCACTCTCCTCCCTCATGGCCCAGATGGGCCTCCAGATTCCGGAGTTCCCCACAGTCCCCTGTCTGGACTGCCACCTCCCCCCTCAGGGGATTCACCTGGGTGCCCACATGAGCCCATAGAGGCAGCATCTCCTCTGTTTGGGTTGCCGCCTCGGACCAACTGCTGCGACCGGTGCCCACCATGGCGAAGTCTAGGTTCTCCTCCCTGCCTCACTTGAACTGCCTTGTGCAAACTGCCTGCGTTAACTGCCAAGCCGGTCCTGTTAACGGGTCCTGTTTGCGGCGCTCCTGGGTCACGGTGCTCCCCAGGGACTCAAAGGTTTTTATTATTATTACTTTGGCATTTGAGCCCTAGGGTGCACATTTTTTAAGGTTTACTCCTTTTTAGATCTCTTTTTACACCCTTTTCCATGGAGTGTAGTTTGTAAATTGGTCACTGAAGTTTTTATCCCCCTTGAGCAGGCATAAGTGTCCACACCACACTGTACTCAGATCAATTTGCTGCAATGGAATTTAGCGGAGAGAAAGAAAGGAAGAAGGAGGAAAAAATGGTTGAACATAAATTAAACAAACAAATAAATCTCTTTGTGGCCTACTAGAACCCAAAGTAAGATTGAACATGATTTTTTTTTTCTTTCTGATTGATTATATGAGTTGTTTTTTCTTCATTTGCTTATTTATTTTAAGCCTTACAGCATAGTATCTGTATTCAGACATGCAGTTACACAGTGGGTTATATTGAATAAAACTGTTGATTAACCAGAAAAAAAAAATAAATCTAACTCTGAGCACCAGTATCATTCCTTCCTGATCCCAGACTCCCAGCTTGTTTATTTAGTGTCACCCATAGTCTGTCACGGCTGACCTAAAACTATCAGAAACAGCCACAATTGCAGCCAAGCATAAACAAAAATCTGAACTGAAGGTGCAAGGGGACTGCCATTCTAGAGATAAGATCTATTGCTGTAATAGCCCTTGATTATGATGACCAAAGGAAAAAAAAAAAAAAAAAAAAAAGCAACACTATATATACAGACACATTTCTGTTTATTTATATATGAAGAGAGGGAAGCAAATCATTTACAAAGAGGAAGGTATGTAGGGAATACGGTTTCATTACAAGTCAGTGTTTCTCAACAGTTTATAAAACATGATTTTGTGAAAGTAGACGTTTGCTTGTGGTCTTCTCTGTTTGCGTAATGACATTTTGTAAAGTGTTAAAAATCACATGGAGATAGCAGGGAAAGAGAATCTGCCAGATGGTTATCTGTTGGTAGAGTTTTTCACCCTTCCTTCCACCTACAGCACAGAAGCCTTGGTTTTACACTGAAGACAGATTTGCATTAGAGGATACACTTATGAATACAAGTCTGATATATTATGCTTCAGGTGTGTGAAAGATGTGTAAATTGGTGGTGACACAGGTAATGAAGGGGACTGATACATGACAAACATTGACCTGTTATTTGAAAGGCAGTTACATCAGGCTTCTTGTTCTTTATGATCTGATTTTGAGACAATATTCAATTTTAATTTCAGTCAGATTCCCTGAATTTGTTTTTTTATTTTTTTCTATAAAAAAGATATCTTCAAAGATCTCAGTGTATAAAAAGTCATTTGGGGAGAAATTGCTTGTAGTTCTCTGCAGAGCCATGCCAAGAGCTTGGTCACTCCGCCATTTTAAAGGTCAGTCTTTAGCTGTAGGGCTAAAAAAACCCTCTTTAATACTCAGTATGTTACAAAATTTCACTCATTATTGTTTAGATCAATACAATCTTCAAAGCATGAAATTTAAGTGAGAGTATTAGAGACTTTTTTTTTTTTTAATAAAGTTTGTATAGCAGGTTATGAGATGGAAGAAGAGAAACTAAATGACTTCACTAGCTTTTATTATTATTATTATTTTCCAAATGTGTAAATTCAATAGCAAACATCTAACAGCTGTCCTAAGAATTTTTCTAACTGCTTGTTTCAGAAACAACTTTCCTTTGACTCTTATCTCTTAAACACAATTGAAGGTGTACCTCCTTGTTTGTTACAATAAACTGAACCTTAGATATGTTGTGGTTCAAGTCTTTCACAATTCCTCTCTATTTTCCTTTTATCCTTTTATTATTTCTCTTTATGAAGCTGCACTTACTACTTAATAGCATAACATGGCAACCCATACACTTAGAAAGGAGCAGAGTACTAGCTGTGAAAGATAACATCCCATGTTGTAGATTTAAATGTTGTTTTCTGTGGACCTGCTTCATCAACCATTAAACTATAGAACAACTGTAACTCTCACTGATAATCACAGCTAAAAATGCTCAAATGTTAGTTTGATCTGTCATCACACTAGGACATGGGATTCAACATCGACTTGCCCATTCTTTTTGACTGGAAATAACTGTAGTGGTGTTGTGTACTCTGATTAAGAGAAATGCATGAAGTACTAGAAGTTTAATCTTATTCTTAAACAAACAAACAAAAAAACAAAAAGAACCCTTCGCATTTAAAATCAATAAAACAATATAAATTCTACCTGGAAATAGTAAAGGTGGGGTATGTCCCATTTGGTTGTTACTTTTCCTCTGTTTACATGCTGATTACATGTATGTAGCTCTGTGAAAGAATGTTGTACCCGTGGCCTTTACAACAAAATGCAAGGGGGGATGATGGTCTTTACAGAAAAATGGATATGGGGAAGGAAAACATTAGAGAGTAACATTTGATGGAATTTTAAAATTCACATTTTTTAATTTTCTGGCCAGTAAGAACTTTCCGGAAATGTACCCTAAAAAAGAACAACATACATGGGTGGTGAATGCATATTCAGAGATACGTTTCAAAAGAAAAGAGTTTGCAGGCATTTTGAGATCTTTAGGAGGAATGCATTAGGGAAGTATTAAGTACTAATCTTTATAAATATATATATGCATATATATATATATTTCATTCTATGGGGATATGGAAAAAGCTATATGGCATTTATCTGTTATTTTTCATACACATAATATGAAACATTCTCTAGAATAGACACCGTAGACACTGTTTTGGGGGCCTGCTGCTTTCTGTCCTGTATCTGCTGCCATGAAAAATGTCTTCTTGAAGTTGCTTGTTTTTTGTGGCCCAGAGCTAGATTCTGCTTGGTTTTTATGAGTTAAATGAAGAAGGAGAAATCCTACTGGTGGGACAGGATCCCTTTGGTTCAAAAGCTAATTTAGGTTGGATGTCAAGCTTATGAGAAGTCTGCAAGCTGACTGTAGGAATACATCACTTCTCTCAGAATGATCTTACACCATAATTGGCAGCAGTTTAGGCCATACTGGAAGATTTTTTTCAGCAAGTGATATATCTGCCTGCGTTACTCACCAGGGCAGGGGTTAGCTATAGACTTGAGAGTCCTATTGCATTCAAAAACTCAAAAGAAGTTTAGCTGTCAAGATATTTAGCATGAAAACCTTCACTTTTAATAGAGTAAGGCTGCCTGGGAGAGCATATACACTTTCAAACATTGTGCCATGAAACTTGAGAGTTCTTTATTTCTCTACTGTTAAAATACAAGCTTCATCCAAGAAAGGCAAATACTTTCTGAAGGTGAAAATCCACTGCTGGTATTCCATAGGAGAAGATATGAACATTTTTTATGCTAACTTCTAACTTTGGCACTTTGATGTGCTGCATTCTCAGTGCAGACATTTGTGAACCTAGAAAATCCTAGAAGGAGAGATTGGAACAAGTGCAAAGCTCATTGTCTGTGCAGATGTGAAGATTTAAACAGTGTTCTAAACAATGTTTAAACTGTTATATATGTTGGCTGAGTGTTGTTTATCCTTTAAAGCTTTTCAGAGGTCAGCATGAAATATGTATTTTAGTCAGTAACTAGTGAGCAAGTGTCAGTTGCATGAAAATTGTATTCAGATTTCACAATCCTTTTGGCTTTCTGAATAGTGACAAGAGTTTTTATTAGGGTTTATTTTGCTGAGATACTAAACAGGTAATTTTAGGAGTACAATGTAACTATACGTCAGTAGCTAACCCTATACTGTGATTTGTTCCAGTGCCTCAGGGTCAATCTTCAATTGCAGATAACTTGGGATAATGAACAGCTAATGAATAACTGTGCCTGTTAAGCGTAAGGTTCTGCAGCTTTTGCTAAATTTATTTGGAATCACTTTATTTACTGTATAATAATCTCCTTGCCCTACTTGTAAAGTATGATTTAATTTTACCAGTCCAGTCTTCTAAATATTGTGTGTATTCTCAGATGATTTTTAAAAATCGCTCGTACTTGTGACTCAAACTGTGATTATTGAAAGAACATATTAACCAAAAGAACAGGGGCTGATCAATCTGTGTTGACACTTTTTTTTTTTCCTGCTTCTTTATTGCAACAAAAATTTAAATGGTGAATTTTGTTAAGTAGTTGTTGAAATTGTCACAGACGTGAAAAACAATTGCAAAAGGAAAAGGAGGCACTCATAATAGAATTCTAACTCCCTGTTTTAGTGGTTTATAACTGTAAAAAATATTTTGGTCTTAAAGTATAGGCAAAGTTTCAGCCCGTGAGAAGGCCTTTCATTCAAAATTTCAAAATACGTAGATAATTTTATCATATTCAAATACTGTCATAAATCATAAGGAAACCTAATTAGAATGAGATACCTCTTCATGCAAGTTTCCTCAGAAATCTGGCGTGGTTTAACAGGCAGACTATGTTAGTTCAGGAAACTGCCACTGCCTGGTCAAAAAGAAGTTTTGTCAATTTAAAAATCAAAAACATTTTCTACTGAAGTAATCATTAAAAAACTCATTGACTTTAGTTCCCATTTATTGACTTACACGTTTATTTGCTACAGGATTTCTTCAGATTTAAGATAATGAACATTTCCCTAATATCTACTGAACATAAAGCAAATATTAAATACATTAAAATTTTATTTCTTGGGAGAATGGACACATTTTTGAAACCCTGGACTGGCAATAATAGTGAAAACTGTGTTTTTGTTTTTGTTTTTGTTTTTGTTTTCTGCACTAGTTATGATGTTAAAATTTCATTATGACACTACCTGATTACTCAACATGTGCATCTGATAAACAAAAAGTCTTAATTTGGCCAGAGAAATTGAATATAGACCTTTATGCCATAGTATGCAATCAGTATACAGCTATAAGTTGGAACTATGTTGTCTCAGATTTTCTTTGCTTCCATCTTGAAAGCACATTCATGCTATACATTCATGCATAGCAAAGAATTTATAATTGTTATTATTTTGTTTTATTTTAAAGCAAGATTTATTTATTATTTTTTGCTCTGGGAGTTATGTTCAAATCCCGTCTTTGGACAGCTTTATAATTATGGATGTACTTTCAGTTCACTTGGTGTTTGTTTGCCAGTGGAAATTTAGTCCCTACCAAGGTAAACAGCAGAACTGTATTTTTTTGAGGATAGTACTCACTATAGTAAGGTAGTATGTGCCTAAGAAATTGTTGAAGTTTTTTCGAAGTTTTTCTTTAGGTTGCCTGAGCAGCCTAAAAATATTCATCCTAATATCTCAAATGTTATTCTGCATATGGAAAGTACTGGCTGTAATCTCAGTTCTTAGTCAATGCTTTTAAAAAAATTTCTTCATATTTAATTTTTGGTGTGTTCCGCTATTCATACTTTTTTTTTTTTTTTTTTTTTTTCACATCTCATCACAGCTAAGATTATTTAGTTTATTAAAAAATTAAACTGTTTCACATTCTGGCTCTATTGCTCCTCACTTTTTCAACTTGCAATTGCTGTGACTGGGTAAAGGTTGGTAGCTTTTCACCAGTTATGATGTTTTGCTTATACTCAGTTATGAACATGAGACATTTCTTTCCACATGTGGAAATCACCTTCTTCATGTTCTCGTTTTTCATCTTCCTGTTCTCACTATCCAGTACAATTTCTAACATCGCAACAGGCATTGTATGATATTAGACTAAATAATTGGATAACTTAACTGTTCTTCTCCTACTAAGTGCTCTGCCTTCTATTCCTGACATTCCTAATTTTGGCTTCTTGTCTTTAATTAGCAATACTAAATTATCTCAGTCACTACTGACTGTCAAGCTCGTATTAATTTATGTTAAGTACCAATAACTCTTAAAAATCTGCACCAAATGCCTTAGTTTAAAGTCATTTTGTAGTCTGTGACCTCCTGAAAAGTAAGAAGACAAGCCAAATTCTGCTGTCATCCAGAATGTACTTCAGCAAGGCATTTAACCACATTCTTGTCTCAGACATGTGACTTGGTCCCCAGGTCATGAGCTGGTTTCAAGGTAGCTTGCTGAGTTGCAGCTTTAAGCTTTGTAGCTCAAGAGGAAATCCACTGTTTTTATTCAACTTCTACTAGACTTTTGATGATTTCAATGAACACATCATTTTATTAAATACTTTCTGCAACTAAAATGATACAACACATTGATTTGTATGGAGGCCACTACCATTGGCATGTGGCATTTTCCTTTTCTTCTGTTCTATTGTATAAATTTTGTATGTGCATTTATCCACATCTGCATGCAGACATGCATGCTTCTTTGGAAACAGACTTTAATTTTGCTTGAAGATTACTCTTGTTTCTAAATATTGGGCCAAGTCACTAAACAAATATTGATAAAGAAGCTGGTTTAATATTAATAAAACAAACCATAGTCTGGTCTAAACCATATTCTGGTCTTGATAGGTGAGTCTCTCAACAAAATATTCATCCTCAACTGATGAGAAACTTTTTTTGACCCTGTCTGTTCCACAAAGTTCTTACATACTTGTGTGTATGAAATTCTAGAGGTTTTGGCAGTGCATGTTTAACTGAAACTCTTATTTACAGTAGTCTATCTGTTGGAAAAATACCCACACCAAAATCCTTCTGTATTCCATAAAAGGAAATCATTCTAATAAAATTTATCACTTCATTTATTTCAAAGAATTTTTCTAAGTGAATCATATTTAAAACCTCAGTGAATAATGGCAGAATGATGAATGATGACATTTCTGATTCCAGCCTCTGATTTGAATTTGGTTTTGCATTTGAACTCAGGATTGAGAATGACCAATAAATTTTGGAAGTTTCTTGGACAAGCTCTTTCCAGATAAACATTTAAAATAAAATTGACCCATTTTGGAAATAAAAGAAAATGGTGGTTTCTCCAAATTTCCCTCTTCTTCCCTTGCAAGGCACTCTCTAAACATACCTAACAAAACCCACAAAAAATAGTAAGAATAGGTTTGAAAAATATCATTCAACATCATATGAAGCTCTTTCCTAATGTCAAAATTTCATTCAAGCTGCAATTGTGGTAAATATTTTTCTCCCCTCTGCTCCCTCCCTTCTCCAAACCTTGGGTGTTTTCTATGATTCGGTGTCATTGTGAGGTAGAATGTCAATATGTGTAATGACACAGCACAGTGAAAACACATATTTTAATATTCATGTAAACTCATGTAATTGTAAATTAGGCTGTGCCACCCGCTATCATAACATACTTCATGTGAAAAGATGCTAAATTTACTTGACCTACTTTCATCTTCATGTTTAGGAAACAGGGTATAAGAAGTAAACAAAGTAGTTGTGCCTCATGCAGGAGATGATTATTGTTTGAATTTATGATTCATGCCTTGAGCAAAATGTTGTTTGTGGCCTCATTTGCAACCATAATTTACAACTTTACTAGGGATATACTGTGTATTTGGGAGGCTATATATTAGGCATGCTTTGTACTGGAACAGTTTTCTAGCTTTGGGTGTAGAATTTTCTATGTTTCTGTTAGCTATAAAATTGCTTGGCATAACATTTATTGTAGTAAATATAGATTATTATTATTTTTTTTTTTTTTAATTGCAAGTCCCCTTAGGAAAGTCCTATTGTATTTACATCAATGCACATGTTACAGCTAAATCTAACTAGTATTTAAAGGAGTTGCTAATTCTACAAACAACAAGTCATAAATGCAAGAAGAATTTACTTTTTCAGTATTTCCTAATCACAGTGTTCAGCATTTAATAACTACTGTCTCATTTTAGTTAATCTGTATTTTTAGCCTAGTCTAACTTTGATATAGTTATACATTTCTGGAGTCTAATGAAATCATCTTTTCTGATAAGGATGATTATTATAGAATTATAATGTTACCTAGTAAATTAGGTTGAACTATGTTAAGTCTATTAGACTAAGATCTATAAAGGATGTTTTCATGAGAAATTTAAAATGAGATCGGGCAAAATAATAGATTGCCTTCTATGTGCAGAGTATAATCATGCGCTGCAAATAAACAGTTGTTACAAAATAGACTTTTCTATCTTTAATATTTACGAATATATTACTCTCTGGTTTGTTGATTTACTGTGACTTTCCTGTAAGTCGTCAGATAAAGTCATAACTAATAGAATAATAGATGATATGCCTGATCTTTCTTCCCTTTGTAATGCATATTTCTTTCCAAATCCAGACTGTTTATAGATAATATCTATTTTTGAGTCACAGAAATACTGTACTAACCCTTACGTGGCAGGAATGCACTAATTTCACCTTTGTATTTTGTCTTTCTAAAAAGAGAATTTTCACAGAATCAGAAAATCACAGAATTTCTAGGTTGGAAGAGACCTCAAGATCCAACCTCTGACCTAACACTAACAGTCCTCCACTAAACCATATCCCTAAGCTCTACATCTAAACATCTGTACTGGGTCTGGCTGGAATGTTAACTTTCCTGGCAGCAGCCCATACAGTGCCGTACTCTGTACTTGTAGCTGGACCAGCAGTGTTATCACACCAGTGTTGTGTCTACTGCTGAGCAGCAGTGGCACAGCATTGGGCCTTTCTCTAACCCTCCTAGGGGGTGGGCAAAAAGTGAAGAGAGAAACATCACTAGGGCAGCTGACCTAAACCAATCAAAGGGATATTCCATACCATGTGATGTCACAGTC
Organism: Netta rufina; assembly: GCF_964035555.1. NCBI lineage: Eukaryota > Metazoa > Chordata > Aves > Anseriformes > Anatidae > Netta > Netta rufina. The sequence continues at coordinate 24,573,296 of NC_140128.1, forward strand.
AGCAATAAAAGGTGGAAACAGGAAGAAGAGGGGAGGGGTGGGCTCTCGTTGGGAAAACGTTGGTCCTCCTCTCAAACACCGGCTACGTGCGTTGAGGCCTTGCTTCAAGGACGTGGTCAATCATCGCTCATTTGTGGGAAGTAGAGAGTAATTTCTTTCCTCTGCACTTCCATATAGCCTTCATTTATTTTGTTTGTTTGTTTTCCTCCCTTCTTTTTATTTTCCCTTTTCCCCTCCCTTTTCCCCTTTCCCTTTTTATTTCCCCTTAGTTAAATTGTTTAGTTCATGGTAGTCTTTATTTAATTATTATAATTATTTCCCTTTAATTAAATTATCCTTATCTCAACCCGTGAGTTGTTCTTTGCTTTACTTCTCCCCCTCCTCATCTAAAGGAGGGGGAGTGAGAGAGCGGTTGTGGGGTTTAGCTGCCCAGCACGGTAAAACCACCACAACATCTTTTAAAGACCTCCAGGGATGGTGACTCCACCACTTCCCTGGGCAGCCCATTCCAATGCCTCACAACCCTTCCGGTAAAGAAGTTCTTCCTAACATCCAACCTAAAACTCCCCTGGTGCAACTTTAGCCCATTCTCCCTCGTCCTGTCACCAAGCACATGGGAGAACAGACCAACCCCCACCTTGCTACAGCCTCCTTTAAGGTACCTGTAGAGAGCGATAAGGTCGCCCCTGAGCCTCCTTTTCTCCAGGCTGAACAAACCCAGCTCCCTCAGCCGCTCCTCATAGGACTTGTTCTCCATACCCCTCACCAGCTTTGTCGCCCTTCTCTGGACTTGCTCAAGCACCTCGATGTCCTTCTTGTAGCGAGGGGCCCAAAAATGAACACAGTACTTGAGGTGCAGCCTCATCAGAGCCGAGTACAGGGGGACAATCACTTCCCTAGCCCTGCTGGCAACACCGTTTCTTATACAAGCCAGGATGCCGTTGGCCTTCTTGGCCACCTGAGCACACTGCTGGCTGATTATCAACCAATACTCTCACGCCCTTCTCCGCCTGGCAGCTTTCCAACCACTCATCTCCCAGCCTGTAGCTCTGCTTGGGGTTATTGCGCCCCAGGTGCAGGACCTGGCACTTGGCCTTGTTGAACTTCATGCAGTTGACCTCAGCCCATCGGTGCAGCCTACCCAGATCCTCCTGCAGAACCTTCCTACCCTTGAGCAGATCGACACACGCACCTAACTTGGTGTCATCTGTGAACTTACTGAGGGTGCACTCGATCCCCTCATCCAGATCATCAATGAAGATATTAAAGAGGACTGGCCCGAGCACCGAGCCCTGGAGAACGTCACTCGTGACTGGCCTCCAACTGGACTTGGCTCCATTCACCACAACTCTTTGGGCCCGGCTATCCAGCCAGTTTCTGACCCAACGAATCGTCCGCCAGTCCAAGACATGAGCAGCCAGTTTCTTGAGGAGAATGCTGTGGGAAACAGTGTCAAAAGCCTTGCTGAAGTCAAGGTAGACAGCATCCACAGCCTTTCCCTCATCCCTCAAGCGCGTCACTTTGTCATAGAAGGAGATCAGGTTCGTCAAGCAGGACCTGCCTTTCATAAACCCATGCTGACTGGGCCTGATCGCCTGCTTGCCCTGCAAGTGCCGCGTGATGACTCTCAAGATAATCTGCTCCATGAGTTTGCCTGGCACTGAGGTCAAACTGACAGGCCTATAGTTTCCTGGGTCTGCCCTCCAGCCCTTCTTGTAGATGGGCATCACGTTTGCTAGCCGCCACTCGACTGGGACCTCCCCCCATAGCCAGGACTGTTGATAAATGATGGAAAGCAGCTTGGCCAGCTCCTCTGCCAGTTCTCTCAGTACCCTTGGGTGTATCCCATCCGGCCCCATCAACTTGTGTACATCCAAGTGCCATAGCCGGTCGCCAACCATTTCTTCGTGTATAGTGAGGGCCACATTCTGCTCCTGATCCCCTTCCAACAGGGTACTGGGTATCCAGAGAACAACCGGTATTGCCGCTAAAGACTGAGGCAAAGAAGGCATTAAGCACCTCAGCCTTTTCCTCATCTTTTGTAACAAGGTTTCGCCCCGCATCCAGTAAAGGATGGAGATTCTCCTTAGTCCTCCGTTTTGCACTGATGTATTTGTAAAAAGATTTTTTGTTGTCTTTGACGGCAGTAGCCAGATTGAACTCCAGATGAGCTTTGGCCTTTCTAATTTTGTCCCTGTACTGCCTCGTAACATCTTTATAGTCCTCCCGAGTGGCCCGCCCTCTTTTCCAAAGATTATAAACCCTCTTTTTTCTCCTAAGCTCAAGCTGCAACTCTCTGTTGAGCCAGGCCGGTCTTCTTCCCCGTCGGCTCGTCTTTGTGCACGTGGGGACAGACCACTCCCGAGCCATTAAGATTTCCTTCTTGAAGAGCGCCCAGCCTTCCTGGACTCCTCTGCCCTTCAGAACCGCCTCCCAAGGGACTCTACCAACCAGTGTCCTGAACAGTTCAAAGTCAGCCCTCCGGAAGTCCAATACAGCAGTTTTGCTGGTCCCCTTCCTGGCCTTGCCAAGAATAGAGAACTCCACCATTTCGTGGTCACTCTGCCCAAGACAGCTTCCGACCACCACATCTCCCACCAGTCCTTCTCTGTTTGTGAAAAGAAGGTCTAGCGGGGCACCTCCCCTGGTAGGCTCACTAACCAGAATTTTCTAAGCATACCATGGGCAACAGTTTTTTGAATTTTCTCTGAGACATCCATAGACGTCTGTGCTCCTAGAAGATTGCACACAGCTCCTGCCATCTCCAGTACAAAGACACAAGGACCAACCCTTTCTTGTTTTTTCTGAGCTTGCTGCCTGCCCCAACACGTAATTCCTAATGGAGTGGTATGCAGGAGCTGACACCAGGGTCCTTTTCTTTGCCTGAATCATGGTAGTGAAATTTAATAACAGTAAGGTGTGTTTACATCCAGAATCTGTTAGCTCTATCACCATTTATTAATTTCGTTCATTCTTCTGCTAAACCTGTCATCTTTCATCTTCATAAAATGCTTAAAGAGAAATTGCTGCTGATTTGGGTCTCAGAAGAATGTAGTAAAGATCTCTGTACCTGTGTCTCATCTTCAGTCCTCTTTAAGCCCAGAAAGAAAACCAGAGGATCCACTATCTAATGAGAAGTGCAAGATTTCTTGTCCCCTCAGACTCCTTCCAGGCATCCACATGGAACCACACATGATGATGGTAATGGTGGAGTTGATGGCCCTACCTATTGTTCTCAGAGGAAATCTAGGATGAACTAATTTCTCCATCTTCACTATTCTCCTAACAAGAACTAAGAGATAGCAAGAAAAAGTTCTACAGCTGTTTTTGTCTAAACAAACTCATGCTGCTCAAAGACAATGATACATGTAAGAGTAAGAGTCTTATTGACTAGATTTTAAGTCTTAAGGAATATGCCAAATCACTTTTCAAAGACAGGATCATTTCACCTACTTGTGAGAAGTAAAATTCAAGAATATTAAAAGGGAGAAAATTACTGAATGATAGGGAGCTGCCATCATAATATGTGCTGCTTAGTGCTTGAACATTGTAACTGTCAAGCTGATTCTATTAAGAAAAAAGGAGTAATTTAACATTATTTAATATTCACAATATGCACATATTGAATGGAAGTGTATGTAGAATATAAGGCTCTATTTCAGCATAAATGAAATTTTAATCGCAGGAATATTCCTACTGATTTTAATAGGATAACTGTTATTCTCACATTTATGCATGTGCATAATAAATAATAAACTACTAATGAATATGTTTTAAAATAACCCTGATGCTACCTACTTTCAAGAAAAAATAAAATAATATCTTCTAGCTTTCTTAAATGCTTCCTACTCAGCTTGTGGGACTGATCCTCCAGTCCACATTGTCTACCAACATCAATTTTGTTCTGTTAGCTATACCAGGACCTTTGTTGATGAGGGGTATGAAAATAAGTGAGAAAGAATTTTAGGTTAATTAGGGTTTTTCCCACATACTAAAGATTTCATGCTGGTGTAGAAAGTTATCTCATTAGTGCATAGGTGGGAAAGAAGAAAAGTTTGGGAACCTGTAGAACCAACTACTTCATAGATTATTGTTTGAGATGTACAGACAGAAACAAAATATTGAAATGAAGATGTGATAGACAGGAAGGTCTAAAGAAAAGCAGCCAGCATAAACCACAGGAACTTAATACGTCTTCCATGAGCTACTGAATCTTTCTTCTCTCTTCTGTCTTTTGTCTCAAGTCTCATCTGCACATGGCAGTCCTGGAGCCAGCTGCATTCTGGTCATCTTTCCTCCTTCCCCTTGGAAGTGGAAGTGAGCAGCATTGTTTTCCACAGCCATGGAGGGTGACTCTAGCCCCCTTTCCTTCAGTTCATTTGGAAGGGTGCTCCAAAAAAACTTGCAGGGTTTTTAAGGAGCTGCAGACAGATACCCAATAGCTTAGAGGGTGTCAGAAATCCTGCCTTTTTCTGCAGTCTAGGTGACAGCACAATTTCTGTCTACTTTAAATCCTTCCAGGGTGCTTCTTCTGCATTTTGTTCAGTGATTGTAATGTAAAATGCAGAACTCACCTTGGGAGTAGGAAAAGGTGCCTGTGATTTGCTCAGCCCACTGTGATCTTCAGCTACCCAATGGCTAATGAGATGACATCACACCCATTCGCCCTCCACTGAGCCCTATTCATCTTGTTTTATTTGCTGTATAGTACAGCATTAGTACTATACAGAATCATATACAATATAGCTATGCCATACAATGCAATACAACAGTATAACATCAGCAGATTAGGTGAGGAACATTTTGTTGTTGTCATTTTTTATTTATTTTTATTTTTTAAGAGTAGAGAAGGAAGACAATGTAGAGGCTACTTTCCTCCATCTGGGTGAATTAGCTTCTTAGTAAGGACTATAGAATTAAAAACACACCTTGCCAGGAGTGACAATAAATATTGCATAAATGGAAACACCAAGGCCAGTTGGAGGTGTAAATACAGATTATTTTTTTCCAAATATATTTTAGAAATTAATTTTCTAGACTATTCATGGTGTTTTATTAGTAAATGCTAACATTAGGAGAGCATCATGAAGATATCTGAAGGCATTAGGTCTAACCACCCATGTTTCTCCCATAGCATAAGAAAACTGTGCCAATATCTTACAAATGACAGGCCTAAATGTCTGGAATAGCAGTGTAAATTTTTGATTTCAGCAAGTATTGTCAATGTTAGTGCCTTTACATAATTATCTTAATGTGAAAAAAAAAAAAAAAAAAAAAGGCATATCATGTTCCATTGCTCCTTGTGTGCTCTTTATGGAAAAAACAAATCTTCTATAGAAAACTTCTTAGTTTTCTATATAAAGTATAGAAAAAAAAATATATATATAGTTTCTATATATAGTTTAATTTTCAATTAAACTTCTTTAATTGAGCAAAAGGATTCATATGGGATCTGGACTTTCAGCTCATAATTTCTCTAGATGGGTTAGGTCGCTGTGTGATGATTCTAATTAAGTTATATAAAAGCATTGAACTAGATAAACCAAAGTAACTGCTCCATCAGTTCACCAGGTAAATTAGCCTTGTGCAGGAGTCTTTTTGTTCGTACATTTCGTGCTCCTTTTATGTTGTTTTTTACTGTTGAGTGTGACACAGAACGATTCTGCGGAGTTGATGTTGTCACTTTTGGCCTACAGGTGGCAGCATTGTAAGGTTTTGTAGCTTCTGAGGCTTTACTGAAGATTTTTACTGAAGATTTTTATCTCTTCAAACATCCCCCCCCCTCACCCACTCTATATGATCAGGGCTGAGTTAACATCATTACATACTCACGTCAGGTAAAATAAAAGGTAATAAAATGTTCAGGCCAAAAATTAGGTTCATTTTGAGCCTCTTTTCTTTTCTTTTCTTTTCTTTTCTTTTCTTTTCTTTTCTTTTCTTTTCTTTTCTTTTCTTTTCTTTTCTTTTCTTTTCTTTTCTTTTCTTTTCTTTTCTTTTCTTTTCTTTTCTTTTCTTTTCTTTTCTTTTCTCTTCTCTTCTCTTCTCTTCTCTTCTCTTCTCTTCTCTTCTCTTCTCTTCTCTTCTCTTCTCTTCTCTTCTCTTCTCTTCCCTTCCCTTCCCTTCCCTTCCCTTCCCTTCCCTTCCCTTCCCTTCCCTTCCCTTCCCTTCCCTTCCCTTCCCTTCCCTTCCCTTCCCTTCCCTTCCCTTCCCTTCCCTTCCCTTCCCTTCCCTTCCCTTCCCTTCCCTTCCCTTCCCTTCCCTTCCCTTCCCTTCCCTTCCCTTCCCTTCCCTTCCCTTCCCTTCCCTTCCCTTCCCTTCCCTTCCCTTCCCTTCCCTTCCCTTCCCTTCCCTTCCCTTCCCTTCCCTTCCCTTCCCTTCCCTTCCCTTCCCTTCCCTTCCCTTCCCTTCCCTTCCCTTCCCTTCCCTTCCCTTCCCTTCCCTTCCCTTCCCTTCCCTTCCCTTCCCTTCCCTTCCCTTCCCTTCCCTTCCCTTCCCTTCCCTTCCCTTCCCTTCCCTTCCCTTCCCTTCCCTTCCCTTCCCTTCCCTTCCCTTCCCTTCCCTTCCCTTCCCTTCCCTTCCCTTCCCTTCCCTTCCCTTCTCTTTTTCTTCCCTTCTCTTTTTCTTCCCTTCTCTTTTTCTTCCCTTCTCTTTTTCTTCCCTTCTCTTTTTCTTCCCTTCTCTTCTCTTTTTCTTCCCTTCTCTTCTCTTTTTCTTCCCTTCTCTTCTCTTTTTCTTCCCTTCACTCTAAGGAATTAATCATCTTTCAGGTTTAAAATTCATGACTTCCATATTTTTCAAGGCAGATTTTTTGAAAGCTGCAGCAATCCTATTCATCAGATGGTTCTTTTTTATAGTGGGCTTCTGGCAAACTATCAAAAAGTGGAAAAAAACATGTTTCATAGTGATTTAAATAGTTTGTAGAAACACCCTGCTGTTGAGGACTCATTTCCCTAACTTCTACATAAAGTGTCTCTATTTATGTCAATTCTTAAAGTTAGTGGAACTATTTATCTAAGCACTGGACACTGAAAGAAAGATTAGGCAGAGATCCCTTTTTGATTCTGCATATTTTCTGATCTATTATTTTCAAGATATTAAACATTCTATATCATCCTTTCTGATGTCAGAAATAAAGTCATCATGAGGTCATACATTTTCTACTCCTCATTCCCTTTTCCCTTTCCTCCTTCAGTTCCCCGGGGGAAAGAGATTCTGAAGTAGAGGTTGAAAAAATTGTGTAAGTAGTATTGAAAATATAAAACAAAATTGTTTCCTTAATAAATATAATTAGCTGTATATATTGCATTTTCAAGAGCTAGTACTGATGTTGGGACCAGCTCTTTAAATAAAATAGGACCTCTGTAGTCTCTGGAGAGAACATGCATAAAGCAAAGTAAATGATTTTCTGTCAACACTAAGTAGACAGGTGCTTACATTGAACAGCATTCTAATATGTCTCTGAATATTTATGTCTTCTTTCTCAAATGCATTGCCCATGAATGTCACAGCTGTCAAACGTCTGTATACAAGAAGATAAAAAATGAAATTAATAAAAGGCAGATCAACATTTTGTTTGTTTAGGCCAGTTTTTCCTATTGCATTTTACATAGGTTAGCAGTGTTGACGTGCTTGGGTATACTTGTATATTCTAAGGGGCTGAGGGAAATGCAAAGCAATTAGTTGCATTTTGTGTAGGTATACATATACTTCCCATTATTTAACCTAGACATAAATGAAAATAATGATTGAAAGTGCTACAGGGTGTTTCTTTATCCTCTGTCCATTGACTTCACAGATGGAAACCCTGGAAATAGAGTTTTGGCATTTTGGCACTGCCATAAAAACAAGAAACCATTCAGGATTTGTAAACTCATTTTATTTATTTATTTATTTATTTTGGTGGGGCAATCTTGTGTCTGAAAATTCTGAAACAAACTATGCTACATGCGAGGATAGGTGAGCCATCACCCTTGCCTGAAAACAACTAATAGAGAATAGATTTGTTTCAATAATTGTTCACGAAGTCTGAAGGTTGTTCATGCTAATATAAAACATACTGTTCATAGCCATCTGTGAAAAAGATGCACCCAATGCACATTTGAAAGGATTTGAATGATACTTTCATGATACTTTTTGATATGATGATACTTTTAATGACACTGGCTTCCATTTTATACATAATTTTATTATGAGAATGAGAAGACAAACCTCTCCAAATGGACCTCAGTCAGCATTATTCACTTCGGGTACAATTGAAGTACTCTTTATTATGGGTGTTTTTCCATTGTATCTGGTCACCATTCATCGATATGCTTGAATTGCTCCTCAAGATTAGTGGTGCTTTCCATGCAGGCTACTCAGCACACACATGCAAAGGTAGATGTCAGAGGTTGGGTACTGCCTCCTCTTGTCCTTGATAAATACTTTGCAGGATAGTCTCAGTTTAACTTTGAGGGTCTCAAGACTTTTTTGCTGTCTTACTCATAAGCTCAGAAGGCAGACTAGTTCCTGTCAAAAGAAATCAACATACCATTTAGACTGAGTGATTCAAGCTATAGCAGGAGAAACAACAAGTGACGATGCTCCCAAAAATTTAAATGACATGCATTGCATTGAAGCATTATGGTGGAAACTGTAACTTTGGTATATTTTCTCAGTATAGCTGATAAGACTAATGATAGGTTTCCCAAATGCCAGAGTTTCTGTCTTGTACAGACAGCCTACAGTGTGAAGCCTCTGCACAATAAAAAGTCCAGGTAGTGTCTCTGTAGGTAGGTGTGTGCCCGAAGTGCACATTTTTAAATGGAGAATACAGCCATAGTGAAAACTGTATTATGCTTTTATGATAAATTTTCTGTCAGACACTAAACTGACTTTTGGCAGCTGTTATGTCTCTCAGAAAATTTGTCCTGAGCAGTCATCAACAGAGGAGACAGTTAGCAGTCAGTACCAAGTACTGAATTGGGACAGAGTACCAGGGATGATGAAGTGGGTACAGTTGGCTGGTTGTTTTCAGACAAACATACTTTGGCGAAAATACTAATGGCATCAAAATGTTTTTTAAAAGCATATCTCTTGGCATATTACAGCAAACATGAGCCTGTTTTTCCCATAAGCCATAGAGGAAGACACTGTATATGAAATATCTGGAAATTTTTAGATCTCACATGCATTACCTATACATAAAGATGCAATGCTTGCTTCCCATTCTATCTCCAAATCCTTGGAGGAGATAACATTTGGAAAAGTGCACGTTGTGAATGTGCAGATTTCCAAATTAGGTTTCAATTCCTACTATTTTATTTCAAGAAAACAGGTAGAGGGGTTCTTGGCTTAACCTTAAAAAAATTGCTTAGATAACAACAGAGCAGATGTTAGTGACTTGGGGATATATGACTAGCATTGAGTTCAGCTTTGAAAGGTTCAGAAGTTCTTGGAGATTTTTATACCCACACATCTAGCTGGAAGAAACTAGCTAGAAGAAACTATAGTCTTTTGAAGATAAGCATGAAAATACTGTACTACTTGGTTCTTTCTGGAATAGCAACCGTTAAAATATGTTGTTTCTATTGCTGCTGGCAAATAAAGTCAAAGCAGAAATGCGTAAATCTGAGAACAGAAGATATATTGATCTGGTAAGAATCTGAGGTTTCTTTTACCCTAACTAGTCCTATGGTTTAGAAAATGAAAGTGAGCTGATGTGGTCAGTAAGATAACTGAAATACAGAATCAAGAGGAAAACATCCTTTCTGGAAGTATGTATGCTACAAATAATCTCTCACGGTTTAAAGTGAACAAAGGATCTTTTTTAACAGTAACTTCTTCAAAACTTTTGAATTACTCGTGCTTTCACTTAGGACTCTTCCAATCAAAATCATTTTTTTTTTAAGGATATATGCTTGATGCATTTGTCTGTTGTGGTTACATTCTAATGTATTTTGGATCTGGTGACATGGCATATCTAATAGTGAGAAAATAGCATTAGATCACAGAGATCATACATGGAGTGTATTTGCTGCTAAAACATGAAGGTTCTGATATGTATTAACTCTCATTCTTTGCATTAAAACTATGTAATTGTATTTATGAATTCCAGCAAATGTTGAGCTAATATTTCACATGTAGTCCAGTTTGTTTGACTGAGAGTCAAAAAATATATAAATATTGCAAATGACAATAAAGGAAGATATAAGCAAAAAATCCTTATGCATATGTACAGCCTTTTAACAGACAAAACATTCCCTGAAATAAGTAGGGTTTCAATGGAATAAGGGGGATTAGACTTTGATTTTCTTCCTTCTCTGGAATATTTTGTGAGGTCAGATTTTTATCAATTGAACAACGTGTATTGCATTAACGACACAATAAAAAATTGTTCCATGTGTCACTGTAAAGAAATGAACTTTTCCTGTAACATAAAGATAACACATATAGTTTTGGGACTGAACCACATTTACAGCATGCCATATGAAACTGCTGTTTGCAACTTTGGGAATTACTAGAATACTTGCCTGCAAATCAGTATAGTCATCTCTGGACTACTGGACTCAGACTCACAGGCATTACTAAGGTAGAACCATCTTAGTAACAATATATTAGCATAGCAATTAAAAATGTTCTGAATAAAAGTGCTGCTTGCTTTCAAATAAGACATACCAAGCAACATCTTAAGGTATGTTCCATGATTTGTCTTTTTCTCTGCCACTTATTCTACTGTATCTAACTGCTTATTGAGATCAGATCAGAGAACAATATACAAATATAAATTAGTAGTGCCTTAGGTTGCAGAGAAAATGTTGGTTTCAAATTCCTCTCTGTGTCCATTTTTTTTTTTGCTCTCACCAGACATAGAAAATGAGTTCTGACATTTGCAATATATTTTTTTCCAGTTTTTACAATGTTGACTTTCTTAGTAGCATTTAAAAGAGAAAGGAATATTTACTGAGTTGCTTTCTATATATATTTTAGATGAAATCTGTGCTATATAGCACAGAATTATTTTAAAATTATTATTATTATTAAAATTATTATTATTATTAAAATTATTTTAAAATTATTATTATTGTTATTATTTTAAAATTATTTTTAAATGTGCTATATAGTACAGAATTATTTTAAAAGCACATAAACTCTGTTGTTAGTGTGAGCCTGATCTTCTTTGGACTGGTGTGGTGAAACAGTCATTATGCCACAGACTGGCAGTTCAATTTCACTTCTGACCAAAATCAGCAATTAAATTGAGGCCTCCAGAAGCAGTAGGCTGGGTGTCCACTGATTGCACACCCTTACAATCCCACTGCTTTCATTGTTATCAGGCCATGATGCTGCAGCCATCATACCATGTTTCTCAACAAGATAGAGAAAATCTTTGATTTTTCAAAGCTGAGTGATACTTTCATAGGATTATGTATGCTTAGAGCTGAGGCCATGTAGATAACTCCAGTTCACCATTTAGGCTTTATTTAGGTAATAGTGTGTCAGAAGACTAGGTTTCAGCCCTCCATCAGCACCATGAGTTCAGGGGAATTGTCCCACATTTCAGCTGGACTGCAAGGGCCAGCTGTCCACCTTCCAGATGAAGTCACAGGCCCTTGTTGGGTACTACCTCTGGTGCAATAAAGTTGCAAATAATCCATTGAGAATTACTCAGTTCATAGTGAAATAATATCTAGATTGAAATTCCATTGATTTAGATAACTGATTCATCACTAATACCAAATATGTTCATCACAAAAACTTCAGTGGACCATAAAATTGAAAATTGAAAAGGATTCATTATGAGTCAAACACAATGTTTAATTTAACAAGAAAAGAATTATTTAAGTCATATTTCTTCTTAGATTAAACTTCTTTTTCTTGGTAAAAAATGAGACTGATTTTAGGTTTTAGGTTTTAGAGACTAATTTTAGGAATACGGACTTCAGACAAGCATTCTGAATTAAGAAATGTCATTAGCTCTGTTTAGAACATAGGTCCCATTAATACAGAAATCTTCAGTATTTCTGGGTAGGATGTGCAATAAGAATGATGAAAGTAATTGAAAGTGCAGGAGAATAAGTAATATAATTACATGAATTGGAATTTGTCCAGGTCCATAGAACCAGAAAATGCCAAAATGCTGTTTAGCAAGATATTTCTATTAAAAAGAGTTATAAATTTTTTTGTACTTGTGCAGCAGAAAATCTTCAGTCTTTAGCATCCACTGTGACCTCATATTCCCTACTGGGCTACGTAACTTCCTTTTCTTTCAAAGGAATTTTTTAAACTAGTCTATTCCTGAAAGAGAACGATGTCTCAGCCTTTTCCCCCACCACTGTAACTTTTTTGTGCAAAAACAGCTCTCTGGTGTTCAGAAATTTCCCTGCATTAAAAATCCACTTAATTTTGTTTCCAGTTTTCAAGAAAAATACAAATATATCATATATTTATATTTGCAATGCATTTATATGAAGACTTTATTATACCATGTAAATATATATCGGACCAAGTACATCAACAATTATACTGTAATGTTGCAACAATATTAAAACCTAGTATATTATATAAATTGCACAAATATCCCTCTGGTGACAAAATCTCTTCCTTAACAGATTTTCTCCTAGTAGTCTCTACTAAGTTCTAAAAGTTCCAAAACTATTGCAAATTCTACAGTAATTGATATCTCTGATTATGTTTAAAGTGCAGTATGCCCTACTACTTCTGTGTATAAATATACAATTTGTATATAATATCATTCTTTTGTCTTACTCAGTGCTTATTACTACATGAGAAAGGGTCTCTGCATGCTGGTGGCATTATGTATATTTCTGGATCAGAGAAGATAAGACACCCCATTGATCTGGAGATTTAAAAAACAGTACTATCATATCAATCATTACTGTTATAAAATGAAATATTTTATGTTATACAAATATGCACCTTCATACAGCTTCATATTCCAAAGTTTCAGCAAGTGTGAAGAGAAAGATGTAGGAGAATATTTGTATGTAAGCTACTTTACACTCATTCTTGGGTGGTTGACAATGACTTAATTATCAAAATCCACTAACTTTGATTGAGGAATTTGGGTTGTTCAGGAAAAACACAAGGCAGATTATTTGTTTTCCCCATTTTCCAGGACTGTTCTTAATTTTCAATGTAAAATCTTAATTTTGATTTCATACAACTTTGCTAAGTTTGGTATGGGATTGGGTCTGTTTAATTCAAACCAGTAACAATTATGATGTATTTTAGTAGGCTATTTTAGTAAACACAGTGTTTAAATTCAATATATTTGTAAGGCCAGAAGGTGTTTCTAAATTCCACTACCCATTTAATATCACAAATTTTGATTATAGATTTACAGTACTATTTTCCCTCAGCAGTTTGTCAATCAGAAAAAGGACACAGAAAAAAAATGAGACAAATCCATGTGAAAACATCCTTAGAGTTTGTTAATGATAAAAGCATTTCAATGCTGCTGAAATTGTACCATGGCATACTTCAAGTTATGTTTGTTCTAAACCATAAGATGCTACAGTTTTGAGTAGAGAACATAAAAGCTGAGCACTGCAGTTTTAGGCAAAAGCAATCCCGTGTTTGTATATGTAATCCTATATATATATATATAAAGCATAGAAGAAAGTCTATGGTTCCTTTGAGAAACATTTTGCGAATTGTTTCAACTCATAGGCAAATCTAATAAAATACATCTATCTGTATGAGCAAACAAATGAAGAGTATTCCTACCATCTGTTGATTTTAGTTGTAAGCTAAACAAAGAGCAATAAAAAGACATGACCAGCAGAAAAAAGAGTTAAAAGAGTTAGCATTTTTTCTCTGTACTGATGGCCAGGTGTTAGATCTTTCTGCCAGGTTTTCAATTTGCAAATCTGCAGCCTAATAACATAATTCCAAAAATGCATACTTTTTCTTTTTTTTTTTCTTCTTCTTTTTTTTTTTTTTTTAATTTTTATGCTGCCTATTAAAAATATAGGAATGATGACTCTAAAGCAATAGGCAGATTTTTTTTTGACATTGGTAGCAACTGAGCACTGTCTGGGTTTTCTTAGCATCGACATAGATTTTATACTCCCAATCTGTTTTGTATAGTGCTTAGCTGAAAGGTGACACAGTCCTGTTCTGCAACATCGTAGTAGATAAAGAAACCTTAAGACCCTTTATTTTGAGATGCCAGGTGATTTCTAGAATTTACTTTGTATTTATTGCTTGGTATGGTGATTAAATAAGCATTATTGCAATACAAAAATTGGCTGCAGTTTTCAGCAGGTAAAAGAACATGTAGAAGAAGGGGAAGAGCTTGCTGCAGGGACATTATTGTATAGCAGCAGAGAGAGGCATGGCACTGTGTTGCAGATGGGGAATGCACAGTCATGAGGAGACCCACTGGGCTTTAGACAGGGTGTAATTACTGTAAAGCTGCTCTCTCTCTGCATCTAGAGGCTGAATAAGGATTCAGTGAATTTGATCAGAGCCTTTCTATCAATGTTGAGTCAAAGGATCTAGCTTGGCTGGACCTTTACATGTTATCAAGAAAGACTGAATAATAAAAAAAATAAATATCAAAAATGCCACAAACCACCACCATCAAAAAGACAGCTATAATTAGTCACTTCCAGATAAATTTTAAAATCTGTTGTAAAATTCAGATATATCTGTTACAATAAGGATCTGGACAAAAAGTGCTGATTTTGGATTTGCTGTGTAAGAATCAATTTTTTTTCCAATTATCTTACATCTTAGGTCTTCACAAAAGAAAGAGAGGCTGCTGCATATGCCAAAAAATTAGTCAGGTTGATGCTGAATGGTCATAACAATGCAGCTATCTACTTCATAGTTCTTGGTAGTACCAGGAACAGAGAGGCATCAAGTAACAGCTACATCTTTATTCTTAAAATTAATCACCCTTCATTGTTATTTTTTGTTAATGGTTATTATTTAGCAGGTGTGATTCTACCTGATATAATTTATATGCCACAGATATCGTTAGGAGTTGTGCAAACAGGTTTCAATAAGATAAAAACCACCCAAACAAAAAGAAAAAAGACACCTGTACTGCTACTAGGAACTCAAACAGAGGTGACTGAAGATATGTCTCAGCAGAAATGAGAAACAGTAATCTCTTCTCATGAGGTTGTTACTTTTTTCTTCAAAACCTAAGTGGTTCTGGGAAGTTTCAATAAGCATACAGAATAGAGCTTCTAGTTCAAAGCTTAACATTTTATCTTAATTTTATCTCTTAAATTATATGTGAGAGTCTGCTGAGGTTCTTCCATTGAATATATGAATGAGGAATGATTGTTTAAGGGCAACCTACCCACATTACAAACAGGTGTATAAACAGGCTTTGAACTAGAATTTTCTTCACCTGCACTTCTCTGTACATAAGGAATACATTCAGCATTCCACTTCTTGAACACTTCTTTATTAAGAGGTTTTGGTTAGGTAGCAGAAACTGTCTTTGAATCAGGGCTTTACAGCCCTTATTTGTGGGGCTGCTAATCCTGGGTGCTTTGAGGAAAGGGAATACTCAGAAAATTGTATTTTTATAGAAAGGGAAAAAATGATATTATTGCTCTGTAGAACACAATGTACAAGAACAATGGAGTGAAGGGTGGTTTGAAATATTTGTGTCCCATCTCTGTGTAATGATTTGGGGGTAGGAGGAGGCTAGTTGGTACTGCTAAGTGTGGTGTCTGAGAAGCTTCAAAGGGACCGGTAGGGTTTTTCTACTCCCAGAGGGTTGGGTCAAGAGCATGAACATGTTTGTTAAACAGCAGAAGCAAGATTCAATAGGTTCATATATGTATAATTTGGGCAATAATAGACTTGGCACCTAAGTATTGATATGAAAGTAATAGACCATGAATATATCTCATTTTAATTACCTTTAATTAATTTAGGACAAAACTAATACTTGAAGCTAAAGAAACAAAATCCAAGAACCCTATGAACAGCAGGTACATAGGAAAAGTTTTCGTCGGACTTAACTCCTTTAAAAATACTATCAATTATGTGGGTATACAAATTTTATCAATCTACACATACTTAATAAAAACTTTGAAAGTACATAATAAAAAGAGACAGTATAAGCTTTGTGGTTGCTTTTCTAAGAAGCAAAGTCTTTCACTTAGTATTATATACTGCCTGTTACTTCAAAATGTTTGGCAAATTATACAAAAATCCCATAGTATCTAGCACTGTTCAAAATGAGTCGCCCCTGCTCAGGCAGGACATTTTCTTTTTCCATACAAGAGTCTTAAGTAAACAACAAGAGAGTTGTTTTTTCTTGAATTTCCAGGCAGCAACTTTTTTCTGATACAAAATGGTGTCCACATTGAAATAACTGAGTTGCATTTATAATGCTTTAATTCAATTTTACACATTGAATTTGCCATTGCACTTGGTGCACTTTTGAAAGCCGATGACCTGAGCCAGCTTGGTCAAGACTTAGACTTCTGCTTCCAATATATCTAAATAGTTTTAGAATTCCCAGATTTCTCTTCCTTCCTTCCTTCCTTCCTTCCTTCCTTCCTTCCTTCCTTCCTTCCTTCCTTCCTTCCTTCCTTCCTTCCTTCCTTCCTTCCTTCCTTCCTTCCTTCCTTCCTTCCTTCCTTTCTTCCTTTCTTCCTTTCTTCCTTTCTTTTTCATTCTTTCATTCTTTCTCTCTCACCTGCCTTCCTCCCTTCCTCCCTTCCTCCCTTCCTCCCTTCCTCCCTTCCTCCCTTCCTCCCTTCCTCCCTTCCTCCCTTCCTCCCTTCCTCCCTTCCTCCCTTCCTCCCTTCCTCCCTTCCTCCCTTCCTCCCTTCCTTCCTTCCTCCCTTCCTTCCTTCCTTCCTTCCTTCCTTCCTTCCTTCCTTCCTTCCTTCCTTTCTTCCTTTCTTTTTCATTCTTTCATTCTTTCTCTCTCGCCTGCCTTCCTCCCTTCCTCCCTTCCTCCCTTCCTCCCTTCCTCCCTTCCTCCCTTCCTCCCTTCCTTCCTTCCTTCCTTCCTTCCCCCCCCCCTCTCTCTCTTTCTCTTTCCCTTTCTCTCTTTCTCTCTTTCTTTGGGCAGGTGGGGAGATGTTGGAAACAGAATTAATAAAATGGGCAGTGAAAATAAGAAGGTAAACTTTACAATCTCTTCTCACTAAATTTTTTTTTCTTTTTTTTTTTTCTTTCTTTTCTTTTTTTTTTTTTTCCAGAAAATGTAACTTGCTTGCTTCCCAAGTTCCAGCTAGGGCACTGCCATAATTCAGATCCACTTTTCAGAATGCTTTCCCTTCTTCCCCCAAATCATCATTTATTTTTTAAAAAAGACACATATGTTTCCTCTGTTCCAGTTCTGTAACATGTCAGCAGAGAGTTTGGTTTTTAATTGATTTATTGTAAGTGATTTTGGTTTTTATGGTGTTGGTGCTTTAACATAAAAGACCTTCTTATTGAGGATGTTTTATATGTTCATACAACCAATTTCGCACATCCAAGTTTTTAATTTTATAAATTGTTACAGAACCTAACTTACACATGTCCTCAGAATCTGCCATATAAAGACCTTTATTGGTCTGGTTCTTGGTACATAATTAAGGGTTCTCTGAACAGCTGGAAGAATTCTCATCAGCTTCCATGGACAATCAATTCTCCATGGGTTGCTGCAGCTATAGAGACTTTTTGACCAATTTCACTGCTTTTAAGATATATTGCAACAGAAATTTAACTACAAAATATTTAGGACAAGAGGTATGCAGTGCAGACTGAAGAAGAAAAGCTACAATGTACTGTTTTATATTATTCTTCCCTACTGCATTTTCAGGTAAAAGTTTGACTTTACATATATTGTGAACAGAAATAATTAATCTAAAGAAAGAATAAATAAAATTAAATAATAGTAAATAGTAAATAAAAGTAAAGGCAGCAGCAAATAATCACATGTACAAAATACAAGAAAGCAAAGAGATATATCTAAAGACCCGATCAAAAGCACATCTGAGTCAATAGATGGATGACTGCAGAGTAATGTCTTCAATGATCTTTACTGCCACAGAATCATGGAATGGTTTGGGTTGTAAGGGACCTTAAAGATCATCTAGTTCCAATCCTCTAGCCATGGGCAGAGACATGGTCTTACTATTGAATACTTTTATGATATTATAGGTCTTCTCAAACAACGTCTCTGGTTCCCTTACTGAAATATACCTACAGTTAAAAAAACTAATACCTTTCTAAAACTAAATCTTGTAGCATCATATACACATTCATTTTCTGTGTTACACCTCATGCTGTTATGCATGCTATTTTAGCATGTACATGTATGTGTGTATGTGCATCACTGTGTTACTGTTTTCCAATTGTTTTGATACTTCAAACAGCACTTATCTACCATTTATCCCATAAAAAAGTAGTCTAATCTTCAAATAAGCCCAACAAACTACTAAAACAATTATTTATGTAAGTCAAATTATTTATGTAAATAAGTATGTGGCATATCTGCTTTGTAACTCTGATGACATTGTTTTACAAATAATTCACATATATTCAGATTGGAAGAAGCAGGACCAAGCATTATAAATAAGTATATTCAGTATATGTACCAGACCAGTGCTTCCAAAATCCACCTATAGAGTACTGCTTAGCTATTTACTAATAGATATTTGTATAATAACATTTTCTGAGAATAGCTAAGTTTATCATACTCTACACTGCTATCTAAACATAAAACATAATAAAACAGAATAAGTGGAAACTTATATACTACGACTTTCAAGGTGACAATATTAAAAGCTGAACAAACTTTTACTGATTATCACATCTGAAAGACAAAAGTGGTATGGGCACTTATATTATTTTTATGGGTAGAAAAAGTGAAACATAGGAAATTTGAGTAACTTGCCTAAGAACAACTACATAAAATAGATATCAGAATAGCAATTAGAACTCAGAGATTTCTCATTTTTGTTATATGTTGTCCACTAGATCTCATAAAGCTATTTTAAGTATAATAAATTGACTTATATTTGTAAGGGACCAAAGTAAATTTTGTTTTGCTAGCCAGTCTTTGATATTAAAATGATACTTAAAAGCTTATATGCCTCTGATTGTTAAGGATTGGTATTCAGTTACATGAAAATTGCTGTGAGATAAATCACTCTTCATGACTCTCTCAGATCTATTAGTTCTGTCTTGTGCTATGAAATTTGTTTCTTGTCTGGAATGTTTTCCGTTTTTTTTAGTTCTAATGGTAAAAGCTGAATTAACAAATCTTGTAATTTTCTTTAAAAACAGTTTAGATGACCATCATATATTTCTTCAGTCCAACTGATTTCAGTGGGATTTGTCTTCTGAAAAACTGGCCTCATGTACATGAGTTCTAAGAATATGAATTACAGTCATATTAAAAACAGCTCAGCATAAAAGAATAGATTAAAAGATATAAATTAACTGTACTGTTTGAAGTGTCCAAACAATACAAAGTCAAAGGAAAAAAAAAAAATCAGATCTTTTAAAAAAAATTCTGTCTGAGAAAGATAAACCCCTTTTGACCATGTCATGCATCTTTCACAAAGGCAAGATTATGCAAGAACAATCTAATTGTAAGAACCCTATGGAATAGTAAAGAGCATTAAATTTAAAAACAACCACCACTACAACAAAACACAAAAAACAATCCATATTTCTATGGTAGAGGTACTGATGGTGGCATCTGCAGATGCCGTTGAAATGCTGGAGGATGTTTCATCCTGGAGAACAGAGAATAAAAAACCATTCATGTATTGTAACTAGCTGACTAAACTCTGTACTTTACAGTCTATAACAAGTTTTAAATGTCATACAGACAAGGTCTTTCAATAAATAAGTTAATGAAATCATTTTTTCTCCACTTTGTTTAACCCAAAAAGCTATAAAGTTTCATCTGAGCAGTGCAATACAGCTCAAAGAAGGAGAGGTGCTTTGAACTTGTCTGCCTCACAAGGCAGAACAGGACACTGTTTCTTTAAAAGCATCTTTTTTGGGTACGTCATTTTCACTTTTGAGAATATTGGAGAGAAGGGGAGGAAGAGCACCTACTAAAGACAAAGACAGGTTTACCTGTCAACAGTGACAGCTGTAGCAGCTGCATGACCTGTTAGCAAGACTGTAATTTCAGATTTGGCTAAAGACATGAGGGTGTGCCTCCAGTGAGAGAGCCACAGCCCTGTAGCCTCTCTTCCAGCTCAAGAAGGGCAATAAGTGATGCTGCAATGCCTCTCTGTTCTAGTGCTGCTTTGGTGTGCTCTCCAGTTCTCCCTGCAAAGCAAGATCCTCTCCTGAGTTCAGATTTCACTGAGGTGCCACCAGGCAGGCAAACCATGGGCAAGAGTAGGCTTTGGCAAGAGGGGTGCCATTTCTAAAGATATGTCTGTATTATAGTGGTTTAGTGTATGCTTTTTGTATATATATATTTTTATGTTTGGCATAAGTTTGCTGCACCCTTCTAGATATTTCTGCTAGAGATGCAAGGCTTGATTCAAATCTTGGCTGTGCCCTTGCTGTGTTTTATGAGAAGACTGCTCTCTTACTAGAGTAACTTTTAAAAGTCTGGAGGTACTGGGGAAGCAGCTGAACACCTCCTTTTTGCTCTTAGGAGAGGACTTCAAGAGAGAATGGGATAGTCTCTATTTATACTGAAGATCCCTTTGACATCTGATTAGAGTAAATTACAATATCCTGACCATTAATTGTTAATGAGGCCCATCATATTGACCATGAAGTATGTAGACTTAAATGTAAAGTATCCCATATCAATATTTTTTTTTTTTTTTTTTTTTTTTTGGGGGGGGGGGGGGGGGGGGAGGGGAAGGTATCCAGACAAGTAATTCAGATTTAATTTCTCTCCCTCATCCACTACCAGTCTGGACAGTCCTTTAACAAACTAGCTGTCAGAAAAGCTTGACACATGCATAGACAGGGAATGTAACACAGGATTTGGATGGATGTTATGAGGTAGTGTTTTCCTTCAAGTGCACACAGATGCCTCCCTGACCCACTCTTGATTTCAAATCCCACTAAGCTGCCATATAACCACATTCTCCCAAGCAAACACTCTTTTGTGATGGTACTTCAGGCACAACAGTTATAACTATAGTAATTTGAACTGGTCCACAGGATTTTTAATAAGCACCTTGAAGGCTGTTTTCAAAACTTTGAATAATTTTGAATATAAAGTATTGCTACAGAAACATAGCAAATACTATATATAAGTTGCAAGCAATTATCTTATTATTATATGATGTAGTTGTAACCAACAAGAAATAAGGCAGAAAAAACCAGAAACTATAAATTGTCCACAAATAAAAAGTATGTGCTTCCAGGTAGTACTTTACTGCTTATCAAAATGGATGCACAATACTCAGTAATTTTCTAACATCCTTCCTTCTGAGACATAGTACCAGTGTTCACTACTCTAACAATTTTCTAAGCTAAATGAATATTTTTAATCAGGGTCATGTATGAATTACAGTAGCATTTAGAAAGTAACATTAACATTACTGATTCTGTACTATGAATTGTTCACTACACTTCATTTGGAGGCCTGTTATGCATTGCCAGGCTATGGAAGGCATGATGATGTAGACTAATATAAAAATAAATATTGGCAGGCGCCTGCATTGTTTAAGGGCTTCATCTCTTCTGAATGACAGAGCCAAGTAGACAAGTTACCTGATGGTATTTCCTACCACTTTGGATATCTCTGTACGACTCATGTCTGCAACTAACAATAATCCTCATGCACGAAAAGACATTCACTCAGACTTTATGTGCTTCTGTATAAATATAAAAATAAACATAAGTAATAATGTAGTTATAAAAGTGGTAGATTTCCTGCCTTTTGAATTGTATTGAATAATTATTGTATAGAAAATATTTTCTTGCTTTCCACAAATTTTATATAGGAAAGTATTTGCAGGAAGCCTTAAAATTTATTTGAGAATTCTGTATGGATATTCACGGAGAAAAAAAATCCTCACTACTTATGTACTTTTCATTATGTAGCTAGATAACCAACCAAATAATATATTTTCCTCTGGATTTGCATTGATTCACCCTGCTGTGAATACAAATTATAGGATATGACATTAAGATAATAAGACAAAAAAAAAAAAAAAAGAAAAAAAAAAGAGAGAAAATTTCTTTGTTTGCAAATCTGGAGCATTAATTGCGTTCCTGTGAGGCAATCTGGATGAAGCTTCTGCTAAGCAAATTAGATATAAACTGAAGGTGAGGGCAAAAGGGTCGCCACAGCAAGGGAGCATCGAGTGACAGGCACTGGGACCTCCGATGCATGGCTTGTAGAGCAGATGTTCACAAGGATGCAGTGATTATTGAACTGGTAATAAAAAAGCATCAGCTTACAGGCAGCCACGATGGATGCTGGTAATTATAAAGCATCCCCTGGGAGGAAAATGACACAAGTCAGCCGCATCTCTGCAATCACAGGGGCATAATTAAAGCTCTAGTAACAGTTGTTAATAGGGTGCAAATAAAACAGGGGAGAATTTTGAACACAGTCTTTTTCTTTTTTAAAGAGACGGCAAAGGACAATGTAATTACAGAGACTGCATGCTTTTTAATTTCATGATGCAGTAAAACAAAGACCTTTAATGTATTTTATACATGCATATACATACCATATCAAATAACGCAAAAATGATTTAATCTTTGACTGTGACATGATGGGGAGAACAGATTTTTTTAACAGAATGTTTATATTCTATTTTTCAAAATGGGTAAAACACAAATATATAAAGAAAATGCAATGTGTATAAATATTTGGCCATTTCATTCTCACAGGAGAAGTACAACATCAGTATATATGGTTAGTTAGTATGAATGGTGTTATTGTAGACACAATAATATTAAGATACCAGCAAGGCAGGTTGTATAAGTTGAGGTCTTATTTTTTATTAGTCCCACTGGAAAAAGCAGACAAATTCCCCATTTTACAATCTTCATGT
This sequence comes from Netta rufina, assembly GCF_964035555.1. Classification (NCBI taxonomy): domain Eukaryota; kingdom Metazoa; phylum Chordata; class Aves; order Anseriformes; family Anatidae; genus Netta; species Netta rufina. The sequence continues at coordinate 24,596,266 of NC_140128.1, forward strand.
GTTTTTCAGATAATCCCCACAATAATGTAAAGTATATTTTTAAAATCCAAAAGTATGATTGTTATTACTGGTTGCACTTAAGTATCTATGAATGGTTTGTGTATCTAGAACACTAAAGACGTTATCATCATCAACTTCAGTAGAAATCTTTATGAAGTGTTAGACACATAAAAAATGTAAATGCTAGCCTGCATATATGCTGAAGACTAATCAAATCACATTTTGGTGCAGAGCAAAAAATATGTCTTTACTTTAAATCTTTCTAAATTCAAATATTTTCACCTGACACTATAAATCGAAACAAATGCAAAAATAAGTCAAAGAACGCATCTGTATTTCTCAGAAAAATTTGTGTCTGAAGTTTTTGTAATCTCTTCAATCTCCTAATTTTCTTTTGAAACTTTCCACACATAAATACGCATTTTCTTATTTTCACACACTTGATGTCCTTGCTGGAGTACCAGTTTTGCACAGTAGAATTCTACTGAGCAGATTCTACTCAAGAAGAGTGGAATTCTAAAACTTTAGTACTAGGCTTGATTGCTTTCCTCAGTCTGAGTTGTGTCATCTTATGGTTGGTTGCAATTTTGTTTATTTCACTCTCACTATACGATGTTTAGAAGCAGTCACTCCTGTAGGGTTTCTACTTTTTTTTTTTTTTTACAGACAATTATCCAACATAACATATTTTGGTAGTCTCAACCTCAATTGATCAGCAAATATTCAAGCAGTTTCCTATTGTTTATATTTACAACAATATTTACAATAAATATTGTTTATATTTACAACAGTATTTACACTGACAAGGCCTACTGAGATATTTTTGGTTACTGTCCAATTTATTTGTTAAAGATGCACAGCAAATTTGACTTTTCTGAAAACAATATAAACAAACATTGAGAAAAAGTTTATCAGCACCTTATTCTTCACTGACAACACACTTACCTAAAGGTAATTCTTCTTTTCCTGACTTTTCACAAGGACCAAATCTGTGCTTTTTCTCTTTCAATACCAACTTTCTTGCTTCCTGGTTCCTTAAAAACACACCTATATCTGTGGATAATGTGGATACTCATCTATAACTGCAACCCAAATCCCTGTCAAGCCCTTGCTTTGTAATCACTGGATCATTTATTTCATTGCTACCGAAAATTTGGCATACTGATCCATGATTGAAGTTTGATTTGCAGTCATTAAACAAGAGATAATTTCACTTTTTCTTTATTAAGATTAAATGAAGAATTTTCACCAAGAACAATGATTGATGGCTGCCATTAGTATTTACAGCATATCAGTATTAAGATGGCATTAGGAATCATTGATAACTGCTGATGTTTTCTATTGAAATGACAGTCAATACTAATTACAGCAGACAATCAGTATATGTAATGTAGAATACTCATGCAGTGTTTAATAAAGGAAACCTGGAGAGAGTTCAGTCAAATGTCAAATGTTGTGCATGGAGGTAAAAATAATTTTCTTTTTAAAAGAAATGACAAAATCAACAGCAATCATGTTTTGTTATTATGATATCATTTAAATGACCAAAATGCTAAAAATTGTGAAATTCACTATATTCCAATAAACCACTGAGAAATCGTTAGAAGAATAACATAATTGACTATTCACAATTTCTTACATGCAAAAAGCTTCACTTGTCACCTCAAGGTCTTGAAATTACATCTCTTTAAGATAAAAGAATTCAGCTGGTTTCAACAAAAAAATGGTCATCATTTTCAGGACTGTCTCCTGAAGTGCTTACTCAATAACTTCAATCTATTTAAAGGGTAGAAATAATTTTAACATGGATTTTATGAAAAACTTGGGTAAAATTTTATTTATTTAATAATGTTATGAATCTGGGATGTACTGATATGAAAATGGTGTTTCTGCTGTTAGTTGAACTGTGTAAAAGTATAACAAAATATTTCCCGCTTAAGGATTGATATCAGCTATCCCCAGTAGTTTATCTTAAAGAATTTATTGCTCAGTGCGGATCCACTATTGAGTAGTATTTGAGTTAACATGGTTACTTTGTAATGACTTCATACTTCAATAAAATGGGGAGTATGTGTTAGTGAACATGGAATTCCTTAGGCCAACATACTAAAACCAATAATTTTATGTCTCTTCATTTGAAGTGTTTTGTGTATTTTTAAATATTTTATGGCAACTGGCTTAAGAAATGTTTGATTTTGACCAAAGCACCAGTTCTATTACAGTCCCTGTATTTTGCTCTTAGCAGTAGAGAGGTCTTCTATTTGTAGAGGAGTCCAAACATTATACAGTGATAAACTTATTTGTATTTTAAAAAATATTTCACCTGCTCCTAGTCTTGTCAAACTTTAGTCTGCTAAGGAAATGTAAATCTAAGGCAAATGTGCCTTTTAGACATTCATTTAACAAAAAAAATTGTCATAATTTTCAGGACTGTCTCCTAAAGTGCTTATTCAATAACTTCAATCTATTTAAAGGGTAGAAATAATCATTCTGGCATGGGCTCCAGTGATCATATTGTTTTGCCAAGTGCTTAGTCACAGCAGAAGCCCTTTACAGCTCCTACTTCATAGGAATTCTTGGTGTAACAGTTCTGATTTTAACAACATCAAATTATCTCCAATTTGTTTTGTTTGATTTCCCTCTTGTGAATGGCTCTGTGTTTCAGATAGCTCCATTTCTGTGTGTTAACCCACAGCAGGAGAGCAGATGTCACAGGGTGACTTTACTACCTGTACTTTCTCCTCTCTGATAGAACTAGTTCACATGCCCATTTTAAATAGCCTCCCCAAAATGTGTAATAGTCACCACCCACTGAGATCTAAGTCAGCTCTCGCTCACTTGGAGCTTGGCCAAAACGGCACTGCTGTGATGCAGAGCATGTCACACTGCTGCTCCTTCTGATGTGGAAATGGAACTTTAACAGTCAGCAAATCTCCTTAATTTGAGCCTCTCTGTTGTGGAATACTGGCTGGAATCTTCACTTAAAATACCAACAGTCAGCAGAAACAGCAGAAAAAAACTGGTTCTCTATCTAATTCTTGTTTAAACTTTGAAAGGTGCACAGAGACAAGGTTGCAGAGTAGTAGATTGAAGCAGTAATACCAGGAACAGTCAGTTTGCTCAGGAAGAAAATGCATTAGTTCATTTTCAATGAACAGACAGCATCTACTTAAGTAGCCTCTCTGACTTCTTAAGCCTCCAATATGCTACCCTGTGTTTCTGAAATGTTTTTCACTGCAGCTTTTCAAACGATAGTATTTCTAATACTTACGCTAATATATTGCTAACATCTAATTTTTATGATTACTTAAATTCCTTAGATTTAGCCACATGTGGTATGTTCTCACTGCAAATTGTGTTGCAGCAAGATTGCATGTTGCATTTATGCATGCTCATAAATGTGCATATTTATCTTAGATTAAATATTTGGACATGATCTTGTCATAGAGATCTAACAGACATCATATTTTGCAGTGAACCTAATTATAAACAGAACAAGGTGAGGTGTGATAAAAAGTGGATGAAGAGGCCCAGGGATAGATTAGGTGAGAGTTAACAAGTTGGCAGTCACAGTGTTATTGCTGCTAGTTTGCAGGTTTGGTGGGACAGAGAATATGTGAGGAATACTGATGCAGGCAAACAGAAAACTGATTCACCAGCTTCTTTCTTGCCATAATTCCCTCCAAAGCTAGCTCTTCTCCCTTTCCAGTGGAACTGTGATGACTCAAAAGACAAGCAATAACATATTTTATATAATGTACAAGAAATTGATTATTTACAAGTGGTTTAAAACTGACAGTTTGCAGGATGGACATGGTCACTGCTCCACTGCTTTGGAGACCCCTTGCTTCACCAAGACCAGCAAGGCTGTATGTAAGAACACACCATTCAGAGCACAGCAGTACACACATTGCTTGAACTGCTTCAAATATGCAGGAGTGTATATGCAGATGACCACAAATTGGAGATCTAACTGCAGAGCAAAAGCCTCCTTATTTTATTTTAGATTTTTTTTTTTTTTCTGTAAAGCAGGGTCCCAGCAGAAGTGGTATTTAGGAATGCTTAGCATACTTTCAGAAGTGAACATGTACTCCTGAGAGAGTATTTCCCATATGTTCTAGAACAAAATTTGAACACCAGCTGCAGAGTCCTGAAGTATACATTTTGAAGTTAACTTGCAGTACTTGTATTGGTGCTACCTGACAACCCTTACTGTAACCAAGTATTTAACCCAGATAACAGAGAAATAATATTGCCTGGCTAGAGTATAAATAGGTCTATGCTACCTACATACTGGAGGAATGATTAATAAAGCAGTTATTTGCCTGGGATGGACAACTCCTGCCATTCCTGTGATGCAGCACTCACCTAACACAAGCAGAAAATGATTTTCATACTGTTGTGCCTTAAAAGAAAACAAAATGCTAAATATTCAGGACCCAGTACTTGAAACTGTGAAGGATGTGGTATTTTCTGAGGCAGCAGGAAACCGCCCAGGAAACCAACCAGCAGACTGCTAACAGAACCTTAATTTCATCCTCAGCTTTGCTCCTGCTTTTGGCCATGCTAGATAATCACATGTAAGGCTTCAATTCACTTATACACAAAGCAGAGATGATAATTATAAAGCCTTTTTATTTATTTATTTTTTTTACTTCACTCATCAAATTGAACAATTAAAATAATCCTTTACAGCCATTTACTTTTCTTATTTTATCCCTGATGTCATAAAAATTCTCCAAATTCATTTTATTCAAAACCAATGACAGTTTCATTTTATTTTGTATATTTTCCTTTAAATCCCAACTTTTTGAAAACTGTCCCACATACACAGTCACTCACACAGGCAGAGTTTTCAGTTCAAGCAATTATATAAACTAAGCTTGAATCCACAGTGTAAGTCCACCTGAATCTACATTTCTGGTGAATAAAATATTTGGCTGTAAAGCTTTAAACAACTCTAATAACCATCTTTACCTAGCTCATAGGGTTCTGGGAAGCTTGATTAAGATTTATGAAAACACCCTGAGAGTCTCTTATAGCAGTTGCTATATGAATGTAAGAATTTTTAAATAAGCACATGACAAAGTCTCCTATATTCCTGAAACTTCAGTGGCTTGCCTCAGACCATGAACTTTTCATGCTGTAACTTACTTATGACAAAAAGCAAATACTCAACGCAAGGTTTATATTTTTTTTTTCTAAATTTCTGATAAAATTTAATGTAAAAAAAGGGTCTTGTTAACTGAGAACAGAATTATGTACATATTACAGTGTTGTGGCTCACCAAAATATCTCAGGAAAATTTATCTTTTCAAGGAAACACTCAATACAAAGTTTGAAATTACATTGTTTATATATCTGTAGAAAAGCAATTTTTGTGGGTATAAGTATTTCCATCAGTACTTTCTCGTACACCTTTTTAAAAATGCTTTCATGTTGTTTTTACTCAGCTTTTACTGTCAAAAAACAGCTTTCATCACCAGACTGGGGCCCTCCGTTCAGCATTTTTAGAGCAGTCAGGGGTGAGGGAATGGAACTCCCATGCCCACATTAATAAATAGCCATTTGCCTCTGCTGTACTATCCGTTGCTCCCTGTGTAGCAACAGATCATAGACTGATAGTAAATCAGATTGAGTATGTTTTCCTAATTTTGGTTTTGGACTAATCTATCTAATAGTAAAAACATCTGGTCTAGTTTTCCTTTTAGTCTGATCTATACAGCAGGAACCTCCTCACCAAAGGATCAGTGGAGTCACACAAGGTCAAGTTCTGTACCTGTGTGAAAATAATAGAGAATATATATGAATAATAAGGGATTGCTCTGTATTTATATGATTTTTATAGGTGTGACATTAATAACATAAGTTTGAGATTACAACAGATTTAAGCAATAAATTCCAGATAAATGGAAAACATGGACTGCAATACTGTCAAGATAAAAATAAGCTGGGCATGTGATAGCAAAATTATTTTGTTATGAAATGGGCTAGCCACTGAAAAGAGTTTGGCAGAGACTGTGTGCATCCAGTGGTCATATAGAAACAACACAATCTTAAAAAAAAAATTGAGTTGTTGACTGCAACTTTTTGAGTGTGACCATCTAGCCAATCCCTTACCTACTGAGTGGTCCATCCATCAATTTCATGCCTCTTCAATTTAGAGACAAGGATCTTATGTTGTGTTAAATGCTTTGTGCAAGTCCAGGTAGATGATGTAATTTGCTTTTCCCTTATCTACCAATTCTGTAACCCCGTTGTAGAAGGCCTCCAAATGTAGAAAGATCGTTCTAGTCCCATGTCAAAACGCAATAAATAAAATAATATTCCTCACAAAATATTTTCATTCCTGTTCTTGCTTGAATTTTACAGTACTTTGACATACTTTTGAAGCATATTTCAATATTTTGGAGAATTTTGATCAACTTCGTAGAAACTACATTTTTAAATTCTGTAGCTATTTCTCTGCTGTCAAAACTGCTAAATCACCACTTTGTTTATTTTCTTTTATAAATCTGAGAGAATCTTGGGGTCATCCTGAGGCAGCATGAGAGAATATAAGATACAATTCTTATAGCCTGGGGGTAAGAAAAATCCTTTCCCAAATCAACAGTACTTTAGGGAGCAGACATAATGCTCCCTAACATAATGTTGCTGTTTATGCACTCCTGACTTGAAGTTCTTTTTTCATTTGGCCTTAGGAAGAGTGCATAAACAGCAACATTACTTTAGCCAACAGGAATTAATTATTGAAATCAATTATTGTTTCTTTCAGACTACTGCAGTCAATCCAAAATGAGATGGCGTAAAAAAAAAATAGTTGTCTTGTATGCTGTGAAGGTAAAATCAAATAAATCAAAAAGAGCAGGTTTCTGGCACAAGATTTTTGTTTCCTTCTACTTCCATAGATTTTTGGGGGGCTTTTACTATGCTTTGTGCTGTGCTGTCAGGTAGCAATATTCATATTGGCTGTAGGTAGAAAAAAGTTTTGCCTTGTCCACTGTGCTTTAAAATTGATTCTATTTTTATCATAGAAAACCTTATGAATCAAGGTTTGCTTCTGCCCAGTACGACTTCAGCACTCAAAAGCCTGGGATCTGGAATAAACAACCCTGCATAACTATAGTTGTAATTGCATGCAAATGCAATGGGAATAAGAGAGACAGCTATACTACAGTACAAGCTCTCTCACATGATGCAGGATGCCCCAGGCCAGGCATTCGACATCTGATTTATACCAGTCAAGAATCTGTCCCTTTGTTGCTTGCTAAGGTCACTATTTTTCTTTCTTTGCTTTGATTAGAGGTATTCCTGTCTTATTTCTCTTTCCATGAAAATATGTGTGCATAGGGGGTAGGGAAGGGGGGGGGAGAAAATTCTTTTTCCAGCTGCATTTTCTAACTTATTCATGGCCACTGGGAAGACTATAAAGCAGCCATGATTTTGAAGTTTCCTCTCTAATGTCGGTTACTCTAACACCTTTTTAGTTACCATCTTGCTTATTTTTTAGTTCCCTAGAGTAGAGAGCATGCCTGTCTAATATTATGCTCTAGTCTTTACACAAAACTTTTTCTAAATATCTAACTTTTCTGGGAAAGGTGACACTACAATTACAGCCTGTTCCCAGAATGGGTATTTCCTGACACCTGAACAGTAACAGTCTGGGAGCAACACATGGTTTCTTCAAAGATGTGTCATAGAGGGCAACAGCCAGAACTTCCTGCAGTTACCAAAATACTTCTACGAGCAATACTGGTTCAGGGTTTTTAGATCTCCCTAGAACATGAACTTGTCACAAAGGACAAGGGGTAACAACACATATGCTGCCTTCTTATACAATTCAGGGGAAGCTCTTCTAACAGCTGTTCTTGCAACCTCAGGATGCTATGTGCTGATTTAAGTGCATTATTGGACTTAGTGGTGGAAGAAACACCACACACATACATGTTGACAACAATATATATTTTACTAATTATTAACAAAAGCTGATATTGGGTTTCATATTTTGGCCTAATGAGTTCAGAATTCTGAAATCTCAATGTAATGTTCTTTCTCTAGTGGTCTAATATGTAAAATTTATATCTATTTATGGAATCCTAGCTTTGCATGCATACAAATGGACTGATACACAGGAATTGGGGATCATATCCTTTCAAGTAAGCATATCTCTCCTGGAGCCAGTGGTTCTATCTAAAATAACCACAACAGAAGATTACAGTCCCCTGTATCTTAAATTGCAACTTTGATGGCTGTTATCACTCATCTGCTTGTTTGATAGATTACTTAAAGCTAGCCTGAGCTGGCCACACCAATGCTCCCTACTAAGCACGCAAACAGCGCCAACTTAAACAAACATATCACATTTAGCAACTCTTGGCCTACAGCAGGTGATTTCCTATATGGAAACAAAAATTCTGTTTGCAGCCTTGCAAAACAGCCTGATTGTTTGTGGATACCAGCTATACAACACAACATCTTAGAGTTAGTCTGCGGGGCTCCTGAATCTGGGAAACCAACTCCTATTTCATCTTTATGAGCTAGTGTCTGATTTAGAAAAATATTTCCTGCAAACTTGCAGTCTAGATAAAAATGTTTAATTGCAAAAGGAGAATTGATCTTCTTCAACTACTAGAAAAGCATATAGGTTTTCTGACCACAAATTCTGTTAAAGAACGTTGATTTCCAAACTGATGGTTATTTGTTGCTTCATGCAGTATGTGAAATGTATTACTTGTAATAATATCAGAGTTGGAAAATATAAGATTGAGTCCTAACTGTGTGAAAAGTTTTCATGTTCTTGTATTCTCCAACAGTCTTGTATATAACTTAAAACAAAGAGCTGCATACACATATTTTTGCTTTATGGATTTATACATGTGATTTTCTGGTATATTCTTCTGGCACTGGTAAAGGGCAGAATTGGAGTCAGCCATCTATACAAGTACCCAAATTAATGAAAAACTCAAAATTATCGTACATAGAATATTAGATGAAATATAGAAATTTTAACTGTCATTCACTACTTGATATGCACATAGTCTTTTGAAAATAGAAAAATATCATGAAATGGAAGCAGTAACACTGACCTCTCCTAAAGTAAGTTTATAAATATCAGAAGATCCCCAGTATATTTGAATTAACAACAGAGAAATCTAAACTATGTTGATGAAAAAAAAAGGTAACCTAGAAAATATCATTCACTTTTTATTCTTTTTCCTCAAAGCCTTCTTCATCTTACTTTTTTTTTCTTCCTCTCTCCACCCTGTTTTTTCTACCTGCATTCTACTTGTTTTTCTTCCATCTGCTTGACCAAAAAGGAGAAGGCAGACTAATATTCTTTAGAGGAGCCACTTTAGAAAGATTTCAATATATCTAGGTGAAAGTCTAATTCGTCATGATTTCCATTTAATTATGGTTTCATGAAACCTTAAATACAGTGTGTTATCAAAAGTTCTCATACTCTATTTTATTGTTTTTTTTTGTTTGTTTGTTTTTTTTGTTTGTTTGTTTTTTAAATGTTTATGGACTCTTAACAAAATCTCTTTTATTTTTAATAAACCTCAAGAACTTGCCTTTATCCTTGCCTATGGTAGGGGTGTTGGAAGCAGATGATCTTTAAGGTCCCTTCCAACCCAAAACATTCTATGATCCTGTAAGTAAAAGAAAGAAATAAAAATGATGCTTAGAAAGTTTCATCCGAGAATGTATTCCAATCTGGACAACCCTACACTTTACCTGAATGGAAAGGCTTAAAATCTCTTTTTTATCCTCTATCTCATCAGTGCTGTGATTCCAGTGTATTAATAGTCTTTGCCATTTGTGAAGTCACTCATCTCTAAAATCAATTAGCATGCTCAGCTGCTTGCCATTAAAATCAATCATTACTACCCTTCTGACTGACGTCACATCCAACTGTAATTACTAAGTATGCTGTCACATGATTTTCATTATGTGTTTTATCTTTCAGATGATAGAATTCTTCTCTATCACTGAATTTGTATCTCTATCTTTCTTCTCTATCGCAATAATTTTCTTAATTATTCCTGATATTTCCCAATGGAATCAGGACCTTTTTAGTGAGCAGAAGTGACTGTCGACTGTCCTGAGAAAAAAAGAAGTAAGGCTCACTGCAAGATAAATTGTCTGCAATCACTGATGTTTTAAAAATCAATATCACGGAACAAAATATTATGTTATGAAGAAAGATTAGAGAAATACATCTGGATATTACTACACATTGTTTAAATGTTAACTGTAGAGTTAGCTAATATCTTGGTGCTTCAGTTTTGAAAATGTGCAGTTCAGTAATGCCTAGATATTACTTATTTATATTGGGATTAAATTTGGAAAATCTCATAAATGCACTTTCACAAATGTCTAATTGCTGTGTATATGAGACAAATGAGACAAATTTTGCTGCATTTATTTCATGATAAATGCAGAGAACTTAAAATTATTTCAGAGGAATTGATTTTCAACTCTAATGCCCAGAGGAGCTCTTCATTGCTTACATGAGGAAGAAAAGAACAAAGATATTAAAATTAGCACATGTGGGACTTCATCCTCTCCCTTTGACACAGGGAAATGCAAATTATCTGTGAGATAAAATAGACATATTTTATCTCACATAAAAGCATGCATTTCTTGAAGGCAGCAGAAAGAGATAGAGATATTACTCTTACTAGGGAACATGTAGTGGGTGGGATGATCAAGATGCCAAAAATATTTTGGCAAAACCTTGCAAAGAGAGAGCTCCATGCTCAGTTTTCTTTACTTTTTGTGTTGAATTGGCCTACTTTAGGATTTCTGACCAAGTGAGGCTTATTCCTGCCTTATCCTGGCTCTCGATACTATTTTATCACCAGTATCCATTAAATGAATTCCTCTTCTGGACCAAAGAGATATAGTTTTCCAAAATGATTCCACATCACTTTGAACGTATTCGTACTAAAGCAGGATTTGCTGATGGTTTTCTCTTCTCTTCTCTTCTCTTCTCTTCTCTTCTCTTCTCTTCTCTTCTCTTCTCTTCTCTTCTCTTCTCTTCTCTTCTCTTCTCTTCTCTTCTCTTCTCTTCTCTTCTCTTCTCTTCTCTTCTCTTCTCTTCTCTTCTCTTCTCTTGTCTTTTTTCTTTTCTTTTTCTTTTCTTTTTTCTTTTCTTTTTTCTTTTCTTTTTCTTTTCTTTTTTCTTTTCTTTTTCTTTTCTTTTCTTTTCTTTTCTTTTCTTTTCTTTTCTTTTCTTTTCTTTTCTTTTCTTTTCTTTTCTTTTCTTTTCTTTTCTTTTCTTTTCTTTTCTTTTCTTTTCTTTTCTTTTCTTTTCTTTTCTTTTCCTTTTTTTCCCCCAAATATGTTTCTCAAGGACTTTATGTTCTGGGAGGAGAGTTCTATATGATGTTCATAACATTTAGTTGCAGTATTTAAATAAGATGTCAGAGATAATTAAAGATGTAGACTCCCCCAGTAGCAAAAATATGGTTAATCTATTATTTATTATCCCCAACTTAATGATATGGGAGGATCTCAAATAAATGAAGCAGAATGACGCGTAATTGGATTTCATTTACTACTTCAGTGCTACTTCAGGGTAGTATTTGGATCTCCTTTAACAACTCTGACTCTTTTCTACATCTACCTCTCCCCAAAAGCCAATACTTGACTAGCTTTGCAGACTGCCTGTAAAATCTGTATACCTTGCTCACCTTTCATTTTGCCTTACCTTATTTAGTTTCCTGTCTACATTGCTTTGCTTTTCCTATCACAATAGGTATTTTGCTTCAATATGTTATTTAATTTTTTCTGGTCTTGATGAATGGTTTAAGCTTCTTACAGTTTCCATTTTGTTTTATGATTTGTTGTTTTTTGAAGTTTTATTATTATTAAACACTGTATTCTTCCTTGATTGCTGTGATTTACTCTCAATTTATAAATTTAATATCAAATAATTAATTTTGCTCTGAAAACTGCTTTAGAGGCATCACAACTCATATTAATGGTGGACTGCCCATTCCAATTAAAATCAATATATAGCTCTTAGTACAGTCATCCCTATCTCCACTAGAAATACTGGATTGGTAGGCATAATTTAGATCCTGAAATAAGAAAGAACTTTGTGTTCTTCCACAAAAAAAAAAAAAAAAAAAAAAAAAAAAAAAAAAAAACAGATTGAAAAAAATGATTATGCAAAGGCTTGCTTCAGTGAAAGGAATCCTTGAATTCAGTGTTCAGTCATAGATCAGACCCTAACATTCATCAACTGTCATCCGTATGATAACACAATCCCAAATTTTCTGAGGCTATTCAAGATACATGGATTTTTATTTATTTATTTTATTTATTTACTTACTTACTTACTTATTACTAGTGTAAGGAAGCCTTCTTTTGGGATGTGTTTTATTTTGTTTCTTGCATTCTATTCTAGCACATGGCCTCTGAAAAAATAGTGGTTTACTAATTTAAGAGGCCACTGAAACACTTTTTGGCTTGGTGTATAAACTATAAACATAAAGTCATGGCATAATCTCTTTGTATCTTGAGGTTGCCTATTTGTACCCAATTTAAAAGCTAAATAGCATAGAACTAATGTTTGTTTGAATATTTTATTTCAGAATACTCACTGTCTTAGTAAACGGCAATAACCAGGTCTTCAGTCAGCACAGTTATCTAACAAAAAAGTGGTTAGGTCTTTAAGATATTTTGATAGACAATATGCAACAATACTAAAAATATAACTAATACAACTGTAGTTGAGTCAAAGGACTCAAAGATTAGGCAGAGTTAGATACTAAATCCTTTCTAAAAATGAGTGTCTAGGCTGGTCTTAAAGCTGCCCTGATCAGCTTTCTTCAGTGTGTTGTTCATTACCTACCACTAGAGCTTCTTAGTCACTTTACTTCACAGTTTTAAGACTATTAGTCCATGTTTTGTTATTGTTCTAAAAAAGATATGATTTTCTTACAAACTTCCTTTCTGATTGTAGTAATCAGAAGACACTGAAAAGATTGTAGAATTCCAACCAACTGTACCATGTTTCTTTGACTGTTTCAACTCATGACTAATTCTACTGACTTTTAAACATCCTCTAGATTTATGTCTGTTTAAATAAATGAAATCCCAGTTGAGTCTTGTGATATTTTGTACATTCAGGTTTACCTACTTTCAATTATATTGTGCTTTCTTGATTTCGCATTGCTGGGCTCAGATTCTTAAAACTATTTGTGTACATCTTCTATTGATTCTAGAATAAGAAGAGCCGTGTAAAATTAGACCAAAGATCTATCTAACTACAAATAGTCTCAGTCAGTGGCCAGGAGCCAATGCTTACACAAAGAATATAAGCTCAGCCAAATACTGTGTGGTATCACCTCTCAGTTTCTGGCACTAAGTATTATCAAACCAGAGGCAGTATTCAGATTATTAAAATTTAGTAGGTCCTAATATTCAAAATTGCCATGACTATACTAAGCACATTGTACATAAATTTCAAAGTACTTGCTTTAAACATGCTGCTGTTAGTTTAATTGTTGCTCTGTATCTTTTCCACTGTAAAGAAAAAAAAAAAAGTAAAAAAAAATGCCATTTTCCTCTTAATTCTTATGAACATCTATAATAATCTTCTGGTACCTCCTTTCCAAAGAAAAGATTCCTCATCTGTGTAGTTTCTCTTTACCTGAAAATATAACTCTCATCACGTTTGCTGCTCTTTTCTGAAGTTTTTTTTTTCTTGTAATGCATATTCCTTGATATTGGACACTTAACTGCTCCTGCTGTTCCAATGAGGTAGATGTTTAACTACACCGAGATTTGGGGCTATAGCCTATACACACTCAGTGTGTAAAAAGGCAACAGAGTCAGAGTTTAATGATTTGCAGCAGACTAAATTTATTAAGAGCTTGAAGACAAAGTTGGATCTCATTGAAACCAAGGGCTATCAGTCTATGTCATGATAAATGCTGTATTCAGTCAGTGCTTTTGTATGAATTAAGTCTAGCATGTTGACTTGCATGTTTAAAATTAAGTCCACAATAAGTGCTTTGTTGGACTGAGTCCCAGAAACCTGCCTCCTTAAAAGAGTCCATAGAGGTTCATCAGCAGAAGTTCACGGCTAGTGCAGACACTGCCTATACTTTGCACTGAAACTCTGTTTACTCTGTCCTTGACCTAATGTGTTCTGTGTTCTAGTTTACTATTTGGAAACTTTCCAAAAATATGTTTTCACATATAACTCAGATATTATTTCCTTTAATGTGCTGCCACTAGCATCCCTTTTTATTAGAAATTCTATCTAGTAAAAGCTGACATCTTACTTTTGCTCTTTCAAGTTCCAAACCATATTTTTCCTTTGTCATCTATTTAGTACTTTCAATAGGTATTTAAAAGCTTTTTATCTTTTTTTTTTTTTTTTTTTAATATTAAACATTTAAATCGATTATCCTCCCCCAAAACAGCCTTTCCCCAACATTTACTTATACTTTCCCTTTCTGCAATGTATATAATGCCCCTTTTGTTCTCATTGTCTCTTTGTGAACAGTACATATTAAAATATGTGACATAAAGATTTTTTCAACCTAATCTTCAGGGTCAGAAATAATGCAAAGAAGTCCCCTGCTCTTGTGGGTTTTATAGCTCACCTGCATGATAGTATAGGGTATCTCTCCCTACAGATCTTACTGATATATATTAGGAGAAAAACAGGGCTAACCTAAAGATATCCTTTCCCATTACTTTGAAACTACACAAAGAATAATGCATCTGGTAAATTTAAAGACTAATATAGTGTACTCTTTCAATGAGATATAGCGAAGTAACTTTTTAGGGTTAGAAGCCTCTTGAGTTTTCTTTTTTAAATCAGACTATTGATTTTCTCCCAACATTCATTGTCTAAAACTTGATCACTGACACTTTTCACTTTCATACAGTAGGACACACTGCAGCCTGAATAAAATATCTTGAAGAACATAGAACTTCAGATAAAAATAAAAATCTGCTAATATGGTTTGTCAGGGAAAATTCACTCCTTTAAAACTAGGGCTACTGCAAAATACAGTTGTCTGCATTGTAGTTTTCTGCCACATCCTCTAAATATATTCATTAAGATGTTTAGTCACTTTGTGACTGCTATGTAATTACTGCCAGGCATACTCTGTTGAGGCCCAAGCTAGTAGTGATGAACAGAAGTATTAGGGAATGTTATGTAAAAATCCTCATGCGTGCCACGTTTCTCCTTAGGGAGTGCAAGAATTACGAAAAGTAATCACTACCAACAAAGCCTTCTGTCCTCTATAGAGCAAAGCAAAGTTTGAGTCCTGATTCAAGAGAATTAAACAAAATATTTTTAAAACCAAACTAAAGTATTTAATGACAAATACAATGTTTCTGAATTTGAAATATATTGAGCAGCACACCTTTCTCTATGCATTCTGTTTCTCTCTATTTTGGCTGAGTTTTCTGTTTTGCCCTTGTTGGCATAATGCTATTTTTTCTGACCCCATATTTGGCTGAATTATCTCATACACCATCATAGAAACAGCACTAATTCTTTTTTTTAAACTATAAAAATAGAGAAGTTAATAGTTCACAAGTGTTTTAAAACAACGTACAGCTGTGTTTTTTGTTTGTTTGTTTGTTTGTTTGACTGTCATTAATTTCCAAAAAACCTCAGGAAGAGCTGCTTTTAGCCTTTCTTTAAGATTAAAGATACACCTCAAAATAGTTAAAATCCATTCCAACTTAATGAAAAAATAAAATAATAGCATACTTTTGTAAGATACTCTCAAGTTATGTAGCAGCTCTAGAAAGTCTGAGTACTCCTAGAACATTATAGTATACTATGTCTTTTCTACTAATTTTATTGTGTTTCTTTATCTGCTTTATTTTGTGAAAAAGCAGTCATAAACAATGATATATTTAGAAGCAAAGGAGAGCACTAAGGAGAAGGAAGGGATCTATTCAGCCATGTGGAAGTCCAACACCAGGAGCTAATTTTCACTTACAAAAATATGAACCTCCTCAGAAAATAAATAAATAATAAAATAAAATAAAATAAAATAATAATAATATATATATATATATATATATATATGCCTGAGGCAAACAGAAGGAGCTATTCTTGGATGATTTTAAAATATGTATGCAATCAGAGGGAGTTCTAAGATATGAGTGGAAATATGCTGTTCATCTGCTGCTGCAGTTAGGGTTAGACTGCTACAGTCACTTGGTTTGAAAGCATAAGGCTTTGTTAAACAACAAAATTACAGGATTGGAACATTTTCGAGGAATGAGTAACTGGCTGGGGTGAGCCAATGACCACTGATACAGTAGAAAACAAACACATACAGTCCCTAGTCCCCAGGAAATTTCTTAAACTATTGGTATTGCATTGTTCTAAGCTGAAAACAAAGGGAGAAATGATTCTCCTATTGTCAGTTCTTATTTATTTTGTAAAACCAATGGATTAAGCTTTGCAATAGCTCTGAGGGCCAGAAACATTTTAGCAACATACATGCTTAAGCAGCAGGTAGCTTTGCCTTTTGTGTTTACTTTCATGTAATCTGATATCATCTAAGTAGATGATATCTACCTCTTCCTAACCACTGAAGAAGTACAGGAAGTTCATGTGAGAACTGGCAGTAGAAAAAAAAAAAAAAAAAAAAAAAAGGCAGTTTGCTTTTTTGATTTAAAGTTGTAGATGATGTAATGCAGTTCTTTTAGGATGTTTCTTAGTTGCCTCTCTAGAGATTAATGGAAAAGTTACCTGCATCACCTCTGAACATGTTAGTCACTATATAACACCAAACAGTACAGATTTAGAATGACAATGACTTGAATAAATGTAATAAGTTAGGATAATTCAGAAAATTACTCACATGTTAAACCCACTGTAACCAAAAAGCTTAAACAGAGTAAAACTTTGGTAGAAAAAAAATATATTTACAATTCTTTTGGTATATCAGTTGGACACCTTTATTATGAAGCAAGGGAGAATCAGTGCATGGTAATGAGATTTCTAGAAGACAGAAAGTGCCAATTTACACAAGGAAAAGAGGGAGATGAAAGGAGGTGTAGTCTACTGAAAAAAAATTCACATGCATTAAAACAAAGAATACAGGGGTACTGTCAGCCTGCACTGATCAGCTGAGACAGATAGAAATTAATTATATTTTGTTTAAGAAGCTGCCTCTGCAGCCTTGGTCAATTTTAAAATGCATATTAGAAGATTTTTCAAACTGGCTTTCCAATTACCTAGGATGGCAGGCAAAGTGCTTTGAAACAAAATTTGTTTTAAATTGGTAAATGCAACCAATTCTGACTGACAGTGTTTTCAAAATTCATAACATGGTATTAATGGTCAATGTAATTCTAATGGGAACACCAAAAGAAGCTTTCCTTTCTTTCAAAGAGCAGGAAGACAAGGATATCAAGAAAAAACTGCAAAACATTATTATTTAAGGCAGGTTGAATGAAGAAGTAGAGAAGAGGAAAGGGCTAGCAAAAAGGAAAACAATTTTGCTTGCAATGATATGCTGTGCCTAGAAAATATACTTCTGACATTAGAAAATGTAGTGTCCTGAGTTGTTTTTTTATTGGTCATCATGGTATATGTGACACCCAGGAAAGTGTAAATCATCTGCCAGAATTGCTAGGCAACAGACTCCTGCCTTTGGGATGACTGTGCAGGGAATGATAGTGTAATACTTTCAGTCTCCTTTTCATTGGTTGACTGGTTTGTCTTTTTACCTTGTAGGAAAGCTAAACGGGTGACCTTCTATAACAAAAGGCAGTGTTTTTGATTTAGTCATTTTTGTAATTTTGCAATGTTTTAATTAATTTAATTCTCAGTAAGCACTTTTTTTTCCTGTTGAAGCTCTGTTTTATAAATATTGTCAGAATATCAACACTGATTCCTTGACATTCATGGGGTTATCTTGGAATGGTGTCAAGAGAAACTCAGAAAAATTCAAGGAATCATCAACAGAAAGTTTTTCAACAAAGTTTTAAGAAAATTTACAAATAACATAATAACAGACAGCCTATTTTTACATGACAGATTTTAATATATATATTTGTATTAAATGGTGTGATTTGCTGGTAAGTTGTGTTGCTATCTCTACCGCCTCTTCCTGAGCAGAAAGGGCAACAGCATTTTTTAGGAGGAGGCTATCTATCATAATTACGACATTTTAGATTCATAGTACACAGTCTTTATGTACTGGAATATACCACGTTATAATTTCATTTTATCAGGTTATTTTTTAAGAAGCAAAAAATTGAAACATAGATCATATTACTGGACAGAGTGTGTGGATGTTGCACTCAATTCAACTGTTGACAATATGCTGTAACTTTTTCCACTTCAGTGTAAAATTGTCTGCTGATAGGAAGTACTTGACAGGTCAGGATACAGAATTAAAATGCTCACTACTATTGTAGTTACCTATTTAAGTTCTCAACTGCTTTCTTAGGCACAAAGATTCATAGAATCACCTCCTCAATTGGCTTTTATCAAAAACAATTTTACTTCACTGTTCACAATTGCTAAATAATTGAAGGCAAAAACACATTTAAAAGAAAAGAAAATGGAAGGAAGGAAGGAAGGAAGGAAGGAAGGAAGGAAGGAAGGAAGGAAGGAAGGAAGGAAGGAAGGAAGGAAGGAAGGAAGGAAGGAAGGAAGGAAGGAAGGAAGGAAGGAAGGAAGGAAGGAAGGAAGGAAGGAAAAAGAAAAAAGAAAAAAAGAAAAAAAAATAAAAATAGAAAGTGCCTGAGAAAACAACTGCTTCAGAACTGACCTTTGCTATTGCTAAATAATACTTTTGGTGATTTTTTGATAAATATGATCAACAGCACCTTTAAAAAACGCTCACTGTTCATCTTCCTGAACAAAAGCCATCCAGCATCTAGATTCTGTTCTTCTTCTTAATTGGATTGTAAAGAAAATAGTGTCTATGTTGATACTGCTAGCTTTCCTTTTAATCTTCCAAATATACATAAATAATCACTATTCATTCAAGGAGATGTTAACACAAGAAAAAAAAACAAACAAACAAAAAACAAACAAACAAAAACAAACAAAAACAAACAGCAACAACAACAACAACAACAACAACAAACAAACAAAAAAAACACCTTCTCTAACTCCAAGTATTCAGAACTTACAAGTCAGTTTCCAACCTTTTGAGAATCACAGAATTTTTAAAAGTGATGTAATGATTTCAGGTAAATGTGTACTATGCACATACACTTTTAAAATCGTCAGAAGATTAAAGCTTTAGGTAAGGTATTCAGTGCTTATGCAACTAGAAATAAGTTTCTCCATTACTCCCGAGAGAATGACTTCACTAACTTTTTTTCTACTTTCTAGTGCAAAAAATAACTTTTGCCTACTCCTCCTCTCTTACAAATGCATTTATTATAATGAGCAATTCCTCGTTTTTTCTCATACGCATTTTCACTTGTGTACTCTTACATTTTGTTTGTCCTTGCCATCAGCTTCCTACACCTGTCATATGCTGCACTTTCTGACTATCCTTATATTGCCTTTCACACTGCAATTTTAATTGTCATCTCAATTCCCTACACATTTCATACTGTTTTTCATTCCTCCACTTTTTTTCCCCCCCTTACTCCTCACTTTCCAAGCTGTGAGTGACCATAATGGTTAATTGCTACCCAGCTTCTATCCTCATGAAAGTAATACTAAGAAACTCATAACGCGCAACTCCAGAACTACAACAAAATGCTGACTATTTAAAGTAGTAATTAATGTAATTAGATAATTAATGTAGTAATACTGTTAGTATCATATTTAGAAAGACATTAATGAGCAATTTGTGAGCAATTTTATAATGGAGTCTAATATTGACAACAACCTCTTAAAATGTCTTTTTGTAGTGCCAATCCTCATAGCAATGACTGTAGTTGTACTGCCAGCAGTAAATAATGTTGATGAAAATTATATACAGTCAAAAAAAACTGGAGGGACACACGTCTAAGCTTTAAGTATCATGAAATCTAGATTTCTGTCTTGGCCCAGTCTTGTTGAAGACAATCTATAGGTTATTCTACCACAAGATCGCCTTGCCGAGGCGATCGGCTCTGGGGCAGACGCATTCTGCAGCGGAGCAGGGGACCGGACAGGCAGGGCTAATTTTTCCGGCACCCAGCCCACTCGAGGGAGCCGCCAGGACCCGGCAGCGCTCGTGAGGGAGGCGTAGGCAGAGCCAGCAGCGCCCCCTCCCTGGCCGTTCAAAAGCTGCCCCTACGGAGCACGAGCGACCAGGAGCGCAGCGACCAGGACGTGCAAATAGGGCGTGGTGCGTCAGACAGGAGTGGCACAGCAGTTAGCGCGGCAGTTCGCTCAGGCAGGGCGAGCAGGAAGGGCAGAGCGCTCCCCCCAACCAAACGAACAACTCTAACGGCGGTCTACTGCTAGCTCAGCTGCAATGTTGTACACCAGGTACAGTACCCCTATCTCTAAGGGGAAAACGGATCCTAGGCCAGGAGCTGGTGGGGCTCATTGAGAGGGCTTTAAACTAGGTGAGAAGGGGGATGGGGCTGAAACAAGGCTTGTTAGAGCTGTGCCAGGGGGGACAATGGCAAGGCTGGGAGAGAAGGCAATGGCCCAACTGAAGTGCGTCTACACTAATGCACGCAGCATGGGTAACAAACAGGAGGAGCTGGAAGCCATCGTGTGGCAGGCAGGCTACGACTTGGTTGCCATCATGGAAACGTGGTGGGACCACTCTCATGACTGGAGTGCTGCAACATCTGGCTATAGGCTCTTCAGAAGGGACAGGCAGCATGGAAGGGATGGTGGTGTGGCTCTCTGTATCAGAGAGAGTTTTGATGTCATGGAACTTGAGGCTGGAAGTGATAAGGTTGAGTCCCTATGGGTTAGGATCAGCAGGAAGGCCAACAAGGCAAGCATCCTGGTGGGAGTCTGTTATAGACCGCTGAACCAGGATGAGGAGACTGATGAGGAGTTCTACAGGCAGCTGACAAAAGTTGTGAAATCGTCAGCGCTTGTTCTTGTGGGGGACTTCAACTTCCCAGATATATCGTGGAAGCACAACACAGCCCAGAGAAAGCAGTCTAGGAGGCTTTTGGAGAGTGTGGAAGATAGCTTCCTGATGCAGCTGGTTAGTGAGCCTACCAGGGGAGATGCCCCTCTAGACCTTGTCTTCACAAACAGAGAAGGACTAGTGGGAGATGTGGTGGTTGGAAACTGTCTTGGGCAGAGTGACCATGAAATGGTAGAGTTCTCCATTCTTGGAGAAGCCAGGAAGGGGACCAGTAAAACCACTGTATTGGACTTCTGAAGGGGTGACTTTGAACTGTTCAGGACACTGGTTGGTAGAGTCCCTTGGGAGGTGGTTCTGAAGGGCAGAGGAGTCCAGGAAGGCTGGGCGCTCTTTAAGAAGGAAATCTTAATGGTGCAGGGGCGGTCTGTCCCCACATGCCCAAAGACAAGCCGGCGGGGAAGAAGACTGGCCTGGCTGAACAGAGAATTGTGTCTTGAGCTTAGGAGGAAAAAGAGGGTTTACAATCTTTGGAAAAGAGGGCGGGCCACTTGGGAGGACTATAAGGATGTTGCGAGGCAGTGCAGGGACAAAATTAGAAAGGCCAAAGCTCATCTGGAGCTCAATCTGGCTACTGCCATCAAAGACAAAAAAAATGTTTTTACAAATACATTAATGCAAAACAGAGGACTAAGGAGAATCTCCATCCTTTACTGGATGCGGGGGGGAACTTAGTTTTGAAAGATGAGGAAAAGGTGGAGGTGCTTAATGCCTTCTTTGCCTCAGTCTTTAGTGGCAAAACCAGTTGCTCTCTGGATACACAGTACCCTGAACTGGCGGAAGGGGAGGGGGAGAAGAATGTGGCCCTCACTATCCATGAGGAAATGGTTGGCGACCCGCTACGGAACTTGGATGTACACATCGATGGGGCCAGATGGGATCCAGCTGAGGATACTGAGAGAACTGGCAGAGGAGCTGGCCAAGCCACTTACCATAATTTATCAACAATCCTGGCTATGGGGGAGGTCCCAGTTGACTGGCAGCTAGCAAACGTGACGCTCATGTACAAGAAGGGCCAGAGGGCAGACCCAGAGAACTATAGGCCTGTCAGTTTGACCTCAGGGCCAGGGAAACTCATGGAGCAGATTATCTTGAGAGTCATCTCGCGGCACTTGCAGGGCAAGCAGGTGATCAGGCCCAGTCAGCATGGGTTTCTGAAAGACGGGTCCTGCTTGACAAACCTGATCTCCTTCTATGACAAAGTGACGCGCTTGAGGGATGAGGGAAAGGCTGTGAATGTGGTCTACCTTGACTTCAGCAAGGCTTTTGACACTGTTTCTCACAGCACTCTCCTCAAGAAACTGTTGGCTCGTGGCTTGGACTGGCATATGCTTCGTTGGGTTAGAAACTGGCTGGATAGCCGGGCCCAAAGAGTCGTGGTGAATGGAGTCAAATCCAGCTGGAGGCCAGTCACGAGTGGCGTTCCCCAGGGCTCAGTGCTGGCGTCGGCCCTCTTTAATATCTTCATCGATGATCTGGATGAGGGGATCAAGTGCACCCTCAGTAAGTTTGCAGATGACACCAAGCTATGCGCGTGTGTCAATCTGCTTGAGGGTAGGAAAGCTCTGCAGGAGGATCTGGATAGGCTGGACCGATGGGCTGAGGTCAACTGTATGAAGTTCAAGAAGGCCAAGTGCCGGGTCCTGCTCCTGGGGCACAATAACCCCAAGCAGAGCTACAGGCTGGGAGTTGAGTGGTTGGAAAGCTGCCTGGCGGAGAAAGACCTGGGAGTATTGGTGGATAGTTGGCTGAATATTAGCCAGCAGTGTGCTCAGGTGGCCAAGAAGGCCAACAGCATCCTTCCATAAGAAGCAGTGTGACCAGCAGATCTAGGGAAGAGATTGTCCCCCTGTACTCAGCTCTGATGAGGCTGCACCTCGAGTACTGTGTTCATTTTTGGGCCCCTCGCTACAAGAAGGACATCGAGGTGCTTGAGCGAGTCCAGAGAAGGGCGACGAAGCTGGTGAGGGTTCTGGAGAACAAGTCCTATGAGGAGTGGCTGAGGGAACTGGGTTTGTTCAGCCTGGAGAAAAGGAGGGTCAGGGGCTCTTTATAAGTACATGAAAGGAGGCTGTAGCGAGGTGGGGGTTGGTCTATTCTCCCACATGTGACAGGACGAGGGAGAATGGGCTAAAGTTGCACCAGGGGTGTTTTAGGTTGGATATTAGGAAGAACTTCTTTACTGAGAGGGTTGTGAGGCATTGGAATGGGCTGCCCAGGATAGTGGTGGAGTCACCATCCCTGGAGGTCTTTAAAAGACGTTTATATGTTGAACTTAGTGATATGGTTTAGTGGAGGACTTGTGAGTGTTAGGTCAGAGGTTGGACTTGATGATCTTGAGGTGTCTTCCAACCTAGACAATTCTGTGATTCTGTGACATGAACACGCATTCTGATGGGTTGGCCCTAGCTATCAGCCAGGCACACACACACCTGCTTCCTTAATGTCTCCACGCCCCTACTCTCAGTGGGATAGGAGTAGGGAGAGAAAATAGGAGTAGCAGGAGTGAAAAACCTTCTGGGTCAAAATAAAGACAGAGAACTCACTGACCAAGTACTGTTATTACAAGTGGACTTTACTGGAGGAATTTAACTTAATTCATGTACTGTGAAACAACAACAACACTCCCCCCCCCCCCCCACACACAGAATTAGGGAAAACATTTTTCAACACCCTTTCCCAGGCTCAACTTCACTCCACTCCAGACATCTTTCTGCCCCCCCTTTGCTATCCCCACAGGTTACGGTACTTGTCCTTCCAATGAGGCAAGAAGTGATGCAGGGTGTCTGGGTCAGAATGTACTGTTTTCCCTCTGCTTTATTGCTCACCCTTGTCCTGTGTGACAGTGACCTCCAATGTGGGTCCTCCATTCCATATGCTGGTTGTGTGCCACTCTCCAACAAGGAGACACTTCTGCTTCTCTTACCTAGGTATTCCCTCTTTTGCCCTCTCTTTTTCTGTTCACATATCTCCTTCTTTCTTTCTCTGCTTCACTCCTTCTTTCTCTCTCACTCTCATTCTTTTAATTCTCTTATTCTTCTTCTCTCTTCATTTCTCTCTATGTTCCTTCACTCTCTCCATATTGCCTCCTCCTTGGTGTTTTTGGCCTTGTTCCAGTCACAAGAATTTGAACACACTTAAAATCTTAAAACAAACAAATAAACAAGCAAACATATATATATACACTTATATATATGTTTACAGTTAACACATTAACACTTTTCAAATGATCTCAATTCCAGGAGTCAATTTAACTCAACAAAACCATTTTTTTCCATAACATTAATAAATAAAGTACATTTAAGTCAATTCTATTTTATATAAAATTTTTGGTAAGTAGAAAATTTCTTTACATTGAGCTGAAACATCCTGGCCTGCTTTCTTCTTATTAATAATACAGGTGTATATGAAATTACCAGTATTTGTAAGCAATCACTGCGTTTTCTAATGGATATTTTGAGCCCATATTGATTTGAGTAAATTTGTTTCTGCTGAGGTCTATAATGATAAATGACTCATGTTCTGCATGATGTGGTTCAGTACTTCAAATTAAATGATTGTAATTATCTGTTGTTATTTTGTAAAGTCAGCTGTTACTGCAACTGACAGAATGGCCCTGTAACACTTTTCCCTTTAAATTTCTTAAATTATCTTATATTCTTTGAAAATGGAGAAAAATGTTGAACATTAAAAGTACAGAATTTTCCTTTGTGATTATGCAGCTTCCCCTCCACCTTGCTATTCTAATCTATTGCTTTATCTGATTGTATCCTATGAAATTATTCTATTACACTTTGTAGTATGCACAAATGTTTACTAGTTGCATGGGGTTTGTTATCAATTTTGACCTTTGTCAAGATGTTAGGTCTCATAGGGAATGTTCACATTACTTTGAAAGAAATCTATATAGAAGGACTGTATCAGATCAAACTCAAATTGCCAAAAAAGGTACTTTTTTAACAATGATTTTACAGTAAACCTAGTTGAAGCATTAATGTTGTGATGCCGTAGGATTTTACAGTTGCATCTGGTTCAGTTTCTTACCACCAATTAAAATACAAATAAGAGACAATGAAAGATATACAATAAAGAAAATATCAATGTTGCTGAACTTCTGACTATGCAACATTGTAAAGGAATGAACAGTGTCAGATCTGTAAAATCAGATTCTTTTTTTGCTTGTGAGGTTGTTGTGTTTTTAAGAAAAGAACAAACTATTTGTTCAGTGGCAGTCAGAAGGATGTTTTGCATTCATGTTTTCATAGTGGACATAGTGAGTACTCAGAGACTTAGGCAGATTCAATAAATATTTCCATTCCGATATTCTATTTCTGGCAATGAACTGAATGACACTTAATGACTTAGAAACTTTTTTTTTTTTTTATCCATACTTTACTTACAACAGCAAAAGTTGCTGCAACATCAGAAATTAAAGGATAACAAGTATTTATAGCTATCCCATGCAATTTCAAAATAATTTTAGAATAGCCTTGAGAAGACATTCAGAAGGAAATTTGGCATAATCAAAGGGCTGTATAGTAATTAATTTACCAAAAAAAAAAAAAAAAAAAAAAAAAAAGAACCTTGAAACAATAGTATAAAGGGAATATATTTATGGTTTAAAACCTATATTAATTCTTTATGGTGTACAAAGTGGAGTTCCCAGGCAATTATTTCCTCTACAAAGTCTTTCTCATTTTTTACCTCCAGGACCAAAGGAATGTAGTCTTTCCCAGCTGAGACAGATCAAATAAAGCATTTGAGGCTCTTATAGAAATAATGACAAAACGTTCACTGACTTCCATGATCCTAGCTTTTATCCATCTGTCTGAAATTATAAAACAAACAAACAAACAAATATTTTTAATGCATGGATTTGAAAATGATAAAAAATTTTACTTGAAAATCATATAATATGCATATTTTTGCAGACAATGGCTTATTTATGAGTTCACTCAATATTATTTTGGATGTCTGATCCAAAGAACATTACAGCCAATGTGATATTATTCAATAAGTTTCAAAGTCATTCCAGAAGACAAATTCTAGAAAACTATCACATAAATAAACATTGTGAAAATTGTTTCATATTTTTTATTTATAAATATAGAATATATATATACAGAAACTTTTTTTTTTTCCAACAGCCCTACACAGCTGTTGTTTTAATGTAGAGGATTGTGTAGTAAATTAACCCAGCCCTCATGAGTGTTCAGTATTTTATGCCTGATACAAATTTTCTCAGAGAAGATCAGAAAGAATACAGTTGAGACTGTGATATTTCTGAACTTTATTCTCAATATTAAACCACAGTTTGATCATCAGAATGCAACAACTGTTTGATGTAATTTTTCTTTTTGGAAAGGTGAGTTCTGGCTACATAATCCTTGAGTGTGATAACAGGATTTTCTTGCTGAAGGACAGGGAGTGAGAAAAGGTTGCAGTGTACAACTGAAGTCTGCATGTTATGATTTTTCTGAATAGATATAAATCATGCACTGAAGTGTCACAGAATGAGTAACGCACATGCTTTTCATATCCAGTCAAACTTGAAGAGAATGAAATATGTTTACTAGTATCAACTCGCCCCAGTAGACAGTAATCCACATCACAAGAAACACTTAATTGAGTCCATTTGGCAGTCTCTGCTCAGCAGGGGCCTTGTAATGAAATAACATGTAATAACATACCTCTCTTCCCTAGAGAGAGTGTCCCTGCAGGTCAAGGTTGGGGTCATTGCAAGGGCAAGGTCAGGTGGCTTATGTTGTAGCTGCTATTGCCACATCAAATTGCATTTTTTTTTTTTTAATTGAGAAAATTCATTTTATGGACTGTTTCCTAGCCTTTCATTCTCTCAAACACTTGTTTGTCCTGCCTTCCTGCAAGACCCCTGTAAAATTAGAGTAGGACATTGACACTGAAAATTAAATACGGTATGAAAATGGATTAATGTTGCATATTTCTTATTTATTAAACTAATCCTGATGGAATCTCTGATTTTATTTTTATTTTATATATATATTTTTTTTATATAAATTACCACACCATGTTTTTTTTCCTGCCAGCAAAGGAAAAAAATATATTATAAATTTACTTATAATAAATATTTATAATAAATTATATATGATACATATTATATAGATTATATAATATATATAAATATAAATTTTTATATATAAAAATATTTACAAATATTTACAAATATATATATAAATATATATCTATTATATATATAAATATATACATATATATATAATAGATATATATTTATAATAATTTTATTTTTTATTAAAAAAAAAAATATTATAAATGAAGTTACCAGAATATCTGGAAGATACTAAATGCCTCAGAAAAAAATGCTGAACACCCTATGGACTTGGGCACTGTGTTTCAAAAGATACAAAGGTAAATCAGTGAAAGCAAATGAACTTTACATTTCCTCTCCATAATACTGTTGCATATTAATAAAATATTCTTAGAACATCGGATAATTAGTAAGGAAATCAGAAGAGATTTTCTTCATTTGTAGAGTTTTTAAAGAAAGAGAAACTTAATCTGATTTTTTTTTTTTTGAGGATGTATGGACAGACAGATTTTATATTTTAAAAGTCAGAATTATGTACTTAGAATAAAAAAAGAACATAGCATCAATAAACTGCTTAGCTTTATTTACACTACATCATTTTTCCAGAGAGAAAATGAGTCCAACAGAATGCTTTAAGATCCATAATTCTGAATGTCACTGGGGAACATCATGAATACAGATGCATTTAATTTCCATATATTTTGAATGTTTTTGGTTTGCTTGTTTCAAGACCATTTTGTCAGAAAAACTTCAAACACTGGTCTATATTTCTAATTTA
Organism: Netta rufina; assembly: GCF_964035555.1. NCBI lineage: Eukaryota > Metazoa > Chordata > Aves > Anseriformes > Anatidae > Netta > Netta rufina. The sequence continues at coordinate 24,624,197 of NC_140128.1, forward strand.
CCCCAGGTCCAATTTCACCAAACGTAATGAGGATTTACAATTCCTGGAGAGCTCTCCTTTTAGTTTCTGAAGTTTCCTCAAGCATCTGATGTCACACTCACTGTTTTTTTATTGCAAAAAATCAATTTATCGACAGGCTGAAGAAATAGACTATCTCTTATCAACAATAATGAAACAGAGTTTATGATAAAGAGCTTCAATCATGATCTCTTCCTGAGCTACTTAAAAAGTTTATGTCCTGATCTTCTTGACTTGTGGGCTACGGAAGCGTAACTGTTGGCTTAGCAGTTTTGCCATTAGGTAGTGAAAGAACTGAAGATTTGATCCCTGCTCCTGAATTTGTTTATGTTTCTTTGTTTTATCCAATCATGTTATAATGTAAAACCTGTAATCATTTCCAGGAACTTTGATTTAGAAACCTAGTTTTGCCAGCTTAATCTCTTCTAACTTAATCAGTAAACGTTACCAATATAAAAATATTAACACCCAGTCATACATTAAGTTAAAAAAAAAAAAAGTGCATATTACATTATGGAAATAGAGAAATACTTAAATTTCCCTACTATCCTTTTTGAAATTGTTGAAATGTTTTCATTTTTTCACTTATATAACAGAGGAATAGTCACCTAACCTATGTGGACTAGATTTTCCCATACAGTTCTTACTTTCCCCATACAATACAGACAGAAAGGTAACTAAATTAGACCATCTTCAGCTTTTCAGAAACTTATTTCTTTGTCTCTTCATTACCTTTGCAGAGAGCATTGGCAGTTATGTCAGGTGGTCTGGATTGCCTACCTCTTTGAAAATGGACATCTAAATTACCAGTGAGGAAATGCCTAAAGTAGGCATTTACAGTCAGCAGACTCTTCTTACTTTCCAGGCATAATATTCTGTTCTAACAGATTTCCCAGAATGAATTACTTCTTTTTAACACATAACAGGGAACTGATTTTTTTAACCTCTAAACCAACTCAGTGCAGCCAGAAGTCTTGAATACTTTGTCAGATTGTCTTGCTTGTTTGCAAAGCATGATACGCAAGCATCTGTGCTCTGCTTCTCTGTCAGCAAAGATTTCAGAAAGACTGTACTTTATGGTATATACAAAGAACAGTATATTTGTATGGTGGCTAACTGGGTGTGACAAGATTTTGGTAACAGGCTAACTGGGTGTGACAAGATTTTGGTAACAGTGATAGTTCACTCAAGGAGAGTGCAACAGCTTAAGCAAACTAGTTTTAAAAGGGAAAAAAAAAGAAGAAAAAAAAAAAGGGAGTGACAGGTATTTTCAGGAAGTAACAAATCTTGGTGTGAACAAATAGATCCACATTTTGATTTTGATTTGAACAAAATGAAAACCTTGCAAGGAACTTTCCCTTTTTTGGTGGGGATGTTGTCATGTTGTAAATGGTTCAACTCATGTGGTTCATGGTTTAGAAGAGAAGACTTTCTGAAAAAGCAGAGCTCTGTAGAGAACAAATGAATTTAAGTTATAATTTAGTGTCATTATTAAACAGAAATGAAAAAGAGTCCAAATGTATACTGGACATTGGATAAGGCATATGGACTATATTGTTTTTTTTGGTGCTATAACCAACCATTCATGATAGATGCAAGGGGAGACATTACTCTTCTAATCAATCAAAAGAAAATCAATTTCTTTTTAAACAAACAAATAAAAATCTTACTGACATTTTGAAAATAGTTCTTTGTTCATCATGTAGTATGCAGAACTGTACTGATTCAAGTGGCCAGCAAGGTTAGAGTTAATAGGATAAAATGATGCAGTTCTTGTCAGTTCCCTCCATCTAAGTAAAAATGTGTAACTATAGCCCAATTCTACCTAAGGATATAACTCTGGTTACATCTCAATTTATAGAAATAATTAGATCAAATTAGATCATGGAAAGTTTAATTAACCAGGCATAGTTTTGAATTAAAGTCCATTTTCTGTGAAAATTGGAAAAGGCCTAAGTAATTCAGGCCCCATTATATCATGATTTAGCATCAAGCATCGTGGGGACTATAAGTCAGAAAATACAAAAAAAAAAACAAAGTGAACATCCACACTCCCAGATTTTAGTCTATACATGTACGTCCTGTGGCTCTTCTAGAAAAAAATAAACAGGTATTGGAAGCTCAAGGGAGTGTACCAAGCCAGCTTTCAATAGGGCAAAAGTTCATTCATCCCATTAACTAGGCTCCATATTTCATGTCATGGTTCTCTAACATACCTGCACCATAAAACACATTTAGCATAATTCTTATTTTTTTAATATTTTTGAAACATGCACAAAATCTACATGAAAAGGACAATTATGAAATATGTCAACCAGTGCAACACTGCCTAATTAAAATTAGTTCTATTAGCATTCATTATGATAAATTAATTTGTGTTAATGGGGCTGTAGTCTCATAATTTGATCAGAATTTGGAACCAATTAATTTTCACCTAATTTAAAGAGTTATTTATTATTCAAAGGGCTTCCTTTTCTTCTGAAGTTGTTATGAACATAATTACCACCCTGTGTGTTACAGAGTTTGTAAACACAATAATCATCTGTAATATGCAGTATGATCCAGCAATATACACATCCCAAATATTTTACACATCCCAATACTCAGTAAAGATCACTGCCTCCTCACTGTCCCATTGAGTATTTTCACAGGGCAGTAATCGGACATGACCAAAATGGGTAAAATGAATGATTCTGTTTATCTTGTTCAAAATCCTATTTGTCCAACCATAACATTTTAATATGGTATATGCATGTTTCAAAACTCTAGCTATGGTGCTTCCACTGAAAATTTTTCATTGATATAAATTGGTCTAGTAGCACTGATTTTAATGGAAACTTATATGCTAGATTTATTAGGGATCAGGTTCCATAAAGTGTTTATGAAAATATGTTGAGATATTGTGGGATAGACTTTACCACTCTGGCTTGTGTTCAGCTATGCTCTATGAATTAAATAGTTTCCCTGAAATCAATAGGACCTATTACAGATGAAGGCACAGCTCACTATGTGTACAGGTCTGGCTACTAGGAAAGTAATGTCAAGATTGCTTTCCTTTTAATGACTGGGAAACTCTTTAAAACATCCATCCATGCTTCTGGGGGAAGTGAGTAAAGTTACAAGATTTATGAGGGATGTCCAATTCAATTTCATTAAGAAAAGACTTTAAAAATTGTTTCTCTGCCTTTAAGATGAAAACCATATGCAAGGAAAAGTGACTGACAGCCACTGAGAAAAAACAATGTTTACATAGGAAAAGTTATTTATTATTTATTCATTATATTTTTAGAAATAATTGACAGAATTTTCCTTGCAAGAGATTCTTGTAAGGAAGTGTATTCATTATTTCAGAGTGGAAACTCAGCTTTCTTGACCATTTAGACCATTTAGACATATAAGTGATTCTAGATAGTGTACTGGGTCTGGCTGGAATGTTAACTTTCCCTGCAGCAACCTGCAGTGCTGTACTCTGCACTTGTAGTTGGAACAGCAGTGTTATCACACCAGTGTTGTGTCTACTGCTGAGTAGTGCTGGCACAGCATCGGGACTCTCTCTAACCCTCCTAGGGGCTGGGCAAAAAGTGAGAAGAGAAACATCACCAGGGCAGCTGACCTAAACCAACCAAAGGGATATTCCATACCATGTGATGTCACAGTCAGCAATAAAAGGTGGAAACAGGAAGAAGAGGGGAGGGGTGGGCTCTCATTGTGAAAATGTCGGTCCTCCTCCTGAACACCGGCTACGTGCGTTGAGGCCCTGCTTCAAGGACGTGGTCAATCATCGCTCATTTGTGGGAATTAGAGAGTAATTTCTTTCCTCTGCACTTCCACATAGCCTTCATTTGTTTTATTTGTTTGTTTTCCTCCCCTCTTTTTATTTTCCCTTTCCCCCTCCCTTTTCCCCTTTCCCTTTTTCTTTCCCTTCAGTTAAATTGTTTAGTTCATAATAATCTTTATTTAATTATTATTATTATTTTCCTTTAATTAAATTATCCTTATCTCAACCCGTGAGTTGTTCTTTGCTTTACTTCTCCCCCTCCTCATCTAAAAAGAGGGGGAGTGAGAGAGCGGTTGTGGTGTTTAGCCTCCCAGCATGGTAAAACCACCACAGATACGTGTGCTAGAAATGCTCCAACTCAAATCCCTTAGTAGCCTTAGATCATTTCTAGAAAGAGATGCCAGCTCCTTTCCCAGAAAAAAAATATCTTAACTCTTAGCTAAGACCTCCGAGATCACGTTAAAGACAGTCTCTGCAAAGCTATTTTGCGTAACTGTTGGGTTGACCATTATAAGACGTCATTCTTATAGCTTCAGATGTGTGAGGTGTGAAAAATTCTTTCAAAATATCTGATTGTTTTAGGGTGAATTTAAAGCTGTATGGTCCCAACTGTAACCTAAATTGAACAATCTGATCTGCAGTCAATTGCAGATGCACATGTACATGTGAGTTCAAACTGTGACTCTACTTATAAGGGTGTTGAAGTTTCAAGGTACAATTCAGGGTGCACATTCAAACAACTGTAATGTGTATATTTAGCAACTGTTCAATGGCTTGTTGATGTGCTTTATCTACCAAGCAAAGGTAAGAAATAAATAAATAAATAAATAAAAGCTAATATATTATTCACAAAATTTCCTGCTTAAAAACAAAAACAAAACAACAAAAACAGGCACAAGGACTTGTTTTTTGTTGAATGATGCTATTTTCATATTAAAAAACAAAAAACACTTTTTTCTGTGTACTTGTCCCAAAAGTACATAGAAGAGTAGACACTACTTTTTAAAAACACGTGGAATTTTGTTGTTGTTGTTTTCTATATAGATGCTTGGATTTATATTTGTCTAATAGTGTTTCATCTAATATAAAAGATAAATCTTTTAATCTTTATCACTCCTAAAACACTGAACATATATTAACATTTACCTTGACTAAAATAGTACTGGTACAGAGCTAGGGTGTGTACAAAACAGGAGTACGTGATTTTCCTTTTAATATTAGAAAGAATTGAACCATATAATTTTTAATTCTAGTGTCTGATACATTGTGATCAAATACAGATTAAATTCCACTCTTACTGTTCCAACAAGTTATCCCCACAACAAACTGGTTAATGAGCATAACCCACTACCAGACACATATTTGTCACTCACTCTCTACTTGTTTATCAAAATGGCCTGAGGATCATACTGGTTGAATCAAGTCAACTTGATTCCTCCCTGATGTGATTTGAAGCTACCTCACAATTATGAAGACAGCAATTTGGCTTCAGTTTGAAAACGTTGGTCATCATATTGGTCCAGCATAATGATCTGAAGGAAATCTTCTGTAAGTTTTGGTTATAAAATGCAGGAATGTTTGCACATTCTGAATGAAGAGGTCCACAAAAAGATACAAATTTTCTGATGAGTAAAAAAATCTAACAGAGGTTTATGTACTGCTTTTCCAAACGTGAGTAGGACATTGGAGAAAAAGTAGAACCGTCATTCAAGGACATATTTTAGAAAGGCACTTCTCTGATTATTTGAAATAAATTAAAGTGTTTAAATTGCTTAGCTGCTCCTAGGACTTGTTCAGGTGTCTGTATATTTTTGTCTCAGTGGATATAGCTGCAGATATGACCACAAATACACATTGTACCAGAAAGATGTAATCAAACACTGTAGTGGCAAAAAGCACCCTTGCATGATACCCTGAAAATAAGCAAAATTTATCTGGATTAATCCAAAAAAATGATTGATTTATACTAATAATTTCCATCTACCCAATTATATATCGAGTATGATATTCAGCAAAAAGGTATTAAACTATCAAAAAATGGCATTAAACAAATTTTTGTTCACATGATGTATCAATAGACAAATATCAAAGGCTTAAATTAACATAATTTAAATGCATGAGTTGTAGCCCACACAAAGAAAAACATAATTCTTCCATCTTGGATTTGACTCTAAAAATTGGAGCAGTAATTTCAAAAACACCTAAGGGATGTAGAGATAGAATTCCCATTATGTTTCAGTGGGATTTGTTTCCATAACCCCTTTAGCCTCATTTGAAAATCTCAGCCATAGGTTTATCTTAGAATGAAATTTATCTTGTGTGCAGCTGATTCTGTTAACTCAGCTGACCAGCACAAGAATTCTGGAGGAATGGCAGCAAAGCTCGCTTCTGCAGCAACCTTAGACCAATCTGTACTGAAGAAGTTAAAACATGTGAAAGATATTAAACTACAGCACATCTTTCATTAGTAGAAAAAAAAAAAAAAAGAGAAAAACTTAAGTAATTTCATTGTAAATATTTTGGGGATAGCTTTATAGACTGTGACCTATCCTCATAAACAAAAAAAAAGAATTAATAAATTGATCTTTCTTTTTTTTTTTTTTTCCCCATTTTTATAGTTAAAATGAATATTCTGAACAAATTCAGAGATACTGAAACTGAATTTTGAAATTCAGAAAACTGTGTTGCATAGTGATTTTTCTATAATTTAATGTGGTAGTACTGTTGAGAGTAGATTAGACAGAGCTGCCAGCCTGAGCTGTTTTAGATATATGGAAAATCATTAACAGTAATCTTTTGGATCTTTGTGCTCATGTTTGTTACTGCTGGAAGGAGGGAAGACCAGAAGAGGAACTGTAGAGATGTGACTAGGCAGATACTGCTAGATTAATGACTGGCATTGTCAAAACTGAGCAATGGGGATAGCTGCAGCAGCTTCAGACTCACACATGCTATGGGTGTTGCTATGGGTACCATCTCAGAGGTGTCACATTAAAAAAAACAGGGGACAGGAACAGACTGATGAACTACAAAAGGAAATAAAGGATATATATGCCATATCAATATGAAGACACAGTCTATGATACACAACAGCATTTTGCATTATGTTACAGTAGGATATGGAAAAAAGAGGGAACAAAAAAGAATTGTTGAGTTCTCAAGAAAAATATTGTGACCTAGGGTTTTAATATGTCTGATAAATTATTATTTAATGTTTAAAGTTCAGTCAGTGATAGAGAAGAGACACATTTATCACAGCATTATCTGACAATAGAAAAGAATTATTTGTAGTATGTAATCACTATTCATAGATTTGTTATTATTTGGGGCCACAAGGAAGAAAATAAATTTAATAAGTGATTGTTAATCAACTCTACAATCAGACCCCAATTCAACATATCCAACTTCCCCCATTATGAGCTAGGTGCACTGCTTAAATCTTTGCTAAATTGCAGTTTAGCTGAAGTAGCCTCCAGATGCAACAGAGGGGTGTGGGCTGCTTTTAATACCCTATCCAGGACATGACTGTAAACATTAACAGATTAAGTCTCCATTCCCTCCATTCCCTCACACTGATTTTATATAAACATGTTACCATTGGGATAAAAGGAAACAAACAAACAAACGACAACCAAAAAAATCTGTCTTTATGAGAGCACTCTCCTCTTGATTCTGTGTTGTGGATCTCGGAGCTGTTCTGCTTCTATAGCAGACCTCTACACTATCAGTTCGACATCAGTGCATTACAATGAACAAGAAAACTTCTGAAAGAAATGTGTATAAAGTAAAATACATAAAGAGCCCAGATGATACAGTCTGGTATATATGTGGGCTCCCTCACAGATCTAAAGCCAAAGTCCTGTTCTGGGTCAAGTTTCTGCTTTCTCCCTCTCTGTGTCCCAATAACAAGTTATTTCAAGCAGCAGATCAGCTTCATTATCATTGGGAAGCCTCCAGCCTACACTAATTTATAAACTTGCAGTGAGGTTATAACTGTGAATGACAAATAGATGGTACGTAAGATCATTTGTTTAGATTCCACTTAAAATTCTATTCAGAATTAAATACATTAATAATTACCAAAATTTGAATTAGGTAAATTTTATTTAATGAGGGCTACAAATTTATATCTCATAAACAGGACAGTTTGTAGCATCCTGAGAGTCCTGTAAGCACTTAAAGATATGCATGTGGTGACATTTAAAGTTACCTGGGACAATAGCATTCAGGTGCTGCTCCAGACTCCACCACTTGGCCTGAACAGATAACTGTTAGTGTTAAAAGAAACTACCATTTCCTCTTTCTCAGATTAAAGACTAAAGTACATATTATGCTATTATAAAAGGCATGGAAAAATCATGAAAAAGGATTCTGGACCTGTAGAGGACTTTAGGCGGCATCTCTTTAGTTCTACTCTGAGGGTTCTGACTTTTCCAGTATGTTACAGGAGAACTCACCACACAAAGCCTATTCTGGGATGAGATTGCTATCTAAAGTTAGGAATGGCATTATTTTCCTTTGAAAACGAAAATGGTATTTACTGCATGGTTAAGTTTGGAATCTTCCTATTCCTGGCTCTGCTACATTTAGAATTATTTGCATCTCAACACATTAGCCACAACACAGGTCAGGGAAAGATTCAATATTAAATTTACATACAGTATTCATATGCGGACATCTATGTGCTAATTTCTCTCAGGAGTCACCCACTCATACTCATTTAATGCAATCAGTATGTATGCTGCCTATACGTGGAATCATTTTACTGTGACCTCATCATTTACACAAGTAGCTTTAGATTTCTCAAGTAAAAGCAGTCTCCAAGGCTTTGCATTGTTGTACAGTTTCCATAACTTCAAGAACACATTACCTTTGTGCTTTATGCCACTATCTTGGCCTGTGAAACATGTATATAACTGTTTGACAATGATGACATAAGTATTTGAGTGTTTTGATTGGAGATGAAGTCTTCTTTGTAAAGATGAAATGTTTTAAAGATGAAGTGTAATCTGATTTTTTAAAGGGTTTTACTGACATTCATTTGCTGCTACTATCAGCTTTGCTAAATTTCCTTGTATTAGATAAGGTATTAGTCCTCCATTAGTCCTCCTGTATAAGGTAGTAGTCCTCCAGTGTTTTTATGACTTTATTTGGTTCTGTAGTAATTCCCCCTAATTAAAGATCATAGCTCTTTTCAGTCCTATTTACCTGCCCAGTCTACCTGCCCAGAAAAGCTTTTATCCACAGAGATAGAAGCCAGAGCTGGCTGCTTAAGTTTTGTTGTTCAAGGGTTGTTATTCTTCCCATTTGCACTGTAGGAATGAAGCAGGCTGACATTGGAGTTTTCAGTCAGCATATGTCTAAGCTTTTTTGGAGAAAATCCAGTACATACTCGTACTATTATCCAGATCATCTGACTCAGTGCATCAAGTGTTTGGATTTGGTTTTGTCACTGCGTTCGTCTAAGATTAGCCAGAGGATATGCTTTCTTAAGATTATATCTTAAGAAAGCATTTACCCAGGCCAAAGTCTTAAGTTAATCTACCTGGATCTTTCTGAGGGACAAACGGAAGAGCTTAGGAGCCAAAAAGTTTCTTTCCTTTGGCTAAAAATGTAAAAGAAAATTGCAAGATGTAATCACTTCTCATCAGTTACTCAAATGTCTGCCTCTGAGTTTTGCAGTGTATTATTGCTGTTGCAAACATTCATATGTGGTTTGTTCCTATATTTGCAAATGAGAAGAAGCCATCAAGATCTTTCCATCTTTGGATTGCAGTTTAAAAATTATCCAAACAAAAAAAAAGTTAGCTTATTTATTTAATAAGTATTAGGGGGAAAAAATTCCTTTTGAAATAATTTTGCTGCTATACTAACACATATAATATGACCACATCTTTTGGCATGATCGGGAACTGCACAGTTAACTACATTATCTTGTTAGGACAGTTATATTCTCTCATATGACAATGACTTGCAATATGTAGTCACTGCCTTCTGGGGAAAGGAAAAAAAAAAACAGCAATTACCGTGCAGTACTCGAATATGCCTGCCAACAGCAGAACAGTGATTTGTGAGACACATCAAGAGCTTCTGGCAAGATCAATCTAGTGAGATCCCTCTGATAGAGGAATAATGAGTTGACAAAGACCAATGTTCAGTTGGGCCCAAGCCCAATAAGATTACTGTACAGCATCATCAATATTGTCTGTGTTTGGAACTGACACAATCAGAATGGAATCAATTGTATTTTCCACAGCACTGTCACACATGATTTTTAACTTTGGCTCACAGCAGTGTAGAGAAGCTTGCAGATGTTGGCAGATTTTTGCTAACTTATGGGATGTCATTATTAAGTAGGAACTGCGTACTACAGTAATTTGTGGTTCTGCGTGTTCAGTCATATGGTCTCTGTGTTGAGAAAGGAGGAGAAGGAAAAGATGCAGTAGCCGGAGGGATTTGTCTGTTATCACCCTCATTTTACTGTGATTGTTGAAAACACCATGTGATCCTAAAGGTGCAGATTGTTTTTCAGGGAAGAATTAATTTGGGCTGTGTATCAAAGCAATTTTACTCAAGCATGGGCAAACATTGCTATTATAAATAATAAAAATAATAATAATAATAATAAAAGACAAAAATGAAAACATTTTGATTCTTTTATAAAAGACAATATAAAGATGACCCCATCTGTGAATAATAGACATTAGCCAAAGGATTACTATCAATATTTAAAACAATTCTTTTTGGAAGCAATTTCTTGAGTCTCACAGCATAGTTAAACATTCTGCCACAGAAAGCTATCACCTGTATACCCTCTGTAGTCCACTTACATGTCTACACATTTTTATATGTAGCATAGCTTAGTATACTGCACAGTAAATAATTAATAAAATAGGAGTTTATAAATAATAGTCCAACTTAAAATAGTTTTATAAGCAAATATTTTATTTGCTATATAGTAGATTTCTTTCTTTCTTTCTTTCTTTCTTTCTTTCATTCTTTCTTTCTTTCTTTCTTTCTTTTGAAAGTAAGAGGCAACTGAGAAATCAAGTTTCTTCTGTAAATGTGTAGGTCTCCTTGGATGCTAAAATCTTCCTTTTTTTCCTTTGTTCATATTCTCCCCATTATTTTTTTTCTGTGATATGTTCTCAAGTTAGTACTTGAGAACTGGCTTTTAATTTTTATGAACAGTAAATCTAAAAGTCCTGAAGACCTTTTGATTCATAAAATACAATAACACAGACAAAAGAAGTAAAAATTTCCACATACACCTGCACAGCAAAATTTATTAGGGTTCACATAAAGTTGTTTTAATATACTTTGGTATATTTGTCTGGTAAGTACTACTACTTCAAATAGAAGAGTGGTGTAGTCTTCACAGACATTGTATTTGCTCTTAGCACAGTCGACAGTTTGAGTTTGAAGAGCAGAATTATTTTTTTTGTATTAGTAGAAGGACAGCAAACTATTTCAGATACTACTCCAAAACAATCAAATAATCGTTTTAACCACTGTCAGTCTGGGCAGAACTTAACTTAAACCAGTATACTGAAAATGAATGTTGTGGTACCATAGTGCCAAAATAAACTGTTAAACCTCTGTTTCACTTGAATCTGCCTGGTTTGATGATGTTACTACTTATCATATCACTCACATCTTCAGTGGTATTTCTTCTGTGGGTTATACTGCATCTTGTTCTATGTGAATGGAAATTCCCTGCTGGGAAAATGCCAGATAAATGGTTAGTGTCTCCAACAAACTGGGAAATTTCCCTCCCAAAGGCATTATAAAATTGAGCTAAAATGCATATGCACTTAGTGGTATAGCATAACATTTCGTGTAAGAACCTGACTATCTGAAACAAAGGAAGAGGAAAGGTGGCAATGTACAGTTCTATCTCACAGAATCATAGAATGTCTCAGGTTGGAAGAGACCTTAAAGATCATCTAATTCTCCGTCCCTCCCCTCCCCCCCCGCTAATGTCAGGGACACCTTCCCCTAGACCAGGTTGCTCAAAGAAAGCCCTTGAACACTTCCAGGGATGGGGCATCCACAACTTTCCTGGGCAACATATTCCAGTGCTTCACCACCCCCATAGCAAAGAATTTCTTCCCAATTTCACTTTTAGTTTAAATCCATTAATCCTTGTCCTACTGCTACACTATAGAGAGTAACTCCCCAGCTTTTCTGTAGGCCCTCTTTAGGTTACTGGAAAGCCACTATAAGGTCTCCCTTGAGCCTTCTCTTCTCTAGGCTGAAGAACCCCAACTCCCTCAGCCTCTCTTCATAGGAGAGATACTCCAGCCCTTTGATCATCCTTGTGGACATTCTTTTGACTCCCTTTATATGTTGAGGACCCCAAAGCAGAACACAGTACTTCAGGTGAGGTCTCGCAAGAGCAGAGTAGAGGTGAAGCCTCCCTTGGCCTTCTGACTGCAGTTCTTTTGATATATCCCAGGATATGTTTGCCTTTCTGGGCTGCAAGCGAACATTGCTGGCTCATGATGAGCTTCTCAGCAACCAACACTCTCAGGTCCTTCTCTTCAGGGTTGCTCTCAATCCATACTCCACCCAGCCTATCATGCTTGGGCCCCAGCCCAGATGCAGGACCTTGCACTTGACCAGGCCCACTTCTCAAGCCTGTACTGGTCCCTCCAGATGTCATCCCTTCCCTCCAGCATGTTGACTGCAACACACAGCTTGGTGTCATCGGCAAACATGCTGAGGGTGCACTCAATCCCAGTGTCCATATCACCAACAAAGGTATTAAACAGTGCCAGTCCCAACACTGAGCCCTGAGGAATGCCACTTGTCAATGATCTCCACTTGGATGTTGAGTCATTGATCGCAACACTTTGCGTGTGACCATCTAGCCAATTTGTTACCCACCGAGTGGTCCATCTTTTTAATTCATACTTCTTCAATTTAGTGACAAGGATGTTGTGTGGGACAGTGTCAAATACTTTGTACCAGTCTAGGTAGATGATGTCAGTTGCTCTTCCTACCAATCTCCTATACTCTTTCTTCCTTCCCACTTTTTTTTTTTTTTTCCTGACTTTTATTCTCCCCCTTTTCTTTTACAGGGTTGAAAAGATTATTTGGATGCTCAGATGTTTCAAATAAAAACTGAAGTTTCTATTTACTGAAAATTATATAATGTAACCTAGTCATAATTTTTTAAATATAGGAGGTACCTATTCATAGTAATTTTTAAGTATATATCTAATGCAACTTTTTCATTAAATTTGAGCAATCAGCTTATTAAAATAAATGCAGCTAAATCTAAACATATTACATTAATACATAAAATTTATAATATAAATATTATTTAAAACTCTTTGCTTTTATTAGATGAACCTTGCAAAATTTGTTAATGCATGGGAACAGTCAAGCTCACTAGAAAGTGGTGTTAATCTGCCTTTTTCCCATCATACCAATTTTTTCATATGGGTCAAATCTTTACATTTTTATTGGCTACTAAAATTAAATCCTACAGAAACAATATATTTCAGTGAAAAAAAAAAAAAGAAAAAAGACTTAAAACAGAATTTGCACAAACTTTTGTGTATTGCATGGTGCAACATAATAATCATAACAACATATTCTTTACATAACATTCTCAATGACAACCCATTTTTCCCAACAACTCTAAATTGAATTGTAATTTACTGAAGCTTTATAATACACATGACACCACAATTATTTCACTGAACATGGATGAATATGACATGGAGTTTGTTCAACATTCACTGATCTGAAGAAATTAAAAACTTTATAGTCTGGCTTTTATTATCCTCCATGATGCACTAGTAAAAACAGGAAAAAGGCATAGATTCTTTGGTTTCTTAAACTGTGCCCAAGTATCAAAACACTAGCCAGAAATAACTAGTAGGCAACCACAAACACACTTATGTTTAGACAGCACAGTGGTTAAAGAAACTAAATCTTTAAGAATGCAATGGTATTTAGTAACCAGGCATGGTTTTCAGCACTTCATTTTGTATTGTGGAAATGGACCAAGTCCTTTGTTTTATATTAACATCTGTCAACACTCCTGTACGATTCAAAGGGATTAAATTTTTAGAGCTGCTGAAAACCACTAGCTTCATTTGTAGCTAGAAGAGTTCTGGATTTCTGAAAATTCTGACTTGTGCATGGCTTAAAGGCAGGAGTTTCTCTGTGTCCATTTTATATTTGACAGATTCCATTTGTCTCTCTCCCTCGTTATTCATATCAGATGTATCCACATTCCCTGTGTTGATGTCTCTTATTGTGTGGCTTATACTGATTCTTACTATCTAAAACTACCAGCTCCTGGAGTCAGGAGAATATAGGAGAAAACCAGCTCTCATCATTGTTTAAATCCAATTCTTATCAAGGTTAATCAAAATGTCTCAAAATTGGATGTCAAATAGAAAGAACCAAAAGATACTAATTAAGTTACAATTTTTTCAAGCCAATCTCATGATAAGGACATAAATTTTGGTAATGTAGGCCTAGTCTGGCCTTTCAGTTTGTACATTCAGTTTGTACATTCTCACTGTAAATTATACATATTCTTTTTTTTTTTTTTTTTTTTTTTTTTTTTAATGGGGCAAGATAACAGAGAACTTTCATTTATGAAAAATGTAGATTGAGTGATGTGAAAATCAGATTCACATCATTTGATGAGAAAATTTTGATACTTCAGTACTCAGTACTCTTAACTTCGAAAAGAACAATAATATTCTTGTACAGTTTATCCAGCTGTGTCCCTGGCTGCAAGTATATATAGTATTAAGGGTGAAGCTGAAAACCAGCAATGTCAAGTTTCATAGTGAAAACAGGTTTATCTTTTACTAACAATCTTAGCAATGTGCAGTGACCTGCCCTTGGAGTAGTGGTTTAACAACCTTTGCCCAAGCACTCTGTGGCTCTTCTTATATCTTTAATAGTTTACTTGATGGACTATGAAGAACTGCCAGATGACAGTTCTATTTCATTTTTGTCACTGCATTGCTCTCCGTTTTTCTCTGTCTATTTCTCAAGGGCACAATTCTGTAAGTCAATGTAGCAATGCTCAAGATGGGTATTGCTATTTCAGCTATTGTATATGCAGTATATGCATTGGACTGAGATTCCAGGCCTTCAGAAAAAAATAATGAAACAGAATTTTGTAGATTCTTATGTCCTTCTCACTGAAGATGAACTGAAATTACAGAATATTATATTAGCAAATCAGTTGAAACCAGTCTGTGATTATTAATGAATTATCTAGCGAAGGATATCCCTTCTATGTTAATGAGCTATGAAAATGAGCTTACTTGTTAGAAACATCTGTACATTTACCAACAACACGTAGTGGGAAGAGAAAATAAAAATAAAGAAGAGAAGTTGTGAAAAGAGGAAAACAGACTGACTTGATCTTCCTGTCTAGTTTTTCAAAAAGCATCCAATATTTCATAGATTTTTCTGTATTGCATTAAACATACAAAAATCTTCACTTACAGTTACAGCAAAGATTTGCATATGTAAGTTGTGCAATTAAATATAGTTGTTTCTGTTCATACACATGAATTTTCTTTTATTTGTGCGAAGCAGTGGACTTAGCCCTTCTAAATGATTTCAGGTGCACACGTTCAGGGAACAGATACTGAGCATCTCTTTATTTTGTCTTTTAGTTTATAACTTTATAAAGTTATAACTTTATAACATACAGTCCCAAGCCTCGACAGGTACCTTCATGTCAACAGATATTTTGTAATCACATAGATTTCAGTAAACTGTATTTTGATAAGCACAGAAACAGAAATGCTCTTATTTAAGAAGTGCAGTGAGATTCATAACATATCTGTCTTGACCTTCTGTAAAACCGAATTTTTTTTTTTCTATGACTATTTCCTTGTGGTAATGGCTATGCTAGCCCCGTCAGATTACTTGGCCCTAACCCTTATTTTAAGTTCAGTAGTAGCAGACATCTTCACTTGTGAAGATCTGTGATAGTTAACATAAATCTAGCTCCTGCTCCCTGTTCCACACTGGAATAGGAGGAGGAAAGCTGGGGCCCTTGTCATATAAGTAGAACAGGAAGCACAGCATTTGAGACTGGCATATTTACAGTTATCTCTTTGTGTCATATACAAAGTGCTCTTAGGAAGTGTTTTTCCTATGGTCTTTTGGATCTCAGATGCAAAATATCAGTGAAATGCCTTGGGCAACATAAATCATTAACAGTCATTGTTTCAGGCTGTTTGCAAACTCATATCTTTTATCTTATGATCATGAGGGCAATAAACTTAATAAGGAAATACAGAATTTGATGAAATCCTAGTCCTAGTTTGATGGTAGGAACTGTGACTTGTGAGACAGAAACTGAGACAGTTTTGTGTTGGTGTCTTTCTGTCTTTCTTTCTTTCTTTCTTTCTTTCTTTCTTTCTTTCTTTCTTTCTTTCTTTCTTTCTTTCTTTCTTTCTTTCTTTCTCTTTCTCTCTTTCCTTCCTTCCTTCCTTCCTTCCTTCCTTCCTTCCTTCCTTCCTTCCTTCCTTCCTTCCTTCCTTCCTTCCTTCCTTCCTTCCTTCCTTCCTTCCTTCCTTCCTTCCTTCTTCTCTTTCTTCTCTTTCTTCTCTTTCTTCTCTTTCTTTTTAATAAACTGGATGCAAAAGTAATCTAGATATCTGTGGTTACACTAGAAATGCAGATTTGTACTTTTCCAGACAGCATAATCATTTTGCTCACTTGAATCTTTACTTCCTGCTCTGTTAACTGGTATTATATCAGAGATGTGACTTCTTCCCTTTATGTGAAAATCATCCTATCTTCCAATTTATAGCACTGTCGTGGCCTTCCAGTTATCCATTAATCTGCCTTCTCATACTAAAATTATCCTGGAAAGTTATATACATGTATGTCTCACTATGCCCATTACTTATTTTCCCAAACTTTTCCTATTACAGTTTATTGTTCCTTGGTGAATATATTTTGGATCCTGTTGAATATGCATGTATATGTATGTATGAATATATATGTATAGTCTTGAAACTTTATTGAATAATTTATTTATGCTTTAATTTCAGTTGTATATTTTTATGTAGTCTTTATACTTACATGCCTTTAACATATATATGTGTGTATCCATATATGTGCATGTGTATAAACTCTTTTATCATCTGGACCAGAAAAGTCAGTTTGAAACTTTTTCTAGGCCTCTGAATTTAGAGGCAAACTCCGTAAATCCTCAATCTTATGTTTTAACATTAATGATCTCCAATGTCAAATGGGAATTGCTGATAAATTAAAGACAAACTAACATAATATTCTGCTGTGTCAGAATAAAAAATAAAAATACTATGTTGCTTTGCTATTTGAAACTCTCCTAACGCTTCAGAATATCCTGGCATTTAAGGTTTAAGTTTTGGGAAAAAGGAATAAGAAGTACTTGAACATATTGTTCAAAAAACCAACTGCAGGCAGCAAGATGAAACAAGCAGTGCATCCTGCTTGTTCTATAAATCACCCTGACGTGCATGGAGTCAAAACCTGGGTAGGAATCCTTTTGGCCATAAGGAATTTCACCTGCAGTGAATGTATCGAAGGACCTGATAACTAGGTATTGAATCAAATCCCACGGAAAGACTAAAGTTGGAAATAGGGGTTGAATGCATTGCACAGTGTAGGAAAAAGTCTTCTCCAAAAGTTGTTGTTGGGCAACAACATGCTGCCTGCATGTGACCCAGAGCATACCCATCTCACTGCCACTGCAACTTTGTTTTTTAACATGGCAGTTTGTCCTCCAGGTTCAGAGTGGGGCTGCTCCAGAATGGGCACTGTTCTCTGGAACCACAGTCTCTTGTGCATCATCAGTCCATGGATGATACTGGGCCTGAAAGGATACCATCAGTTTTACTGGAAGTCACTCTTTGGAAGTTTCCACAATACAAATGGTGTTAGGGCCTTATCTCCACTATAAATTTTAAATTTTGTCAATACTGATTCTACTAAGTTTCAAAAGTTTCAAAAGAAGGAGTATACAGTGAACACAGCAGCTTTCCAGCAGTGTTTCTGTTTTTGTTTTTGTTTTTAATCCTTAGATTAAAAGCAGAAAGAATTGTGGGTTTCATTTGTGTTTTCTCTTGCTTTGGCATTAAAAGTTTCTGAAGGATCTTCCATATGCTTTTGTAATTACTATAAATCACATAAAATGATGTTCACTGAAGATTGATATGTAAATCTTTGTGCTCTTGAAACTGATTTTTTTTATATGTAGTATGAAATAAGTAATACACATATGAATAAGTAATTGTTGCTTGATGCCACTGGCTAGTTTGTAATTGTCATATGATTAGTGCTGAGAAACTTAATTTAAATCTGGGTACCTGTATTTAGGATTGCAACTTGCAACACAAGCTTACGTGGGATTTCTGTTAGTTTTTGTCTTTGCTGAGCTCCTTTGTTTCACCAAATGAATTAAACATGTAAATTTTATTTTGTTTTATTTTTTATTTTATTTTATTTTATTATTTTCCCTCAGAACTCTGAAGAATAACATTAAGATCTAACCCTGGGAAATTACTAGAGATAAATAACTTAAACTTTGGTACACCAAACATAGTAAAATCAAGATTAAAAAAGTCCAGAATTGTCAAAGATCTAGAATGCATGACCTACCAGACCAAATAAAAAGTAAAAGGAAAAAAATAATTTGTTGTCTGTTGGGGAAAAGTAAGTAACTTAGATTGCAGCAAAGAGTCAGATTAGATATTAAGAACAATATTTTGAAAGTAGAACCTGTCACCATGAAAGACAGTAGCAACCCTGTGACATTATAAGGCACACACTCGGCACATATCTCAAGATTATCATGGGTTAATATATTTGTTATGACTCCATTAAAATAAATTTCCTGTTAGCTTATCACAATAGTGCCACAGTACAATCCAAAAGCTCATGCTGGGCAAATGTTTTTCAGCACTACCAAATAATTCATAATTTAAATGGGTAACACAGATGTGGAAGAGCAGAAAGAACTGTAAAATATAGTTGGAAGTAAAGAAATTATTTGAAAAAAAAAATGTATCTTTTAAAAGCAGCTCTGTCCATTTTGGTCTCCTGAAAAATGTGATTGTCAAAATTCTTAGTGTCTTAAAATATGCATCTGTATGATCTCAATATGTATCTCATTGTTTGGCATTCACATAGCATCTTGGCTGGTGTTTCTGAACATTTTTATGAAATGTTGCACTTTATATGCAACAAAGTGAATAGCAATAAATCATAAAATAAATACTTTATCAAGTAATTAAAATCACAAGAATTAGAGTTTGAGGTTTGTCTGAGTAACACTCCATAACCTCAGGTGTGTGCCTGAAGGTTGTGCAGAAGTCTTAGGTGAAACCTTTCATGGAGAATGAAAGCCTTATGACATCTTGCCTTATGTCACTCTTGAAAGCAGAATATAACTATTCAGTTGTTTTGTGCTTTCATTGGCTTTAAATAAGTTTATATTTTTAAAGTATTCATCACTTTCTTACCAAGACACTCAATTCTTTCAAAAAGTCACCATATTAGGAGTATCAAGTTCTCAAATAATATAAGTGGACATGGATGTCATTTGATTTAGAAAACTATGTGAGATTTCACCCATTTTGGAGCCTTCCTTATATTTTCAGAATTTCTAAGGAACTGCAAAGGGTTTAAGTGAGTATTGTGATTACCTGATATGAAAGTTTAAAAAATACTAAAAAGACATGATTGTGATGTTGGCTTTTCATAATCATCAATAAAAAATAGGTGGTCAATTGCCTTAATGTCATTTTACTGCAATCAATAGTGCCATGGCTCACAAAAAATGGCATGTGACACCTGTCAGGTTATGTTGATGTTGATGTGCAGAGGCACCTACATGAGAGGGAACAAGAAAGTATTAGCATAACATTTCTAACACATATTCGACTTTGGAAATTTACAGCTGAAGTATGTGGGTCACAGTCACTTTATTTCATAATGTTTTACATTTCCTCAAGATGTTTGGAAGTTATATACATTCCTCAAATCAGTCGTTTTAATATATTTGACAGTCTCAAAGCTGCTGTGGATGGAGCAACATTTAACAGTGCAATGTGCAATTGCATATTCATAATACAAAATCTAAAGTATTATAATTTCAGTTTATTCATGTCTGTGAGAACATGGCAGGTGAAAGATGGATAGAGGAGGTTAAGTGATGTTCTTGTAGATTTGCTATGATGTGTAAGATAAAAGAGACCCATTAAATTATATATCTTATTTATGGAGAAGCAGAAGTAGCCCCTATGGATAGTCAAATACCACATGAAATATCACCAAGCATAGTAATGTATTCTTGCTAATAGTTCCATTGTTTATCTGGGACCAAGCTGTAAAACAGAAACTCAAAAAATATTTAATGTGTCTGTATATTTTGAAGGCATATTCTGTTATGTTTTGCTTGCTTTTTGTTTGTTTATGTATTTGTTTTGTTTTGTGCTTTTTATTCTTGGTGGTGGTGGTTGGGCTTTTTTTTTTTTTTTTTTTTTCTTTTTGGATTAAAGTAGCATCTTTTAATTACATTTATCCGTGACTCAAATAATTTTAAAGTTAACATATAAAAAACACTTTTTTGTCAGCCTTTAAGTTTGTAGTTAATTAAATATCTTTTGGACTATGAATTAAGTTTGCAATGCATTTATGTTTTGATATTTTTTATTCCTTTAATGAAAACATTAAAAATGTTAGTTTAAACTCTGTCCACAATTGAAAGCACTTTACAGCATAAAAGCACAGCATGTCACAGCTGACAATATTAATACTCTTTAGTTTCAGATCAACAGTTTGACCACTCAGAATTTGCCCCACTTGCCTTTCCTGAAAGTAAATCTTAGTATAACAAAATATATATATTTGGGCAGTGCATATTTGGGCAGTTCATATTTGGGCAATGCAGAGAAGGGCTGCATTGCTTATGTCATCAGCAAGTACAAAAGGAGACTTTAATTTCTAAAATGATTTATCCAGTATGTTTAATTAGAAAGAAAAACTGAGTCAAGTAGGGCTAATCAGAAAAATAACCTATTCACAACATAAAGCATAAATCACAAGTGCTTAATGAAGAAAAATGTTCATTTTTGGTATTTATTGACCAAACAGCTATTGGCTTTAGTTTATTGATTTTGGTTTATTTTAATTTTTATATAGAAAATGTATTTTAATATCAGAAATGACTGAAACAACCTTTGCAATTTCTTAAGGGATCAAGAATCTGGTCTAAAATAATCATGGGTTAAGAAGAAAATGCCATAAAAATTAGAATTTATATAGGAAACCATGCAGTTATTTCATAATCATCTATGTGCAGAAGCAAATACAGTCCCAACTTTTGTAATTGGGCTACACAGAAAACATGTACAGCACTTGGTAATACTTGGTAATAGGGGAGGTCTCCTATCAGGTAAAACCACACTGGTTCATGTAATATGGATTTCTCACTCCATCTCTTCTGACAAAGACAGAACCCTAGAATCTTGGTTGTATCAGTAAAATAATTCTGACATTTTTATGCATTATTAGATGCAGTCAAAAATAGAAAATGGTTTATTATTTGTCCCCTGATTTCCTAATTTCTTTTGGAATTCTGGTGAAAAAGTGGCATCAGACAATAAAGCCTATATATTACAAAATATTGGACTTGATGACATTAGATATTTAACTTTTATGGGCTTATAGATTAATGAGTGCATAGATTTTTATTCCTCTGCTTCCAAGCAATAAGAGGTCAAATACTTTTACCAAATCAGTCTACAATGAATATGTAAAAAATAAGTATAAACTTATATGAGTTTAACCTTAGTGTTTATCTTATCCCTAAATATTTTTGTATAAATTCACATGAACATTTTGGCATAACACAGTTATAATAATTTACTGATTTCAGTGTCCTTCACTTCTGTTGTTTCATAATTTTATTAGTGTTAAACATTCAAAACTTCAAAAATACCAGATATATTTGTGAGTCTAAGTATGAGTTGTTGCAAGAGCAAATCAAAGGGATTGCTCTTATGTTAACTCAATGTACAATGTGAGAAAACAGATCAAATCAAGGACATGGGGTCTGATTCTAGTCTTACAAATTAGTTTATCAGCTGAAATCAGCATTATTGATGTAGTTCATTTCTATGTCTCTTCTGCAGATGACAGTGTTCTGTCTACAGTGAAAATTAAAGTTTCAAATACATAATGTTCAGCTTTTCCACTCCCACTTTTTTAAAAGCTGGCTTTAAAATTTGGGTAGACAAGCTTACACGGCTTTCATTGTTGACTGAATAAAATATATATTTTTTAAAAAAATCACTTGATTGAAGAGGTTTTTCAAGAGCATGTTTCCTTTTTTCCCTTTCAGAAATTATTGCCTGCCAAACTTTACCTGGCTGATAGTCACAGAAGTCTATAATAGTAGTTTGATCTCTAACACATGAGGCTTTAGTCTGGTAGTATGCTTTAGCCCTACCTTCAGTGTCAGTCCCGATGATGAGTTTGCCACTGCATTTACATGATTCTATCTGTAGAACTGCTACACTTTGACTCAGCTTTCAGGCTTTTCCCTGATTTTGAATGAGGGAAATTCAGATACTTATAATTTCCCTGTTCTTTTTCATGCCTAATACCTTTGTCTGTGGAATTCTCCTGTGATTTTTTTTTTTTTTTTTTCAGAAGGTTAGAAAGAAATAATTCCTGTGGGTCTTTAATCCTATTTCTTGCTGCTATAGAGAATAGAGCATTTTTTATGAGCTTTTCGAGTGAATGGTTTACAGAAGGGAGAGTATAGACAGGTAGGTAACTCATTCATACTACTGATCAGGCTGTTCCATAGTGGGGAAAAAAAAGAGGACAATTATACTAATACATCCAAACATTACTTTATTGTATTTCTTATTTTGTTTAACCTCTATAAAATATTTATGTATCCTCTGGATCCAGAAAAACAAGGAAACAAACAAATAAACAAAAACCTTCAAATGCATACTTATATAAAATCTTTATCTCTTTGTCTGGAGAAAAAAAAAAAAAAAAAAAACACTCCCAAGAAGAAATGATAAATTCACTTTGTTTACCTGCAAATTCTCCACATACAAATATATGTAAATCTTTTTTTTTCCATCTGCAATTTTATATGTCACTACATAAAGCTAGCATAATGAATAGAGTAGAATATTCATGAATGCTTGAATTACTTGGGCACCTTCCTGAAACTGCTTTATGCGGATCTACAGTAAAAATAGTGGTGTCATAAACCCTGTGAAAAAAATAAATAAATAAATAAAATCACTGTTTGTTAAACTCATTGCTTGAAAAAAATGCTTTCTTTTCTAACCTAATTGGAATCCTGGTGAACCACTGGAAGGTACAAACTCTCAGCAGTAAATTTCAGCTGAATCTTTCAAAAAATTTTCTGCTTCTGTAGCAGGGTATTCCCAATCAGGTACTCATTTATTTAAAAAATAAAAATTTAAAAAAATGGTGGAACTGGAAGGCTATTTTTCTCTCTTCTCTGTATTTAAAGCCTTCCAATAATATTTCTGTTTTGCCACTACTTAAATTTTATTGCATACATGGCGTCTGCTGGCAAGTTGCATTGAAACTGCGAGACACCAGAAGGGAAGCAGACCTTCTTTAGTGTCTGAAACCTAGCTCCAAATGCCTGTGCAAACATCCCATTGTACACACAGAGTCCCTGGTGAGAAACCCAGCACCAAGAGAGAGTCCTTCCCTCTGCAAGGTTTTGTGGGGAAATTTATGAGCCTGTCATTCTATCAGTTGAAAGGGTTTCCGTTTTCGGCCTAATGCTGTGAGTTTAATATCTGAAGTTTTGGAAGGGAAGTGATTTGTTTCATTTTGCTTAGGCCTTCATGTGGCTGAATAATATTTCAGTAATCCCCAGTATCCATAGTTACAGTACTTTCCCACTGACACAGCAACACTTCCTGATAAAATTTCCCCATAACTCAGCCAGCAAGTTTGTCTTAACTCCAGCTTCTGTTTCTCCAGTTAAAGCTAATTACACTTATACAAAACTGGGCTTTCCACTTCCTCTTTTTCTTGGGGTGCCCCATTGCCAAGAAGATCTATATCTGCCAGGAAAAAAAAAAAAAAAAAAAAAAACTGAAAGTTGGTGCCAATTAACAAAACAAATATGTTGTAACTTAATGAGTAACCAGCAGGCCAAACCTGGTCTCACTCAACAGAAAGGTGGTGTAAGAGTAAATTAAGGGCACCACTTATCCACTGGCAGAATGGGAGGGCATATTGTTTTACCAGGGAATGCATTCTGCTTTGTTTTACTGAGTAAGACCATGCACTTTCTCCCCTTCAGACCCTGTCCACGGTGCCTAATTAATTCACATCAATTTTGAAAGAATACATGATTATCTGTCCTAAGGCTAAGCAGTAGCATATTGAGTCACACACTAGAAGGCCTGGTTTGGGCACTGGCTCAGGATGGCAGGAGCCATGCCAACATAAGAAACTAAATTGGTTGCAGGGCAGGGGGTGGGGGGCTTGCCAACTAACTGCCTCGTCTCGTGGCACCATCTGCCAATTTGTAGACTGATGTTGGCATCAGATCTGAAAGAGCCACTTATCCACTTGTACAGCTACAGGCCACAAGAGTGAAAGGAGAAATGTTTAAAAATAAGGAGGAAGTTGACAAAAAAAGCACATCTCGTCTAGCACAATGCCTGTCAGGTTGTGGTCTACAATACTTTATCATCAGATAAGAGTCTTTCTTCAGAAATAAATGAATTTATGATTATCACATCGTTATTTCTCTGATTGCAATGAACTTATTGTTAAAGCTCCCAGATCTAACAGATGTAAAGAGTTACCTATATTGTACATATAATGGCACATACAATACTAAAATCCCTTAACTCTTCTACTGTGTGAGGTAGTTTCCAAAATCTAAAATGAATTCTTAGTGATACAATCTACTTTGTGTCTTTGGAAATAGTCAGATAAGTATAAATGCATTTTAAAAGTTGCAAATTAATTTTAGAGCTACCTCAGATTTAACCTGGATAAGAACTGGACAGCTCATGAAGGACGTTGTATTCTTTGAAACCATTCCTTCTTTTATGGTATATATCAGTTCAGCATTATGTCAACAGGGTCCTATTAGCCTGCACATGACCAGAAATCCTTCATCTTTTCTCATCTAGATAGAAAATTGAACTGAAGATACTTAGATGTCTATTTATGTACAATAATCCATATTACAGGTTTAACTGAACCCTATGGTAGTGAGAGAACCATACATACTGACTTTAAATATAGGAGAATCTACTATTAAGGAGAAGAGGTACTCACAAAGTTTAGATGGTCCATTTATTTACAGGCATGGTTCTGATCGAGATTTCATCTACAAAGCTTTTAATAAATTTTGTTCTAGAAATCTTAGATACCATTTTTCCCTTTGTAGCCCATGTGGAAAAAAAGTTGACAAAAGAGGGGAAACCACTAGAGTGAAAAGAGAGATGGTAGGAGTCCAGAACAAAGTAACATCAGAGAAAACTTATTTGCTTGCAAATGTTTAGTGCAAAAGGTCAATATAAGTCCTGTTCAACTTTTTCGGAACACTGTGCAAGATGTATTCGTTCTCATAAATATAGTAGCTTGAGACTATATTTAAGGGCCACCTCTCTAATACTTTTCCCTGAAAAATAAATAAATAAACAACAACAACAAAGCAATTATGAAATCTAACGTGAAAGAGATGGAAGTCTTTCTTTTTTTGCTTCCCCTTTCCTGAAAAAATACCATGCTTTTACATAATTATATTTCTTAGCTTTGATTACTAAAATGTCCTGGTGACTGTTGCACTCTCAGTAGGTAAGCTCCATTTCTCCCTTCCAGTGTGCACTTGCAGGACTGCTTAAGTAGCAGCTCCAGTTACATGAGGATCCCTCCAAGAAAAGGGAAGACTTTCTTAGTGTAGAGACAGTGTGTGTGTTCTGCACCAGTCCATGATGGAAAACTATACATCTCATATTTCTAGTTGACACCTTACTCATAAATTGGCCCCTAGAGGCTGTTGGTAACTGTCTTAAATTAAAGCAGCCTAGAGCAAAGTGCCTGAGGCTGCTTCAGTTTCCACCCTAACTGATCTGATGCTAGGAGGGTCCTAACACTACAGAAAAACAAAACCACCTTTGTACAATTGCCACCCTGCAGTGAGTACTGAAATGAGCACTCAAAACTCAGTGAAGAATTTTGGAAAATAGATAAGACATAAGCATCCAGAGTGATGTTTATAGTCCGTTTTGTGGTGGCATTATTTATATATTTATTCTATGATTGCTACATAATAATATAACTTCTGAAGCACAGAAACGGGTAAATACTTCGGACACTTGAGGTTCTACCGTCTGCACAGTTCACTTGTATTGTATTTTGTGTATGTTCTATCATGAGTAGATGTCAAGTATATTATTTATTAATTAGTAACATTTTTTTCTATGCTTTATGCTCTATTTTATCTGCACACATTTACTCTGCTGGTTAGAGCTTGTAGGCATCTGTAGGGTCCTAGGAGAACTGACATCTTCTTCCCAGGGTGTTACATTAAACCTATTAAATTATTTTTAAAAGACGTTCAAAAATGGTATAGATCATGGTGGAAAAAAAGACTGCAGTCTCTTTAATATTAAATGATATGGATTAATATTTAATGAAGTAAAAGATACATCGTGGTTTATGTTTCTACATACAAGAAAATGGGTGATGTTAATATGTACTGAGTTACCTAGAAAAAAGTCAAAGTGATAAAAAGTACAACAGTACACTGTGGTGAAATATTGTAACTTTTATCTATCAAGTACAGGAGACCTTGTTGCTAAATCTAGTAGAAAAAATAATTATTTTATTAACAATAATAATAATAATAATTTTCAGATTTACACAAAAGGGTGAAGAACACAAAGAAACATCTCTGCATTTGGTTAGAAGTATCCATCACTGAGGTGACAGGACCAAAACAATAATGCAATGTAGACCATTTATTTTAGAGAACATGAGAAAGTTATGCAGGTGAAAATTCTTACAATTAAGAGATGGGGAAGTTCTGTTATGTGATTGTTTTGTTGAACAGTGTTCAGCAGGAAAATCTTATTGTCAAGATTTTTATCTCAACATTCAAAACACATGACGCTAAAATCAGAAGAACAAATGGAAAGTCAGGTGGAAAACAGAAATGTGAAAACAAACAGGTTAGGGAATAATGAAAGTGAATGTGAACCAAGAAGACCGGAAGAAACTTAGTGTAAGCAGTTGCACCCTTCACACAGCTCTTTTGCATCTACCAATTGCAGCACATATGGTCCTTTAGCAGAGGGTCTCGGAACAGCGGGTTAGTTTACATACCATATGTATGCAATTGGTAGGCACAACGGGGTTGCGTTAAGGTTATTGCATCTGCCCTAATTCGGAATTCCCTTGTATTTTTAGGTTTATGTCGGACAGTAATGTTATTTTAACAGCTTTTGTGTTAAATTTCACATGTTTTTTTAAACAACATTATAGCTTCCTTTATTTTCTTTTTATTAATTTTGACTTTGTAATAGGGTCTCTGGAGACTTAAAATTGAAACACATTGTAGAATGATTGCTGTTAGAAGTTCCATACTCCCATGAATGATTATCAGCTAAACCCCGTGCTGTCTGGCTGGTGTATCTATTTAATTGAACCATTAGTATTTTGCATCTCCTGTATTTTCAGGATTTTCACACATTCCACAGATGTGTGCGATCTGTGGAATAATTACAGAAAAACTCTAGGAAATACTTTTTTTTTTTTTTTTTTTCTTCCTCTGACTCTCTGTCAGAAATGGTTTGCCTATGAGAGTTCAGTAATATGAAAACATACAATTTTTATTGGACAGTGTGGTCACTGAGTACACCTACTTTGTGAATGGATACTTAAACCCTAACAGTCAAGCTGGATAAGATATAAACCTTGCAAACAGGTTTGATATTTTACAATAACAACAAAAACTCCACCAGTACTATTACCTAAATTATTAATGACAAATGTTCTTATGCTATACTTAGGAAAAGGTACTTAAGAGATATGGACAACAGTAAAATGTATTTTTATGAAACTTTCATAACATTGTGAAGGAATTTGCACTATTATTAATATTTTGTAATTCATGTAAGGGAAATTCAATGAGCTGGAAAGAAGAGTTTAATGGTCTCCAAGGTATATACAAATTTTCTGCTAACACTATGTCTGTTGCTTCAGTTAATTTTGTTTTTATCTGCAGTATGTTATACACCACCACACACAGGAGACAGAGTGCACTAATATGAGGGCTGTAAGGTGAAGTATACTTCAGACAATAACTTGTAGCAGTTACTGGAACAGTTTAAGCATTGGTTTGCCTCTAACTTCCTTGTGCCAGGATTAATAGTGTCTGGCAATTGCATCAATACAGTGAAAGCAACAGGAGAAAGCAAAAACATTCTCATAACATATTTCAAACATAGCTGAAACTCTTTTGTAAATGTCTTTTATGGTAGACAAACGGTGGAAAATTATTATCCTTACAATGAAAAGCTGTGGTTACTTCACTTTCCTTCCAAAGAGAGTGAATTCCTGCAAAGTTTGATGAAGACCAATAGTTCAGTTTATTTTTTAAAAGAGAAAGGAAAGAAACAATCAGGCAGCGAAATTCCATAACAACAGGCTAGAAAGCTACTGGAGTCAGGAAAAATGCAGGTGAAAAACACTCTTGAGGACATACAACAGCATATGTAGAAAGCACTGGAACTTTGCTGCTAATCAGGTCATCTGTTCTTCTGATATTGCAGTCTATGCAAAGGTCCCTTTCCTACAAAGCATACTTTCTCACATTCGTACGTAGAGGAAAGCAGGTAGAAGTTTGATTACTTAAATTATAGCTACACTTACAGTGCATATAAGCATCACCAACAGACCTAGATATTTTATATTAATCCAGACATTACATAAATTTACATCAAAGGCAAAATGCAATTATCTAGGATGTAAGTTGTAATTTTTCTGTAAAATCTGACAACAAAAGCCTATGTAAGAGTGAGCTTTCTCACTCTTACATAGGGTGAGAAAGCATTCCTAAGTGTGGGGAGAAAAAATAAATCTCAGAAAATCCATGAGGATTATATTTTAAGGTTAAATGGAAGTATCTTTAGTGTGGAGAAGCGAAAAATTTCAAAAATTTTGAAAACTTTATAGCTCAAAGACTTACACAGTAGTTCTGTAGAATACTGGATACACCAATGTTTAAACATACATCTGAAAGGCAACAAGTTTTGCATATGATTTCATTCATCAGAAACAGCTCCTAAAATTTACTAGCAGGAAAGGACTAAGTCACTTTGATTTTGTCTGTTAAAACCATTCAAAATTGGAACTGCTCTGGAACAGATGATATTTCATATGGTAAAATGAACAATGAAGACTAAGGGAATAAGTGTTTTGTAACCTATTAGGCAGTAAAATTAAAACATGTTAATCTCATAAAATTGAGTTGGCTCTTCAAGTCCCTACCAAATACTGCATCTCTGAGACGTACTCTGCCTACATACCAGTCACTTGGTAACTTGGGAAATTCTACCTCATTTATTACCCACTTTACTGCAAAAGCCTAGAGATCTTCAACATATTAAAACAGGTTTGATCATTAGAGTAGAGGCTTTGAGACCTATTGCTACAAGAAATTAGTCCTGAATAGTGGAATAATAGACAGAAAAATCAAATAACTGGTGCCACGGTTTTGAAACAAGGCCTAGATCATCTTGGAACTGCCATAGTATGGATGAGTCCTTGCTATGGCTGTCCCTTAGCATTATGTACTTAAGTGCATTGTAACCACAGAAGGTTACACAGGTAACAGCCATATATTGCAAAGAGAGGAACCTGAATGCGTTCCTTTTAATTCAAAACTGATGTTCCTTACTCCAGAACTTTTTATCATCACAATTAGGAAGATCCTGTAGTTATAAATCACAGAATGGCTGTTGTTGGAAGGCACCTCTGAAGATCATTTAGTTCAACCCCCTGCCAAGCAGGACCACCTAGAGCACATTTTGCAGGATGGCACCCAGACAGGTTTTTGAATATATCCAGAGAAGAAGACACACAAACTTTACAACCTGTTCCAGTGCTCTGTTACCCTCATGGTCATGAAGTTTTTCATCATATTTAGATGGAACTTCCTGTGTTCCAGTCTGTGCCTGTTGCATCTCATCCTGTCACTGGCCACTGCCATAAAGAATCTGGCCCCATCATTGTGATAATCTCCAGTCAAGAACATTCTGTTCTTATTGCTGCTTCTGATGAAGCTAAGTAGTTGCCAGGCGTAAGTCTTCAATATTATAAGTATTCAAAACTATTCTTTATTACCAAATTCATTGAAAAATTGTGATGTTCCTTCCAGATTACAACTTCTGTCTTTTTTATTTTATTTTATTTTATTTTATTTTATTTTATTTTATTTTATTTTATTTTATTTTATTTTATTTTATTTTTATTTTATTTTATTTTATTTTATTTTATTTTATTTTATTTTATTTTATTTTATTTTATTTTATTTTATCTCTTCCTTTGTGCTACCCAAAGAAAGGAACACATTGATCGGAATACTTTCATGCTAAGGAAATTTCATGATAGATTATTGATCTAGAAATTCTTTTCTTTAGAATCCTTTTATGATTTCTCCAGTATTTTATTTTTTTATTTTTTAAATAGCTTAGTCAGTCTCTTCAGAATTTGCTAAACTTTCTTGCAAATATGTTCTGAATATGTTCTGAGCTATAGAACACTGTAGATAACTGAAATAGTTTTCTTAAGCCATTAGTTTTTGTAGCATGGTCTAAAATTACTTCATGAAGTCTTTCAAATTAACTACTTTCAATATTTTTTAACCATCCCTTTGTGCAACTGTTTTTTAATGCTTCATAATTAACAAGATCTTTTTAGCCAGAGTGTAAAGGACACTCAGTGAGAAGTGTTTTCATTTACTCGAGATTAATTTTGCCACCAATGTTTTTTCCTCCCTGCATTTGGAATATATACCAAGGTAAAAGGTTTTGCACAAGACCCTTCATATTAAGTAATATTAAATCGCCAATTTGGTGGGCAAAGCAGAACAGAAGGCTTCTGTCTGCTACTGCAAATAAGCAGAGGTGAGAATCCCTGGTGGATGAGCTGGGAGAGGGGCCATGGGATTCATTTTTATTCACTCCAGTAATATTTTACAGGCTGGAAAATTTAGCCAAGCTAGGTCTGCACTCAAACATTTGGGTTCAAGTGGGAGTGAGTAGAGTTTGCCCCTCCACTTCTGCGTGCTGCCTTGCCACATGATCACTGGAGTGATTTTCAGCCAAGTTTAAGTCCTCATCTAGAGAAAGAATTCTGCTCAATCAAGAAAGTTCAGCATGTGCCTAAACTGAGCTGAACATAATGTGAGTTTAAATTCTTTACTGATAAGGGGTCCTGATGGGAATTTGCAAGACAGAACTGGATAGTGGCAGCAGTTGTGAGCAGTAAAATGAATACCCCAGGAGAGATGCAGACATATCTTTGGAGCTTGTATTTTCTGTGCTAGAATATAGACATAGTCATTTATTTTTTTTTAAGATCTATTAAAACAATGTAAAACTGTTTCACTTAAAATGAGATCTTACACTCTATTAGTAAAAGATAAAAGATATCAGTGTCACACTGCCAAGCATTACCAGCCACTGCCAAGCATTAACAGCTTTCAGAAACCTGTGTTCAAAGAGATGGCCCATGTTGGTTACTCTCTGGATACTGTAGTAAAAAGATCTGACCTGACTGCTTATAAAGTTTTACTTGCTCTTCATTGACCAATGGAGTGTATGTCAAAACTTCTCCACTCCTGAAGTGAACTCAAAGATAAACATTTTTTTGCTTGTGGATGCAATGACAACCACAATGTGGTACTGGCTTATCACCAAAGTGCCCAGGCACTATGGCATGATATCATAATAATTATATTATTACAAAAAAGCTACATAACCAAAGGTCAGTCCTAAAAGAGGCTGCTAAGCTGCCATCACATTACATGGTCTGGCAATAGGTTCATGGCTCCTGGATTTATCTCAAAGAAATCCTAAGCTGAAATTTCATGCAGTACAAAATATTCTACAGCTGCTGCATACGTTGGACTTAGATACATTGTGCAACACAATACAAATATACAGTTAAAATACAGTTTAATCTATGTGTTCCATATATATTTATCTGCATTTTGTAGGTATGATGCATCCTGAATCAGTCTGCCAAATAGTTAGATATCTTAGACTATAAAACTAAGCACAGTGTGAATAGGCAGAAATTTATGGGAGGGAATAAAGGTCCTATAGTTACCTTGAAAAGCTTATACCTGTAACTGTACCCATAATAGGGGTAAAAAAGTTACACTTTCCTGGTGTGAACCATTGGGCAATGTCAAACATTTCTTACAGCAACTGCAGATCTAACTGTCCACAATGCCTGCACATGTGTAAAACTCGCAAAGAAACAAAGGTATATCTGTTGCTTTCTCAGGTATCTGTTATTGAAGAATGTTATTTATTAATTTCCCAAATAATTTGTTATCTTTCAGATTTGTTTTTTAAAATAGCCCATTTTAACTTACAGCTCTTATTTACATTTTAAGTTCCTACTTTGGAGCTCTTTTTATTATTTTTATTTTTATTATTTTTATTATTTTCCTGTTTAGAATTTTTGTCTTACTTCCCAGCACACATTTAGCTTTTGGCAGATTGAAAGGTGTCTCTGTCAGGAAACATCATCTGAGGGAACACAAGATACTTCACAGCACAAAAAAAAAGGTGTGGTGGTGTGGTGGAGGAGAAGAAAAAACATCAGAAGCATTGCAAAAATACCTTATTGTTTTGTGTTCTACAGCTTTAAAACTTTTCAGCAGCTTTGAGCCATTAAAAAGTGTAACTTGCTGACAAATCTTTACATGGAATGTCAGCTTTGTGTGATTTGAAACAGCTGAGATAATAACTCCCAAAAGAGAAGATTATAGGACTGAAAGTAATATAAGCATGTGTGTAGCAGTGCCTCTGTATTAAGGATATATTGGTGGAATAGCTAACCTTTTATTCTTATATACAAATGTAATATGTATCTTTTTTCTACTCTTTTGCTTCCTGGAAAAGTTTGGAGAAAAACAGTTCCTTCTTAAGAGTTTATTTGCTCCTACTATTTTTTCCTTACCTGAATTGAAAATGTTGCTTTGGCACTGTCATCTCTTTTATTTTGACCCGGCTGCTATTGTAAAATGTGGTTTTAGTAAACAAAGATATTGTTTTCAAGGTAATGTCCTTTACTATAAAGAAAACAAGACAAATAAAAAGATGGAATAGAAGTAGTGCTGTGTTTTCTGAGAATGTTTTTTAAAGTTTGCCATGAGGTGTCAGCAGCTCTTTAATTTTCAGAAGCTTTTTCTGACATTGGGATCTCATAGCAATTTACACAGCAACTTTCTCTTACTCTTTCAATAGGGTTGGAATATTTTCAGAAAATAAAGATTTCTATTTAAAAACTCCCTGGATGTTTCTATACAACTAACACAGATGAGTTTGTCCATTTTTTACAACTACATCTATGCATTCAAATGAGACATTAAATAAATGCAAAATAAATGCCTAATATTATACTTCTAACTTTATCTTAGTTTACCTTATATCTAGCATGTACACTATATCTCTTAAGTTCACTGGTGTATCATTTCTGTGAAAATGTAAATGCCATAATATTATGAAACTTGGATAATATTCATCAAAGGTTGCTTGGAAATAAAATGCTTTAAAATTTTAGAAAACTTTGTGAGCTTTAAGGTTAGTATGTTAGATTTCTGTGCTAATACTGTATCATCAGATTTCCCCAGGTGGCAATGTGTATTAAGAAATGGATGCCTATGTCTGGAAATGCTGTTCCTGCCTGTTTTATTTTCCCAAGTTAATGTATTTGATGAATACAATTTTAGTCTCAGGTTTAAGAATATCTTCACGAGTAAAGAAGAAATGGAGAAAGACCATGACAACTGTGTTTATTAATATAGTAGAATCTGGAGAAAGCTAAAACTCTAACCAGCCTTAAGAGATTGAATCAAAGCCTATATTCAGGTGAATGAGCTACCACTACCTAACACTGTATCATCACTGTATCTTGAATATATTGAAGTGGATGTTTACCCAGACTCTGGCTCTGGTAATCTGGTCTTGAAAAGTACTATTCCAAAATGAAATTTTATTGCAGAATTGAATACATTTCTGCAACAAAACACTGCAAAATCATTGGAAAAGTAATAAAAATAACTATAATAATAAAAAATAATAATAAATCCTGCCATTTTGTTTTCAGATGTTAGGGCTTATCCTTTCTGCTAAACTGAGAGTGTCTCAGCAATAGACCTCGCAGTGGTACTATTCCATTGATCTAGATGAAAAGTGAAAATGCTCTATAAGCTTGAACTCTTAACATTTAAGATAATCATTATAGGAGCACTGACTCTTCATGGTAGTCTGGACCTGCACTCACACCTGGAGATTTCACTGTAAAGACTACAGAGAAAATAGTAGGGGTTAGCCTGACCACCAAGTTTTTATTCTGAATGACATCTGATGGGAGTCAAGACATGGAATGTGGACAGAAAATACAGAAGTATTTTTAATCATTTTTATTTATCTTGAACACATGAGACAAAGGAAGGTGTGAGAAGGATATGGCCTGAGCTGGCTATTTGGTATTACCATCTAGCATGTGTGGAAAGTAATTTAAGATCAATAGGTCATGCTTCACTTTGAAGTTCAGATACTGCCACATCTTTTTGAAGACATAATTCTGCAAAGTGCTGAGCACCCTGGCTGCAAGCCAGGAAAACACATAAACACATGTTTAACTCTAATCATAGGACTAGGCCCCTTGTGTTAAAGTTGACATGTGCTGAAGTGCTAGTCTGGATCAGTGCCAGAAGGTTCAGCATCCTTCAGGATTGATTCCTCAGCCAATAAACTAAAGGCTACAGCTTAACAGTAAGCCTTGGATTCTGTTTACATTTCCTGCTTGCATTTTAAAAATAAAACAGTGGTTGTTAAACACAAATAGTCCTTGTTTCTTTGAGAAAATTGACATAGATAGAAGCACAAAAGTGCATTTTAATAGGCAATGAACGGGATACTCAGTTCATTTGGCTGCATACAAATTCCTAGTATCCCAAATAATTTTTAATGATCAGAATATTCAGGATATTTTAATGACACCAAATATTCAGGATCTGTTTATGTGGCAAACAGAATTCATGTCTTCTGGAAGTGCCTTCTGCAGTAGTCTCAAGTGGCAGTGCTCTGTTCTGGGCTAGAAGGTCTTGGGCTGAAGTTCTACAACAGGACTTCAGCTCATTCTCACTGCTAAATGGGGGATGTTGCCATTCTAAATCAGCCAATTAGTTATCACAGCTTTCTTCTGATTTTGGCAGTGCATCAGGTAAAGCTAATGCAATTTTCCAAAAGTTGTGCTTTCTAATGGACCAAAATTCATGTCTGCATAAAAAGAGTTTTGCATGGCTGTAAATACAGCTGCTTGTATTGAGGTGAATAGTTATGAACTAGGCTTTCCTGTCTGAAGATTGTGGTGAAGGTAGAAGAAAATTCTGCAGATAACTGTGTAATACTAATCTCAGCTACAAGACTCTGGTGTTTTGTCTACAGATTCTCATCTTCCTTTCACCATCAACAAAATGTTCTGCAAAAGGTCTGCTGAGGCCAGCACTGGGGCAAGGCAAAAATGAACATAGCTAATTGTCCAATTAAATCACAATTAATAAATGAATTGATATATTTACAGATCTTGTTGATTTCTGTATGGAATTTATAGAAGCTTGTCTTAGATTTGCTTTTGCTACTATGATTATAGGAAAACTCTTTTTGAAAGGTTTTCTAAATAATTGGAAACTAACTCAAAGAAGGTTAAACATAAAATGCAAATGTTATTGAAGCAATTCTTAAAGCTTAACAAATTTACCCAAAATCTCAAATTGTTTTTTTTATTTTTTTATTTTTTTCTGGCACTGAATACACTGAAGTGCTAAGAGAAAAGCAATGCTAACTGACAGTAGGAAGTATCTAATTCCATGTAAAAATCTGTTCCTGCAAGATGTCTCTCTGTCAAACTCAATTTTACAAGCACAAAAGGATGACCTAGACCTTGAGACCATTAGGTATGTATCAGACAGAACCACAAGAACTTCCAGATGTTCCTGATCCAACTTTGTATGAACACGAGAATGAAGAGTTATTGCCTAAGTGGTAATACTTTTCTTTCTACTGTTTCCAAACATTATGAAAAGAATGATTGATTATTCTTGAAAATTTTTTTCTTTCAGAAAACCTATGGAAGTGCTAGCCAAGTACAGTAAAGCCATGTTGACTTTGGTTTGTTGATACTTAGCAAATGATAGTAAAAATAGGAAATACTGTTTTGTGTCTGAGACTTTAAATTCATACAAAAGTTCAGA
The DNA here is from genome assembly GCF_964035555.1 of Netta rufina. Taxonomy (NCBI): domain Eukaryota; kingdom Metazoa; phylum Chordata; class Aves; order Anseriformes; family Anatidae; genus Netta; species Netta rufina. The sequence goes on from NC_140128.1 coordinate 24,660,568, forward strand.
ATTTAGGGAAGCCGTCTTTTAGGGTCTCAGTCTTCTTCTGTATAAGGTAGATTTGCTTTTCTAGCTTAATCTGTTTCTGAAAGGGATTACAGGACTCTGCTACCCAACCATTTTGGTGGAAAGTGGTTGGAGATGTAGATTTATAATGACCTTTCCAGGCGCACTTTTTGGACTGTAAATTCTTGACAGTTCCCTTAATATGAATTATTAGCACCTCATCATATTTGGGTGTCTCACTCCCAGGTTCTATTAGAGTAAAAATACTGAACAATAGTTTGTCTCAATTCACCCTAGAGTCCTAGAAAATACATTACCTTGCAGTTAAGTCAGAGGCATATCCTTAAGGAATATGCTAAGAACGGCCAGTACTTTTGTATCTTCTACCCTTTGTCCTATTCCTCCATGGCTATGCCTGAAAAACACATGCTGTGTGTCCATGCTTAGAACATCTTTGCCGATACCAAGCTTCACTAGTAGAAGCACTTTCAGTGCTGATTTTTTTTTTTTTTTTTTAACAGGGAAGGAAAGCAGACTGAATCAAAGATGGAATTTGTAAACTGATTCCAATTAACTTGATCTGACTGTGTGAGGGAAGTTATTTTAGAACATTTCCTTTATTTTTCTTAAAAGAGTAGCCAAAAGGATCTTTTACAGGGATCTTTTTCGTCTTCTGTTTTTGTTTAGCTATCATCTGCTATCAAAGGTGTTCACACAGACCTGAACTATGAGTTGTGGCACTATGGTAAACTGCCTCCTTTGGAAGATTTTTAGAAGCCCTTCTTTGAGGGTTTGGCCTTTAGCCTATGAGGGTCAAAACACATTTGGTAGCTTATATTATTTGTCACCAGGGAGAGCCTAGGGTAAACCTAGAAGCACATTTCACTTCAGAATCCACATGATTAAAATTAAAATAGTATGTCTGGTATGTATACAGAAAAAAAAAGGGGGGGGGGGTCCCTTCTGTATCTTCAAGTAGATCCAGCAGGCAATTCATCATATCCAATATAAAGTATATAATATGTGTGTATACGTGTATGCATATGTCTGTATATACAAAGTATGGGCAAAACATCCATGAGGATAGATAAAATAATTAATATATTAGCCCAAGAGAATTTCTCCTATTTCTGTAAGATTAAACCATTATGCAATTGTCTTTGGACCTTGTGTAGCCAGCTTCATTGGAAAAGATGAATCAGGGATATTTTTTTCCAAGTTACGAAAAGTATCTTTATCATAGGATATCGTTACAGAACTGGTAATAAAATTCAGCACAAGTGTGCCTCAGATGCCCCTTTCATATAGGGTGAGCTTTAACTTTCAAATTTTATATCAAAAAAAAAAAATAGCCCAAAAGGATCATTCTTCATGAACTGGTCTATGACATATCAGACAGAGAAAATATTGCACAATAGTAATTTTTATGATCACTGTCACTTATCTACAAAACTGCTAGGACTGGTCTGAAAATATAACAGTCCTGTAAATCTTTGCATTTCAAAGCAGCCAGAAGTTATGTAAACTTAGAACTAGATTTTAACAGCCCAAGAGAATCTTGAGGTGACAAAGAGTTGACCCAAATAGTTTGTATTCATTCTCTCCTCTGTCCAGGGAACTACTAAAAGGAAATGTTATGACCAGAGATTTCTTATATTCCATATGTATTATGTAGCTGCTGTGAGATGAAACAATTCACAGCTTTAGATCAGTTCCACACCTCTATATATTGCAATGTAGAAGAAAGTGAGTAAGGGGGAACAAAATTCTTTTAGATCTGGTCTGTAGTATTTTTCATAAACTTTGCTCTGTTATTAATCTGTTGTGCAGTCTAAGCCAACACTTCCTCTGTCTTGGTTCTATTTTTCCTTTGTCTTTTCTATACAGAATATAAACTTTTTAGGATTAGACTGACAGGCTACAGTTTGTTAATAGGTATGCGAATGCTAGCCTTAGGACTTTTGGTGCAAGATAAAAAACATCACAGCTGCATGATACAAAAGTACAGATGTGTTTATTTTCCAGAACAACCTTGCACTATCAGCCAGTACACTGGGCCTCTATACCTCAACTCTTTATCAGCTGCTGTACTTGTTGTCATATTATGGGTAAAGCTGTACCTTAAAAAGTAATGTCATATAATGTATTCTAGTTACTTTAATACGATTGTGTGTCCAAGCCTAATCTGGACCTTTACAGATGAATGATTACCAGCATGGATACCAAATAGGAACAATTTTCTCAGTGAGAACTCATGTAGCATCTTTGGAGTCCATGTTGTGCCTGGAATTTTTAGATGCTAATATAACAATTGCTCCTAGAGCAATATTGTCTCAGTGATGTTGAGTCAGTCCTTCTCTTCTCTTCTCTTCTCTTCTCTTCTCTTCTCTTCTCTTCTCTTCTCTTCTCTTCTCTTCTCTTCTCTTCTCTTCTCTTCTCTTCTCTTCTCTTCTCTTCTCTTCTCTTCTCTTCTCTTCTCTTCTCTTCTCTTCTCTTCTCTTCTCTTCTCTTCTCTTCTCTTCTCTTCTCTTCTCTTCTCTTCTCTTCTCTTCTCTTCTCTTCTCTTCTCTTCTCTTCTCTTCTCTTCTCTTCCCTTCCCTTCCCTTCCCTTCCCTTCCCTTCCCTTCCCTTCCCTTCCCTTCCCTTCCCTTCCCTTCCCTTCCCTTCCCTTCCCTTCCCTTCCCTTCCCTTCCCTTCCCTTCCCTTCCCTTCCCTTCCCTTCCCTTCCCTTCCCTTCCCTTCCCTTCCCTTCCCTTCCCTTCCCTTCCCTTCCCTTCCCTTCCCTTCCCTTCCCTTCCCTTCCCTTCCCTTCCCTTCCCTTCCCTTCCCTTCCCTTCCCTTCCCTTCCCTTCCCTTCCCTTCCCTTCCCTTCCCTTCCCTTCCCTTCCCTTCCCTTCCCTTCCCTTCCCTTCCCTTCCCTTCCCTTCCCTTCCCTTCCCTTCCCTTCCCTTCCTCTCCTCTCCTCTCCTCTCCTCTCCTCTCCTCTCCTCTCCTCTCCTCTCCTCTCCTCTCCTCTCCTCTCCTCTCCTCTCCTCTCCTCTCCTCTCCTCTCCTCTCCTCTCCTCTCCTCTCCTCTCCTCTCCTCTCCTCTCCTCTCCTCTCCTCTCCTCTCCTCTCCTCTCCTCTTCTTCACTTCGCTCCACTTCTTTCTCTTTAGTTTTTCTTAAACAATGTAACAGAGACTCATCCCCCTTCCACTCCCACCCTCCCCTCTCTTCCTTCAAGGGAGGTGAATCACAATTACACCTCCAGGAAAGAGATCTAGTGTTCACACTTCATCAAAGGAGGATCAAACAGCTTAAACTGTTCTTTTTTAAGTTAATAGTTTCCAGACTATCATTAGACATTTCATATTTTTAATTGAGAAAAGTCATAGTACTGAAAATAAAAGCCATATCCAAAGATTACAGCTACTCTGGAGAAAACAGTATAAAGTTCAAAAGTTTGGCCTTTGGTCAAAAAAAAAGTAGACAACTTTTATTAGAAATTAAAAGCTTCTATAAAATGGAAATATTGGTAGGTCATTTTTCTGAGCTTAATATAAGTTTTTGATGTTTCTCTTGTGGTCTAATTGCTCGTGTATGATATAATATTCAGAATGACACTTTTTATGTCAGCATAGCGAAGTTAAATCCAGATTGCCCAATCTGGATTTAACAAAGTGTTATACAGAGTTATAAATGCAAACAATTGTATGATAAATATTCACTGAGAAATGTATTCCTTTTATGTGTTCCTTCCATTTCTCAATGTTGCCAAGGTGACCATACAGAGATAAACCAGCTTAAAAATTAAATAATCATATCCCTGAATATTTCAAATTCAGAAATTCTACTGACTTACGTTAGAACTGTCAGATTAGTACAAGTAATCATATTTGAAAGATCCTCCAGATTTTAGTTACATATTTAAGGTTATAGCCTCACAAGAAGGCAATCCACTGAATTCTATTTTTCTTCTCATAAACTGCAATACAATTGCAATAGCTGTTGTAAGAAAGAAATTGTTCAGAAAAGGAAATTCAAAATAAGGCTCAGAATTAGTGTGATGTCATACTATGATGTAGAATTTTGACAATCAGTCTTAAGCTGATAAACTTAAATGTATGATTTTTATAAAAGTTCACCTGACCATCAGCAACTGAACTACCTTCAAGAATTGGTTAGTAGTTCTTTGAAATACCTTTTCATTTTCCAAATTTCTGCAAAATGCTTCCTCAAAATACATAAATGATTTGTGTCACTCCAAGGATGCTTCAGAGCTGAAAGTCTCAAGGTCGTCAAGTTCATCCCTCACTTACTGTACTACAAAAGCTGCAGCAAATACCTTATTTCACTCAATTAAAAGGATGACTTTCAGAGAACATGTACAACTTCCAGAATTGGAACAGAGCTCTGGCACAAAAGTTATAAAATCATTTCCTAAAAGTATAAGATGCTTCCTAAAATTTTTATCAAAACAAATAAATAAATAAATAAACACATAAACAAACATACTGAAGAATCACTGTTTTCTTTGTCAGATGCAAAAGGAGATGTTTCCCAAATCACACAACAATCACATGAATTTTAACTTTAGGCTCTTTCAAAAATCTGGCTCTGTGACTCAGACCAGCCAGTGACTTGGAAATGGTAAATATTCCATATCTTTAGGCTTCATTCTTTTGGTGCTTTTCCAGCTTTTAAGTAACGATCCTGGTGCTTGGGCAGATTATTCAGAGCCAAATTAGACAAGTTCCTAGAGGAAACCAGTTTATGCTTATATTTTAACACTGTCATGGAAGGGGACAAGATTCCTATCTTCTCAATGAAAACCTGATAGCTAAAGCATTTACCTAGGAAGCAAAAGAGCAAAGTCCTCCTCAGACAAGACATGTCCTTTTTCCAGGGTTCAGAACAAAGCCTTATCAAGAATTTTGCATGCACACTGGGACTCAGCTGTTCTTCTGCCCACCTCTGCTTTGCTGGACTGGATTCTGCACTCTTGGAAGGGATTACCATGACTGTTACCTTGTGTACCTGTGGCAGATTGTCATGCCAAAGAGAATGCAGGGTTAAAAAACTTGTGGGAAGCTAACTCTTCCTCCGCTTCTGGGAAAGAGGAATGGAGTATTTACTGTCTTGCTTTACAGTGGGACTAAATGCAGGAGTGTTTGTATGGGCACGGTCTCACATTCATGATACTTTTCTCCTTTGGGAATATCTTATGCTTACCATGAATTGGAAGAGCATCCCACATAAGAGAGTAAAAAAAGAGATTTTGCACTTTTTTCCCGTAAGTGTACCTACATGTACATTTTGTTATCAGATTAGGGAAGCTCTTAGAATGAAATACTTTTTTTTTTTTTTTTTCCTACAAAATCAGTTTTTCTCCATCTTACTAAGATAATAGGAAAGAAAACCTAGATTTTGAAGGGCAGGGTGAGAAAAACAGAGAACATGTCCATGGCGAGATGAAACAGTATTGAAGAGATAATAAGAGAGGAAATGCAGAAAGGTAGAAAAAAACAACAAGGAGCAAGGAAATATTGTTGAATAGATAAGATCACAAACTCAGGAACACAGCTACAGGCATCAATTGCCATTACAGGAAAGGACAAATGGTGAGATCACCTCAAATAGTAGATGGAGAAACATCCATTAATCACACACAGAGTCTAGTTCTCAGGTGGTGACATCTTTAAGTGCTACTAAACTGTTCTTAGCCAGAAAGAGATTAAACAGGTCAGATGTATTCTAGCAATTCAAAAATATACAAAGAAACAAAATATGCAACATTTTTTTTCCTCAAAACAAGGACTGTAAAATTCTTGTCATTTTTTAGGTAAATGGGTACTAGCCTGTAGGTGGTCAGCATTGGAAAAATGCCACTGTATACCCCCCTAGTGCAGTTTAGAAGTGACCAAACTTTGTTTCAGCAGCCAAAATAGATTTCTAAGGCATGAGGTAATCATCTCACATATTGGATGTGACTTTCATCCGCCCCAGTGACTGGATCAGTGCTGCCAGAAGCAGTTTGTAATGTGATGGAGGGCTGCTCTGAGGAATGATGGAGGGGAGGGTAAGAAGGGTGGAAAGGAATAGCCAGCTACAGCATAACAAATATTTTATAGCAAGAATTCACACTGAGAAGCCGCTGAAATAGCATTCATTGAATGTCAGTGATTGAAATACTATTCTTATTGTACACACAAGCACCGATTCAGATAGGGCATAAGCAGGTGCAGCTTCATTGAAGTCAATAGTGCAGCACCCACTGGGCCTGAATTTAGCTCACAGTAGGACTTGCTGTGAAGTGTATTACACTAATGATAGCTATGGCAACATACTGTTTTCTGCATGACCTAGATGCATTTGCCCCACATAGATGTTTTCACACCAAGATAGTGTTGTTTCTAAGTTTCTTACCAGGAAGTAGATGAAATTGAGAGAGACATTTTTAGGCTGTGCATGATGCCATTCTTTTTTTAACCCATTTGTTGAAGGATTGTACAGAGCTCACCTTTGTGATTTGTAGGCCTACAAGGATTTTGGAAATAGGCTTCCTAATGCTAGGTCCATATCTGAAGTTAACTTCTGAAGGCCTTCTGAAGTTAACTGCTATTTTCTATTCAGTCATTTTAATTCACCATACACAGTTCATAAAGACAGGTGGGGTTTTTTGTTTGTTTGTTTGTTTGTTTGTTTGTTTGTTTTTTAGCAACTCTTACTCCATGGTACTCAGTTACTGACAACTAAATTACTCACTAATTCCTCAATAGAAGATATACAAGGAAACACCTCTTTCAAGCTTAAGAAAGATTTCCCCTGATAGGAACACTTTGGTGTAACATTCTGGTTATCAAGTTAGACCATGCACTTACAGACTTGCTATCTCTAAAGAAAAGTGCAATCTGTTTTTTAGTGTTTCACCTGGACATAAGAGCATGCAAACTTCTTTATTTTTATAAAGCATTATCAAGAACTATTTGTATTTCAGGGGGAACTCAGATTTCAAGGGGTTGTAGATTTCTGTGCAAGCTTTACGGGGCTTCATCGCTTGTTTAGTTTTTGTTTGTTTGTTTGTTTTAAGCTACATGATAAAGTTATTTGATGCATGTTGACTTTCCTATAAGCCTGCTTCTCTCCACCTTCTACAAAACAAGTTGTTCCATTATGCTTTCATATTTTCTTTCTATTCTTCTGATTAGAAAAATTGGATATTTAAAGTGTTTGTTTCCTAAAAGTGCAAATATACTATCAAAGTATTTATTGAGTATATCATGCTTGTCAAGGTAGTCCAGTTCCAAACTATGAAATAACTTTTTGAAATAATTTTATGAAAATCTTCTATTACCTACAGGATTAGAAAAAGCTGTGCATAGAGGAACTAATTCTGATTAAGTAAGTGTGAAAATGATTATATGAGAAGCAAATAACCTCAACAATGAAAATGACATCCCAAAGAATATGATTTTTTTTTTTAATTCTGCTTAATTAAGCAATCTTTTGATTAGAATTGATTTAGACTACAACCAGGTTACAGAGTAGATTGAATCCATTGGATTTCTATTCCTCACTTCCTTGAATTCAGACTGTGGAGTTGGTGAATCCATTTGGATTTACTGGATCCTTGTTAATTCTTCTGTGTGTATTTTTAAATCACCTAAATAATCACCTCTCCACAGAGCATGATTCAGAATTATAGGAGGAATCTACAATGAAAATCATTTCAGGCACTGAATAGAAATAAGGGCCTCAAAGAAGGGCCTCAAAACTAAAAAGTGTTTTGAGGTGGATAGAAGGCAGGCTGAATGGCCAGGCTCAGAGAATTGTGATCAGTGGATCAAAGTCTACTCTGTAGACCAGCAGCTAGCAATGTACCCCAGGAGTCAATATTGGGTCCAGTTCTGTTTAACATCTTTATTAATGATCTGGTTAATGGGGCATAGTGTGCCCTCAGCAAGTTCACAGATGACACAAAGAGGGAAGAGCAGCTCATAAGTCAGAAGATCCTGCTCCATTCAGAGGGACATTAACAAGATAAAGAAATGGGCTGACAGGAATCTCACCAAGTTCAACAAGTGCAAAGTCCTGTACCTGAAGAGGAAAAACCTCATGTACTAGTACATGCTGGGGGCCACCCACCTGGAATGCCTGGTTGTCCTGATGGGTCTATACCCTGAGCTGCATTAGCTCCCATCAGACTAAGCGAAGTGATCATTCCCCTCTACTTGGAACTGGCAAAGCTGCACTGGGTACTGTGCCCAGTTCCTGGCTCCTTAGTACAAGAGAGACATGGACATACTGGAGAGTGTCTAGTGCAAAGCCATTAAGAAGATCAAAGGAATGGAGCATTTCTCCTATGAAGAAAGGCTGAGAGAGCTGGGACTGTTCAGCCTGGAGATGAGATGGCACAGGGGAATCTTACTAATATACATAAATTCTTTAAGGAATGGTGCTGAGAAGGTGGAGCAAGGCTTTTTTTTCAGCAATGGCCAGTGCTAGGACAAGCGGTAGTGGGCACAAACTGAAACAAAAGACATTTAGATTAAAAATTGGGAAGCACTTTATTGTGACAGTGAATGAGCATTGTCACGGGTTGCCCAGAGAGGTTGCAGAGCCTCCCTCCTTCAAGATATTCAAAAGTCTTCTGGACATGGTCATGGGCAACCTGCTCTAGGTGACCCTGCTTGAGCATGGGCATTGGACCAGATCACCTCTGGAGATCTTTGCCAATCTCAACTGTTCTGTGATTCTGCGAAAAGGGTGATATAAATTCTTACACTCGGTTCCAGTGCACAGCTAGTGCAACATAAAATGGGATCCTTGATGGACCTCATTAAGAAGGCTACCTGTAGCGTATCCAATAATTAAGGTGCAAAATGACATTTTCCTTACCTGCAGAATGAATTACCACAGCTAACAAGGGACCAGGCATTAGCTGAGCTGCACTATTTTCTGTGAAAATTATTAGCCTACAGCTGACCTAGCTAAGCTTAAGTCATCTTTCGATTTTATATTAGTATTTCTGAAAATTACATGGCCCAGAAAAGGTATGAACTGGTAGTAACCAATGCAGTGCTCTGATTACCTCCACACTTAAAGCCAAAATTAATTTCAATGTTTGAATGGCACTTTTGGTTCGAAACAAAAATCAATATTTAGGAATTTCCTGAAAAAAATGAAAATCTAGAAGTAAGACCAAAGCAAAATTTACCTGAAACTTTCCAAACAACTTTCAGACTTGAAATACTGAAAACTACACAGAAAGTTGTAGTAGAATAGGAGTTACAAAGCCATGGGTAAGGGACTGAATGTTCCAGGGCAAAAGATCACTGATGCAGTAGGATCTCACAACATGAGCAGTCATAGAAGAATTAAACAAGGGCAAAGAATATTTCCAATTGCTGCAGGCATTGAAGCATACCAGCTTCCTGGTATGACATGACTAAACTGAAAACCACAGTGAGAGCTCCTCTCCTTACATTGCCTTGGTGTTCCTAGTGTAGTTGATTTGTTTCGTAGTGTTGGCAGTAGCAAGAATAAAAACGCTTATCTCAAACAGAGTACTTTTTTTTTTTTTTCCCTTTGGGTTTATTGTATTTTGTGTGCTTTTTTTTTTTTCCTCTCACCATGTCAGGAAAAACTATTATGAGAGAGATAGATTTCTCTAATGAGCCTACAGGTAATGCAAAATTCATATGCCTCCACCTACAGCTGGGCAAAGCCTGATATGGTGCACAGATAAGAGAGAAGATTTTTCCCTGTTTTTTGGGGGAAGAGCCCTGGTTACTACTGGACACCATGACCCACTTTTTCATTTTGAGGAAGAAGCGGATAGTTTCCATGGGAGAAGCTCAAGCATCAGATTTGCTCCTTGGAGCATTAATAAAAGGACTCAGTTAGCTTCATCTCATTATTTTACTATGAGTATTGACTTTGGCCTAGAGTCATGTATAGATAAAATGGTGCAAGGGCTTGTCCTAAGTGATTACTCAGAATTACAAATCATTTCACGTGTAACTGAACACTGCAGCCTAACTGGCACTCTGCCCCTTGCTTTTCCCACCTTCAGCCCTCCAGCATCCCCCACTCCCCCCTCCCCTGCCCCAATAACAGAATGAATCCAGCTTTGGTTAAATGGGCAATTTATCTTATTCACTGAAAGCTGAATTTTAATTCACCAGCATGAGGAGGACATACATGCCTATCACACAAAGTTACACCAACAAAGATTTCAGTAAAATAGTTAATGGGTAGCCTGGTAACAGTGAGACAACAAGCAGCATGTATCTGTGTGTATGCCTTTTTTTAACAAAGTAAACTTTAATAGACAGGATTGGTTTTTGGTGTTATCAATTGGCTGATCACATCTGATCATGTAAAAGGTTATCCATTAAATGTGCGTGTTTTAAAAAGGAACGAGCAAGAAAGTGAGAAAGATAAATTTTAGTAGCGCTGGGATTCTAAAAGCCCATTATTTTTAAGAGTGCAGAGAGGATCAATAAAATAAAGAGACACATAAAAGTACAAGATACTCTTGGTACATCCAAATAAAATAAAATGGAAAGTGTAACATTCAACTCTTGGAGTACAAGGTGGGAGATAAAAGTCTGCTAGGGATATACCAGGTTTCCAGAGTGCGTCTTCTATATGGTATTGCAGCAATTTCTCCCTGAGAAAGACCCCAGCATTTTGTCTAAGGTTTATTTCATATCTAGACTTTGTGAAGGAAGAAGAATCTTGAACTTTGAATAAGTACTGATGAGCAAGGATGTTATTTAATACATGTTCCTGCTTAGTCGCAAGCAAATTTGCATAAGGTCACAAAGCAGATTTTTCTCTCAGTTTAGTACAGCTCTAAACAGAATAAAAATGCTTTCTGACAGCCACGTGTTATACAAAGTAATCAAAGGCCTGAAATTACCTGCTCACAAATTACCTGCTCACAAATGGAAGCCAGAGTTTGGTAATAAAAGAATCTTTATATTTTTTTATTTACTTATTATGTTAAGATGCTTTATGAGAATATATCTTTTATCTAACATTTTTGATTGTTTATTTCTTATAATGATTATTTCTACATTAAAAATATATTAAAATACCAAAAATGCATATGATTTAAGCAAAGGAGACCCTGTTTAATTTGTAAATATGATTTTAATATCTCAACTGAATATACCATAATTTTAGACTGGATTTCTGAAGAACTATCAGAATGTCGCAAATATAGTAAAAACCTTAAGGAATGTCAATGAAGCTCAAGTTAGAGTCTAATGTATTAATTGTAAATATTAACAATGTAAAATGGATTTATAAAAACAATAATTGATTTGCTGAAGTGTATGTATTTCTTGGAACTGAAGTATCATATCATTTTTCCTGTGTGGCTGCATTTTGTACTTGAATGTTTGGGCTCTTCTAATGCACTTAGCTCTTTACATGGGAAGTAATTGTAATTTATTTTCAAAATTTGATCTGATGGGTGCTAATAAAATTTGACACTTCTAGCAGTTAGGAAAATAACTTAATAGAAATAATTTGAAATGTAGCTTTTCTGTATGAAGCATCAACATTTATTCAGCTCCCTTAACTGTGTTTAATCCTTTAGTGTGATCAGTTCTGTTGCTTGTGCTATGACTGAATACATAAGTCCCAGGAACCTCCTGAAAGAATTGCCTACCCTATCCTTTATGGAAATAATCTTAAGAGCTTTCTTGACAGAGCATGTCATGGAATACATCTGATTATTATAACTAGCTGAAGGTCCATTATGCAGTACTATATACTCAATAACCATTTGCCAATTGTTGTTACTCCACCTGTCAAATCATATTTCAGCAAACTACTAATTGTCTGTGAGATTTTGGTGGTGGTGTTCAAATGTTACCACTTCCTCAGTGACATCTGAAGGATTACAATTCCTAATTTGCAATATTAGCATAAAAAATAATCTATTTTCAACTAAATAAAGACACAGAGGAAAAGGTTAGGAGTAATTCCTGAATACTTATGGTCCTGATCTACAGCTTTCACAGCCATACTGCTGAGAAGTGTGGCTGTGCAGAGTAAAATGTTGTGAATGAAATGTACAAAGTCAGTTATCTTCTACTTTTTCAGTAAAGAATTCACATTGCAAGTCAAATGTGCTGGTTGGACATGACTGAAGAATTTAATAAACTCAGCAAGATTTTCCTGTGAATATTTTGATAGAACAAAAAATGTTAACTCTATGCTTTGAAAAATGTTCATGTACACAATAGCTGCAGCTGAATTTTATATCAGGGTGTGCTTTTATATATTAAATCACCCAGACTACTCTATTTTGGAAACACAAGCCTTAAATGTCCAAAGACACAACAGCATCAAGGCTTGTTCAGGCTAGTAGAGTGATAACTGATTCATACCTCCAGTTCCCCAATATATTCCTTCAGAATGAGGATGTTCTCTCTTAAGGAGCAATACAACCTATAATCAATGAGATACTTAAGCAATTCATATAACTTAAGCAACTGAATGGTTGCTAGTTTAAGTAGATCATACAATGGATTTTCTTGCCTATAAAACTGGTGAAGAGAAAAGGAGAGAAGAGGAGAGAAGACCACCAGAACACAGTATCTCTAATGTCTAATCATTTATTTGGTAAACCTTTGGATATTTATAATTCTGTAATAGAAAAATATTCAAGGAAGAGTTGTATTTTTTTTCCAGCTTAAAATTGACAGAAATAGTTTATTTATTTCAGGACCTGATATTTTAGAATAAAAGAGAATTTTATTTTTCCACATTTCAATAATGCTAATAAAATGAAGCACTGGAAAAAAGGCAGGAAGCAGGGAAAAGAAGAAAATGTTTCAGAGAAGAGTATATTTAAAATGGAGTAAGGTTACGCCAACCTGTGTATGAAACATAGAAAATTCCCAAAGGAAGTTTGTTTGTGCACCCTGTGCACAGGTATCATGACAAAATTTATTCACTTATGCTCGTCTTAGTGCACCTGAATTAGGGCAAAAGCTGTCGGGATACATCCAGTGAAAATAAGCTCATATCTGGAAAGATGACAACATCTGAAACAAAGTTGTGTTTTACCATTTTTATTAATCATTGTAGTAGAAGGCAGATTCTGACAAGTGGTGTTTTAGCATCTCTTAATGAAGGAGATCTGGCACACTAACCATAGGCTGGCCCAGCCTGGAAGGAAGCAGTTGCACAGGTAGAATAGAAAAGATGCTCTAAAGCATCCTTCAGAGCTTGCCAGCTGTTAAGCCCATTGAAAATGAGGTGTTCTGCTGGTAAAAGGCTTCTCTATCAAATCTCATTAATAAAATCTTATCTTTGTGTCCACTGTTGGAACTCAACGTGCTATACTCTGGTCTTTCCCTTTTAATACAAAAGACTGGAGAACAGTGGATGAGCTGGCCTCCACTGCTGTAAGAGGATGCATGTTGCAGTGACTTCTGCCTTCAGGGACTACGCTGGGGAAAGACCTGGAAGAGACAAAAGTAGATGCTATTCATGCAACTCTATATGCACAGAGTTTTCAGAAAAGGAAGTCTTTAAGCAGAACTGCAGCTTACTTTTGTCCTGTTTGGTGTCATAGTGTATCACTATCTCCAGAGTACTGCTGAGGGGTGCCGTCTCCTACCACTTCTCTGCTCTTTGCAAGCAACATTAGCCAAATGTAGGTAATTTTCATCTAAACCACTTTATGAGTAAATGTTATACTTCTGGGTCCTAATGTCCAGTGCCATGCTGAACCTAGTAGGTATCAGTAGGTAAATAGACCTGCTTAGTTCTCCATGTTTCTCCATGTTTCTTTTGTTTTCATAGCAAAAACAATTTAAAAGGTCATTGGTGGAAGAGAAGCAAGAAAAAGTGCAGAAGTAAACTTCTAGCTGTGATTTTGTTATTATTGCTACCAGCTACAGGAAAACAAAACAACAACAACAACAAAGAAAAACAAAAACATTATCTGCTAAAAGCTTGAATGAATAATGACTCTTAAAATCTCTATTATATTTTCATGCATTTCTTTACTTTTCAGTGAATGGAACAAAATGGTAAGACCATGTAGGTGTAGTTAATTCTACTCCTGCAAGGGAGTTGTTGACTCCACTTAAATTATTCATTAAATGTAGAGGAAAGAAAGAGTAAACAAAATTGGTATGCTACTTGCTTTTAGCTTTGATAACCCCTCACATCTAATTACGATTAAAAGGTTTCTCCATGTCTGTTGTCAAAATTGAAATAACGGATAATTTCTACTTCCTTTCTGGCCCTTTCAAGTATTTTGTGAAACTACAATGGGGTGATGAAGTTACGTCTCTGTCTGGGTGACTTTCCTGCAAATGAAGATGAATGGAGTTTTTCCATTTTAATTAGTAAGACCAGCTGCTCTCTAAAAGGGAGAGTGGGTTGGATTTTTGCAGGCCTTCCAAGCTAATGTATCATCAAAGTTTTAGTGATTGATTAAATAACTCACTGGACTAAATTTCTCCAGAAAAGACATCATAGCAGTTTAATAGACATTATTTAAAAAGTTTTCTAGCCATTCATATATATTTGTACATATAAAAATATAATGCAGCAAAAATATTTATTTTTGACCAGTTCTGAACATTTTTTAATGTTCTAATTGATCATCATATTAGCTTGTCTGATTCTTTCACCAAAGAGATGATTTATTTAATTTAAATCCACGATGATTTAATTTTTATCCACGAAGAACTGGTTGGTGACCTGCTATGGCACTTGGATGTGCACAAGTCGATGGGGCCGGATGGGATCCAGCTGAGGATACTGAGAGAACTGGCAGAGGAGCTGGCCAAGCCACTGTCCATCATTTATCAGCAGTCCTGGCAATCGGGGGAGGTCCCAGCTGACTGGCGGCTAGCAAACATGATGCCCATCTACAAGAAGGGCCGGAGGGCAGACCCAGGAAACTACAGGCCTGTCAGTTTGAACCTCAGTGCCAGGGAAGCTCATGGAGCAGATCCTCTTGAGAGTCATCACGCGGCACTTGCAGGGCAAGCAGGCGATCAGGCCCAGTCAGCATGGGTTTATAAAAGGCAGATCCTGCTTGATGAACCTGATCTCCTTCTATGACAAAGTGACACGCTGGGTGGATGAGGCAAAGGCTGTGGATGTTGTCTACCTTGACTTCAGCAAGGCTTTTGACACCGTCTCCCACAGCATTCTCCTCAAGAAACTGGCTGCTCTTGACTTGGGCTGGCACACGCTTCGTTGGGTTAGAAACTGGCTGGATAGCCGGGCCCAAAGAGTCGTGGTGAATGGATGGATGCCTAGGGCGAGGAGGTCGACTCCACGCCTCAGGACTGCCTCCACCAAGAAAGACAGGAGGGTTATTGTTGTTGGAGACTCGATTCTTAGGGGAACAGAGGGCCCTATTTGTCGGCCTGACCCTACCCGTAGGGAAGTCTGCTGTCTCCCTGGGGCCAGGGTCAGGGACGTTGCCAGGAAGCTTCCCAACCTGGTACGCCCCTCTGACTATTACCCTCTTTTGATAGTCCAGGCGGGCAGTGACAACATCGAAGAGAGAAGCCTCAAGGCTATCAAAAGAGACTTTAGGGGACTGGGTCGGTTAGTGGATGGAGCGGGAGTGCAGGTGGTGTTTTCATCCACCCCTACGGTGGCAGGGAGGGGTTCAGAGAGGACACGGAAAGCCCACCTGTTAAACACGTGGCTCCGGGGCTGGTGCCAACGCAGAAATCTTGTTTTTTTTGATCATGGGGCACTTTACTCAGCACCTGGCCTGATGGCCACAGACGTGTCCCTATCTTTTAAGGGAAAAAGGATCCTGGGCCAGGAGCTGGCAGGGCTCATTGAGAGGGCTTTAAACTAGGTAGGAAGGGGGATGGGGCTGAAGCTAGGATTATTGGGGCTGTGCCAGGGGGAACGATGGCAAGGCCGGAGGATAAGGCAATGGCCCAGCTGAAGTGCATCTACACCAATGCACGCAGCATGGGTAACAAACAGGAGGAGCTGGAAGCCATCGTGCAACAGGCAGGCTACGACTTGGTTGCCATCACGGAGACGTGGTGGGACCAGTCTCATGACTGGAGTACTGCAATGCCTGGTTATAAGCTCTTTAGAAGGGACAGGCAGCACAGAAGGGGTGGTGGTGTGGCTCTCTATATTAGGGAGTCTTTCGAGGTTGTAGAACTCGAGGCTGGGAATGACAAGGTCGAGTCCCTTTGGGTTAGGATCGGCAGGGACAACAAGGCTAGTGTCCTGGTCGGGGTCTGCTATAGACCGCCGAACCAGGATGAGGAGACGGATGAGGAACTCTACAGGCAGCTGACAGAAGTTGCAAAATCGTCAGCTCTTGTACTCGTGGGGGACTTCAACTTCCCTGACGTATCCTGGAAGCACAACACAGCCCTGAGAAAGCAGTCTAGGAGGTTTCTGGAGAGTGTGGAAGATAGCTTCCTGATGCAGCTGGTTAGTGAACCTACCAGGGGTGGTGCCCCGCTAGACCTTCTCTTCACAAACAGAGAAGGACTGGTGGAGGATGTGATTGTCGGGAGCTGTCTTGGGCAGAGTGACCACGAAATGGTGGAGTTCACTATTCTTGGCGAGGCCAGGAAGGGGACCAGTAAAACCGCTGTATTGGACTTTTGGAGGGCTGACTTTGAGCTGCTCAGGACACTAGTTGGTGGAGTCCCTTGGGAGGTAGTTCTGAAGGGCAGAGGGGTCCAGGAAGGCTGGGCGCTCTTCAAGAGGGAAATCTTAATGGCGCAGGAACGGTCTGTCCCCACGTGCCCAAAGACGAGCTGGTGGGGAAGAAGACCAGCCTGGCTCAACAGAGAATTGTGGCTTGATCTTAGGAGAAAAAAGAGGGTTTATAATCTTTGGAAAAGTGGGCAGGCCACTAGGGAGGACTTTAAGGATGTAGCGAGGCTGTGCAGGGACAAAATTAGGAAGGCCAAAGCTCATCTGGAGCTCAATCTGGCTACTGCCGTTAAAGATAACAAAAAACGTTTCTATAAATACATCAACACAAAAAGGAGGACTAAGGAGAATCTCCAGCCTTTACTGGATGCGGGGGGAAACTTAGTTACAAGAGATGAGGAAAGGGCGGAGGTGCTCAATGCCTTCTTTGCCTCAGTCTTTAGCGGCAATACCGGTTGTTCTCTGGATACTCAGTACCCTGAGCTGGTGGAAGGGGATGGGGAGCAGGATGTGGCCCTCACTATCCGTGAAGAACTGGTTGGTGACCTGCTACGGCACTTAGATGTGCACAAGTTGATGGGGCCGGATGGGATCCACCCAAGGGTACTGAGAGAACTGGCAGAGGAGCTGGCCAAGCCACTATCCATCATTTATCAGCAGTCCTGGCAATCGGGGGAGGTCCCAGTTGACTGGCGGCTAGCAAATGTGACGCCCATCTACAAGAAAGGCCAGAGGGCAGACCCGGGAAACTACAGGCCTGTCAGTTTGACGTCAGTGCCAGGGAAGCTCATGGAGCAGATCCTCCTGAGAGTCATCATGCAGCACTTGCAGGGGAAGCAGGCGATCAGGCCCAGTCAGCATGGGTTTATGAAAGGCAGGTCCTGCTTGACGAACCTGATCTCCTTCTATGACAAAGTGACGCGCTGGGTGGATGAGGCAAAGGCTGTGGATGTTGTCTACCTTGACTTCAGCAAGGCTTTTGACACCGTCTCCCACAGCATTCTCCTCAAGAAACTGGCTGCTCTTGACTTGGACTGGCGCACGCTTCGTTGGGTTAGAAACTGGCTGGATAGCCGGGCCCAAGGAGTCATGGTGAATGGAGCCAAGTCCAGTTGGAGGCCAGTCACTAGTGGCATTCCCCAGGGCTCGGTGCTGGGGCCGGTCCTCTTTAATATCTTCATCGATGATCTGGATGAGGGCATCGAGTGCACCCTCAGTAAGTTTGCAGATGACACCAAGTTAGGTGCATGTGTCAATCTGCTTGAGGGTAGGAAAGCTCTGCAGGAGGATCTGGATACGCTGGACCGATGGGCTGAGGTCAACTGCATGAAGTTCAACAAGGCCAAGTGCCGGGTCCTGCACCTGGGGTGCAATAACCCCAAGCAGAGCTACAGGCTGGGAGAGGAATGGTTGGAGAGCTGCCAGGCAGAGAAGGACCTGGGAGTGATGGTGGATAGTCGGCTGAATATGAGCCAGCAGTGTGCTCAGGTGGCCAAGAAGGCCAACGGCATCCTGGCTTGTATCAGAAACAGTGTGACCAGCAGGTCTAGGGAAGTGATCGTCCCCCTGTACTCGGCTCTGATGAGGCCGCACCTCGAGTACTGTGTTCCGTTTTGGGCCCCTCGCTACAAGAAGGACATCGAGGTGCTTGAGTGAGTCCAGAGAAGGGCGACGAAGCTGGTGAGGGGCCTGCAGAACAAGTCCTACGAGGAGCGGCTGAGGGAGCTGGGCTTGTTCAGCCTGGAGAAGTGGAGGCTCAGGGGCGACCTTATCGCTCTCTATAGGTACTTCAAGGGAGGCTGTAGCGAGGTGGGGGTTGGTTTGTTCTCCCACGTGCCTGGTGACAGGACGAGGGGGAATGGGCTTAAGTTGAGCCAGGGGAGTTTTAGGTTAGATGTTAGGAAGAACTTCTTTACTGAAAGGGTTGTGAGGCATTGGAACAGGCTGCCCAGGGAAGTGGTGGAGTCACCATCCCTGGAAGTCTTCAAAAGACGTTTAGATGTAGAGCTTAGGGATATGGTTTAGTGGGGACTGCTAGCGTTAGGTCAGAGGTTGGACTCGATGATCTTGAGGTCTCTTCCAACCTAGACAATTCTGTGATTCTGTGACTCTGTAAAAGATACTTACACCATTGAAAGTGTGGTTGTTGTTCTTGTTATTCCTGTTCCATGACACCACTTTTTACTGATCATCAGATGGGTGATTTTGGTGGCTTTTGCTTTCAGCAATTTTCTCAAACACCTTGCTTTGTTTGGAGAGATACTGCTCTGTTTAACAGCAAGGTAAGGTTGCTACAAACACAAAACAGCTGACCCTTATCTTAAAAGAGCCTTTCTGAATCTTGATAGGTATCTACCTATCTATAGATCTCCATTAATTAGATGATATCTAGTTACATCTGAAATTTCTATGTTGTGCCAGTACTAGACTGGCAAAATCTTTTAAACTGCTATTTTCTAGAGTGGGTTCTCCTGTCTTGGTAAATATACAGAAAGTAGTTCTGTGCTCTGTTTTAAAACTTAATGTTTTCTTGACTTATATCATAACCTCATAATTGAAAGTGTATAATGATTCTTAGAAATGGGTGGTCCATTCCTGTTAGATAGCCAATGTGCAGGTGTCATAAATGGACATTTTATAGATGGATAATGTACTATAGTCATAACTCTTTATTGCTGATGGTTATTGCACTAGATCATGACCCTTGGATATTGAGAGTCAGTTTTTAATATCACAACCATTTACAAAGGTTAATGGACTAGGTTTTGCAGTTTTTAACCTTTTGATGTTGAGAGTTAAGAGGTTACATTTGTGCACTAAACAGCTAGAAAATATCTGTTTATTTATCTTAGCTATAATAGACTTAGCTACTGCTTCTAATCAAGAAGCCGAGAGCAATGTGACTTGCCAGAATTAAAGTTACTGGAGCTGCATCTTCTGAGGTACACTTAGTATGAGATTTTCAATTATTATGAATGAGAAAGTCAAAGTTGATTAACATTCAACATCTCTTTTATTTCATTTACATAAAAGCAGTTGAAATTGAATTATGTTATTCAGAAAATATTTGAAAACAATGCTACTCAGTATGGAATTATTTTGAGGATCATGATCAGGTTTATGGTTGGTTAGGTTACCTATGAAAAGCTTGCTCATGTAACATATACTAATCTAAAACAGCCACAGAAGGCTAATCAAAAAGGTAAGTATTCTAGTGTAAGTGTGTGAAATTTTCTGCTTCAGAAGCCATTTTTCCTATGCTATACAATGTCTGTAACATGAGGCAGCTATTTTAGTGTTTCTCCAACAATTAAACAAACATCAGGTCTGCAGTATCAAGAATAGTATGGACTACAAAGTTTAAAAGTTAGAATTTAACTTTTTTCCTTTTAGAAGTTCAAGTCTGTTTGGTTAGTTAGAAAATAAAGGACATGGAGTGAAGGAAAGACCAAAATCTCAAAAAGAAAAACAGGAGAGTCAGGTAATTGTTCTGAAGCCAATACCTCAAAGGAGGAACTAATGTTAAATTTTGGAAATGTTAAAGGTCCCTGTTCATATTTAAACTAAACGTACAAAAGTTGTGATTTAACTGTTTAAGGAGCCCATTTAATTAAATATGTCTAAGAAAAAGGAGAAGGCAGTGAAGCTGTGGCAAAAATAAGTGAGAACACTGAACAGCAAACAGCAAAAACAAAACAAGTTCTATAAGTTCAAACTAAGCCTTATACTCTGATCAAGGTTTCTAAGCTGTCCTAGTCATCTTTTCATAAGTTAATTCAAAGACCTAGAGACTTGGATATTTCTGACTTTTTTAGTCAACACATCCTTCGCAGATTTCTGATCCCGTTTGTATTTTTTTTTTGTTACTGTTTTGTTATTGTCGTTGTTTTTAATTATTATTAATGAAATTTCTTTAAAATTGTTTTGACTACAGGATCACTCAGAAAGGCTCATAAAAAATCTGCCCATCTCTAATCTGTGAGTATCTGTAAAGAGCCTCAACTGCACTGGCATTTTTATCCCTGTTTATCGTTCTTACAGCTTTTATCCTCCCTTCCCCCTTTTCTTTACTGCCTCTTCCTTGCTACCACAGCAGTGTGGGTGGGAGTGCTGCATTTTGTTTGCTGAGCCTGTGAAGCTGAATGATTCCAATATAATCAAACTACACTTTTATAGTGTCACTTTATACCGTGCAGCCCAGGGTGCTAACAGAATAATAAAATTAGCAGCTCAGATAATGATGAGCAAGGCAGGTCAAACAAATAATCTTTTAGGCCTGGAATTGAAACTGGAATGGTATCAGAGTTGCAAACAGCCAGAGGCAGTGATGAGAGAGATGATACAGTACTTAACCAAGCCCCAAGCATTTGGGGAGTGTTTTGGATGCACTGGAGGTTCATGGATGATGCTGAGTGCTTCCTGAAGGCCAAGAGAAAGTCAAAGTGAATGGAATACAGCTAAAGTAGTGGTACTGACAAGTACTCAGCATCTGAAAGAATTGGGCTCTAATGCCCAACCTGAATTTTTATTTGTAATCTGTATTGTGTTTTTGAGGTACCTAGGGGCAAGAGTATTTCTACTCTACCCCATCTGTAGTTGATTATCTCATTTTACCTTCAGCTTGACTCCATTTACAATGAAAAAAATGAATCAGTTAACCAAACATTGGTGATGTGATGCTTATGTGGATTTCTTTAAAAGACTTTTTGGAGGTAAAATCCAACGGTGCAGTTGCAGCTTGAGATCAGAGATTTACAAATCTCTCACAGCATAAAACAAAACGTTTCTTACATTATGAGGATCTAACCCCAATATATCAAGAATCTGCCCTATAGAAGCATGGGGGTTTCTTTAAGATTTACGGTGGTTAGGTACAAGTGCTTTTTGCTTATCAAATGGGTGACAGTCAGATCGATTAACTATGGTATATAGTACTTAAAGTGATGAAGAAAGACATTGGATGGTCAAATGATTAATGTTAAGCTATCCATTCTGATGTTCAAAATCCTAATTGTGTTTAGCTTTGATCTCCATCATCACTACTACCAATATAATTACAGGATCTCATCTAAATGAAATGGATAAAAAAAAAATAAGAAGAAAGACAAATCACTGTGTCCAGTTTTTCCGCAGAAAACTCCCTTTTATGCACACATAGAAAACACTTAAATTCATCATTCTTTTGGCTGTGTAAAGTATGCTCTTAAGAGATGATAACACTTCATTGCTTAAAGTTATGCATTTGTATTTCTTTTTATTTTCTATCCTTCCCTTTCTTGTCCATTGCTTACCCTTTTGTTTGTACAATGCTCTTTTATCCTGAGCAATATAACATTTTAGTTCTTGTAATAAATGCCTTCATGTGAGGCAGTTCAGCTAAGAGAATGTTATTAGACTGTGCTCTCAGGCAGTGCACCTTCACACGATCAATACAAATCTGAGGCTCTGTTCATTCCCTCTTTGCTTAAATTCCCTGCAAATGTGCAAGGGAAGCAGCAGAGGGTGTCATCAATCATGGGTTACTCTGACATATGCTGAAACCTGCCCAATGCTGAGATGTTTTAATAAGGCATCCATTAAAACCCTCAAATAAATTGCAATTTGAAAACAGAACATAATACCAGCCAAGTTTTCCTCATCCATCTTGTGGCATGTCATGTAATGTAATTGCACTGTTAATTTATCCAAGAATTTTCTCTGTACATGGTTTCATTGGCATTGCCTAATTTCCCCGCAGAGTACTTGTGTGTATTTGCGTGCATGGAGGTGGGCAGATGTATGTGTTGTACATATATGTATATGTATCTGTTTCTGCTTTAGGGGAAAATTAATGGTTCTGTTTAGCATGGCATTAGTGAGAGAAACAATCAGGGATTTGAAATGTTTGACATTTTGTCAATGGCTCCTGAGCTTTCTGAAATTTCCTAACCAGTTTTGCCTGGAGCAGGCCCCCTCCTTTCCCTCCCTTCCCAGCTTGCCATTGGTTTATGCCCCTCAAGAGTGGGATCACTCAGAGCGCCTGTGGATCCCATCAATAAATATTGACAAAAGGGTTGAGGGACCATTTAAGATCACAAAGCAGTGGCAGTCAAAACAAGACAAGGCTGATTTCTGTTCCTGTGCTTAGGAGGCATGCATGAAGTTTTGACAAGGGTAAGGAAAGTGAGAAGGTGTAAATCAATAGGAGAGAAGGAAAAAAATGCTTCTGTAAAATAATGTTAAAGCAATTGCACTTTTTTTTTTTTAACATAACTATGGGTGGGAAGATACAGGCAGCGGCTTATATAAATTTCTTTGTCTCCCATGCATATATTTAAATGATGTTCCTCATGTATAGCCACATCAGTAGTTTCTTCACTTTTATTTATTTTTCTATAATCTTTTATTTCTTTTTGGTGTGGAAAAAAAAAAATAATAATAATAAAAAAAACACATTAAAAAGCATAAACCACATCTGCCATGCACATCCACTTTAAATCTGATCTTCTATTTTAGTTTTAATGCCAGTTATTATATATTATGATTTTGTTTATTTCAAGCAGACAGTTTCCATTTTGGAATCAATAACTGCTATAAATAAATAAATAAGGCTTTTAGATTTTTTTTCTGTATGCTTAAATAAAAAATAAACATCACATATTCATAAATAGCTTTTCAAACTAATTAAAACAGGATAATTACATTTAATTTCTACAGTTTGATACCACCCAGGACAATGCACCCCATTTCTAAAGAACTGGTCCTAAAGCCATTTTTTACTTTACTGACTTCAGTAATATTGCAGACATATGTGGACATGTTTTGTCGAGGGATTGAATTAAAGCCCTGTGTTTCTGAGCACCCCAGTTTCTGAATGCCACAGAAACTATAAGGCTAGTACTGATGATAACATCCCAAATGTGCAGTACAAGATTACTGCATACATAATGGATATTCCAGTCATTGTATTGTCAGCATCATAAATCTTTATGGAAGCACCTTAAAAATTGTTGGGAGGGAAAAAAAAAAAAAGTTTTAATTTCTCAAGCACTTGATTTTGTTTTTGTTTGTTTGTTTGTTTGTTTTGTTTTGTTTTGTTTTTGCACCAGAGTTCAGACATCAAACTGTATCATTTTTAACAAAAGGTGTAGGCAATAGCAGTGTCACAAAGGCTTCTTTCCATGCTGACATTCAAACAACTGAACAATGCATGTTATACCCAGAACATAAATTAATATTGGCTTCAGCCACAATCTCTCCCACAGCCAACATTCAGGAAACTGAGAATATACCTGTAGAAAAATATATGTACCTAGTTTTTCACTTTCTTTTTTTCATAAAATTATTGTAAGCATACATTCAGATTAAGCAAACTAATTTTCAGAAGACTTTTCTCTCATGCAAATGAAAGTTTTATTTCTTTGTTTCTGTTTAATCAACCTGAAGATCAACATTGCAATTAAGTGAAGGATTTGGTAGGGTGCTTGATCAATTATGCAGTAATCATCCTTGAACTACTCCAATTTTGATATCAAAATAATGCAGCTGTAATCATCTTGAGTAATCATTGCTTCACTTATCTCTTTCTACCTTTGATATTTCTATGACTGCAAATATTACAGATAAGACAAATTAACAGAGATCTATTAATAGTGACCTGTTTAGATGTGTATCACCTTTGATATATATAAAATTAATAAAATATTAATACACTGAGAACACTGAATTCAATGCCCTTAGTCTACTTTAAGGAAAATAAAAAAATATGAGTCTTAAAATGATATCAAAAGACATTAAATAGAAATGTGCTTGTTAAATTTAATTAAATGAAGTTTATGTGTCTGTTTCACACACACTAGGCATGATTCTCACATTCCCTAAGGACACTATGCATCACTTTGCTAGTGTAAAGGGAGCATAAATCATATTTACACTTAAAACATGGTTGCTTTATACTGCCAGAGTCATGTAAAACAGTACCAGTGTAAATGGAATTTGAAATAAAAGGAAATGCAACAGAATTCTGTAAGCACAGGTGAAGTACAAAAGCCACACTCATGTATTTTTGGTAATGAAATACAGCCATTATGAAAATCAATGGAAAGACTGTTTAGTTTCTTCCTTAGGAAACACTGGAATATTTAAAGGAAAAGAGCTTGACTGTGGAGTCCACTGTGGCCTGCCCCATTTAACCCTGGGATGTTTTTAAAAGGACTGATTTGTTTTACTTTTTGATTTCCTTTCTCTGAACTCTTTCTTGGACAGATTTATAATTTGTGCATCTATTGCTGCCTTCAGCAATGTGTTCCATAATTCAGCTACCCTTTGTGTAATTAAATTCTGCCTTAATTGCTTATAGGCTTATATTGCTTATAAGCTTCCTCCTTAATTTCAGTCTAAGATCTCTTGTTTCTGTGTTACTAAAATTGTACTGAATGTACCAGGAATAACGTTTGACTTCAAAATACCTGTGTCTGAAATCACTCTGAAGCTAAAATAGATGGTCAGAAAAAAACTCTATAAACTTATATTTGAATTAAATATTTGATTATTTGAATTTTCTAGTGTTCGTGTATTATGGCTGAAATCTATGGGGATAAAATCTGTGACACTATAAACAGTCCATTTAAAATAAGATAAAAATTTCAACCCTGCTTTGGCCATGTTTTACGTATTTCCATAAATATTCCTTAATCCAAATATGGATGTGCCTGAATGTTTAAAATTCCAATTTGTGCTGTTTATAACATTTTTTTTTCCTCATGTGCTTTCCTAATGCTCTGATAGTTATGTGTCTCTTAAAGGAACAGACTTTCTCCTCCTCCTTCTCCTCCCCCTTCACTTTGAAAACAGTCCCAGGAAAATATGCCAGTAAACCAACATGACCCCATGCAGTGATATTTTCAAGAAAACCTCAGGAGAAAACCATTTAAATTTCATAGCATAAATCTGAGCTCTTGGCCAGCCTTCCGTTTGCAAGTCGCCTGCACAACTCTCATGCTAATTCTCTACCAAACCTCCAGTTTTATGAAATCTATATTTTATCTCTTTGGTTATTTGCAGTCACATGAGAGTTGAAAAAGGAATATTAGCACCACTCACATTTTATAGTGGGAGTCACAGTACTTGGTTGACCCCTTTTTCAGGTCCTATTGAATTTTGTATACAAAGGAAATGAAAATGTTTTATATTTAATACAGCAGCATGTAACAAGAGGTTTAGTTATTACACATAGTGCTGCAATTTTCTGCCTTTTGTTTCAGTTCCCTGAACTGAAACTTCAAAGCACAATGTTTATGATTTTTTTTTATCTTGCTAGTTCAGACAGGAACAAGGAATACTACCATACTTCTCTGAGTGACTTTGAAATCAGAGAATACAAGCACTTTTGTGCACCTTTTGTCATTTGGCCCCAAACTTCAGTCAAAATACGTTGGAGATACTTTTTCAGTGCAGTCTTTTTATTGTAGTGGTATTCACAATTAGATAAAATAAGTAGTCTTAAATAGTCCTGCTCCCTGCACCTATCTGTTGTTCTCCACGCACCCTGAGAGGAATCTTAGCTTTGGCTAATTCTGTGCCCTGAATCTTTTCATCTAATCTGTTGACCTGTATGTCTCTCCTGGTTAATACAAGCCTGAAAAAAAGGTAATCTCTTAGTAACAGAATTATACCAACTGTATAAAAAAGGTTAAATTCTACATACTATGGCAAGCAAATAAAGCATATATTCTAATAAGAAATTTAAGAGGGATGCCTCATAGTCAATATTATGATATAATTTGATTTCTTAAAACCTCTTAATGTGAGATAAAAGAAAGCAAACACGGAATTTGAACTCCGTGATTTAGGCCAGTGGTTTCACTTCGGATTTCACTCAGAATATTTGACGGGCCAAATAACTGTCCAACCTGGAATAGGTAGCAGGCTTAAGTAATTTTGGGGGAGAAAAAAAATAAATACGTGTATTGCCCTATATATTTATAGTTCAAACCAATGCAGCGATGTATTATGTAGTTATTTATTTCACCTTTAACTGAGAGAATAAAAAATCTTATCCCTGGGCATTTCATACAAAATATATTCATCCAAATACAGAAATGTTTAGATTTTTGACTGGATTATTATTCTGCTGATGAATGAAGATGAGAATATAGGAGAGGTTAAAATACAAACCAAAGCCAAATACATGGTCAAGAGGACACTGAAAGCAAAAGTAAAAGTGAAGCTAAAACAAAGCACAGCTGAAAGAAACTTTGGTGCTTCTTGCAGATGCTGTGGCTATATGGAAACATCCCTAATTTAACACCCACAGTTTAACTGAAGAAGCCCTGCAGCCCCAACTATTTCACTGACTATGGGACCACATATCACAGCACTGGTGCTACCTGTGTGAATGGTTCCAATATCTTGTTCATCCCAATGAATGCAATCCTTATCTATACACTTGTTCACATCAGCTATGTACTCATGACCACTCTCCCTGTCTCATCCACTCCAAGATCTGCAGCCTTAGATCTCCTTGATGGGATTCATGATGAAATGATCAAATGCTTCTGACATTTTGGAATGTCTTTTCTAATGGAGATTGCAATGACAGGTTTAGACTCCACATCTCAGTGTTTTGAGGGGATTGGAATCTGTAGTTTTGTTTCAGATCCATTTGAGGGAATTAATAATTTATATATATATATATATATATTGTTGGTGCATTTTGTTGTTGTTGTTGTCATCATTGTTTTCTTTTGCAGCCTCTCAGATTAAGGCACTGCCACCAGAAGGAAACAGAATTTTTTGGTGATCAACATTATTCCTTAGAAGTTCATAAACTTCCAGTGTATTATAATAGGATCTACAAGAAAAAGTAAGGATTTTTAGAATTTTAGAATAATGTTTGAAAGTCTCACTAAATCTATTTTCTCAGTGCTCAGTAGGAAAAAGGCACAGATGATGTAGATATTGAAGAATTATTTACTTCCAGCAAGGGCAGAAGATTTCACCTTTCTGCCCATAATATCTTGTGTAAATAAGAGCAATCCACTGTTGAATATTTTCTTATGAACTTTCAGCTGACAGAACTACTTCCAACGTGCACTGCTGAAGTTTCTGACAGGCAAGAACTGAGGCATAGGTAATATGAGCTTTAAAAAAATGGGAAGGGAAAGAATGCACTGAACTTTTAGGAAGAAAGAAGGAAGAAAACTTCCTGGAAAGCTGAGGTGATAAGGTAGTCAAGGAATACTTCCCTTGACTATTTCTCTCATTTGTGGTGGGCTAAGCTGTCCATGCAGAACTGCCCATCTATTTCACTACCATGCATGATAAAAATGTATACAGCACTTTTAAATCCAATGTACAGGACTGCTTTTGTTTGCTATAAACAGTCAGTTCCGTAGCCAGGACTTTTCAATGGCAATGCCTAACCTGCAACATAAAAATTGGATAAAAAAGGATCATAAAATATAAATATGAACCTATGTGAGCAGTATATCAGGTATGTAGCAGCATATTTACTTCAGATGATCATTCAGAATGTGAAAATACAGAAAACACGTAGATACTTAACTCTATTATAGCTGAAATAAGCCTGATTTTCAGGCCTGTTTTCCTTTTGTCTAGCAAATCTGAATTCTGGTGTTCCATGGTGATTGCTGTCACTTACCCTTTCTTACACCTTTCAATATTGAGTCCATCTGCAATATCTGCTCAAGATATTGGAGAAGCTGAGTGCAGCACTAGGTAATATCTAAACTCCAAATACGTTGCACTGCTTTCTTGGTCAACAACATTCAGTATTGTTGCAGATATACGGCAAAGTGAAAGATGCTTATTCTCAAAGATTTTAATTAGAAGATATATTCTTTTTCTACAGTACTTTCTCATATAAAACAGTATCTCATATAGTGTGCAGCAATTTCTTCATCAAATTTAACATTTATTTTCAAAACCTTTGGAAAGGTATTCAACCGTAATACAAAAGCTGCACAACATCACGTGCATCATTGAGTATCCACCTGAGTAAGATATTCACTGTTATTACTGGAGATTTATTTTGCCTTCAGATGTTCTGTATCTGTTGACACAACACTGGGTAAGCTTAGTTTTTTTATGAAATTGTGTGTATATTTTTTTCTATATAACATATAAGTGACATTAAATTGCTAAAATAATGAAACAGTAGAAAAACATGCATAGACATTTTTCTTCCAGTTCATGTAAGTGAGTGGAAAAAAAAAAAGGAGGTATCTATCTGCCAAAAGCTGGTATGATCTTAGAATTCTGAGACTTGAAAATAGAATTTAGACACTGTATTCAAAATAAATCAGTGTCTCTGATGATATCAAATATACCAAGGAAACAGACATAAATATTTTGTCTGACACAACAGAGACAATCTGGAGACATATTAAAGAAAATAGAGATCACTTGTCCCAAAGGTTTTGTTGTAAACCTCATGTGCTGATAGAAAAAGGAAAATAAAAGTACACTCAAATACATAAAACAAAACTTGTGAAGGAGACAGGCCTTAAACAGAGGACATTTTTCTATAAATGGTTGAGAAAAATCTTGTGCCAAAAATAGGAACCTTGTTTCCAATGGAATGTAATGTAGTTAATTCAAAACCTTAGAATAATTTTAAGTTACAATAAGGAGGCACTTAGAATTACAGTAAAATTTTGGTAAATATTAGGGGCAGGATCAAAACTTTCTGAAGTTAAAGAGTAACTTTCCATTTATATGGGTTTGGTGTATAAATATTTTGGTGGTTGAATAATATTTCTTTTAATTTTGTCAAATTGTCCTGAAGCAGTCTTCAAAAAATAATTTATTTAATTTTTACTGTTTATAGAAAAGACAGAGTAAAAACACAAATGTATTCAAAGATTTGGGTGTTTTTAAAATATACGATTAATTTCCTTCCAGTGGGTTACTCAGCCCTATGGAGAAAAGAAAATAATAGTGTCATGAAAAAGCAGTAATTTGACACCTCTCTGAGAATAATACAAAGTAGGCTTCCCTGGATTTATTAAAGCTTTTGCATATAGAAAGGCACATTAGAATTTCTTGTGTCCTTTGTCTCCTTCTGTTAGTCTAGTTTTGAATGAACAACCCAGAGGACAGGTTATGATATTCTGGTGAGGATAATTTCCAGTGGCACTGAATACCTACATCCAGTGATACATAAGCAAATATATGAAAAACTATAAAGTAAATGTGTGTTAGAAGAAAACTCTTGATTTGCAAAGCATACTTTCTGGATTCAGTATAACCTGAGTAGAACAATTCTATTTTTTCTCATAGTTTATGAACTATTAGATATATTAAATTCTAAGTTTCTTGATATTTTTCCTACTATCAGTCAGACTGTAACTGCTGGTTGAGTTAAATTACATCGTTTAAATAGACATATAAACCTTGATCTTCACCTTATGTCCTGGAGAACACTTTTTTTTTTTTTTTTTTTACCTTTTCATAGTTGCACATTTTATTACCCTTACTGTTCATATTTTATAAATAACTTTCAGAGTTCATAAGGCCTGTATTAGGCTAAAATAGGAAGAGAAAGATACATGTTTACCTTAGTACAGTTTGCATCTGAGTAGGGAATAAAGACAGACAAAAGTCATGGAAAAGGCCTTTTCAGCTCTCAGTGTTATCCTGGAAATTCTAGAATAGTTCACTTTGTTAAAAGATGAGTACATATCTATTACAAATATAAAAAATAAGTCAGCCTTTGACCATTCAAATTATTGTCAAATTTCCTGAATTTTACCTCAGCCACTCTACATTCCTACCTCATTTAAGTATAACAAACTGTTGGGTTTCATTGGGCATGAAGTCCTTGTAGTATACCTTTTTCCAAAGGTGACTGAAGCTTCTTATTCTCTCTAAAACATTGCTGAAAAAAGGGTAGGGAGGAATACCTTGTATTACTCTGTATGTGGAGTACCTTTTCTACTTATCACCCATATCTGTTTAATTCATTTATGGTGACACTCATCTAACGATTTATGTATTGAAAGATACTTGGATGCCAAG
This sequence comes from Netta rufina, assembly GCF_964035555.1. NCBI lineage: Eukaryota > Metazoa > Chordata > Aves > Anseriformes > Anatidae > Netta > Netta rufina. The sequence continues at coordinate 24,691,257 of NC_140128.1, forward strand.
GTGACATGAGAGCAATGCAAAAAATATAAAAGAGAGTTCTTGAGCAGTCTAAGATAAAAGATAAAAGATAAAAGATAAAAGATAAAAGATAATGATGCTTTTAAAAATGTTTTTTGTGAAATGAGGGAGAAGATTAAGGATGTGATTCTGTTGTGGAGACAGATTTGTAAGCCACCTGGTTTGGTTCCCTACATCAAGGAACCAAAAACTGTGATTCTAAATTTAATTGAGAAGCTCAGTAGCAATCTTGCATATGAGAAACTCTAAACGTTCAGTCTCAAAATGTGATGATAATCATGCAGAACCAGAGCCTTGCAGATCACAATGGTATTGTGTACTAAGAGGAAACATATAGGAGGAAGACAGTCCTTGGCCCAAAAGGATTTACTTTTTTTTTTTTTTTTTTTTTTTCTGAGAAGAACCATATTGTTACATACAGCCCAGCAGAAGAGTTCACAAAACCAATGCCAGATACTTCCGGTTCTCATAAACTCTGCCCTAAATAGGAGTCTAATGCACATGAAGTTTGTTCTTAAATTCAGAAGTCCCCAGAATAATCTTCAGGTGTATATCCCATACAGAAAAATTACATTATAATAATGTCTTAGACTCAGTATAAAAAAAAGGAATAAATAGGTTTTACATTTTTTGTGTAAATTTGTGTAAAGTTTACAATATAAATATGACATAGGAAAAGACCTGAGTATTATTTTTATGTGCTCCCCCCATACCACCACCACCCCACACTCAGTAAATGTATTTTTCACTAGAAGATCTATTTTTAGTAGTTGAGGCCACACATAAGTAATAATATCCAAGTTAGCACCTACCATGCTTTAGAAATAAAGTAGAAATTTCAAGTAACATAGAAAATAGATAAAAAATTAAATAATCAGACTGTTCGATGTAGTTCAAGCAAATCAGTTCCAAGGAAACAGGTTGTTTCACAACCTTTTGGGGAATTCTTTTCTCATTTTAAAAATTTCCATAGAAGTTGTAATATATAAATGGGAAGTCTAACTAAATAATCTTAGATATGAGATAGAATAATAAGCGATGCAATTTAGTTCGATTTTCACATTAAAAATTGTAAGAAAAACTCCAATTACATTGAAAAGATATTCTTAAAAGTCCCAAAACTTATTGGACTAATACATCTAGACATTTTCTTCCAGGCTTCTGAATTGATTCAGTTCAGGGAAATGCAGTACAGTTAGCATTCAACTTTAATTGCAATGAGGTGACAACATACTGGGTAATGAGTTGTTTATGAGTTGTAGATGTGTTTACAATGAGTTGACAATGTGTTGGATAAAGTGTTCTTCTAAAGTTGTAGATCTATTTACAGTGAGCAGTGGGGGAATGTTCATTAGTTGTCGATTTGTTTGTTTACATTGTTTTCGATTTGCAATTGCTATAAAACAAATCGCAGGCTGATGAAGGATGATTGTTTGTGTGTTTTAATGATTTACTGTAGTAGCTTGTCTGAAAAAGTACTTAACTCCGCTTCATCTGTCAGCTTCCACTGCAAAAGCTCCCAGTCACAATAGTTTTATTAGCACAGCATGGGCCATTTGTAAGAACATTATGCATCTAAAAAATCTCAGTGCTTTCCTGTTCAGTCTGTTGTATTTTGGCTGGCTGAGCTGAACAGAATTCCTTCTGCCCTGTACAATTTTCTACCTTTCTAGTATGTTCCAAGATATACATCTGAAGCTATATATACACAGTCCCTGCAAATTCTTTCCCTCCTGTCTACTCAGTAACGTCACATGCTTAAAATTATAACCTTCTGCTATTTCTTACTGAAGCCATCTACTCAAAACAAGCTTTTTTGTTTGGTTGTTCAGTTGTTGCTGGCGGTTTTTGTCTGTTTGTTTTAAATCTACCATCAAGTTATGCTGGGTTACATGAGGTGAAGTAAAATAATTATGCACTGGATGATATTGGCTTCTTGGTTATGGAAACTCAATATTTTGCAGTGCTTTGACAGGGTATATTCATTACAACCTACTTTATTACTTCAGTTGTTGTATGTATAATATATATTTTTTGTTCCAAACAAAGATAAAAAATAATTGTGATTGTTTTGTTCCCATGTTAGATATTCCCAGTTACATTCCCTTTCGCCCAAAACTTGTGTGTTTCACAACTTTTTTCCTTATTTTCAAAGAACATTATATTACATATTCCACACTCCCCCTTTATCATTCCTTGCTCCTTTATCATTCCTTCACTGTGCCCAATAGTAATTCCTTTAAAAAAAGTAAATAATTAAATAAAATGAGGGTGGGGTGGAGATCATCATACAATGATTAGAATAGGATTTTTATTAAGCTATATTTGGGTTTTCCAGCTGTGTTTCTTCCAGAAAGAAGCACTGGATTTAAGGAGTAAGTGAAGCAGTTTCTAGATCTGGATTTGTAGAGAAAATAAGAAATAAGCAAACAAAAATTTATATTTGAGCCAGCAGCTCTGGACTAGATTGACATACATGTATATTTCTATCACAAACAGCTCACACTGAGGAAATCTCATTTTGAGGAAGACATACATCCGTTTTGGGGTGCAAATAGTAGTTTTATTTATTTTCATTGGCAATTTCCACCACAAGAGCCACACCAAATTAAAGCAAAGCACAATATTGGTGTAATTCAATATAATATCCAGAACGTACAGAGACCCCTTTGTTCCTGTATGGGGCAACAACAAATCAAAATGTGTGGGGGTGACAATGTGTTTCATTGGCACTTCAGCACTGCCTCTGATTGTCCACTGGAAAGGGATAGCAAGCTTTGTGTCTTTTCCAGCTGTGGAGACAGGACTGTGGTGTGGAGTAGATTGAGAGGAGCTGTTAGCCTCAGAAGCAAGTAGGGAGTTTGAAAGTGCTCAAAAAGGTGGGAGAGAAAGCATGGGAAGGTCAAAGTCTGGGACTAACAGAAAAAATGAAGTCTTTTTAACCTCCCCCTTTCCTGTCTGCAAAAGCTTCACCTGCTTTCCCAGCTGCAGAAAATCTGTGCCAGTAAATACCAAGTGTAGGCACATACTCTAATGAACTAAATGAACATATTGTTACTCATTTTGTTCTGACAGCAATGGGCCCAAGTCATGTATTATTGTCTCAGATGCATCTTATCCTTTAAGATTTCTGTTTTTTAGTATTAAATGATACAGAGACAGGTAAGTTGAGCTCATTATTTCAACATCATTAGATCTTTCTTGGGAAAATAATTTCTGAATTTCAGAAATATGTGAAGCCTACATCCTAATTTTTGCCAGACCAAAAACCATTTCTTTAAAAGCAAATAGCAGGCATTTCTGCATTTTTTAAGTAAAGGTTTTGACTAAATTTATACAACTTGTGTTTCTCCAAGTGTTCAAACATATTCTGTCCTCAAATACCTGTAAAAATCTCCCCAAATACCTGATAAAATTTTCTAATAAGTATCTGAGGTGTTGATTGCACTGTTATGCAGAAAACCTACTCTAACCCAGACAGAGGAAATAACTTCTCGACCATGCTAAAAATGTGATTTTGAATGTCTTTAATAATATAAAAGCTAGTCCCAAAATCTGATGGCTAAAATGTCAGGCATATGATGAGCCTCTGAGATCTTAGACATATCTGAGAGATCTGAAAACTAGAAGTGTGTATATATACAATTTAAAAGCTATTAAATTCTCTTTATAGTATTTACTGGTGCTGTGAGTTTTTATCTTGCTTCCTTAATATGCCTTTATCATTAATTTACAATTAGCAATTCATTTGGAATTTATCTATCCTGAAATTTTCAATATCCTTTCCCATAGTGATCATGATGAAAGATAGAAACTGTCTCTATAGAGATGTGCTGGCTCTGTGGCCTCCCTGCTCCCATGAGAGCACAGTTCAGCCACATGGGAAGGGGAAAGCGAAGAACTGGCTAGTCTCTTCCATAGCTCTACTCTAAGACCAGGAGTGGGCAAAAACCTATCTATCCTATGTTTTTATGTTGCTCAAGGTTTCTGACCATATCAGTGACAATGTTAGTATATCAGAGCTGGGGGATTGGCAACCTAAAAAGGCACAAGGGCAGCATGCCTACACAAGAACCTTCTGTGTGCTCTTCTATATGTCTGTTGACCCCATCTGGATTTATGATCTAAATCCTTTGCCTTTCTGAGGATGAAGAAAAAAGGAAGAGAGATCAGCAGAAAATTGAAAAGTAACTTCTTCCCCTGTGGAAACTTTCTTATGTGCTTCCACAATTGGAGATTTCTCTTTTCTGTGAATGACCTGTGTTCGGAATGTTGTCCATGTTAATGCAGTGTTAAGTCTTCCACTTAATGGAAAAACAAACAATGCTTCTATAACACCCTGAAACTGGAAAAAAAACAACAAAACAAAACAAAACAAAACAAAACAAAAAAAACTGCATATCATTTACTTTTTCATGATATTATCTAGCATGATCTTTCACAAGTATCACATCTAAAACTAGAATATATTATTTTATACATCTACATGTATATCATGTTATAGCATATTGTTTTTTAAAAAGTCCTATAAAAATATGCAATTTAATTAATTATCTATTTATTTATTAACACAATACTAATCTCTATCATGGTGAAAGTCCTTATCTTTTCAAATACATTTCATGTGAAGAGATATTAAATCTAATTACAGCAAATGGAAAATATTGCTGCAAAATCAGCTGCAAAGGCTAAGAAAGAGAAGGATAATTTTCTCTCAGTGGGAAGTACTTCAACATTGAAAGCTGTTGCTTTCATATTAGTAAATAGACAATCAATTAAGGAAGTAAAGCAGATTTTTATGACAGAATATTAGGGGACAATTTTCTAAAGCATAAATGGGATGTACTCATAGAAATACCATAAATGAATAATCAAGGCTGTAGGTATGCAGCCATTCACATTTTGAAAGCATACCCCAGGATGAATAACTTTCATATGTACAGTAAGTTCACAGCAGATGTCCACTGAGCCATAATTGTCCTTAGGTGGAATATGAGCTGTGTACATATTTATTTTCCATGTGCATAGGTAATGTTTTTATTTCCTAATGTGCAATGCTAGAAAACTTTTTAATGGTATTTGCAGATTGCCTGAGTCTAAAACTCACCTAGCAGCAAAGAATACAGAAAAGGTAATACAGAAACCGGTGTTCATGTCATTTTCATAGCTTTTTACATATTCATGTTCAAGCTCATCTAACCAGACACTTTGTAAGCAAAAATGCATGAAATTTAAACCAGCTTTTCATATGGACCTTTTTTTTTTTTTTTTTTTTTTTTTTTTGAACGTGTGTAATAGCAATATGGTAGATGCCTATACATATATAATGTGATGGATTAGATTGTAATGCAGTCTGGATGCATAAGGAGGTGGTGTTTGCCCTTCAATGCAAATCCATTTTAATGTCAAAAGAGATCCAATGAATTACTAGTGCATTGTCCAGGTAATAAGTAAAACATTGCAGTTGTTTTTACTTTGCAAAAGAATCTGATCTTGCTCCAAACTATAACAGTTATGACAAAGAATAAAGTTACTTCTAATAAGGAAATAGTATGAAAAACAAAATATCAGGTTAGGTTTAGATTCTTGTTTTAAACCTGATTTTTAAATAAGAATTTTAAAGAAGTTGTTAAAGAAGCTTTTCCCTCTTCATGGTTTGTCAAAGAACATTGTAAAACCAACAACAACAACCTTACACCTTACACAGATATGCAGATTTGGGGTATGTCAACCTGAGAAAGTTGGGAAAATTAAACCAAAATAGCTGAAAGGTGTTAATGTAAAGCATGTTATATAAAGTGCTCTAAAGTTCTATGTGAATATCTCACTGAACAACAAAATGTTTTTGCAAGACCACTTTGTTCCTCTGCAGGGCTCAAATGCATTTTACATTGTCTACATTCACATGCTTAGGCAACCCAGTTAAGCTTTGCTGAGAATCTGCTGGTAAGTGTATCACTAATTTAAACACTACATTAGAAATTATTACTTAACAGGAAAGGCAAGCAAGCAAACAGACAAACAAAAAAAAACATCATTACCAACAACAGTAATAATCAACTGATTTTACTTCTGTGCAACCTATGTATACTGTAAAACTATTAAAAATAAGAAACATAATTAAGAATCCTGCTATATTTCAATGAGCCTAAGAACATGTTAGTGTAAAGTCCAAGGTAAAAAGAAACAGTTGGGTAAATCCAATAGAATATACTGGAATAGTGCTTAAAATAAATGTGACGTGTAAAGGGTACAAACATAAATCTTCAAATAAGTCACTGAAGCTTAAGTGCCTCCCATTGGACATACTAGTACACACTGAAGTGTGTACCTGTTGGACACAAAGGATATCCACAACATTCTGTTCTGCACAAATTGATATAAAATGTCCTTTGTTTTTGCTAGATATCACTGTCAGCTTGATTTTTCTTAAACTACTCAATTTAAGATAAAGCACTGTTTTGTTGTGATAATGCTTAACTAAGGGGACGTATTTTTAATTTTCTTAAAAAATCCTTCTCCATAATATGATGGATCTTTTCAGCAATACTCATTGCTAAGATACCATGTGTATATGAATGACTTATTTTTTTCTGCATTTCTTCCTCAGACCATTCACCTATTTATGAAGATTTCCAGTGATGTAAGTAGGAAATGCTCTACCAAGATGTGCTGGGGAAAAGAATTCACATGAGTTCCACAGTGATATGCGAGAGAGTGATGTCCCTTGTCATATCTCCATTGAAAAACAATGTCCAAGGAATGTGATATAAATGACTCAGTATTCTTGATCCCAAACATTCTGCAAATAAAAGTTTCTGCTTTGTCACAGTTCCCCTAAATGGTTAAGAAGGAAAACATTTTAAAAAATGATGATAAAGCTTCTTAGCTCTTCAACATTTTGGTTCTCGTTTCAAGGTTTTCTTGAAAAAAAAAAATGATAACTGTTCAGCACTTAATTTAGTTATTGAAAATCTTGGAGTGATTTTTTTTTTCCTCAACACAAAATCCTTCAAAATTCAAGCTGCATGTCAAGTATTACTTACTGTGAGTGCCAATAAGATATTTCCTTCTCTTTTCTAATTGGGTAACACAGCTAATTACTGTTGTCTGTGGCATCATGTTTGATTGGCAGCTTGAATGTAAACAAAAACCATAATTTCAGATGATATTGTATAAACATTTGGAGTAGGGATGTGCAAGCGGTGAAACATGAACCAAAGGAAATTTATAAGGTAGATAATAAAAGTTACCTGTGTTTCATGGCTGTCTAATCTCTGATAATAATTCCTTATGGATTGGCAGGAAATATATGAAAATATATGGAAATATGGATTCCTGCCAAATACCCACAATACTTTCCAGAAATGCTTTTGGCACAGTATTCATCAGAAAAATCAGAAATGCACTGGAAATTACAAAACAAACAAACAAACAAACAAACAACAACAACAACAACAACAAAACTTGAAAAACACATGTCAACGTAAAGTAGTCTTTGGATACACTTTAAAGCACTTCTATATTAAGTCTATAAAAAGTTAAAGAAAGAGAGACATAATCCATAGTACAAAAGCATAAGAATGAAAAGATGCTAGAGCTAAGGTTAAGAATGTCTTAAAATGTTATATACAAATTAATTTCAGAAGTACTAGGATTGTTCATAGAAGAGACCTGTATTAGGTCATGAATGTAATATTTCAGTTTTCATAGTTGCACTCCAGAATTGTCTCTCCAAGATTCCTTCATTTCTCTATCCTTTTTGATCTTAAACAAGAAAGAAAAGAACAGAGTGTGTTACATGTCAACACCCAGTGTCAAAAGACAAGGTACTTGGAATTAGAGAGGGAGGAGGAGATTAAATCCTGATTTTTCCCCTCAAATTTTATCCAGGACATGAAAAACAACAATGCAGAAGACAATAGAAGGGATGAATATCTGCCTGAAACACTTATTAAGCAAACTTATATCTTTATTATTATTTTTTTTAACCTAGTGCTTTACTAAGTTAACATGGAAATCGCTGCACTCCAGATGAATGAAGATGAAATGAAGACATTTGATGAATGTTCAGAATTGCCATTGACTCATATTAAGTCATTCTGAACAATTCTAACATCTTCAACATGTGTCCAAGAAACAGTAAAAACTTTGAGATTCTTATTGAAATTTGAACTGTCCTGGTTATATACTGGTTATATGTTCTGTTGTTTCCACCAAAAATGCCTAGTTAATGCTCTATTTAAAGTTTATTCTCAGTTTGGTTGCAAATAGTTTGTGTTTATGAAACTGACTTCTCTAAATCATGTATTTGAAGAAAAAAGTACATTTACCATTCAAATAATTTCAAAATATATTTCTACCTTAATAACATTTTTAAGTATCATAAAACGATACTTAAAAATCATGAAATATAATCACAATTCAAAAGAAAGTCTTGTTTTTGTTGAAGTTTTATTTTTCTAAGAGGAGAATATGGTTGTAAAATATTATGTAGGGTCTAACAGACATGGAAGTAGCAGTTTTCAGTGGTAATTGCTAATAGCTGAGAATAAACATTTTTGCTATTTTTCTTTTATTTATGCTTCTATATACTTCAAAATTCTGTTGGATTGTTACAAAGAATTGTTTTTCCAGAGCCAAGAGATTTTGCGCCTTGTATTTTGCTATATGTAGGGACACCCATGTTCTAGAATATCATGCATTGTCTCTTGAAAGACATCATTCTGGGAACAACAGCATCTAGCAGTAAATGATGTAAAGCATGGCAATTCAACTACTGAAGGCTGTTTGTTACTTTGAATTGCAATTGCAGTACTGAATGTTTTCCATTCGTGAAATTTTTGAGAAGCTGAGGTACTGCAGAATTGCATGATTTATCCCTTGTGCCCTCTTTCCCTTGAGTCTAGCTGAACAGTTCTATCATCTGAAATGACGCCTCTGATTTATTCACAAAGTAGGCAGCTCTCACATTGAATTATTCTCTCAGGCCTGTAATGCTCGTTTGTGATTTGGTGTAATTCGTACACATACACACACACACAAAACTAAAACCAAACAAACGAATAAAACTGTAGTTGTCTTATGTGTAAATGATCAGTTGCCTTTGTAATAAATCTTGTTACATATATAAAATTGCAAGAACATATATAACTTTGATAGCTGTACATTAAAATTATTTTTTTCACATATTACAAGTGCAGTTATATAAGGTGTACTTCTGAAAACACAAACCTTGACTTTATTATAATTCAATACAGTCGTACCACACAGTCCTTTTTTAAAGTTTGTGTCATGTACTGTTTTTTCTTGGATAATTATTTTGCTACAGATAGGTTAATCTTTGTAAATTTAAGACACCACATAGCTCTAAGTTTTTCAGTTCAATGCATATTTTTGATGCAGCAATCTAGAGTGCAATGCTTGGAATTGAATTAAAATGTGAATATATGGAAAAAAAACAAACTGATTTATTAAAGAACAACTATTACATTACATAATGACTCAACTGAGCAACAGAAGTTAATGTGATATATCTACTAAGAAGTGAATCTGTTTTCCTGACTGGATGGAGACAGCTCAGCAGGAGGAGGAAACACATGGGAATAGCTTGCTAGCAACAGTCATCAGCAGCTGGTGCACTACATCTAGGGTGGCTATAGAAGAGATTCCTACTAGAATATGCAGAATAGAACCATGACTACCTAATCTGAAGAATACCTGCTGAGCATAGATATACAGGGATATCTCAGACCTAAAGAGCACTACGTTTTCTTTGAGGACTTTTCTCTGTAAAAGTCTTAAGAATATCATGGGCTTTATAGTTCTGCCCTGCTCTTCCATTCCCCAGTGAGATGGGTGTCCAATTACCATCACCATGTCTGGTCAGAGATTTGGATATTGCTGTGTTCCAATTAATTGTTTAAAAATGAAGCACTGAAAAGTAAATTAAATTCCAGCCTCTCACACTATTATAGTCACCTACAGGCCATAATTTTGCTGTTTTTGGAAAAAGCTTGTTACTGGTTTATTAAGCATTAGAAAGAATTAAAGTACAAGAGAAAAATTTTTAATGTATTTATGTTTGAAAAAACAAACAAACAAACAAACAAAAAACCACCCTTTGCTATATAAACAATACTTAACACATAATTTGTATATTAGCTTGTGTTCGTATATAGTATATGCTCTCTGATCCAATCATAGCTGATGCTCATATCAGGAACAGATATATACTCAATATGAATGTTATACTTCTTTCCATGAACACTTTCTTATCTATATGGTAACTCAGAACTCTTCTTACCCACAATTATTAATACAGATTCAACTGGAGTTGACTTTCTTTGTGATATAACAAAGGCCCTTTGGAGAGGCTAAGTGACATCATATTACTCAGCATAATAAATATCAGCTGCAAGGTGAGTTCACTGGTACTGACACTACTATAAATAAAAGGTGGGAAATTTAGTGAACCTCGCAGTGTATGAAAAGGGAAATCTTTGGAATGAAAAGTTAGACCTTGTTACCTGGCAAGAAGACTCAGGGCTGATAAGTTTTACAGCTATGGGAATAAGCCAGTTGCATACTTGCAGATTTATTAGCTGATAAACAGTAATCTTGAGCAATGTTGTCTACTAAAAGTAGACATGGAGAAATTAAATATCAGATAATTGAAACCTTTGTGTCTTGTTTAAAATATTCTACAGAAAATAAATTAGAAGTTTAGTTAGTCTCAAATGCTTTATCTTACATTCCTTTATGTTTGCTTCTACTTCTTATTTAATCAAAAGAACTGGATTTTCTTTGTTGAGGATTTAATCCATGATAAAAACAAAGAATACATTTGGAAACTATATTTGATTTTTCCTCTAGGAAGCCTCCAAGATCAGACATCCTCTGTACAAATTGCTGTATACAAGATATGACTTTTATATGACCGTGAGTTCTGCCTACCCCTGTTACCAAAAAGCATAATAATTTAATTAAAGATGTTTTGGAAATATGAAGGCTTCAATTAGAAACCATGAAGTAAAATAATGCAAACATTTAGTTTATATGCGTATCTCTATTTGCAAACTCATAAACATTTGCAGTGAAAAGAAAAACAAAACTAATATTTCAATAATATTCTGCAAATTATAAGGCAAGATTTGGCCTGCTGGATGGCTAATCTAGTGATTTGAGCTGTTTCTTGGTGAAGTGTATTTGCAAATATCAATCTGAAAATTAAATTCATTACATTGTATTTGATGACAACTCAGTTTTTCATTTAACTGTTCTATTAGGAAATTTACTTACTGGCATAGTCACAGAAGTTAACTTAAAGGAAGACAAAGCACACGTTTATGGTCTATAATTATCTAAATAGGACTTATATTGGAACATTATTTCAACTTGCAGACAAAAGCATAATGTCAAGTGGCTGAAGGTGGAAGGCAGGAAAGTGCAAACTGGAAATAAAATGTAATCTTAAATGATTAGAACAATTAACTACTGCAAAAGTTTACCAAGGAAAACAATATTTTTTTCATAACTTGGAGTCTTTCAATCAAAATGGGTTCCCAAAAGATATTTTGTCATGCCTCTGTGGGTTAGTGTTTGCTACAGGAAAACTGAATGAAAATCTTTGGTCTAAAATTTTCTGTCTAAGAAGTCAGACAATATGATTAGAATGATACCTTTAAAGCACATTAGTGTATTTATTTGGCCTCCTGTAATTTGAACTGATGTTAACAGGATTTTTAGGTTGTTGTTTTAGGGTTTTTATTATAATAATTTATTTCTGTTTCTATTTTGTTGCACATTCCAGGTCTGAAAATGAATGCCACATTTGTGACATTGATGGAAGCAACATTCAAACACCATCATTTTCTTTGCTGCAATCACTCAGACACCTTTCAGTAAGAGGTTTCCACCTTCTTCCTTGCTACTACATCAGACACAGGTAATTTGTAAATAACAGTGACTTGCTACAATACAGTTTGTCCTTATAACAAAAAAGAGACAGCTGACAAAAGGAGGAGGGAGAAAATTCTGCCCACTCAATGGAAGTTTGGGGATATGTCTATGGTAAATTATCATTTCAGTTTACCTTATGATTGTAACATTTATTGCAAATTAAAGCATTCATTTTGTAGCAGCATTTTGACACCTTAGTGAGGGAACCATAATAGTCTATGACAGAGCAATCGACAGCTTTCATTACTGAGTGGCTCTTCCTTACAAGACGAATAACATTCAAATTGGTATAGTCATCAACTTTGAATAACTATGGAAGAAATTATGGGGGAGGCAACGTCAAAGGTTTACAGCTGAAACCTGGACCTTTTCCTGCCCACTTCCAACTCTTAGCACATGATCCAGATGGAAAGACAGAATATATGAAAAATATTCTTCCCTGTGCTAAGCAGGCCAAACAGCAGCAGAGGCAATAAGACCTAATAAAGTGGCACAGAGGTTTACTTGTTTATTCAGACCAGTCTTAGGACTCCCAAATGCAGTGATATCTAATCCAATACGCTGTCCATCAAGAAAATACTGTTCTTAATAAAACCAGTGTTACTGCAAATACTCCTACTAAAGAAGGTAAGAAGTACTGAGGAAATGTGTTTGTTTGTTTGTTTGTTTGTTTGTTTCATCTGATACTTTGATTCATATTGCTGCTTCAATGACAGTAATAAGTTTTGGGTTTCTTTATAATTTTCATAGGCAAACAATTCTTTTAGCTACATTCATCACAGCACATTGCAGTGTAGTGTTTTGGAGAAGGGAATTTTTAAAAATAAAAAGGCCAAGCACTGTGCAACATTCTGTGTTCTGCTTCTTGATATGGCTGGAAACCCCCATCCTAATTATGACTGGCACTTCATATAGTCAAGTATACATTTCACAGTGTCACAGAATCACAGAATGGCTGAGGTTGGAACGGACCTCTGAAGATCATCTAGTCCAACCCCCCTGCCAAGCAGGATCACCTAGAGCACATTGCACAGGATGGCATCCAGGCAGGTTTTGAATATCTCCAAAGAATGAGACTCCACAACCTCTCTAGGCAATTTGTTCTAACTTGTTCACTTGTGCATATCTGTACTATCCATTCTTTCGTAAAAAAATACTGTTATTTATGTAAAATAGCTATTCTAAAGAAACAAACAGTATATTGTGTAATACATCAAAGCCATTTCTATTTTGAGTCATCACCTATACTGTTTGTTTATTAACTTTGTCAATTATATTTATTAATTAGGAACTTAGCATGTTATGAACAACAAAATGGTTGAAATGATCAGTTTTGAATATTAAATACATAACTCAGAAACAGATGGTGACTGTTGAAAATCATATATAAATAAAATATAAAATAACTTAGTGATTAGAAAACATTTCCATATAAATTCCTTTGCCAACATGCCAGCAAATCTGCCATGTATAGGCTTGCTTAGATTGACTTTTCTTTAAAAGTGTGGTGGTTTTACCGTGCTGGGCAGCTAAACCCCACAACCGCTCTCTCACTCCCCCTCCTTTAGATAAGGAGGGGGAGAAGTAAAGCAAAGAACAACTCACGGGTTGAGATAAGGATAATTTAATTAAAGGGAAATAATTATAATAATTAAATAAAGACTACCATGAACTAAACAATTTAACTAAGGGGAAATAAAAGGGAAAGGGGAAAAAGGGAGGTAAACAAACAAACAAAATAAATGAAAACGATATGGAAGTGCAGAGGAAAGAAATTACTCTCTACTTCCCACAAATGAGCGATGATTGACCACGTCCTTGAAGCAAGGCCTCAACGCACGCAGCCGGTGTTCGAGAGGAGGACCGACGTCTTCTCAACGAGAGCCCACCCCTCCCCTCTTCTTCCTGTTTCCACCTTTTATTGCTGAGTGTGACACCACATGGTATGGAATATCCCTTTGATTGGTTTAGGTCAGCTGCCCTAGTGATGTTTCTCTCCTCACTTTTTTGCCCACCCCCTAGGAGGGTTAGAGAAAGGCCCAATGCTGTGCCACTGCTGCTCAGCAGTAGACACAACACTGGTGTGATAACACTGCTGTTCCAGCTACAAGTACAGAGTACGGCACTGAATGGGCTGCTGCCGGGAAAGTTAACATTCCAGCCAGACCCAGTACAAAAAGACATTTATAATTGTAGAGTACTAAGACTTAATGCTGATTTGTTCTACTTTCAGCTGAAGAAACTGCAAAAAAGTCATCAAAGTCCATAGAAATCTTTCTGTCTCAGATGTATTAGGAAAAATCAGGGATTAGGGATTGTGTAGGTTGATGACATGAGAAACCAAGACTTAAATGTACAGTTCCTGAAGAAGCACTTTCTATAAAACAGGATATACCACAATGTAAAAAGACCACAAACATAGGTAAAATTTAGGCACTTATTAAGAGAAAATATATTTTATTTTTTACAAGCAAAAGATATGACCAATGCTGTTGTGGTTGCAATAAAACACTCTCCATTGTTATTCTAAGTCAGACTCTTTCAGTGATATGGAGCCACTAGTTTTCAACTTCTTTGTCCTTCTGCATTTCTCTGCATTAATCTTTTCCCTCATGCAGCACCAATGAAGTCAGCAGAGTTTTGGCAGGGATATATTGAGCTCATTACCTTTGAAAACTGTGCTTTGACATTTTAAAACTTCATTTGCAAGGTATTATGTCTTTCTCAAGTTTCTTAGCAATATTTCCACTAACACCTGAATATACAAAAGAGTGTTTGTTGGTGATGGTGGTGGTTTGTTTGATTGTTTGTTTGTTTGTTTTCCTGGGTAAAGAACAAGAAGAAAATGAAACTCTCCTCTTTGGATCAACAGTCCCCACCAAGAAATCAGCTAGATCATTCAAACCCACTCAGCCAGTTAGATCAATTAGCTGTTACAAACTAACATTTACTTTTAAAAAGATAACTAGTTCTTTAATTCTGCAAATGCACTGGACACATATACCCAGAATGTAAAAATACAAAAATACATGAAAAGCAAGAAAATCATTTTAGCGTCACATACTTCTAGCTAAGTTCATGGTTGATTGATTTTTTGATTTATTTTTTTTTTCTACTATTAAAAGTGAAAAGACAACAGTGGGAAGTGGACAACAGTGGTTTGTTCTGAAAACTATCATATTTATCATATCACAAAACCCCGTTAGGATAAACAGGTAGGCTAGATTGTTTCTGTATTGTACCTGAATCTTCTGATCAGTATAATAAGGAGCATAACTTGCATTTCTAGGTATCAGACCTACATTTCACCCTCACATGTCACAAAGTATTTTTTTCTGCCATTATTCATTCTTTCTCTCCAGCAAAATGTACCAAATAACCCTAATAGTTCTACATTTCAAGATATATGCCAAATCAAAGAAGATACAAAGATGATCATGGGAAACAGAAAGCCTATCTTATGAGAGCACTCTTGAGCATAACTTTTGATGTTGAGAGGAACTACAATTGCTATCTATAAATATATCAGGGTGTACTAATCGTTACTAGGCAGTTTGTTGAATTTCTGAAGGGAGCTGGATAACGTATTCCCTTCAGGAGCTAAGTGCTCCACTTAGCTTTGGTGGTTTTGATTTTTACTGTCTGAACAAAAAGAGAAAGAGGAAGAAATCCTGCTAAAACTGGGAGCCATTCTTTTTAATATGACTGATGTCAGCAGCTTTTCTGGGTACTTCTAATTGGAATTCAAGACTCTGTTTTCAGTTATCCCCTGCAAAAAAAAAAAGATACAATATAAGTACCTGAGGTACCTGAAAGAACTTACATGTAATTGTAAAACCTCTCTTTTCTATAATACCAATATGAATGAGAAAAAAGAACTTCACAGGCTGGCAGCAGTGTTGAATGCAGACTTTTGCTGTCATGATAGTTTCAGGTGGTGTCCTGGCCTCAACTTTGGTGGTGAAACCACTTGTTTCATGGGCTTTTTTAGACTCCAAAAATCAGCAGCACACTTTGTAACACATTAACGCTATTTGTGTTGCTTTAGTTTTGTTGTCCTTTAGCGTTATCTGACTTACTTCTTACTCTATAAATGAACAAAATTTTGAACAAAGTTAACCAGTAGGTCATTGCTGAAAGAGTCATTGTTTTATGTTGGAGCATGAGTAAAATTCAAATAACAGACTGTATATTTCCTGAGCTGTTGTCTGTGAAGTGTGAAGTTGAGGGAGGTGTGGAGGCTACCAGTACAAGCAGCTGCTGTCAGGTGCAGGAGGAGCAAGAGATGCTCCATACTATGGCATTGCCTTCCTGCTGGAATTTGCTCTGGCTGGGAGTTATAGTTAAACATCCCCAATAGGGTTTTAGTTGGAAGGATTTTTTGTACCTTTACTATCATGACATTATGATATATTAAAAATATGCAGTGTGGTCCTCACTTGATACATTATTATTATTATTTGTACTACACCTTTGCCTTAACCCCTCCTTCTGCAATTAGGCCCCATTACAATAGGCACTTGTCCTGGTTTCAGATGGTATAGTTAATTGTCTTCCTAGTAGCTGGCATGGTGCTGTGTTTTGGATTTTGGGTGAGAAAAATGCTGATAACACACACATATTTTAGTTGTTGCAGACAGCACTTTTCAGCTTCTCACACTGCCCTGCCAGTGAGGAGGGTGGAGGTGTACCAGGAGCTGGGAGAGGACAGAACCAGGACTGCTGACCCAGAATGGCCACAGAGATGTCCCATACCATGTGGCATCATGCTGAACAATAAAACTGGGGCTTGGCCAGGGAAGGTGGACTGCTGCTCTGTGTCTGGCTGTGCATTAGTCAGCAGACGGTGACCAATTGCACTGTGTATCAATTGCTTTGTATTTTCTTTTGTTATTATTATTATTATTGTTATGGTTATGGTTGTTGCTATTATCCCTTCAATTTCTGTCTTATTAAACCATCTTTATCTCAACCCATGAGTATTTTCCTATTTATTTTTTTTCCAAATTTTCTCCCAGTCCCACACTGTGTGGGGAGAAGTGAGTGAATGTGTGGTGGCTGCTGGGTTAAACCAAGACAGTGCTGTACAAACACATAACTTAATGGACCTCAAACAAAGTTGAATAAAGAAAAACAAAAACACCCAAAAGGTGACCCTTACTGGTTCATCGTTCTTCATCCTAGTGATTAGCTTTTCCACAGAGCCTTACAAATTTCACTGCATTGCTAGTTTTAAGAACTTGTTACAGGAGTCTTAATTCTCTGGTGAAATCTTTCCTTTGAATGATAACCTATAACACCTTGAAAAAGGTTAGTTTTAAGAACAAGTCTTGTAATTTGCAATGCTTTCTTTTTTCATGACACCTATTCAAATGTTCTTCTCTCTCATCAATCTAGGTTTTCCACCTAGCTCCTCTATTTGTTATCTGATAGTCAAGACAAGAGTGAAAATAGCTTCTTGGCTATGATGACAATAACAGACATGTAACATCTCAACCATATTGAATTGCATAAGTAGCCAAATAATGCATCCCTATCCAAGTAGTCTTAAATACTGCCAAAGATTTGATTTAAACATACTCAGGCCCATTTCTTCTTCTTTAGCAAGGTCTTTCTAAAATCAGCATTCCACATCCTGGTAATTTTTGGTTTGAAAAAATATATATTGCTGTGCAAATATTTTTCAAAAACTGCTTGACCAAAATGACTTGCAAGTAGGTTTAGGATTCACTTCACACATTCTGAAGCTATAACATTCTGACATATTAGTTCAGTTGGGTTGTGAATGGTTCACCAGTCTTCATTTTCCAGTGACTCAATGTTTATGGCATGTGCTCAATTGTTTTAAGGCATGACTAAAAAGTGTAAAACTGGTCTATGAAATCACTAGTCCAGAAAAAATTCTCTGCTCTGTTGAATTCAATAAGCAGTATGTACATTCACTTTCTTTGTCTATTACTTTTTCCTTCTTCTTCTTCTTCTTTTTTTTTTTTTTTTTTTTTTTCCAAACCTTTAGAGTGTTTCAGAATTGTAGGGTTTGAAGAAGTACTTAATCAGAAATACCAGCTTTATGTATGCAAACTTTATAGAACAGAAAATATTTTTTATTTTTACACGACAATATAGATTTCTACAATAATAACAGCTTGCAAATCAAACTGCAAAATTGTACCTACTTCCTCAAGAGTACTGAGGGAGGGAGAAAGAGGGGAAAAACAAACCCTAAATGTATATTCAGCTTCCTGCAGTAAGGAAAATAAAAACAGAATGAAGCACTGTAATTTAGAATTTAGATGACAAAAAAAGACATTAAAAGACTGATTTCCTAGAATAACACTTGCAAATATGTCTTTTCTTCACAACCTTCTTCAATTGGTACATCAAGAAAATCCACTGAAATAAATCTTCAAAATAAAATCTCCTCTTTGGATGCTAATAGATTTTTCAAATAATCTGTTTTTCTTAATGATGAGAGAGGCACAAAATTTAAGAAAATTGGCAGATGTTTATGGGCCCTTTAAAACTAATTATATTGACTGTATCCTATTGAATTGATTAATTGTATCCATTAGAATTCTCTTGTCTAGTATTCTGCCTCTGCTGAGACTTTCTGTAGTGGCAGTGGCTTTCCCTGATCATTTAGGTAACTTTTAAAGTAAGATCAAGTGAGGTGCAGAAAATTCCCTTTTTGATCTGATCCCCAGCTCTCCACAGTTGTGAGGAAAACATAACAATTCTAAAAACATAAAAGTTGTATGAGTTAAGTATTTGTTTTTTCTAAAAAAAGATGCCTTTTGATTGTATTAAAAATGTAAAAATTGACTACATGGATAAATAGATTTTCTCCTTATGATAAGTTAAAAAAAAAAAAAAAAAGAAGAAGGCAAATACATTTTCAGCTTTGGTAGAGGAAGAAAGTGTGATGTCTAGTTTTACACGGCTCTTCTAAGCAAGTATATATGCATGACTTGAAATGGTGTCTAATATTCCACAGATGGCAATTACTTTCAGAGGAATGGCTAGGGACTTAATTAAAAGGCTGAGAGTTAGCAAACTAAAATGCTGGAGAAGCACATGAAAAATCTATACATTATGCAAGGGACTCTACAGAACATTTAAGAAGCTAAAAATGTCTCTTTAAAATTTGTTTTTATTTCTTCACAAAAAGTTAACTTTAAAATACAGGTCATGTATGCTATGTTTAAAATTATATTTTAGCTAACTGAGACTGCTATACAACAAAGCAAAATATATTTGACTGCACAATATTGATTTTACATGAAAGCACATCAGTTAGTGAAATGCAAAAACCAATAAAGCATCACCCCTGGCTGGGATAGATATCTCTAGACACAATTTATTTTTACATTTAAACCAATTATTGGGCTTGTTGCATTTAAAAATGTGCACCATATATCCTTACAAGGACTTTTTTATTCAATCAAATCAATTACATTGATCTCCATATTCCATATTAAACACCAATCTTAAATTAAAGCTGACGCTTTTGAAGGCCATGCTACAAGTTTCTAAGAAGAAATAAATTCTACAAGACTTTCTTTGTGTGTTTTTTATGCCCAAACGTGAATACAAATATTGATTACATTTTAACAAACAATATGTAAGCTATTTTCAAAGCTTATTTCTTCCTATTATTTGTTCAATAATATTATATACTTACAGAAACACAATGCTCCCTGTGTTTCCTTCTGTTGCACTGGAATATGAAAATGTAACCTTCCAGTACATAAAGGGCCTAAGAGGAACTCTTTATTGGATAGTGTGGGACAAGGGTAATGACTTCAAACAAAGGCAGTAGATTTAAATTAGGTATTTGGAAGAAATTCTTTACTATGACTGTGTTGAGGCACTGGAACAAGTTGCCTGGAGAAATTGTGGATGCCCCATAACTGAAAGTGTTTACAGCCAGGCTGGATGGGGTTTTGTGCAACCTTGTCTAGTGGAAAGTGCCCCTGCCCATGGGAGGTGGAATTAGATGATCTTTAATGTGCCTTCCAACCGAAATCATTCCATGATTCTATTATAATGCTTTTCATTAATAATGTGATAATAGTATACAAAGGTTTATTTATTTATTTATCTATTTATTAAGAGAGGTCTTTAAAAAGAGATCAGCATAACTATTGATGAAGGACCTACAAGATCTACAAATGTTTTTCTATAAACGTTTTTACAGAGACAAGAATTGTTTCCTTTTAGAACATTACTCAAAAAAGTTTACATCTACCAAGTTGCAACCAAGCAACTGAAGTTGCTTTCATTCCCAAGTGGTGCCTACAAAGACAGGTAGCAGGAATGTTAACTCAGATAGGTCATTCATGTGGACCAGGCTATTGCGTATATAAGTAAATGATGCTAAGTAAAAACCTTAGACTACTGAAGGCATTGGCACAGCTCCAATTTTGTACAGAGGCTATTCTCCATCTATCCAGCTTGCCACATCACCATCTCTCTATCTGGCAGGGAAACTACTACTCTGCTTGGAAGACGCTTCTTGTTTCCCTCTGGCTCATCAGTTTCCCAGCTTTTAAAGCCCTGTTGACATTGTTTGTACTTTGTAACTTCTCTCTCCCAAGAGTTTTCAATTAGCTTTAGAGGTATTATTCAACTCTCTGAAGCTTTCTAGAGTTTACACAGAGTTTGCATAAAAGTGAAATGGAAGAATCCAGACTTTAGAAATATTATCACACATTCAATATGCTCAACATCCTGTTAACACTTCTCCATCTCATGTTTTTATATGCATACGTTGCAGTCAAATGAACAGCAAAAGAACCAAGGAGGGAATTTCTCAAATACTCCAAATAGCTGCACATCACTACAGATTATGACTGCTTGGATTTAGGGAACATTTTTTTGGCTGAGGAAACATTCCAATGGGATAGATTAATCTATGTAAACCACACAGCTCAGCTGAAACTGCTGTTCAGCATTCTAAATTGCCACCTTTGTCTTCTTTCAGCACAAAAATGTGCATTTCTTCCTATAATAAAGATATTTTATAATAGCAATAAGGCAACTCCAGGGTGTGTGGTTATCACGAGATAATCATACCCCGGAGGGATTACAGATACTTGGCTGTGCCTCATAACACCCCATGTGTGTGTTTATCTCATGATAACCCTACTCTCTTTTGTATCTTATTGCCTAATTATCTTCAGCTAATGCAAAATACTAATTTTTTTGTCTGAAACAATATGTGCAAGAATGCATTGCTAACAATCACTGGAGGACGTTGACAAACAATGCTGTCACTACTTTATACTCTCTTCCAGTCAGAAATTTACATAAGAAACCAAATTTGGACATTTTTCCAAAACAGTTCAAATCCTTTTAGGCAATAGCAACTAGAATATTGGAAGCAGGACAGGTAAATATCTATTAAAAATTCTATGTATATTCTTACAGTGATTTATATGGTTTTACTTACATATAACACTGAACATCTTTATTCTGTATTTACACCTCTTTTGTATTTGTATTCTAGTACATAAAATAAAAATTTCTGATTGTTGCTTATAAACCCTAAAGTGACTCCATTTATAACACAGGACCACCCGTCTGAAATTTATTTGAGGAGAGTCATTTTTGTTGTTGATGTTGATGTGAATATAAGAATAGCTACATTTCAGATAACATTAAGAGATGCTCAGAGACAGTAGACTCTGGCCCTCACTAAAGCCAACAGAACTTTTCTTCATTGCAATTGAAACATAGTTCTAACACCTGCATTCAACCAATCATGAAATTTGATATATGAAATACTCAGAAATAATGTCCAATAACTCCTTCTCAGTTGGAAAAAAATAAAAATAAAAGTCATAAAAATCACAGTCATTCACAAGCTATTGAAAATACACAAACTATAAATTAGTTTAAATTTTTTAACTGGTAGATTTAATCTGCAATATAAATTGTGAATATTATAAAACACAGTAAAAGCTAACTTACCAAATCAAAATGGTACACGTAAGAGATGTGTTTTCCTCATTTCATAAAAACTGTATACATTCAGATGTGTTTGCTGATCATATGACCTGACATATTAAGATGGTATCAAGCTGCACCAAATGTAATAGATAAAATGTTACCAATATACATAAAGATGACTAACCTATCATTGTTATACAGATTTCCTCAATTTTCATTAATAACATGTAAATATTAAAATAGTAGGTAAAACGTGTTTTGCTTGTTTGTTTTTCTATAGGTAATATTAACAGAACAGAAAAGGAAACCTTTGGAATATCCGAGAGTAACGGTAAGACAAAAGCTTATGTTAAAAAAAAGAAAAAAAAAAGAAAAACAGTAAATCAATTGTGAGAGAAATACATTATTTACAACACTTAACACACATTAAAAATGTAGTCTTGGGAATTTGAAATGTAAGATTTTATGTATGTAACATATATGTGTGTGTTTTATATGTATATATGTACAATAAAAATTTGTTTTTTATCTTCTATTGTATAAGCTATCATTCTTATCTGTACTTCTGTACTGCATACTCTGAAAAAAAAAAAAAAAAAAAAGAGTAGATCTGCAGGCTTTGGCCTCTTATCTCTGTTGTTGATAGCTATAGTTAATTAAATTGAGATTTTTAGAATATCTATTTATATGTACTGCTTTATGTAAAATGCTTTCATGTTTCCTGTCCTCCCACTCAACCAGCCCTTCTGTAAAGTACACATGTTTATCTCTCTTAACATTGCTTATGGATTTCATTTCTCAATCCTTTGATTATTTTAGATGGCCTTCTCTGATTTTTAGTTTCATGGTGCCAGTGAAAGAGAATTGCCTTAATACAGTTCTCTTCAGAAGTTGCTAGCCCTGCTGCTGTCTTGCCTGTGGCATTCCTGGCAGCACTTGATACTGTACATTATTGCTGGAAATGGAATCAAGGGGCAGATTCCCAATCAACATATACCAAAAGAATTATAAAAAAATACCATCAACACAGGATGATGCTGATATGCAAAAACCACACCAATCACAGCAGCTGCTGTTTTAGAACAAAGGTCTGAGCTCATAATTTGTTTATCTTAATAGAAAAAAGACCTGCTAACCTATAAAATTGTGGAAGGCAAGAAGAGGCTTAGAAGGAAAGCTACATGCACTAAAATTAGGAGTATTTTCCCTTACAGTGGCCACAGTGCACTCATATTTTGAAGGAGAAAAATATGAAAAAAAAAAAACATGAATGTGCTGATGTGAAGATGTCCTTCATAAATGATAGTTAGAAGGAACTTTACAAGTAAAGAATGGTCCATCAAACTATCCTCGCCTTAAAGTCACTTCTTTTTTTTTATTCCTTATGCCATCAAAATTCATGTTTTAGCTTTCAAAATGGATATCAACTTGCCAGCAGTAACAGAAATTGCTGTGGATAGCCAGGAAGGAAGGAAGGAAGGAAGAAAGGAAGAAAGGAAGAAAGGAAGAAAGGAAATCTTTGGGTGCTAGAACATGGTAGAAAATCTGTCTGAAATCATCTTGATCTCTTGTCAACAGCGAAGAATTGAACTTAACCCCTTACCAACAATCAGACTGCAGGATTGATCCTCCTCCACAGAAACAACATTCTTCTTACAGTATTAGCATCAAGTGTCAACTAACATTTAAATACAATTAAACACCAAGTTCCAAAGAAAATGCTTATCATGAAAGGTTTATCATGTGTGTTATGGCAATAAATTTGTATAAAATAAAATATTTTGTATTTTACTTCAAGGACATTACAATGCATGTGTAGCTTTTCTGTAATTCTACTTCAGCGTCAGCAGAGATCTAACATGACTATTCCTCACCTACAATTTTGTGGGGAGCATATGATGTAGTAAAGTCAGAATAATATGTAATAAAGAACTCCCATTTTGACACGTCGTTGACTATGGTCTTTCTTAATTCAGTAAAGTAATGGATACATTAAGTGCAATGACATATATTATGTCTGTGAACAAAAAAATCCTTATTGTTTTATGCTGAATTAAACCAAAGACTAATATTTCATACCAAAAGCTAAAAGAGAGCATGCTGAATTTGGGTTCCAGTTCTCTCGTTTTTGAATTTTGCAATATAAAACTATTAAACTGGTAAAAGAAATAAATAAATAACATAAAAAAATCTTAGCTAACTAATAAGATTTTTTGTTCCATAAATTCAGACAATTAAAAGATCTTATATTTCTTTGTTAAACACAGCCTAACTATGCATATTTGAGTGAAAAAAACTTCTGTATTTTATGCTGACTCAGTGCTGCTAATGTGTGCAAAGCTCTCTAAGTCTACTGGGCCAGTGGGTCAGCTAAGCCAGCACTCTGGCTAGTTTCAGAAGTGAATTTAAGATAAGAGGTAGACAAGAATTTATCCAGAGTGCAGACAGAAACAATTTCACTTTAAGCAATAAGTGTTCTGGTTGACCTTCAGAGATGTCATCTCACTCCCATGTCTGTTAGGAGAGCTGCAGCCACATTCAAGAATTTTCAGGTTACAGAAGGTAGAGTCTAGTCAACCTAGCAAATTTAATTGACTCAACACTTTGTGTGGATTTTAGACTTTTAAAATCTCCATTCCAGAGTAGAAATAAAGCAGTTCTTACTTATTTTTCCAAAATAAAACTACTGTTATACTCTTCCTTTGGGACTTAAGAGATTCTTTTAAAAGTCTTTGTAAATCTCTTTAATATTTTATAGAATTAATATATTGCCAGTCTAACTTGTTTGCAGTTTTTCAACTAGCAATTAAACATTTTTCTCACTTACATTTATTATAAATAGTTCACTAACTAAATCCAGTTCATTTTTGTCATAGAAAATCTTTATTGGTTCAAGGTTTTTTTTCTTAGGAATGTTTTCATTTGGAAAGCTAGTATTCTTAATTCTGTAAATTAATCACTGAATTACAGAATAGTTGAAGTTAGAAGGGACTTTTGGAGGTCATCTTGTCCCACACAAGTTGGCCCTGATCAAGGCCCTGATCAGGACAACTAGAGACGGTTTCCCAGGACCATGTCCAAACACCTTTAAGATATCTGCAAGGAGGGAGACTTCACAATTCCTCTGGGCAACCTGTTCCAGTGCTCAGTCACCCTTACAGAGAAAAAATGATTCCTGATGTTCAGACAGACCCTCCTGTGTTTCAGTTTGTGCCCATTGCCTGGGTGCTCCTTCTTCATTGCGCCCTCCCTTTAGATCTTATCAACAGACATTGCTAAGATCTTCTCTGAATCTTATCTCCACACTGAGCAGTCCCAGCTCTCTCAGCCTTTCCTCATAGAGGAGGTTCTACAGTCCCTTCATCATCTTTGTTACCTTGCACTGGATTCTCTCCAGTATGTTCACCTCTCTCTTGTACTGGGGAGCCCAGAACTGGATGCAGTGCTCCAGCTGTGGCCTCACCAGTACTGAGCAGAGACGAACACCTCCCTTGACGTGCTGGCAGCACTCCTCCTAATGCAGCCCCAAATACCACTGGTCTTTGCTACAAGGGCACATTGCTGCAACATGTTCAAATTTGTGTCCACCAGGACCCCCAGGTTCTTTTCTGTTAAGCTTCTTTCCTGCTCTATGGCCTCCAGCATGTACTGTTACATGGTTTTCTTATTACCAAATGTTTTGTAAACACAAAAATAACAAAAAGAATCACAATCCTTCCAACCCTACATTTTTTCACTACTGATAGATTACAGAGTAGCCAACTGTCACAAGAGAGGCAATATTGTCCTATGCTGTCATACAGAAATACATCTATGCTGTACACATTTGCACTTGTATTTCTCATACTAATGCCTTTCTTTTGTTGTGTTTAGGAACAAACTTATTTTGCCCAGTGTCCTCTGAGTGACTGGTCTGATTGCATCTTATGTTTCATGTCATTTCTTCACAGTAACTAACAAGAGTCATATTAGCTGTTAATGAACTAGCAATTATTTATTATTATTTTTTCATAAAAACATATTACAGCATTTGAAATATCTGAGTATTTTCATTTAAAAATATTGCATTGGCCACCACTATAAATAAAAGTTTGTTTAAAATAATAAGGTTGGCTAAAATAATTTCTTACTAAGGTCATTAAAAATAGGAATCTCCAAATTTTAAGTCACCTTAGCAGTAAGGACATATAAATATACATGTATATATACATGTATGTATATATATATATATATATATATATATATATACACTTACATAAAGCTCATTCCAATTTGCCAGACATGGCATTCCAGTTTGTGTTTTCACCCTGAGTTCTACAGTACAGTTATGCTCCCTTTAGGAATGTTGCTTCAGCTTCAGGATGGTTGGGATCTTCTCCTATATTCTGTTACCTTCACATATATTTACTATGTTGGCCTTATTTCAGCAAAGCACTTAAGCATGTATGTAAATTCATTTCTTCCCAAAATACATTCAACTTTGTGCTTAACTTTAAACATCTCCTTATGCTGTGTTTCATTCAGTGAAATGTAAGTAATTTCACTTTTGTTAGTGGCCTCCACTTTTGTGGAACCGAGATCAAGATAAGGTACCACTGGCCATGATGAGAGATTGAAATGATGGCCTTAACTCAGCTTTAAGAAATGAAAGCCAATACTGTTTATGAAAGGAATGGTGGACTCCGCAGCCAAGTTATGTTCTGTACTTTGTAATACCAATACTTTGCTTTTTACATCTGCAGGAAGAAAACTCAGACTGTTAAATAAGTACTAATAAATTAAGAGTAAATTGAAGTTATGGAACTAGCATCAAGAAATTCCATTCTGCACTGAAAGCAATAACTTTGGATAAAAGCTGGTCTTTTCTACTTGTATGGCTTCCAATTCTGCCAATATTCTAAATCTTCAGGAGTTTGATTTATTCTTTTATTAATATTCATTATGAATACTTCCAGTGATATTTTCATCCTACATTGTTATAAGAGCCAACCTGGAGATGGGATAAATTTTTCAGCAGTTGCATTTGCTTGGTACACAAATGCCCACATTTTTCATCACTGTTCATACTCATGATTGAAAATGTAGACTTGCTTACCTCCAGGGATTGCCAGACAGCTTCAATTCTTGTGAATGCATGATTTTCACAGCTGATATCCTGAAAACATCTGAGTTCATAGAAACTACAGGGCTCCTATGATTCCTTAAAGAGATACAGCAGAACCACATTCCTCTGAGTGAAAAATGACTCCCAGTGAGACAAATATGGTCTTAGAATAACAAAAACAGCATTGCAGGAAAAAAAAAAAAAAAAAAAAAAAAAAGTCAACAAAACAAAAAATGCATCAGAGGCTTCTACGGTTACTTTAGAAACTGATTTTTACATTATTGAGAAAGACAATCAAATTTATTCAGCATAACACCACAACTTATAACTTTTTTGATAAGCAAATGAGAAACATACATGACTGCTGCCCATCTGCACTCTGTTCGACTGGCCTTTGCTAACTGAAGAGTGGAACCAGATGCTCAGATGAAAATACAAAATGGGAAGATCTACAATGGGGATGAAAAAACAAAAAAAGAGAAGAAAAAAAATTGGAAAACAGAATTTGTGTTCCAAATTAAACTGCAAAGGTAGGGGAAAATATTTTTTAAACATATGGGCATTTCTTTTAAGGCCTAGGATTCATGGAGCCAATAATATTGGAGGTCATATCCTGGAAGCACAACACAGCCCTGAGAAAGCAGTCTAGGAGGTTTCTGGAGAGCGTGGAAGATAGCTTCCTGACGCAGCTGGTTAGTGAACCTACCAGGGGTGGTGCCCCGCTAGACCTTCTCTTCACAAACAGAGAAGGACTGGTGGAGGATGTGATTGTCGGGAGCTGTCTTGGGCAGAGTGACCACGCAATGGTGGAGTTCACTATTCTTGGCGAGGCCAGGAAGGGGACCAGTAAAACCGCTGTATTGGACTTTCGGAGGGCTGACTTTGAGCTGCTCAGGACACTAGTTGGTGGAGTCCCTTGGGAGGTGGTTCTGAAGGGCAGAGGGGTCCAGGAAGGCTGGGCGCTCTTCAAGAGGGAAGTCTTAATGGCGCAGGAACGGTCTGTCCCCACGTGCCCAAAGACGAGCTGGCGGGGAAGAAGACCGGCCTGGCTCAACAGAGAATTGTGGCTTGATCTTAGGAGGAAAAAGAGGGTTTATAAGCTTTGGAAAAGTGGGCAGGCCACTAAGGAGGACTTTAAAGAAGTAGCGAGGCTGTGCAGGGACAAAATTAGGAAGGCCAAAGCTCATCTGGAGCTCAATCTGGCTACTGCCGTTAAAGATAACAAAAAACGTTTCTATAAATACATCAACACAAAAAGGAGGACTAAGGAGAATCTCCAGCCTTTACTGGATGCGGGGGGAAACTTAGTTACAAGAGATGAGGAAAAGGCGGAGGTGCTCAATGCCTTCTTTGCCTCAGTCTTTAGCGGCAATACCGGTTGTTCTCTGGATACTCAGTACCCTGAGCTGGTGGAAGGGGATGGGGAGCAGGATGTGGCCCTCATTATCCATGAAGAACTGGTTGGTGACCTGCTACGGCACTTAGATGTGCGCAAGTCGATGGGGCCGGATGGGATCCACCCAAGGGTACTGAGGGAACTGGCAGAGGAGCTGGCCAAGCCACTATCCATCATTTATCAACAGTCCTGGCTATCGGGGGAGGTTCCAATCGACTGGCGGCTAGCAAACGTGACGCCCATCTACAAGAAGGGCCGGAGGGCAGACCCAGGAAACTACAGGCCTGTCAGTTTGACCTCAGTGCCAGGAAAGCTCATGGAGCAGATCCTCCTGAGAGTCATCATGCAGCACTTGCAGGGGAAGCAGGCGATCAGGCCCAGTCAGCATGGTTTTATGAAAGGCAGGTCATGCCTGACGAACCTGATCTCCTTCTATGACAGAGTGACGCACTGGGTGGATGAGGTAAAGGCTGTGGATGTGGTCTACCTTGACTTCAGCAAGGCTTTTGACACCGTCTCCCACAGCATTCTCCTCAAGAAACTGGCTGCTCTTGGCTTGGACTGGCGCACGCTTCGTTGGGTTAGAAACTGGCTGGATAGCCGGGCCCAAAGAGTCGTGGTGAATGGAGCCAAGTCCAGTTGGAGGCCAGTCACTAGTGGCGTCCCCCAGGGCTTGGTGCTGGGGCCGGTCCTCTTTAATATCTTCATCGATGATCTGGACGAGGGCATCGAGTGCACCCTCAGTAAGTTCGCAGATGACACCAAGTTAGGTGCGTGTGTCGATCTGCTTGAGGGTAGGAAAGCTCTGCAGGAGGATCTGGATAGGCTGCCCCAATGGGATGAGGTCAACTGTATGAAGTTCAACAAGGCCAAGTGCCGGGTCCTGCACCTGGGGTGCAATAACCCCAAGCAGAGCTACAGGCTGGGAGAGGAATGGTTGGAGAGCTGCCAGGCAGAGAAGGACCTGGGAGTGATGGTGGATAGTCGGCTGAATATGAGCCAGCAGTGTGCTCAGGTGGCCAAGAAGGCCAACGGCATCCTGGCTTGTATCAGGAACAGCGTGACCAGCAGGTCTAGGGAGGTGATCGTCCCCCTGTACTCAGCTCTGGTGAGGCCGCACCTCGAGTACTGTGTTCAGTTTTGGGCCCCTCGCTACAAGAAGGACATCGAGGTGCTTGAGCGGGTGCAGAGAAGGGCGACGAAGCTGGTGAGGGGCCTGGAGAACAAGTCCTACGAGGAGCGGCTGAGGGAGCTGGGCTTGTTCAGCCTGGAGAAGAGGAGGCTCAGGGGTGACCTTATCGCTCTTTTTAGGTACCTCAAGGGAGGCTGTAGCGAGGTGGGGGTTGGCCTGTTGTCCCACGTGCCTGGTGACAGGACGAGGGGGAATGGGCTTAAGTTGAGCCAGGGGAGTTTTAGGTTAGATGTTAGGAAGAACTTCTTCACTGAAAGGGTTGTGAGGCACTGGAACAGGCTGCCCAGGGAAGTGGTGGAGTCACCATCCCTGGAAGTCTTCAAAAGACGTTTAGATGTAGAGCTTAGGGATATGGTTTAGTGGAGGGCTGTTAGCGTTAGGTTGGAGGTTGGACTCGATGACCTTGAGGTCTCTTCCAACCTAGAAAATTCTGTGATTCTGTGAAATAACCTTAAGATATCATGCTGATTTTTTTTCTGTATTATTTGTCTGAAAAGAATTATCTGGAAAGAATTTCTAAATGTTGAAAAGGTCTCACTTCAGCATCTAGGAACAACCTCCTCTCCTTCCCTGGAACAAGTGCAACACATCTCAACTGTTCAGCTATAAATCTAGTTGGTCTTTCCCAGCATTTTTCAAAAAATTCTTCAAAATTTCTTCTTCAATTTCTTAAAAAAAAAAAAAAAAAAAAAAAAAAAAAAAAAATTGTTCTTGCTTCTTAATGTATAGCATTAAGAAATAGATCATTTCACAATTTATGTTTAAAGATTTCATCTGATTTTGCACATTAAAAAGTAAAGCTTCCTTCCTAAAGCTTTCCTTCCTTTCTAGCTGTTGTTGTTGTATGACTTCATGTCATGTGGCTTAGATATGAGTATAGGATTATAGGTTTATATATGTATATATATATATGTGTGTGTATATATATATATATATATATATATATATATACATATATAAAAAAAAAAAGGAAGAACTTTTCCAGGTAAAGTGAGATTTAAGACATGTCTATGTCAGAAAAAAAATATTGAAAAGAAAAATACCTTGTCTGGCCAAGCCATTTGCATCCTTAATTTCCATGATTTTATTTCTTTAGTACAAGCTTTTCAGAGGACTTTAGTAAATCAAAATATAAACAGTTACCTCTGAGATTACAAGGCATCAGAAAAAGAATGTGAAGAGTGTTCTAATCCCAGAGGAAAACCTTGTTTAAGTGATGAGATCCTTGCAGTGGAAATCTAGGAAATCTCAGTGAGTGGAATCTCTTCTTGTCAGAACTTTCAATAAAAGAGCAGCTGCAGATACTGAAAGCATTAAATAAAGATTACCAACAAGCTGTCTTACCTGTGTGCACTCAACAGAAAGGAAGGGCAAACATGAGCAGGTAGTCCTTGTACATCAGTCAAAATTCTGACAGCTACCATGTAACATTTGACAACACTGACATGTGCTGTGCTCCCTAAGATATTCCTTTAACTGAACCATAAAAAGACAAATAAATTAGTAATAGTACTTCTCCTGTCAATGTCCTTTCTTGCAGACTTCTCATGCTGTTGATTAACATTGTTTGAAGTGATTCATCAATATGTTTACTTCCTCAAGGAAGAAAAAAATGGAATACTGAATTATTTTATTATTTTTTAAAAAGCAGCAAAATATGGGGCACCTGATCCCTCATGATCACTTATTCATTTCTAGAAAAACAACAGACAAAAATCAGCATAATACTTCCCCACTAGTCAAGCTTTACAGATTAGATTTTGTTTCCATTCTGCGCTACTATTGTAGAAGCTTTGTGAACTAAACCATTAAAGAAATCAGATTACCTGTCAGATTTGTCCTTATTTTCATTGCAGAGTAATATTTTTTAAGACAGTTTATTTTTTTTTAGAAATAAAATACACTTCTCAGTGATTTATTTTTTTTTTTTTTTTGGGGGTGGTGGTGCTGGATTGAAGCATAATTGTGAAGAACTTCACAGATTCACAGACTCGCAGGGCTTTGAATGCTTTAATAAGCTTTAATGACTAGCCTCATCCAGAGCCTCCACACACATTTCAACTCAGGTATGGACCTTCAGTCCTTACTCCAGCTCACTGCTGGAGTCTTGTGTGGGCCTTCCAGGGGCCAGCCCTCCAATGCTATGCCATGCCATGCCATGCCATGCCATGCCGTGTTGTGCCTATGCCTATCCCATCAAATCCAGCAGGGCCAGTAATGCCTGCGAGTGCCCTCATGGCCATGATGGTAACAATCAGAGAAAAATAGATTTGTGAAAATTAGAGGAATATTTGCACAATTCTTTTAACACTAATTGACAGTTTAATTTTAATGTGAAATATTACTGAATAACATTTATTGTGATTTTCAACTGCATTTAAGTCGAAGTCTGTGTTTAAAAAGAAAATGCCCTGAATGTATTGTTGCTTTCTCAGGGTGTCTGTAAGCAGACAGATGAAGTTTTTCATATAGATTGTAATATTTAAAAAAATGGTTAATTATGCAAAAGTTATGCATGGAGATTAAGTGATGCAGGCTTGGCATTCAGCATAGAATATAGGGATTGCATGCTGGAATCACCATGTAGAGTATTATATCTACATGGCTTACAGATATCCATTTCTCACCTACTTTTTATATCTTTATATTATTCAATGGCTCTGGGCCAATGGAAAAAGCTCCAAAACCACAGTGAATCTCAGCCATTATCAAAGATATTGTGCTCACATTTCCTTGTTCTACTTGGCATCAAGCAGATACATTTTTTTTCTTCTTTTTCTTTACAATGATCCAAGTTCTCCAAAATATATTTATATGACATTATAATTCTTTTACTTCTGCCACATATCCTGTTTTTGCTGCATATACATCCAGTTTAATAATGATTCAAAAACAGATTTCTGCTCTCAGTTTTTCTGCTAATCTCTGGACTACATTAACATAATTGGACAAGCCAAAGAATCCTGAGTAGCCTGTTTTATACAGAAAAGAAAATATTCAATTTTATGATACCCTCTATTTTTATTCTGTAAATGTTCTTTATATGACTTACAGAATCAGCCTAAGAAATAGAAAATGTGATCACTGAGATTTGTATGCTACATACATGTAGATGTCCAACCACCAATGCAGTATTCTGCATCATTACACTCCACCATTTAATTAGTGTATTCTCAAAACTCAAGTTTTTGTTCGTCATTCTGTATAGCATAATAAAGTGATAAAATGTTTAGTCTTTCCACTGGGTTGTGGAATGCTGATTATACATTTAGAGGGTTGTGCTACTATTTAGTAAGACATTAATTAAGCAAAGTTTTTCAATCATTGACTTTCTGAAATTTTTGCCCTTCCTATCTGGGATAAGACTTCATTCATTACCTTTACAGAAGCTGCATGAAGTCACATGGAAGCCACTGCAATTCTAGAATGTCATACTAATAATTGAAATCAGGAATATCACAACCAGAAATTACAGTTACCTTTTATAGTCTCATTTAGAGCATATGTGCATGCTGCTGTGTTTTACATGCCTCCTCTGTCACAGCCATATATAGCTAAAATTCCTATGACTGGAGCACAAAAACTACATAATTTATTCTTATTCATACTTGGTTGCTTATGCCTCTGCTAGATTTACCTTCCTGTTAGTATGTCATTGTTCCTTTTCACAGTGTAAAGCAAGATGCAGCACATGTGCAGTACAAACCCAGGTTTTTCTGTGACTCAGTGGGATTATTCATCTGGTCTCAGGAACAAGGAAGTGTTCCCCGATTTCCTAGTCATGATCATCCTGTGTGTCTAGCTCTTTTTCAGCCAACTTATAAGTGTTGCTCTGAGACTGCTACTTTATGAGTTTTTTAAAGTTTCCTGTGATTAACACTTGGTTAGCATGGTAATCAGAATGAACTTGAAGAGCAATCAAAGCACATTTACTTAGTAAACATGACAGTTTAAGAACTTTTAAAACTTGCTTTTCAGAATGCTCTGAACTGCTTTTACTAGGGGGCACTAGTCTTTTGCACAATCCTTGTCTTGCCCATATGATTTCTGAAGTTAATATATCAAAATCTAGCTCCAGTCTCACCTTACTTGAGGTCTCTTAAGCTTATGATGACTCTTCTTGATGACTCTTCTACTGAGTAGATCTCTCCTTCTAGTAGCCTGTGTCTCAGTCTTATTTTTTAGGGAACTTACTTTCTCTTCAGGTATGAAAGGATCTTATATTCTCATTACTTGTCAATTATTTGGGCATTGCTCTAAAATCTTACTTTCTTCAGGTTAGTGAACACTGAAGAAATTCTTTATTATGAATATAGATAACACCAAAATAATGATAAACTTTTCTTATCCTTTATGCTTCTAATAGAGTTTCATGCATGTTAGGATTGATAGAAATGTCTAAATCTATTAATTTGTCATGGAAGTGTAGAAAAAAATCATAAGTATCATTCAGATTATTCGTATGTTTTATGTCATTAACATATATAAATTAGAAAGTTTTGAAAGTCATTTAGCTACTTATGCTAAGAAGTATCAATACATGAAGATTGCTTCTCATTTTAAAGTAATGTTGAGGGATTTTGCATACAAACTTAAGACCTGTATTTACAAGTTACTATTTTTGTCTTTACACATACCTAAATTTGCAACTGATATAAATAACAATAAACAAGTACATGAATACACATTTGTAAGAAATTCATTCAAATCTTCCTATTAAATGTGACATAACGATTTCATAGTTGAAAATGGAAGGAAAAGAGAACAGATGCACAGCTGTAGCGACATGAGTAATCCATGTTCATGCCCTTGATCTTCACTTGCTGTTGGGGTTAATAAGCATACTTTTTATTCCAGACTTAGCAAAAGGGTATGATATATACTTTTGCTGAAAGAAACTCATGGGAAACCATGGAAAAAGCAGCTTGCTTTTAGACCTTTTCACTATCATATGCCCATCTTTGAACATCTTATATGATAGATCTGTACACACACACACACACACAAAAAAAAAAACAAACAAACAAAAAAACAAAAACAAAAACAAAAACAAAACAAAACAAAAAAAACCAAAAAACTAAAATCCCTAGCATATATATGGCCTTTAAAAGTGGTTGCTTTAAAAGGTTGGTTCTCCTTGGAGAATTCTTTCAACTTTTTGATAGTTGATCTAGAGTTTGAAAGATTTTTGAAGCTACTTTATTTAGCAATCAAGGCAATCATGATAATACTTTGTGAGTGCATGAGGGTGATGTATATGGTGCGATATGTGTGACCTTTTTTCATTGGTTAGAAAGAACAGGGTTTATATATCGTACTTGAAGCCATATCACAGGACTTTACATGTCACGTAAATGAAGCAAAAGACTATTCAGGACAGCGAGTCATTACTCTTTCCTAAATATTGGGTATGGTGTGGACTCAAAGAATAAAAGGAAGTACTCATCAAAGATGAAATATAACTTCTGTTCCTTTGCCAGACAGATAATGCAGCTGTAAAAACTCTTAGCCAGCTAGCAGCTGTAAAGAACATAATGTGTAATAATAAGTCAGTAATATTTACTTTAGAAAGTGAATTTATGGTTGGGTATTAAGTAGAAGTGGTGTTCTCTTCAACTCCTGAATATGATGACAATTCCAGAAAAGAATTACAACCAAAGGATAATAGATTAAACATTTCACCTATGAGGAAATAGTAATTTTTAATGCCACTAACAAACAAACAAAGAAATTATTTGAGAGAGGAGAAAAAATTAAAATCAGAAACACTAGAAACACCAGTTGCTTTTATATAATGTGCGATTTTGTTCCTCATTTTTCTAAAGATCAAGCTCAGGAAACTGCTTGAAAACCATTTCCAGTCAAAGGCTCTTTTATCTCTTTTATGAAGTTCTGTTTTATTTTATGAAGCACTGTTATTTACCTAACAAAATTGAACATTGGAGATTAATTATTTGTGAAGTACATATGATGGCCCTGAGGTTTCATTGGGTGGCATTAGAGGCTACCTACTGTATCATAAAAGTGGTGTAAATTTAATTAAAACACAGCTATTTCATAGGACCAGTTCCCTATGGAACTCCAGCTGTTTATGGCTCTTATAAAGAGCTCATGGACTCACACCAGAAAGATAGCAAAAATTCTGTCATTTATACTCTGCTTAACCAATTCACCCATACGGTGTCCGTTGACATTGGTAACCGAGAAAGAAGTTTGGTTCTGATAGTCCAGTTTTACCCCCAGACTAAAAACAGACTTTGATTCATTTCTGTTCTAAAAATGTCCATGTTTGGGAGAAGAATTCAGGATGGTCTTGGAAATAAACCTTCTACTAGCAGATCTTTATGTGATTGCTTGTGGGTATGCAGGTATTTTTTGTTTGGATTTGTTTTGGTTTCGTTTGGTTTGGTTTTTTTTGATACTTTCAAAATTGAATGAGGATGTGTTCCTATTCAAGCTTCCATCTCTTTATTTTAAAAATGTATAAAACTTCTCTAGTCTTTTTGGAATAGTTTTAAGGTAGAGGGTCGGTTAACTAGTTTTCTGTTCAAATGTGTCTTTATTAGAAAAGCTTATTTACAGCTGAAAATAAAGGACATTCAATCTTGTTCTGAAGGTCCTGGACCTCTAAAGTATACCACCATCTTTCACTGAGTTTAGGAAAGACAAGTCAAAATAGACCTCCTCCACTATCATCTCTCTAATAATATGAAGGATATGGAAATATATGGATATGACCTCCTACCTGGAAAGGAATAATATTTTTTTTTCTATTTACTCAACAATTTAAAAGAAGATGTAGTTCTTTATTCTGTCATTCTCCAGTACTAGAATAATACCATTCCACATCAGTGTGGACCTGTCATCTTTCCAAGTGCTACAATTTATCTCCTTGTTACAATCCTCTGCACTTGTTGCTCATCATGAATAACCAGATGTAAAAAAAAAAAAAAATAAGAGAGAAATTGAGTACAAAATTTTAATTTCAGTAAGCTGGGACTTTTCATGTGGCCCAAGGTTTCCCCCGAGAGCGAGATGTTAAAGTTTTGGCCTCTGAGGCTTCATTTTGTTCTGGATTCAAGAGGTCATTCCCAAAGTCTGAATCCTGGCAATTCCATTTAAATTTTAACAGTAAGAATGTTACTGGGCTTTGCCCAGAATAAAATATTGTTTTCTTGTTAGGCACTGTGATATCTGTAGTTGCCTCAGTAACCATAATATTTAGCACTTTTTTAAGGGACATTCCCATACATTCTATGCATTAATTAACCATCAAACACATCTGTATCAGTTTATCATTTACAGATGAAGAGCATGGAGAAGTGAGGCCTAAATACTCTCCCCTCTTAACTATCAATGCAATCGCTGAAGTTATAAACATAGACATTTGTTACAAAGAGCGGAGCGGACTGCACTGTTCCAGAAGGTGATTCAGTCCTTAACAGGTCTGAACTGAATTACGTGCTTCAACAGCCAGTCAGGATAAAACTGGGCACTAAAGACAAGGTCATTTAACTATCCTTTTATTCTCAAAGCACTACAAAAGCTACGCTGCTAATCTAAGAGCTGACTTTTGGACAATTCTAATTGCTTTCCTTTTTCTGCCACAGATCATTCATGGATGAAGGGGATGCAGATATGGATGGGACAGTCCAATAAAAGCTGATGCTTCTAATCTGAAGTCAAGACATATTTTAATGGTAGCCTCCCAAACCACAAATTTGAAGAATCTAAAATGACAATACATCTGGTAAGGAAAAGGAAATCCCCCTCTGCACCTAAAACTAATACCTAAGCAGCAAAAATAATTTTTAAAAGGCCTTTTAATTATTCTCCATAGTAACCTTTTCTTTTAGGATCACCATATGTACCCCATTACCCAGTGATCTCACTTTAAATTTGTATGGCACATTAGGGCCTTATTGTTCTGGATTGCAAAGGGATGCATTAAAATGCCACATATTTTGCTATTTATGTTTCCTTGGCAATTAAAAAACAGGAAAAAAAAAAAAAAGAAAAAAGAAAAAAAAAAACATGTCATTAACAGTGATTACTCCTAAGGTCACCTTTTCATTTTAAGAAACAGAATAAAAGCCTTAGAAAGGTAATAAAATGCAGTGCAGAATTGTCACTGGGCAGAAGTTTGGGAAGAGGAAGCTGAAAAAATGCAAGCTTGCTTTCTGCTGACATCATGATATGAATTAAATGATCACTCAGTTGCTAAGGCAATACCAGGAACACTGTCTTCTGTTTGTCATTAAGTTCCTTCATCTCCCACTTAAGTTGCAATTATAGGCTTTAATACCTGATGTTAGCTGGAATTTTGGTCAATCTATGCAACACCAATATTTGATGATAAGGTCCTTGGGTTAATTAGTTGGAAATCTTTCCTGGAAGTTCCAGCTAATCAAATTTGTACATGCAATCCAGTGAGTATATTGCCACAGTAAGTTTTAGAACAGATGTCTGATGTTAGAGAAGCCTCTTTACAGTAGAATTTAAACCTCCCTTGCTCTGTAATGACATAGGTTATTAAAACACACTTTTTGGGGGGTGACCTAATTCAAGCATTCCATCAAAAACAAACGAAGTAGCCACCCTTCCACTGATGAGTTTTTCTGACCCCTAAATGTAACTCTGATTAAAGCACAGGGTTACACGCTTTTATCCATGAAGAACTGATAAAATTAAACTCTTTGCTGAGAAATTAGCTTTAAACACTTGTTAATAAAGGCAAATAGGATTTTATACACCAACATGTACACTTTGTAAATTGGCCTTCTCTTTTATTGCCTTTTCTAGTAGGTGAAGTAGACAGTTATAATCGTCACCCTGGTATTACTGTTTAATTAATTGTTAAGAATTTTTAGTGATGGGAAGCATTGGAGTTGGCCCATGGGCTCTTACTAACCTAGTTGTTTGTATCCTAGGTCAGCTATGATTCCTGTCAGCCCTGCCAGACATTCATTAAACGTAGCCTCAGTCTTTCTTTGGGAGCAGAGTGCAGTTTCTGGGTTCTGGATGCTGCTACTCAATGAAAGACTCACTGTGCACCTGGAAGTAGCATCAATACTGAAAGGTCAGTCACAATTGTCATCTAGAGCCTGCCTTTCAAACTGTTTTCTGAAGGTGTTCTTCCTTCAGTTGATCTGCATTGCTAGCAAACCTAGAAAGGAATTGTCATCCTCACTTTGCCACAATAGAAAAAATGTTTTCCAAATGGAAAAGCTGATTCACAAAACTGAAAAACTATTTGAAAATGAATTTAAAGTCCTAAAATTTTCATAGAATCATAGAATATCCAGAGTTGGAAGGGACTCACAAGGATCATTGAGTCCAATTCCTGGCACCACACAGGTCTACCTAAAAATCCAGACCATGTGACTAAGTACACAGTCCAAACGCTTCTTAAAAGCCAGAAGACTTGGAGCAGTGACTAATTCCCTGGGGGACCGGTTCCAGTGTGCGACAACCCTCTCAGTGAAGAACATCTTTCTGATGTCTAGCCTAAACCTCCCCTGCCTCAACTTGACCCCCTTCCCACAGGTCCTACCTATCACTGGTGACTAAAGGGAATAGCTCAGCACCTTCCCCTTCACTCCCCTTTGTGAGGAAGCTGTAGGCCAAAATGAGGTCACCCCTCAGCCTCCTCTTCCCCAGGCTGAACAGGCCCAGTGCCCTCAGCCGCTCCTCATATGTCTTCCCTTCTAGGCCCTTCACAATCCTTGTAGCCCTCCTCTGGACACTCTCCAACAGTTTTACGTCCTTTTGTACTATGGTGCCCAGAACTGCACACAGTACTCAAGGTGAGGCTGTACCAGTGCAGAGTAGAGAGGGAAAATCACTTCCCTCAACCGACTAGTGATGCTGTGCTTGATGCACCCCAGGATACAGTTGGCCTTACTGGCTGCCAGGGCACACTGCTGGCTCATATTCAACTTGCTGTCAACCATAACCCCCAGATCCCTCTCTGCAGGGTTGCTCTGCAGTATCTTGTCACCCAGTCTGTACGTAAAGCCAGGGCTGCCCTGTCCCAGGTTCAGGACCCGGCACATGCTCTTTTTAAACTTCAGGTGGCTGGTGACTGCCCAGCTCTCCGATCTGTCCATATCTCTCTGCAGGGCCTTTCAACAGAGGGCCTTTCAACTTTCAACAGAGTCCAC
This sequence comes from Netta rufina, assembly GCF_964035555.1. NCBI lineage: Eukaryota > Metazoa > Chordata > Aves > Anseriformes > Anatidae > Netta > Netta rufina. The sequence continues at coordinate 24,731,042 of NC_140128.1, forward strand.
AACTCCTCCAAGCTTAGTGTCATCGTCAAATATGCTCAAAACAACTTCTAGTCCAACATCCAAATTGCTTACAAAGAAAAAAATAATACAATCTGACAATTCTCCTGCTATTGTTAATAATATATATATAATATAATATATTATATATATATATATAATATATATATAATATATATATTATAATATTATAATATATATTATATATTATAATATTATAATATATATATTATATATTATATATATAATATATATATATATATTTATATATATATTATTAACAATAGCAGGAGAATTGTCAGATTGTATTATTTTTTTCTTTCTCATACTTTATATCTTTGCTATCACCTTTCTTTGTTGAAAAAAAATATAGAAAAATCTAAAAGTAATAATTTTCTTGACATCAGACAAGAAGCAAAGCTGCAAAACTCCAGTTCACCTAATGGATCTTTCTCGATACAATCACATATGAGATTTATTGCTGATTTTAACTATCACTGAATAGCTTTTGATCTTTCCTTCTTTCCCAACACAATGCCCAAATTGGATGGAGAAAGGAATTAGGGAAAAAAAAACTTTTTTTTTTTTTTTCCCAAGTCCTGCAACTAAACACTTTTTCTCCTTTTAATAATACTTACACTACACCAGGTAAATCTCAGTTGAGAGCAAACTGTAGTTCTAAGAAACTCATCCATTGCACCTGAAAGATTCCCAGGAAACTCAGTGAGGAAAAAAAAAAAATGTGATGAAAAAAAATATATCATTCTTTTATCAGATATTCTACTGTGTTCTTGCTCCCCTCATAGATCTCTGAATCACCTTATGGTAGTTTCTTGTTTCTGTAAGTGGTGGGCTACATGAGAGTGTTAGGAGAGTTTTATCTGATAGTATTTCCAGTGGAGTTTCCACTGGAAATTATTGAGGAGTTTCCAAATGTGCATTTCTAGTTACTCAGTGTCTGTACTACTAAACAAAACCAGTCAGGAAACGTTCTTTGACCCTGAGGCTAAGAGAAACATTCCAGCTTGCATTTACAGTGTAAACTACAGTGTAAATTTACCCTCCAAACTGGAAAAGACCCATCAAAACAGCCTACTGGGGATGGACAGTTGCACATTCTATTCCCCAAAGCAAGATCTGCTATTGCCTGGGAGAGCACTACCTCTCATAGAAAAGTAAGGTAGCATGCCAGTGTGGGGGTTAATACTTGAACAGGGACAAATGAACTATGATACACAGACATAAGACACCACTGCATTTTATCTACTAGTGGGCATGGGCACTAAGGCTATTTGAACAATGAAAAAAAAAAGCACTAAGTGTAAATATCTGAATAAGATAGTCAGCTTGCTTTCTTTCTTTTTCCTTCCTTCCTTCCTTCCTTCCTTCCTTCCTTCCTTCCTTCCTTCCTTCCTTCCTTCCTTCCTTCCTTCCTTCCTTCCTTCCTTCTTTCCTTCTTTCCCTCTCTCTCTCCTTCCTTCCTGCCTTCCTGCCTTTCTCTCTCTCTCTCTTTCTCTCTCTCTCCTTCCTTCCTTCCTTCCTTCCTTCCTTCCTTCCTTCCTTCCTTCCTTCCTTCCTTCCTTCCTTCCTTCCTTCCTTCCTTCCTTCCTTCCTTCCTTCTTTCCTTCCTTCCTTCCTTCCTTCCTTCCTTCCTTCCTTCCTTCCTTCCTTCCTTCCTTCCTTCCTTCCTTCCTTCCTTCCTTCTTTCCTTCTTTCCTTCTTTCCCTCTCTCTCTCCTTCCTTCCTGCCTTCCTGCCTTTCTCTCTCTCTCTCTTTCTCTCTCTCTCCTTCCTTCCTTCCTTCCTTCCTTCCTTCCTTCCTTCCTTCCTTCCTTCCTTCCTTCCTTCCTTCCTTCCTTCCTTCCTTCCTTCCTTCCTTCTTTCCTTCTTTCCCTCTCTCTCTCCTTCCTTCCTGCCTTCCTGCCTTTCTCTCTCTCTCTCTTTCTCTCTCTCTCCTTCCTTCCTTCCTTCCTTCCTTCCTTCCTTCCTTCCTTCCTTCCTTCCTTCCTTCCTTCCTTCCTTCCTTCCTTCCTTCCTTCCTTCCTTCCTTCAGTCCTTTGCACAGGTGGCACACAGAATGCATGTGGTTGCACACTGTACCTTAAATTAGCAGAGCAGATTGCAACTAAACATCTTGTGCTTGAGATGCGTGTAAGACACTGTCATCTTGTTTAATTCTTCCATGAAGTTTTGCATAGATAATTCATAAAGTGCCACATCAATTGCAAGCCAGATAAGAACTCATTGAGAATTTTGTAAAAAAGTTCCAGGTTAAAAATATTTATTCTGTATACTTTTACTCTTTCTACAAGCTGGCTTTTCTTCTGGCTTAGCTTTTTAACAACTCCTTGTAAAAACAGCAATGTAATGCTCAGTAGTCATTCAAAAAGCCCACTGGCAAGAAGTGTCTCTTTCTAACATCAGATTTACATTAGACTTGAAAATTGGTTTGAGGGTTTCTTTATTTGTTTTGGGCTTTGTCTGCTTTGTTTTATGGAGAGGCAATATTACCAGTCTGTAGTATAAATTAATAGAGAAGACTTTCAGAATCCAGACAGCATTCTCTTTTTTGACAAAAGAGAAAAATGCCACTGAGCAGAGAGAATAAATACCAACCTTTTCCAAGTACCTAGCTCTAGGTCCCAAAACATAAAAATTCTGTTCTCTTTATACCTTTTGTTAGTTCAAAAATATGTATATAAAAAAAGGGTGGTTTTGGATCTTATTGTAATTCTACGCACTAACTCAGACATGATAAAAATTCATTGTTGAGCCATACACCTACCTACAGTGCATTGTATCACAATAAATACATAAACATAAACAAGGCTGCAAGATCATTATGCATGTTATCTATTTAGTGTTTTCTGAAAATAATGCAGTTTAATATGAGCAAAACACTCTTGGGCAATAATGCATAATGGAGGCTATATCTGACATCAACAATTGTATCTGATGCACACACCCAAAAGCAAACAAGCCAAATAACATGTAGCTCATTTGCAAAACCCTCAGAAGGAGATGATTGTCTTCTCTGATGTCTTCCCTTATGTTTTCAGGGAAATTAATTGGATGTTCCTATATTCTGAGCAAGCAACAGAGAAATAAATTCACTAAGAAAAATATTGCTGAACAGATATACAAGATGATAAGGTACATGATGGTTATATCCATGTGCACTAGTAAGAACAAAAATATTTTTTTAATCTTTCAGTAAAATTTTGACTTTTTGTTTATTACTTACTGTTGATTTCCGTTAACCCAGGCATTATCTGTATAGTTTGTTATATAACATAAGTTATTTTTATGTTACATACTTGGCTATCACTTTCAATACCAACTTCCCTAAACAGTTTTTTTGCAGGATGATCCAATAAATTATAAGCAGGCTCGTTGACAAAGATGAATTTTACAACTTTAAGAAAAGGAAAAGGATGAAGTTTAAACTTTTTAAATTTTTAAACTGTTTTCTTCTTCTGCCTTCAGTGATCAAACTTTAGGCATTTATGGACTGAAATGGGGTATATGAATAGAAGATAATACATCTCCAAACTTAGCCTCTGGAAACTCTTGAGTACAATATAGTCTCATCAAAAAGCTTTGTAAACGTCAAAAACTTGATTCTTCCAGGGCATGACTTTTTTTTTTTTTTCACTTTTTAATGATGATTTTTTGAAAACCCAAGTCAGTGCAGAGAGAAAATTAATACTAATTAGTAACTGTCCAGATCAAAAGTAATTTAAAGGGCATAGTATAGTCTCTAAATATATGTGTTCTTGAGGCCTAATAACCCTAATGATAACCCTGAGACTTAGTTGTGTTTAGGACTAATGCATTTACAGATTCTCCAAAAAGCAAAGCTAAAAACACTAAGTTGGAAACATCAGGTGAATAAGTGAATGTTAGTAATATCCAGTGCTTCATCTCTACCTAGACAACCTTTACCATGTCTGGCACTACCACTGTCACAAATATGTAATCCTTAACAGCACTGGAAATAAATTATCAAATATAATTTTCATTATTCTGAGATTTAAGGGAAAAAACAAAAACAAAACAAACAAACAAAAAAAAAACACTACAGAATGGAGAAGTTGATCTATGAGCATGCTTTCAGAAGGTTTTTATGTACTCAGTAAGGTAGGTGTAAGTTTTCTGTAGGAAATGATTTGGATCTTCAATTTTTTTAGTTGTGGGAAGGTATGAAATCTTTAGACTCTGAGTTTTCAATTTCTGGTGGTTTTTATTCTTTTCACTACCTTTCTTTTTTGCACATTTGTTATTAATTAAGTTGAATAGAATATTTAAAAACATGTCTTGATAAAACAAATATTTTGTTGAAATTGGAAGGTGATCAGTATCAATGAATTCAAAATCTCCTGAAATAATGCAAAAGTTTTGAAATACTCTACTTCAAGACTTTCATATGCTTAATTTTCCACTTCAAAACAAATTTTAACTTTGAAATTTAAAACAGTCTAACAGATTATTACAATAAATGTTTTGTAGCACTTTCTGGAGCTTCTCTCTTTCTCTCTCTTTCTTCTTCCCCATCTTTCTCTTTCTGTTTTGCTTTCTTTTTTACTTTCTTTTCTTACTTTTCTTAATTTTTTATTTTTTTTCCTACTCAAAGTATTTCATGACTATTCCTGAGTTTCATTAAACAACCATAGAAGACATAAAGACCTGGGGAATCTGCTTCCAGCTCTCCAAATAATATCTCACACAAAGCTCTGTTGGTAGTCAAGGATGGCTTAGTAATGTTCTAATAATCACATGAACAATTATTTTCTCTATCCAGTAAAATTAATCTAAGCATTTTGAACATATATATGTGGGGAAAAAAAATCCAGAGCAAAACCTTCTTATTTGCATATGTATGTAAAATTTATATGATATATGAAATGTTTCTGTTTATCTGAATGAAGAACGACCATTCACCATACTTGTTCTTAAGTCTTGTAGGCTATGCATGAGAAAAGATGTGTGATTAAGGTGCATTAAGCCATCTTCTCCCTTCCCCAATGTTACTAATTCAAATTAGTCAATAAGCACACAGTGCATCTCTTATTTTTCTGTCCATGGTACAGATTATCTGTATAGCACCTGTGTGCAAATTTCTGCATATGTATATATATCTGCTGATATACATCCACATAACATGTGCCTTGCAATTCATAAATTATTACTAAATAGCAGGTCAGATTTACCAATACATTCCAGCTGCTCTGTATTGCTCTACCCAATGTAAACCACATGTATGTAGGTCTCATCTGAGTGATTCAGATGGATTTACAGTTATTTTGACTTGGTGATACCACACAAATCAGTTCACATGTATTGATGAGACTTGGCCAATGCCTTCTTTGAAATTGCCCCAAATTTATTAGAAAATACAACCTTTCAACATTATTTTATTTTTAAGATCCACCTTAAAAAATCAGAATATGAAGTGATAAGGTCATATTAGTGAAGATAGTCAGTAAAGGTTAACCTTTTCAATAGTACATCTGTAAGAAGTTAAAGTACACTGCAGCAATTAAACTCATGAATATAGGTCAGCACTCTATGTCTCCATGTCTAGTTTAATCTAGTCTACAAAAAGGACATCTTTTAAACATTACATTTTTTGCAACGCAAAATCACTGCAGATCTAAAAGTCAAAATATCTGAAAAAGGGACTAAATCCATTTTGTTAGTAAAACAAACTTCATCAGAGACAACTTCGTAAATGAGCTGTAGCTTATAAACATATTTCTGCCTGTTCCTGAAAAGGATCTTCATAAGATCAGAGGCCTATTAGAAAGCAGAAATGTTCAACATCTGTTCCAGTGTTGCATGAAGGCAAGACAAAGATAAATTAATACCATATGTGGATGAATATGATTCAAAAATCCAGATTTGTTGGAATTTCCCAAAATAGGTTTCCATGTTTGTAAAGTAAATAAAATCAAAAATAAAGGACTTTTTAAATTTTTATCTTAAAAAATAAAAATAAAAATAAATAAAAGAAAAGAAACCCTTCAATCAAAAATTAAAAAGTATGGTTTATATATAATATAAAATACCTACCACATTCAAGGAAATGAACTAGTGTGTAAAATAAAAGACAGCATGTAAAAATGTATCTAGGTTGAATGATGTCTTAGAAGAATAAAGACAAAGTAACATAAGAATATTGCTGTTTGCCTTTGGCATTTATATTGTTGTCTAGTTTTGAGAGGCCGTAACATTTCAAAAAAACTCTTCTGTCAGGAAAGGTTATGCCCTAGGCTATGGCCTGCAAATTTTTCTTTTCTTTTGCAGTGTGATCTGTATTTGAGTACGCCCATAAAGAAACAGACAAATCACATATCATGGGCCTATGCTTTTGTTATATTTCATGAGCAATCAATTTACAGGATATTAATGAAGCAAGATGATGGTGTATAAATTAGTTCTAGCTTCATACTGCAGTAGATATTGTCCCTTTTTAACTGGATGTGATGTTTTGTAGATCACTATCCTTGTAGCTTCACGTTATGTTCTGTTGTTGTTCTTCCCTCAAGATACTTCAAGGATACGTCAGCAATATATTCTTCCCTAGCTATGAGCTTTTCCTCAAATTATGTAGCTGTTTATTGCCCCTATATTCTGACTGAGGTCAGAATTTGCTCCAAGATATTTGTGTTGCAGATTCTACAGTTAATACAGGAGTGGCATTCTCTTTCACTGACAAAGGAAGTTCAGACCTATTTTGTGGCTGATACAGCAGCATGAATATTCACTGGCATTGACCGTAATCCTGAACATAATGCGTATTTGCTGTCTAGGGTTGCTCTAAGACACAGGAAGAGAGTTTAGTAAAAACATCACAGTAGGCCTTATCTGTGGCTTGAAAAATCACTACTGGAGAAAAACAAAAAAAACCTCCTCATATTTTATTGTGTTTTGCTGAAAAGATCATTCACTCCAATTTCTTTCAGCTAGGGAAAATAAGCAATTCAACTAAAAATGTTTATAAAATAGAGCAGTAACTAAGCTATGACCAAATTAAGGGCAAGCCTGAGATGTTCTGAGAAGTTTAATTGATTTTGAAATTTGATGAGATTCTGGTCAAGGAATCCTGGTTAAGACCATTTGGCTCTTAAACAGGCACAACTAATGAATAAGTATGCTCTTGTACAGCTGCCTATATATATATATATTTGTTGTTGTCTACCTGCAAAGTATTTTAAAAGACTCCCTGCATAAATCAGGAAGAATGAGAAAAGTGGACAAAATTGGACTTTACATGCAAAGTACAACATCAAGACATGTATAACATTTACTGATAGATCATACCAAGGATTTTTGAAATATACCAAGATTTGTGAATATGTCTTCAAAGTACATTTATTGATTTATTTATTTAATTTTTCAGCAGCGTTGCTTGTGGACCAGGGAAGAATGAGGATCATTGCTGCAGACTGTACAATAAGATTTCTGTAGGGCTAGTCCAAGCCTCTTCATCAGAAATATGGCTAATACACATTGCTAAAAATGCTAATACATTTCTACCATTTATCTAAAATCCTATTATATTTAAAGCAAAAGACCTAGGGGGGGGAAATTAAAAAAAAAAAAAAAAAAAAAAAGAATAAAGAAATAAAAAATAATCAGTAAAGGCAAGTAGATTTCAGTTATGTTTGCAGTATAGGATTTGGGGGAGGGATGAGCTATAAAATTTAAATGTTTCCTTCCTGCCACTATAAATGTGTTTGATCCATTCAGATATTTGTCCTGAAGATTCAGCATATTAACTATTAAGTGAACCTAGAGACTTGTGTAATAATTGTGGAGAAAAAGAGGTTAGGACTGGGTGAGTGGAAGAGAAGCCTCCAGTGTCTACTTTATATCAATGTGCAGCAATAGGTGTGAATCTGGAATTACTTACATACATGTAACTGAGCCTGTTATATGATCCTTTTTCTTGAGCCCTTGATTAAATGAACTGTTCTCCAAGGTTTAAAGAAACTCTGGGGAGAAAAAAAGTTGTCTTTCTTCTAACTACATTGAAAAAAAATCAGCTACTGAGAGAAATAATACACAATTTTATAGTAAACATTTATTCTGAAATTATTTTTAAAATCATCAAAACAGTACATTGATCTTTTATCTATAGGTGTTAGGTGACTTGAATTTCTAGTAGTGTAGAATGTAATTGCAAACAACCTCTAGAGTCAGAGCCTAAAGTCAGACTGGACCTTGAAAGAAAATTCACGTTTGCTTTACTATTAATATATAGACTTTCAGTGAATTCTTAAACTCTCAGTTCAAGGTGGAAGTGCTCCTTATACTATCCTCTTCATCAGAAAAATGTTCATATGCAGAGTGGTCAAACATGGTTTTCTGACTTTTGGAAACAAAATGGAAAACCCAACTTTCTCCAGTAATACTTTATTTTTATTTTTCAACTTTGTAGATGTGGAAATCTCACAGGCAGTTTCCTTCTGAATTTATGAGGCTGCCTACATTTCTTTTGTGTGTGTGTGTGTGTGTACCTGTAAAGTATTTTTAAAAACTATCTTCACAAGTCAGGAAGAATGAAAAAGGTGGACAAAATTGAACTTTACATGCAAAGTAAAACATACATTGTTTTTTTTTGTCATTATTTATTGTCATGTATAATATCTATTGATAGGATTCTTATCAGCATGTAGTGGAATTCAGAATAGAAAATCTTGAGAAACAACAACAGAACTTCACATTATCCACTTTCAATACTCTGGAAGACTGTATGGGTTTTGTTGAATTTAAGTTTCATACGTAAATCTTGATATATTTATTTTTTTTCTCCCTGAGATACTTCTCCAAAAAAAAAAAAATTATCATCTGATTTTAAAGTATTAAATTTTCATTATCAATTTGAAGAAATAAAATTTAGAAGTCAATAGCAAAAGACTAAAATCATGATGATTGTTTAAATGGGTATTTTAAGTGTACTGTTGATAAATTCCCAATGTCACAACTGACATCAGCATGAAAAATTTGCCCCTCTACCATACATACACAAAAGCAGGACATATAGCAGTGTGATTTGTGTGAGCAGCTGGATGCCACTGCGAATGCTTGCTTCTAGCAGGCTTCACATCTGCAGGCTTCAAACTTTATCTGTTGGCATGATCTCTGAGAGCAAAACAGTTGCTTTTCCATTTTAGAACAGGCTAGAACAGGTAGAGTTTGCATCATTTTAACAGTGCTTTGAAAGGTGTATTCTTTTATATAAGGACTTAGTCCTTACTTATTGATAAACCCACATTCTTAGTCTTTGCTCCAGTTTCTTCCTTGGTTTGTGTTTCATTATACTCTTGCAACTTTGATTTAGGTAATAAGTCCTGGAAAGACTGAAGATGGAAAAAGAAAACTCAAATCTCTTCTATTCCTTAGTGTTACATTACAGCAGAAAAAAAAAAAAAAAAAAAAAAAAAAAAAAAAAAAAGCAGGAAAACTATCACTTTTACAACAACCATAAAATATTGTGAGAAAAAACAACAAGACCAAGTGCTCACTAACAAGTGATTCTCCTAGTATATAATCATGTACTCAGTATATAAACATTGACTACCTTCTAGTAATAAAAACACTGAAGCAATCAAGAAATTAATTTCAATGACTTCTCATTTCAGTGAGGACATAAGCCTTGGCCTTCTGCTGGGCAAAAGAGAAGCACTGGATATCATGATGCTTTTATATACCTGAGTGTCAAAACATATTCTGGTAGATCACCTTTATCCATAATTAAATAGCTGCAATAGCACCTAATCTCACTGTACAGAGGGCAGCCATTAATGCCTAACCTTCATTATCCAGAATAACTCTCTTCTTTTGTGACAGAGTTTATATTTGACAACCCATTTGCCTGAGTTCCATTCATTCTCTCACAGCTGGCATTCAAGTCACAGTACTTGAAGCTGAGTTGACTTTCATGAATGATCTATATATGGTTTGAATTCCTGCCAAAGATAATACATCTACTAAGAAAAGGAGGAAAAAAAAAAAAAAAAAAAAAAAAAAAGCTTTATGGGAAGAGCAGACTCTTTTCCCATAAATGATGAATCAATCCATTATATTTGTGATAATCAATGTCATGGACCCTCTTCATGTCAGGGTAAAAAAAAAAAAACAACAAAAAAAAAACTTGGTAAAGAGGCAAATCATTATTAATTCATTCATTGCAATAACATTAATCATGATGAGCTAATGTGATATTAATGTGGCTATAATATGTACTTCCATAGGAATTTCACTGTAATATAGGAATTAACTAATGTACCATAGTTTGAAAGACTGACGTAAATTGATAAATAACACTGAAAAGCTTTTTACATAGGGGTAGGGATGAATCTACTGACATGTTACCTTCTGGTGGATACAAGAGGGTGCCCACATCCTAATCCCATGCCCACACTTGCAGGTATGCTTACATATGCTTTGCATTTTCCATGACTTATTGCCTACAGCAACAGCCAGCTTTTCAACATTGTGGTCCTGTTCCAGGAAATATTGATGTGGGAGATTAGTAGTTCTCGGAATGAAATCAAAGCTCTGATGATGCTTTCTGGGGTCTAGGAGGAGCTTGGGAACACTCATTCTTGCACACAGAGGGACAGGACTTCTTCAGAGATACATTTCCAATGGGAATCTTCAAAATTGTCTTCTGCCACATTCTTGTCTTTCCTCGCGTATCACGCTTTCCTTGTGTCTCTTCTGTTTTGTAACTGCCTGGTTTAGAATAATGAGTCTTGGATGCAGACAATTGTCTTAATTTTGTATATTGGGGCAAGCCAAGGTTCTTTTCCTGGACAATAAATCTAAAAAACAAAATAAAACAAAACAAAACAAAACATAATAATTCATTACTACCTACATAACTCCATTTTTTTTTTCATTTATTTTACAGTAGAGAAAACAGAGTATTCACCCAGTGGATTGCACCCCTAATCTCACCTAACATTTATATTTCACAGAAAGATGTAGAATTACAAAATGAGAGTGATAAACCCACATTGAACAGCAAATTGGAATAAGCAACTTCCACTAATTTCTTTCAATCTACATTTTCATGAGTGTATGATTCAAGCTACCAGTAGAAAAAAAAAAAGAAACCAGTTCCTGGATTAATTTACTTGTTTTTTTTTCTTGGAAATATTACCTGCATATTACCAGACACACTAAATGTATTTAGGGTATACTTAGCATTCTTCCAAGCAAGAAATACTACTCTTATACTGGAAACGTTCTATAGTTCATTAAAACAAACAAACGAAACTTCTTTAATTTTGTGTTTTTAATACAAATTTAATTTTCCAGAGATATCCACTATAAAAATATTTCAGTGTTAGAATTTAATTTATTTCTGTAACTGCATTTGGAAGCTCAAAATGAGTAAGCTACTTTCCTTTCTAAGTATACCATATTTATGCCTCATTGGATAAACAATTTTCAGTGCACAACAATCCTCTTGCTTTTAGTAGGATATGCTGCATGTTTGGTTCTGCAGTTTCTTAGTTTATTTGCATAGTCACCTTACATACAGATAGGATCAATGCTGAACCATTTTTTTTGAAGAATATTAATATTTATTTTCTGTAGCAACGCCAGCTGTTGTAGACTTTAAATGGAAATATTTTCACAGGAAACTACTAAACTTATATTTAGCATGAGCTTCCAACTTTGTTCCTAACAAATTGTTGCTCCCTTCAAAGCATCAGAAAGGCACTTTGGTTCTCTTGGGTAATGAAATGAAAATTGTTCACAGAGTGGGCAGGGTTGAAGGGACCTCTGAAGATCATCTAGCCCAACCCTCCTGCCGAGCAGGATCACCTAGAGCAGGATGGCATCCAGGTGGGTTTTGAATATCTCCAGAGAAGGAGACTCTACAACATCTCTGGGCAACCTGTCCCAGTGCTATGTCACCCTCACAGCAAAGAAGTGCCCCCTCTTATTGAGATGGAACATCCTGTGCTTCAGCTTGTGCCCATTGCCACTCATCCTGTCGCTGGGCACAAATGAAAAGAGACTGGTTCCATCCCCTCAGATATTTATACACATTAATGAGGTATCATTAATTATTAATGATTAATAATAATTCAAAAATATGAATAATTCAAAATTTATTGCATTTTTTAAAAAATGAGAAACCTTTTAGAAATTCTTTCTGTCCTTCTGTATTTCAGGAGCGTTTTTCAAGCCTTCAGATGTTTTTCTACTCTTTAAATACCAGTTATATACATAAAAATTCAACAGGTTTTGCTTAAGGTGGGAGGGCAATGGAGAAACAATAGTTCCAGAAACTCCCAAGGCTGAAAATAATTAATTCAGTTTGGAGCCACTGATGTTATTTGTGTCCACCCATGTAGACTATTGTCATGAGAAATTCTTCTTATTAAATAATTAATCAGCAGAGCCATTCAGCGCCTACAAGACTCCTGTACCCTGGCTGTCTATCCTAAAAATGGGTTACCAACACTTGCTGACTTTCAACTTCCATCTATCTCACTAGATGACTGGTAACTTTCAGAGAAATCTCGTATTTGTATAGTGCTTTATACAATACAACATAGGTCATCGTTGAAGCCTTTACTGAGATTGTAAAAAATGGTCACAAGAAATTGTTTCAGAGGGTTGTTTTTCAGTGGACAAACTAGAAAGATAAATATTTGTGTTAAAACCACAGACATAATCATTGTATAATCTGGATTATCAAAGAAATAACACAATATTCGATATTATAGAAAAGAAAAAGACTATTGAAGGTACTTTTATTTTTTTTAAAAAAGGTATATGATCGTGAGGGATTTTGTCTGAAAATCATGACTTAACTGCAGTTTTCTCCAAGTATCTGCATGGCATTGTAGAAACAGAGAAAATTGTACATCTGAAGGTAAAGGCACAGTGCACATGGGGCAAAATTTGGCTGTAGTCTTAACTATTTTTTCAACTTCACATCACTTTTATATGCCTGAAATATTAATTTAAGATTACTTTAATGTATTCTATGACAAGCTAAAAAAAAAACAAAACAAAACAAAAAAACTTTTTTTAAAAATGTTACATATTAATTAGGGGTTATTTAAATTTATAGAATTAGCTTGAATTAAATCATCAATATAATATTGATTTTATTCCTGTTATTTTTTTAAACCATGGCAGGCATTTCAAGATAATAAAAACTATGGACCACTTATTTTCTTTTGCCTCAACTTTTGTAATTTCAAGTCTTTTAACAATAGCCTTGGTTTTCAATCAGGTTCTGATACAATGGCTGAAATGGAAAAGAGGAAACGGAGACCAGAGTGAACATCAGCAACTGTTATTCTAATAATAAATCACATGCATCTTATATCTTAACCATGTCTTGAATTTTCTTAGCAAATGGATTGTGAATTTAGTATATGTTGTATTATAAATTCTTTTTTGAGAAAGCAAACCAAAATGTAACATTCCTGAAAACAGTCAGTAAGCCTCCAAATCTCTTGATGATACCCAGAAACATGGTGTTTCTTGTTTTGTTTTGTTTTTAGAAATGGAAAAATAATTATAAAACATATTGTGCTAATAAATCAAAAAAGGCGCTTGAAATAATCTCATAAAATGTTATGGCTTAAATAATGCCCTTCATCAGTATTCTTTGTTTAACATTTTATGTTTATTGATAAATGAAGATGCATTTAAATAATTCAAACAAAACATTAGCTGCAAGCAAGGAATTAATAATTGATAGGACTGGAAGGGCTTTTTTTCACTTGGGAAATAGATAATATTAGCTTAATGTGGGGTTGTAGGAACAGAGGAAATGTAATGGATCTGCCTGCTTTAAACTGATGATGGTTATTGTGGTCTGAAAGTTGCTACAAAGGCAAAAGCAGGACAGCTTTGTAACTGCAATAGATTTCACTCATAGGAGCTGACAATGCAAATTGTGGTTTGATATGCCAGATTTATACACGGGAGGGGATCTAATAAACTTAACATACACTAAAAGAATAAAACCAAAAAAATGCTGTTAAACTTAAGTCTGAGAATTTTAAAAGGACAAAAACGCAAGTAATATGGCATCTTAAAATATTTGGATTTTTTTCTAGTCTCTTCTTGTTATGAATATTGTCAACATTAGCTTTCTTTAATATAATATTGCTCAGAATACTGTAACACAGAAGCCAATGCATTCTAGAGACTCCTCAGAGGTAGACTATTTAGTTCAGAAACATTCATCATAAAGAAACCCAACTACTCCAGCTGCATATTTTAACTTATCAGCCTCTTCTGCAGGTATGTAAAGAAAGAGCTTTTTCAAGTCTTCTGTAAGAAGGGAGGTTTCTCTTGGTGATCCTCAAGTTGTATATGGTGACAGCAAAAAATATGGAACTATTCAGTTCTGCAACTCCAATATCCATTCATTTTTGGAGGTACTAGATTCATAGTGCTCTGAAAGAAAGTCTACTAAATGACATTTTCATTTCTGTATGGTATCACTTATGAATCTATAGTCCAGATGCTCACTGGAGTCCTCTCTAGTAACAATAAATTTGCATTTGCACATATAACCAACATTTGTCTTTAGTAGTTCAGAAGGCAGGATAAAATTTGAATACTGTAGCATAAATCTATTATAATTTCATAATTTCATATAATTATTTGTCCAGTAGTTTAAGATTATAAATCACATATTTTACTGCGTGATTAGAAAGTTCATGTTCTTCTACTTAAAGATATTTCAGAAACTCATAAGAAAGGATACTCGACACTGTAACCTGATCTGAAAAACCAATAGCATTTTGCAGGTTTTAAAATGAAGTTCAAGAGATCATAGCCTTATTGCACTTGACTCCAGCTACTGGAAATCACACTGTCACAGATATTGGTGGGGGGTTACTTAAGGGTAGTGCTAGAATAGCACCAAACACTTTTAATAAAAACATCAAATAGAATCACTCTTCATTACTTAAATTGGTTGTACCTTGTGTCATCACTTCTGAAAAATAAGTATGCCATATTACTGAAAATGAACAGTTGTGTTTTCTACCTATTTTCCACAGGGGTAAATGGTTACAAAGGGAGCAAGGCAGTGAAGAATCAAGTTCTGTATCTCTAGCTGTGTGTGCCAAGTTCATACCTGAGTATCTCCCAGAATGGGTTTTCTTAGGCAGACAGATTGTAAGCCGGCACAAAATTGATTTCAGAAATGCAAATGGGAGAAAGCAGCTTTGTTTTCCAGCCATCGCAACACTCGACATGACATTTAGATAGACTTGCTTGCATTGACAGTAGGCACATATGTCTACTATTTTGTTTTAAAATATATGTATTGCTTTTAATAACACCATTACAGCTGTTCACAAAATGACACCTCTAGACAGAAGCACTACAATGAAAAGAGAGTATCAACAGAAGGACTGTATCTGCATGTAACTCTTACAGTTGCCAAGAAATGAAGATATAACATATGGTCACTTTGTAAAGGTGAGCTGAACAAAAAACAAGCAGCAACCTAGCCAATTTTTGTCATTTGAATTCTCCTGTTCAAAACCCAATTTAGTTTCATACGACTCTTGCTAATTTGAATGATATATTTATTAAAATATGAAACAGCCAGCCCTGCGACTGGGAAAACAATTTAAAAATAAATTCTTGGAATGGTACATTGCCAATTTTTTACTTGTCTAGAGCTATCCTTTAAAAATTAATGCATGATTTTGCAGCAGAAGAATCAAATGCTATTAACAGCTTGCTAGTGTGAAGAGAGGAAGTTGTAACTTATATTAAATATCCCACTGTTGATATGTCTATGAATGTCTTGCCTTGATTTATCTGTTTATTGAACTGCTTTCAAAGGGCCACTCCTCATAGGGATGCATGGGGGAATGTTAACATCAAACCTAAGTCTCTTTGATAATCTTCCCGGACATTACATAGAAAATGACACTATTTAGGAAAAAAAAAAGTGATAAGCTTATAAATGTTTAGTTTCCCACTGTAAAACTTCATAGAGTCTTCATAGGTCTATGTGTGGACTCTGGACAAGCTGCTGTGTTAGGGCAACATTATTGTTAGGGTGACATTATTGCCCTAACAGCCTACAAAAATTCAGAGGTGCATGGATTTGTTTCAGCACCTGAGAAGAAAACAAACAAACAACAAAATAAACAGAAAACAACAACAACAACAAAGACAGAACCTTGATATAATTCTCTTTATTGATAATGGACATATACATCTCTGGCTTCTTGTGTGCCTGAGGAAAGCAATGGAAAGGAAGCTGTTTGTTGTTTTTTTTTGTTTGTTGTTTGTTTGTTTTCTTATAGCACTATATCCCAAGATGCTTTTTCCTTTCTTCTATGTTATTTCAGATCTTTTTGCCAGCACCTTTTACAGCCCCTTTTGCGCAGATATATTTTTTTCAATATTTCCTCCCTCATTCTCTAATTTTCAGCCTCTCACTTGTCCACAATGGCAGAAACTTTTACAAACAATAACCTCCATTTATGTATGTTATCTCTGGGTTTATGAAGTATGCCTATGCTTAGAATAGAAGACACTACTTTTCCAACTCAATTGTTCAAAGCTCTTAACTCTTATTTAAACTATCTCACATGGAGAAGTTAGTTATTTGTTTTATTTCCAATACATTTCAGTTCTGACCTTATCAAGGGTATTTATAATGTGGGGATTTATAATATATTGCAAGATTGTTTAATCCAGCTGAGTTAGGACTTTCCTTAGCACTCTTAATTGTCCAGCACAGCCTCCAAAAAGAACTCTTGTCTTCACTGCACCTGAATTCTCACTTATTGGTTTCTGTAACCCAGAAGGCTGAATGATAAAACAAGTAATAGTGCAAATGTAGAAAAGAAAATAAAGGAAGGGAAGAAGACAGTGCTTATAATTTTTCATCAGGGTTGATTCTTCTGATTTATCTGTTATATATTATCTGATTTACCTGTTGTGTCCTCTGCAAAGGATTTTTTCCCAATGGATACTAGAAGGACTGAGGAAGCATTTAGGCCCATGCTGTCACAAAGAATTGGAGGAGCCGTGCATCCCAGATCTCCAACAAAACTGTTTCACCTAGTACTGTCTGTGCAAGTAACCCAGGCTGAAATGTTAATTTATCACATTAAACTGGAAAGAAAACTCTTGGGCAGGAAAAATAATTCTCACCACAGCTCTGACAATATCCTGATGAAAGGTGGAAGCCCTGAAAGAGAGAAAACTACTGTCTGCATCTCAGAGCAGCCACAATGATCAATTCCAGGAAAAATCCAATGGTTGTGTCAGGGTTGCTGTCCTAACCACTGTAACTATTTCAGACTCCAGAGTAAATGGTTGTGTAAAGCTCCAGGTTATTGCACCAGCTCCTGGTCAGAGCAAGAACAAGATTTGTTTGGACTGCTAACATTTGCATCTGGGTCAACAGGACAGAGCAGTGTGAGGGCTGAGAAGAAAGATCAGCACTCACTGACTAGGGCAATGCTCAGCTACATCCATCTAAGAAGCATCTTTTAGTTTAGGACAGATGTTATGGGGAATATCAAATAAAATATCCACCAGTGCAATTTTTTTGGTTGATCTAGTGGTCGCCACATGGTCAACCATTTCTGCAGAGGAAATCAAGTATCACACTGACTTCCCTACCAAAAATATAGAGAGTTCACTGAGACCCTATATTTTAAGACCTTCCTAGAAGAGAACTTCAATTTATTCCACTGTTTTTCACACCTATAAGTTGAAGCAGTGTGGTGGTTCCACTTGAGTGGGCAGCTGAACTCCACCACAACCGCTCTCTCACTCCCCTCCTCAAAGAGGAACAGGGAGAAAATACAATGAAAAGGGCTTAAAGGTTGAGATAAGGACAAGGAGATCACACAGTAATTATTGTAACGGGCAAAACAGACTCAGCATAGGGAGACGGTAAGCTTTATTGCTTATTACTAACAAGCTAGAGAAGTGAGAAACAAAGGAAAGAAACCAAAAGCACCTTCCCCCCCATCCACCCTCTTCCACCTCTTCCCCTCCCCCACCCCCCCAAGCGGCGCAGGGGAATGGGGGAATGGGGTTATGGTCCGTCTACAGCGCTTCTTCTCTGCCGCTCCTTCTCAGTCACTCTCATCCCCTGTGCTGTGAGGTCCCTCCCATGGGATGCAGTCCTTGATGAACTGATCTGGCGTGGGCTTCCCACAGGCAGCAGCTCTTCCAGAACTGCTCCAGATATGGGTCCGTACCACAGGGTCCATCCCTCAGGAGAAAACTGCTCCAACCTAGGTCCCCCACGGGCAGCAGCTCCTGCCAGGTCACCTGCTCCTGCATGGTCTCCTTTCCACAGGCTACAGGTCCGGCTCGGAATCTGCTCCGGCAGGGGTCTTTAACAAGCGGCAGCCTCCGTCGGTGCAGGTCCGCCTGCTCCACCGTGGTCTCCTCCATGGGCTGCAGCATGGAACCCTGCTCCACCACGGTACTCCATGGGCTGCAGGGGGACAGCCTGCTTCACCATGGTCCTCACCACAGGCTGCAGGGGACTTCTGCTCTGGCACCTGGAGCACCTCTCCCCCTCCTTCCTCACTGACCTTGGCACCTGCAAGGCTGTTCCTCACTCCTCTCACTCTCCCAGCTGCTGTGTGGTGCAGCATTTTTTTCCCTGTCTTAAATATGCTCTCACAGAGGCGCAAAACAACATCGCTTATTGGCTCGGCTCTGGTCAGCAGTGGGGCCCTTAAAAAACGTGGGGCAGCTTCTAGATCCTTCTCACAGAAGCCACCAGTATGGCCCCCTGCTACCAAAACCTTGCCACGTAAACCCACTAGAACGAGTTTGCATTTGCACGGGTAAGTTCCATATATTAAAGTGAATGAGCAGTACCATCAGTCTATTTTCTAAGAATGTAAATTTGGATTTCATTGCACAACCATTGTATGCATAGCTCATGTTAAACCACAGTAACACCACTTTCCAACCCATTCACCTAAGTACAGTCACTGAAGTCAATTTACATCTGGTAATTAGTGGGGATTATAAGTGAGCCTTTTCTCTTTATTTTTAACAAGAAAAATATCTTGTGTAATGCAACTCTACATATTGATACTTTTTTGATCAAGGGGAAAAGACTTTGCAGAGACATCAAATAATCAGGAAAAGAGGTGAGTGAATGTCTCTATACAGTTTTGCTAAGACAGCCCTTTGTGCATCAGATTATGTATGAATCATTTCAGTGCCTTAAGATATTGACAAATAATAGCAATTTCAATTCAAGCTTAAAAAAATAATAATATTGAGAGTTGTGATCTCAGTTCAAGAAAAGCTGGATGAAAAAATGTATTACCTCAAGTGAGGATGAAGTAATAACATGATAATAATCTTTTTATTTCTAAAGATTGTTTGGGTTGAAAAAGTAATTCTGGGGTTAAAACGTTATATGAGAAAAAGACGACAAATTTTAGTAGGTATAAATTTATGTAGAATATCAGAAAATACTTTCCTAGCTTTACATAGACTGTGGAATAATTTCTAAAGCAAAATGGTAAAGGTCAGGAACTTTTAGAGTAAACCTGAATAAAACACAGAAAGATTTCCTATGGTTCTGAACCATCTTCTTGCTGCATTTTGTGTGTGTGTGTGTTTTGGTTTGGTTTTGGTTTTGGCTTTGTGCTACAAATATCCTTTTGGTCAACCAAATTATACCAGGGTTATGCAGCTTAAAGTAAGGTATTTTATGGTAACTTTACACAGTAGTAGTCTTACTCTCATTTATATTCTTTTTCTCTCTTTCTTTTGTTGTTGGTGGTGGGTTTTGTTTTGCCTTTTTTTAAACAGTTTGAAGTTTTATGTTTCAGTTCTAGAAAACGGAAATGTTATAAAATGCATTGAATATGAATTTTAGAAGAGAAAATGTTGAAAGGGATTTTTGATAAGGACAACATTGGAATGGCACATTTTGATTTCATGTTTCAAAATTATTTTCTATTTTTGCAAGTCAGTATAAACTTAATCAAATAAAACTCAGTAGGGATTCAGAAAAACTCAGGATTTCAACCAAATCTGAACATCTCATTTTGAAAATTCAAGACTGATACTTTTTTTCTTAGAATTTAGATATAAAGATACTTTGAGTTCCATTCTTTATCATCTATCTAATTCAGGGCTCAACCCTGAACTTGTAAAACTTCCCAGAAAACAAGATAAACAGTTCCTCTTCTACTTACTGGAAACATACTTAATTCTTCTGCTTCATGAGGTGCTGTTTCTTTTGTACCAGCATCAATGTATTCAAGTAGCTTTCCAAGACACTCACTGTAACTTCCTGATTCTGAAAAAATGTTCTGTTTCTCTGGTCTGCCTCCTTTCCAGCACTGAATAATGATAAACAGATTTTACAAAAATCTCTTCAATGATGTTTAAATTCAGAAGCAACTTTCAGAGAGATAAGGTATCGCTTTTTGCCAAACATGTTACTCTAGTTTTATATCCTACATCTTGATTTGATGCAATGTTTATAACAACACATTTTATGTATAATGCCATGAAGTGATGACAATCTGCTCTACTGTCATGGTGTGATGTTGAATTAATAGGAAACAAGGTGAGGGCAGAGCAGGCAATCATTGTATGTGTTAAATTCATGATTAACCATTGGGTTCTTAATAAACTCTTACTCTACAAAACAGACTGCCAAATATTTTTTTCACTTGTACAATATTTTGTCAAGATATATGACCTTGAAAGTCACCTTTAAAGTTATGGTAATATTTCATGCAACTAAGATTAATGCAGATTCTATGAACTGCAGTGAGAACACACCTGATACGTAAAACAATCACTAATGGAGACGGGAATCCTGTAAAAATTTGTATATGGTGAAGAATGTTGCAACTTCATTTCTCTCAATTTAATTAAATTTAGTGCATAATATTCATTAATTATGCTAGAATGTTTTTCCTTAAATAGAAAAATTGGTGCATACCATTTTCATCACAGTTTGTGAAATGTGTGTGGCAGATTACTACTGAACTCAAAAGCACTTGCTCAGTTTCAAGATTATCAGCTGCTTCCAGCAAAATTATAGGTTGTCTGGCTTGCTGCACTATGTCAATAAGAATGTCATACATGCCCTCAGTGCAGAGAAGACTCATGACATAACTAGCAGTTTCATCAACAGAGAAATGGCAAGCAGGACAAGGGAGGTGATTGTCCCCCTCTGTCCTTGTGAGGTCCCACATAGAGTACTGCATCCAGGTCTGGAGCTCCCAGTGCAAGGATGTTGATCTGTTACAGCAGATCAAGAGGAGGGCCACAAAGATGATCAAAGGGCTGGAGCACCTCTGCTGAGAAGAAAGGCTGAGAGAGCTGGGGCTGTTCAGCCTGGAGAAGAGAAGGATCTGTGGAGACCTCATTGAGGCCTTTCAATACTTAAAGGGGACTTATAAAAAAGAATGACTCTGCTCAATTAGATAATGACAGGATGATGGGGGAATGGCTTTAAACTAAAAGAGGAGAGATTTAGATTAGAGATTAGGAGAAAATTCTTCACTCAGAGGGTGGTGAGGCACTGGAACAGGTTGTCCAGAGAGGTTGTGGAGGCCCCATCTCAAGGTGTTCAAAACCAGGTTAGATTAGGCCCTGAGCAACTTAATCCAGTGGGTGGCATTCCTGCCTATGGCAGGGGGGGTTGGAACTAGATGATCTTTGAGGTCCCTTCCAACCCAAGCCATTCTATGATTCTACAAGCTGGGCAGACCTTAATTCTCAGTGCAACTACTTAGACCTTTGCAGCTGTAGTAAGAAAGGTAATCATCAGCCATTCTTGCCTACAGACTCTACATTATCTAACAAACTTAGGTTGATGTTCAGTATTTGTTGATATGAGAATTGTTTCCATAATAAGAGAAATGTCAAAATGCAGTACCATAGTACTCTGGGTTATGTAAGGGAACACAACAAACAAAAAGATTCTTGCTCCATCAAGCTTATGTTCCAGCTATGAACAAAAGACAGCAAGTAGAGTACAAATAATTAGAAATACTGGTTGTTTAACAGTTAACCATCCCAAGAACAACAACTTCACTTTTCTTATTTTTTTTTAGACATCATAGTCAAATAGGTTTAAAGGGCATGCTGATAGTAGGCATTGAAATAATTTCACAGATATTACTTCCATACTCTTCCCAAGCACGTAGAATAACACAAGAAAAAAGAAATAAGGCAGCTACTTCAAGTTTAGCTAAATAAAAAATGCGTCGAAGAAATGCTTATATATCAACAATAATTGATGATAAGGTAGGGACAGACCATAGAAAGTCTAAAGAAAGAGAGAAAAAAAAAGTCTTCTCTGTCCACATCACCATGCTCAACAGAGAAAAAGGACGGGCAGGGCTATTTTATACAGTACCAAGAAAATCTTGCCTATCTATTGCACCTGAACTTGATTAGGTAGTAGTGAGTGAAAGCACATACAAAAAGATAAAGTAATAGCTAACCAGATGCTTGATGCATGGTTGAAATCCATCTTTGAGCAGACCATCACAGGTCTGGATTATCAATGGTAACACAGTTTAATGATGCTACAACCTTTCACTTTTATGTGTTTTGCAGGTGTCTGTGCCATAGTTTCCGTATTTGCATCACTTTTCTGTTTATAGTCTTTGTTAACCAGCTTTAGAAATACAATAGCTAGAAAATATATATTTATTCCCAAGATATTCCAAGATATATTTATTCCCAAATCTTTCAAGACTGTCTGTTAGCCATAGCCACGTCTTATTGCAATACTAAGAAAACTAAATCTAGCCTCATTGCTGCTGGTGTGGACTAAAGTTGATCAAATAATTACCATGCCCCCTCAGAAATAAGTTCAGCTGTATCCATGCCACTCTGAAAGAAAAACTAACAGTTATAAGCAGAAGCCTACGGGTTACAAAACACCTGATCAAAGTCATATTTTTTTCTGTAGAACTAAAGGGTTTTTTTACACTTATTTTTATAAAGCATCTATACATCTCTATAGATGTAAATTTCATACTCTCCAAGACAGCATTATTAGACTTGAGCTGCAACAGGAAGCTTAGACTAATGCTTAACTACTACCCAAAAGCTTTATTTGTTCATTTTTAGTTCAGGCTCTAAAATATTATACTGAATAGTAGAACTTCCTCTAATGTTATAAGATGCACACTTAGCAGACCATGCCAACCAGAAATAGCAGTTATTGTAAATTAAATATACCTGATTTCATTCTGATGTTCATTTAATCTAAGGTTACTAGTTCTGGTATAAACCAAACAGTCTATTTTGCAAACAAGATAAATATTTTCATCAAAATCTATCTCAAATTCATCCTTTTTATTATACAGTAGCATCAACTGCTACTTAATTACAAGTGAAAAACAGAAAACAAGAAGAAAATGTTAATAAAATTACAGTCTCTGTGATCCTCTCACTCCCACAGCCTGTCTCTGTCTGCCTTTCCACCTTCCAGCTCCCATTCTTTTTAATATTAAGAATATATTTATGTGCAAGAGAAAGCCACAAGAGTAAAAAAATGCTATCTGAGAAAATAAAGAACAATTAATGAAGAAATAAAAAATATCTACTACGGAATGCCTGTTATTTGCCCTTAAGTGATATATTAGGTACAGGAAACCACATTACAATTTGATGTATGTGTCAATTTAAGAATGATTCTTGGATTGTGGAGGTAGCTTGTGTGTCATATGATGTAAGTACTTTTATTGAGTAGGTAAGTATGTAATAGCTAAAAGCCTCATAAATCAGCTAAATGGTCTCCCAATTTATAGAGAATATTTGATCGGAGAACATTACCGTCTGGTGAGCCACTGAGAAAAAGAGAAGACATGAAGAGTGACAGAGATGGATATATTGGATAATTTTTTGGGATATATAGTATCTGGGGTTGGATCTTCATTGCATCCATCTTTTGTACTCATTATCACCTGTGCAGGTGTAACATACTACCAAATTAAAGTTTTCTACTCTCTTATTTTAACATTTTTTATAGCTGTTTCTCATTGGGGGTAGAATCATACAGAATGAAACACATCTGAGTGTTTTAATACAGAAGTTCTTATTTAAAGAACGGTTAACAAATCACTATATGTTTGAGGACTGTGTGAATTACATAAAATAGACCAAATTAGTCTAGATGGTGTTTTCAGCATTACACGTTATTGAAGTATACTTTTTTCTAATTGCAACCACAAATGAAGAATGTTCAGTCTGTCTCTCTATGGGATCAATGAAGAACTTTGAAAAAATGTATATATAAGTTCATATATAACTATACATATAAACTATATTTATAAATGAAATAATACCATATGAATCTATTTTGATTCTCCTTTACAGGAATCTTTATGTATTACTTAATGAGTACATTAAAAGTATTTCACATTTAACAGCATTTGTCAGTAGTATAATAATCAGTACTCTATGATGAGTCTGTGTATTGACTGAAGCTGAACTTTTGAACCTGTTGCAACATAAGAAAGTAAAGAAGTATTATTTATTTACCATAATGTAGTTATAAAATTAAATAACTTCTATTTGCTGTAGTTACTCAAGAAGAGCTGTTGAACATGTCCCTGATTGTTAAATGGACACTTCAACACATTTTTGAAATTTTGATTTGTGAGGGCTCTGATGCTCTGAGGCATTGCTTGTTGGATTGTTCGCCTATTCATATTTTATACAGCTGAATACCTTCCACTTTAAGTCACATCAGAGGCCTTTAAAAGCCTTATTTCACTCCAAGCCATTTTTCATTTGTAAAGTATGGAAATGGGAACAGTATAAAGTTTCTTTTCCTTTTCCTTTCTGGGCCACACAGCTGGTGTGTAAGGCATAATTCCCCAGAAAAATAAGCTACTGGAAGATTTATTGCCCAGGTGAAATGTTCAAAATTTCTCCTAATATATGAATTAAAAGCAATTGTCTTTGCATGTATAATCCTTTCTGGATATTCTGGTCTGCAGGTTTGGACTGTCTCACTGATTTTTTTCTGGGCTAAGAGCAAAAGATTCTCTAACAAGAGCCATGGGGACACACCACTGCCTTACTAAAAAAAGCACTGCCTCAAGTACCTTATGTTTGAATGCCAGTGCATAAAATGTCTATTAGCACAAAACCAATATTAAAATAAAAATAAATAAATAAATAAATAATAATAAAAAAGAAGTAGCTGGTTTGATATAAGCCTATGAACATAAGAGGAAAAGGTGCTCATCCTAACAGATGTACAAGAATGGAACCACCCTTTCTTCCTGAACCAACTCTTCAGTGATACAAACTGCTACTCATTCAGTTTCTGGTGCAAAGACCATACAGCATCTACCTCAACTGTAGGCTAGGCTTGCTTGAGCACTAGCAGGTGCAGCAGTAGTACAGACAGTGCTGCAGAATGCTTCTGTATTCCTCTACAAGCTCTGTCTCTAGGAAGGTACATAGCTTAGTCTTATAGGTTAGATCTAAACTGATAAAGTTACAGTCTGCATCCTTCCCCAAGCTGTATAATTGTATAATCCCCCACAAGGGCTCTCTATGCCATCCCCCTTGTGTTTCCTTATCATATGTATTGGTTTTGAATGACACTTAAATTCAATCCGTATTGCCATATGATCTACTTAGTAACATCTATAAAACACTAACATGGTTAGTAATTCCTGTTGAAGAATGGTCCTGTTCAGTTATCCTAATAATTCCTCTTTGACCTTAACCTCTGTAGAAAATAGATGAGGTCTTAATTCTAGCTTTACTTCTTCAGATTATAACCCAACTCTTAAAATTCAAGTTTCCCTAAGTTTTTTATTTTAAAATACACCTTCCTAAAACCTCTACCTTTTGCAGCCATGTTTTGATAGACAGGCAACCCAACCTGCCATCTTTTTTTTTTTTTTTCCCATTAATATGCCTTCACTTGCTGAACTATATGCACACTGAATACTATAAAAATTAAAGTATGGCTTCTAAAATTCAAGGCTCAGATGTCTAAAGTTTTTAGAATCGGAAAATAAAAGGACAAACCCAGGCCTAATCCTATAAACTTGCTGTCAATTTCAAGACCACAATCAAAATGAAATTTCTATTAAAATTGAATACAAATAGCAGGATATTGTAATAAAAAAAAATAAAAATCCTACTGCTGGTCATTTTTTTAATGTAGTCATGAACGTAATCATGAACTTATGCAGTCTGTAAATCAGAAATCTTCGGGTATTCTTTGGCAAAAAATGCAAAACACTGAAACGTAGACTAAGATAACTACAACTGTCACAAAGACACCAGCTGCAGAAAGTGCAATCCTTCTAATCTAGAAATGAGCTTAATCATAGTATAGATGTTTTGTCATCAGCCTGCTGTCAAGATAAATAATCTTTCTCTACCACATCTACATGACAAATGTCAGTCAAAGCAAGGCAGAATCCTCTGAAGTAGAATAGTAAGATAAAAAATTTACATATTTGAGAAAGGATTAAGCCAAATATCAAATGAAACTGTGTGGCATTCTACTGAAAACCAGCTAATTTTTTCTAAGTGATATTCTTGGTCAGTCCTATACAATGGAGGAACCTAAAGTTCTAAAAGTGATTATAAGATTGGGAAATATAAGAGAAAATATTATTTTTAAGGCAAAATGTTGGCTATTTGTTCTTACATTTCTGCCTTAGTTATGCTTATGTGTCCTCTTCCAGCTTCTAGTGAAACCAATGAGAGCTGGAAAAAGCTGCAACAGAATAAGATTTGTGCCTGTAGTTTCTTTTCTTTATGATATAAGAAGAATAGGTATATGGTCTTGAACATGTGAGAGGGAAAGAACTGCTGCTCCAGAAAAAATCTATGGGGATATGCAAAAAGGAAGTTATGCATCTATAACCATATAACCATAACTTGTACCTTTGAAAATACCTGTTTCTCAGCCTAACAAGACAATATTGTTAAACTGTAAGTACAGATACCTTTTCACTGAGCTGATCATGTGCAAAGATCTATTATTTTTTTCACTAATACTAATTTGATACTACTTTGCTTATCCTTAGGAGAATATTAGTATGTTTTCCCTATTACTAGTACTTGCTAAATATTCAGTACTATTAAAGATGGATTTTTAGAAAGTAATTTTTAGCAACTCAACACTTAATAAATTGAAGAGGATGCTTCAGGACAGTTCACTGTGGTAACTTCAAGAGCAACAGAATACTCAGCATACCACAAAGATGCTGTGGTATTTTATTTCTTCCTCAGTTCATCTCAGACATAACATTTTGCTTTGGACAGTTTTTCTCTTTGAATACAAAATTATTCAGATAACAAAGAAAAGTATGTGTACTTTAAAATAAGGGTATATTGTTCATATTGCTATGACTGTGGCCCAATCTATAATAAGTTTGACTTAAAAATACTAAACATATTTCATATTTCATATTTCAATCCTAACCATATTTCACAAACCTGCCAACGGAAAAGATCTTTGCCAGTAAATCCATTGATGCAAATTAGGATAAGTGCTTGTGCAAAGGTTTACATTTTTCAAAAAGAAACAATTGATTTCTCTAATCTTCTCACAGAGACATTCATCATTAATGTATTCTGACGTACCATCTGCTTTTGTGGATAAAACCATCTTGCAATTCTGTTCATATTTTACAGAAGTAATATTACTAGACTTTTAGATTATACATGGATAGGAAAATAGTATTTCAGCTATAGCAGATACAACTATGTCGGAAATGTAACACTTACACTGTTCCATGCCAGAATTAACAGCTGAAGATATAAGTAAAACTTTCTGAAGGGATCAATTTTTTTCCGATAACTGTTAAAGTTATCAAAAGTTTGGTAAAGAAAGGCTGATCAGCTCCATAGAGATAAGATTGATTGGCACTTACAATTCTAAATAATATTGTTTGCTTTAAGTTTTTGTTTCCAAATACAGGGTTACTGATCACAAGTCATCTAGTTGCTGAAGATCTTCTTAACTACTCATAAGATTTTTTCCAACTGTAAACTAATTGATGCACACCCGTTTTCCTTAGGTGAGTAAAATGTCTTTCTATATTATGCTGACATTCCTATATTTGCTTTTGAGGAAGTGAAAGATCACAAAATATTGAAGGCAAAATCTGGTTGTGATTTGTTGTAGATCAGTATTATACCGGTGGATTTATCAACAAAATCAACAAAAATTCTTTGTGACTTTTAACACCATTTCAGCTTTTCAGGTTTCAAAAGACACTATTTTACCTAAAAACAAACAAACAAACAAAAAATATTCAAAGACGTGTATGTAAGGAATTCTGGGGAGTTGAAGGTTGGTTGTTAGCACAACACACTTTTCATTCTTCTTTTAAGATAAATCTTACACAGGGAGAATAAAGGTACAACACTGCATGCTACCAGTGCCTGCAGGTAAAGCTAGGGCAACTAGTGGTGTGCATGTATATGCCATTACTCAATGTGTAAGAATTTCCATATGTAAATGAACTGTGAGATTTTCAGATTGATTGTTGTGCTGAGGCACTGTTTTCTATTCAGATTTTCAATCATTGAAAATTTAATTTGAAAAGAATTATTGGGTAATAATATAATAATAGTAATAAACAGAATTATTTAACATTCTAACAGTTCTGGCAGGAATTAATTCCTTTCTTTTTTTTTTTTTTTTTTTTTTTTTTTTTTTTTTTTGGACCTCAATATTCATGCTACTCAAACTCCAGGGGAAGTATTGATTACCATCAAAATTGAATTTGATCCACAACTGCAAAACTGTGATCTTTATTCTGGAAATTGTCTGATGATAGTAACTTTTTATATTCTGAAAATATCACATATTGCTCATTGCAGGCCACATAATGTATACTTAGATGGCCAGGGATAATTATTTTCAGATTTGATAGCAGACTATTAAAGAAAAAAATATATATCCTTTGAGTTTTTTTAAATGATTATTATTTTTAAAAGAAATAAAGTGAGAATGCAAGAATGCAAATTATTTCTGGAGAATGTACACTTTGAACCAGTTTCTAAAATTGCAGTCTCAGTAATCAGAAGTGTAACATCTATAACTGCATAGATAAACTCTTACGTCTTAGTAATTGTTTAGTATACCCAATTGCAGAACTTGAGCCTGTAAATCTTGCACCTACAGCACCTTAGAGCTGTTAATGAAGTTATGGTTGTGTTAGACTCTAAGCAACTTATCTGCCAGTTCCATTATGTTTCTGCTTTATTGCTCAACTGCATTAAACTATAAATGTTATCACTACCTAAATTTTTTTAAAATATCTGTATGTAGTAAAATAGTAGAATTACTAGTTTTCTTATTGCCTGTACTAACAATACTTGACTGTCCTATGTTATTATACTCCCTTCCAGCTCTGCCATCTACTCTGTAGTTCAGATTAATGAAAATGACAATTGACTTGAGTCCTCTCTTTTTCCTTCAGCCAGACTACAGGGAAAAACAGTTCTTCAAAATAGGAAGAAAAAAAAATAACAGGAAAAAACATGAAAACATTCAGACCCATTATGAAATGAGCAAATGGAATTAAAATCATGCATATGTCTCACCTACAAATAAAATATCTTTTTTCTTTTATTTTCTTCAATGTACACCACAGATAGGCCAAGCAATGTACTTCTCTGAAAAGGAGAGCCCTGTAGAGTCCTTTTGACATATGATGATTCATGTGTAAAATCAAGTGGTAAAAGCCAGTCTACACCTACCAACACAAAAAGTCAATGACAGTTCCCCACCAGAGGGCAGATAATCTGGTGCTCTGGAGAGGGCTCAGTACTGGGGCCAGTCCTCTTTAATGTCTTTATCGATGATCTGGATGAAGGGATCAAGTGCACCCTCAGTAAGTTCGCAGATGACACCAAGTTAGGTGCATGTGTCGATCTACTCGAGGGTAGAAAGGCTCTGCAGGAGGATCTGGATAGGTTGGATGGATGGGCTGAGGTCAACTGTATGAAGTTCAACAAGGCCAAGTGCCGGGTCCTGCACCTGGGGCGCAATAACCCCAAGCAAAGCTACAGGCTGGAGATGAGTGGTTGGAAAGCTGCTAGGCAGAGAAGGACCTGGGAGTATTGGTGGATAGTTGGCTGAATATGAGTCAGCAGTGTGCTCAGGTGGCCAAGAAGGCCAACAGCATCCTGGCTTGCATAAGAAGCAGCGTGGCCAGCAGGTCTAGGGAAGTGATTGTCCCCCTGTACTTGGCTCTGGTGAGGCCACACCTCGAGTACTGTTTTGGGCCCCTCGCTACAAGGAGGACATGGAGGTGCTAGAAAGAGTGCAGAGAAGGGTGATGAAGCTGGTGAGGGTTCTGGAGAACAAGTCCTACAAGGAGCAGCTGAGGGAGCTCGGTTTGTTCAGCCCGGAGAAGAGGAGGCTCAGGGGTGACCTTATCGCACTTTATAAGTACATTAAAGGAGGCTGTAGTGAGGTGGGGGTTGGTCTATTCTCCCACATGCCTGGTGACAGGACGAGGGAGAATGGGCTAAAGTTGCACCAGGGGTGTTTTAGGTTAGGAAGAACTTCTTTACTGAGAGGGTTGTGAGGCATTGGAATGGGCTGCCCAGGATAGTGGTGGAGTCACCATCCCTGGAGGTCTTTAAAAGACATTTAGATGTTGAAATTAGTGATATGGTTTAGTGGAGGACTTGTTAGTGTTAGGTCAGAGGTTGGACTTGATGATCTTGAGGTCTCTTCCAACCTAGACAATTTCTGTGATTCTGTCATAATGCCTGAAATGTTCACAATACCAGTAAAAGTCCCTTCTTTGTATGTTGCTTGATGCCATTTCTTAATGGGTCTATTGGTTTTCTTCATCCAATGCTGAGTCTTTTAGGCAATTCCAGATTCTCGGAAAGTTAGAGAAACATTAACTCAACGTAGGTTGACTTCCTCAAAGAATGTAATCCTCTGTGGACCCATGCTGACAAGACTGTGAGCTTTGACTATAATTTAAGCATATACTGCTTTGACAGTTCTGGGAGTGGGAGTGGGGGAAGGGACACAACTTATTTCAAAAGATTTAGAGTACATACCATAAGCGCTTTATTTCTAAAAGTTATTTTGTTACCCTCCTTATTGGCTGGCATTGGTTTCCACAAAATAGTTTTATCTTTTTTACTCTGATTGTACAGCAAATAACAATACATTAACACTGATATATTAGCATGCTCAGTAATGATTTACGATGTTTATAATACAGCTATGTAATAATGATGTTGTGACACTATTACATTTTTTCTTACACTGCACTTGAATTACCAGTTTGGAGCCCAGTCTTACAAAAACAGGCATAGTTGCAGGCATAGTTACAATTCTTTGCGCACAAGCAGTTATTTTTAAGTAGCTGCTCTGTACCCTATACAATCAACAGCATTCACAGGATGAGTTTCTTAATTTGTTTTTCCATATGGTCACACTGAAAAGGGTTTTCTCACTTTGCTTACAGTTAAGAATTAATAATATAAAGAATTTGTACAATCACTCTTATTCATAGTGAATTTTATATAGAAGCTAACAGCCACTTTAACCGTTCTGCTTCCCCTGTGTCAAGGTCTAAGAGCAGCCAGTACAGAATCACACAATATCCTGAGTTGGAAGGAACCCACAAGGATCATTGAGTCTAGCTCCCAGCTCCACACAGGACCACCCCAAAACCAAACCATATGTCAGAATGTTGTCCAAACACTTCCTGAAATCCAGCAGGCTCAGTGCTGTGACCACTTCCCTGGGGAGCCTGTTCCAGTGCTCAAGCACCCTTTTGGTGAAGAAGTTTTTTCTAATAACCAGCTTGAACCTTCCCTGTCACAGCCCTGTTCCCTTGGGTGCTATCACTGGTCACTGAGAACAGGTCAGTACTTCCCCTTTCCTTGTGAGGAAGGTGTAGGCCACCATGAGGCCTACCCTCAGCCTCCTCCTCTCTGGGCTGAACAAACCAAGTGACTTCAGCCACTCCTCACATGTCTTCCCTGATAGACCCTTCACCATCTTCATAGCCCTCCTTTGGACACTCTCTAATAGTTTCATGTCCTTCTTATATTGTGGTGCCCCAAACTGCACCCAGTAGTTGAGGTGAGGCCACACCAGCCCAGCCCAGAGCAGGACAGGACAATCTCTGTCCTCAGCCTGCTGGCAATGCTGTGCCTGATGCGCCCCTGTGTATGGTTGCCCCTTTTGGCAGCCAGGGCACATTGCTGACTCATATTTAGCTTGCTGTCAACTGGACCCTCCAGATCCCTTTCCATGAGGCTGCTCTCCAGCCTCTCATCCCCCGTCTATACATACATGTATATCTAGAGTTTTGCCCTCCAAGCTTCAGGTTCCAGCACTTGTTCTTGTTAAACTAGGTGATTGCCCAGCCCCGTAGTTTGTCAAGATCTCTCTGCAAGGTATCTCCACCCTTGAGGAAGTCAACAGCTCTTAATTTAGTACCATCTGCAAATTTAGTATGCATTTGAGTCAAACAAATAGACCATTTGCCAAAACATTGAAGAGAACTGGCCACAGAATGTAGCCCTGGAGAATTTTTGACTAGTCTTAAATATGCTTGGGTATTCTTAATATAACCTCTGTGATGTGCATGCAGCAGGAAGGGAGGTGGTGGCCCAGCAAACAGAATGCAGGGTAGGGAGCACCCATGCACCACTGCTTTGCAGAGGGCCCTAACGACCAAAAGGAACATTTCCAAATACAACAAATGTGTGAGCATGGGCAAATGTTTTGGCTTTCTAAATACTGCAAAATTTTTACATATTATAAAAATGAATTGATTTTTCTGCTTATATTCTCAATGTATTTGACAGTTCAAGATTTTGAGAACCTAATCAGTTCAGCCATAAATATATTTATTTAGAATAAGAGTTTCGCTGGGTTAAATTTTATCAACATGAGCTGTTAGAGAAAAAGGTATTAATTCCTGTTTTTCTGGACTTGTATCACAGCCAGTGCTTCTCCTGTATATTTTACAGGTGCCCCTTGATGTTAACTGCTTTTCAAGGAGAGGACAATGCCTTTTTTCATGGTAGAGCTTGCCAAGCCATTTGCTCTGTTCTTGTGACAGAGGCAGCATGTCTCCCACCATACCTGCAGTGTGAATTTTACAGTATTTACCTCTGTCATTCACTGACCAGTTCCACTCAATATCAGTTCTATGCAATGGCCAGTCAGTCCAAACTGGTCACATTGCCTCTGCTCTGGATCCGTTTCCTGATGTACATCCAAAGGAAAATTCTGAAGTCAAACAACTCACTGAAACAACCTTCTTTTTAGTGGGAAGAGGACAAAACTTGGCCATCATCATGTATACATTCGGACTTCAAATACTGTTATGGGTGCTTTATGAAGCTGACAGTTTGAAATGAAATGATGTGTCAAACTCTAAATTTCTTCTACAGTGATGTTATCTGTGAGGTCACGAATGTGATTATCAGGAAAACCAGTGCATCCCATACCTTCTTCTGAAGATGAGTGAGTCCCTTCATTTTCCACAATGTTCTTCCATCTTCAGCAGGAAATTGTATTTTCTACCACTCCTAAGCAGTGGCCATTTGAAGCTCACAACTGGGTTGCAAGCCCACAGGTGTCCTGCACCATTTGAGCTTTCTGCATGAGCAGCCTGAATGACATCTGGTAAATATAATACTCTGCAATAATCAGACATAGGGCAGATTTCCTGCATCCTAATCACTACTGTTAAGAATTTAGATTAAGTGCTGAAGAGCAAAGATTTTAAGTCATACCAATCTGTTAGTTATTTATACCTTTTAATTTCAGGCAAATTTTCTGTCTCACTGTTTTTTGGCCTTAGTGACATATTTACGGTGAGTTCTGCAGTGCGATTATGTGTTAAATGGGAAGGGTATTTTTAGCAACAGATTTTTAATTGCTTCTTCCCACTTCTGAACAATGTTGTTTTCATCTGTTGTGAAACAGAGACCCTCAAACTGTCTTCTCCATACAAACTTGATTAAAACTTTTTTTTTTCAAAAATATAAAAGCCCAAATCTCACCACTCTTTCGTACAAGTATTTTCCATTTACAAATTCTATTTGTTGTCTTAATTGTCTCTAAGTTTTCTGAAGTCACAGAAATCATTTGACCCACAACAACATTTTAGATATAAGAAAAAAAAAAATAATGTATAAATAAAAGTGTATATAATGGTATTTACACAATTTCACATTATTCACTACCACTTCTCTCACATATCCAGTATGTGCTTGCTGAGTACCATTGCACATTGAAGTGAAGTCTTCATTGAGTTGTTTTCAGTGATGCTGAGGTTCATTTCAGTGATGCTGGTTCAGTGATGCTGGTTCAGTGATGAGGTTCATTTTCAGTGATGCTGGGGTTCATTTCCTGAGCTGATATGATTAATTCAGAAGCATGTGAGTGGTATGAGCGCTTAAAGTGTCTCCCTTCTGTGTTAGATGTTCTTTATGTTATCACTGCTGATTTTCATCTATCACTGTGTTTTCTGTTCGTTAATATATATATTATTCAAAAAATCCTTTTTCTTGATTAAAATTGTCATTTGCTTCTCTTTTTCCTGGTCTCTTAACATAACATTTGCATCTCGTCCCATGACTATTTTGTTTTAGCAGCTTATAGTAAGAGACCTTGTCAGATGCCTTTTAAAAGACTAAATATATTATACCAGATGATTTTGTCTTCTTCATTCAAAGAAAGTGAACAGATTGATCCTCTGTTGTTAGAAACCATACTGGTTTAGCCATTCTTGTTAGATGATCTTCCAGGTGTTTTATTATTCTGAAGTTTCATTTCAACATCTTTACCAGATACAGTTTTAAGTTTTAATCCTCTGCAATTTCCCAAATCAATATTTAAAATATTTCAAAAACATATGAGTATGTTATATGCTGTTGTGTATGTTATATCATTTGTTATAAGAGCTAACTTATTACCCAGAATCAATTCAGAATTACCTGAGTAACCCTGAGAAGGAGCTGCTGATATTAATAGCCTTTGATTTCACTGGAAACCTCCCGTGAGTATCTGATCACCAGTATCTGAGACACTGGCAACTCCTCTATATGCATATTCCCATGACTGAACTACACTCAGAAATATTTTGTTCTACAGACTCACTCATCATTCTGTAACATGTCCAGTGATACCAAAATATTACTTGACAGACAGAAGTCAAAAAAGATGCTTGACTTAAAAGGTTCACTCAGAGAGTAAGGTGTATATAAGTGGCAAGCGGCAAGATATATATAAGCAGCAATTTTTTGCCCTTAGGTAGCATCTGCTTCTTAATCTTATGTAAAGATTACTTTATGTAAAGATTTACTTTTGTAAAATTTAAGTATAAGACAATGTTCAAAGCTGGACAGCAATAGACTAAGGAAAAGTCTTTCCTTTCTTTTCTCTTCACTGACACTGATCTTTACTGTGTGCTCATTTGAGAGAAAACTTGGTTTAGAACTGTATTTACATTTGTTAAGCAAGAGGGCTTATGAATGTAGGGAACATATGGAGAGGCTGGCAGGCATGGATTCCCTGGTGTGGTGGTTAGATTCTTTGCTCTGAAAAGGCAAGCTTTTAAAATTCATTTGAAAACTATAAAATACACAACTAGTATGCCAAGTAGGTCTGTATTTAGAGAAGAATTATAATTGTGAAAAGGAATCAAATATTTTAACATTTAATACAAGTTTAGGCTTTAAATAATTACTTTTAAGTCTATATGCTAGTTAAAGATTAAATGCTTAATTAATTTTCAACTGTGTCACACAATGAATGCATCAAACTTAAGAAGTTACTTTATTTTATGTGTTGTTTTTCTTTTTGTTGTTTCTATGTTTTGTTGGTTTTTGTTTGTTTATTTGTTTGTTTGTTTTAGCACCTGGGCTCTGCTTTATTAGTTTACCTTTACTTATTTATCATTTATTGTAGTAGCTACTATTTGACATCCTGAAAAATATTCCAATTCCATAGTGAAAGCAATTTACTTCCTCTAGAAGTCTTTCATTTGCAAGATGTTTTTCAGTTAGCCTGAGCTTGATCTACAGTCCATCAAAGGCGATGGGAATATTTTTATCACATTTAATTGGACTTTAGCTCATGCATTGGAAACATGTGAGACTAACTTCTAGCTCCTGAATCCTGACCATATTTAGATCGTCACTGCTATTTAAATAGAATATATACTTAAGCACTTGATGAATTGCAGACCATAGTAGTGTACAGATTTCTTTATCAATGTAATATTTACAATGACAGCTAAATATTTTTTCACTGGACTTGCCTAATACTGCAACTATTTCAACTATTTGAAAACAAAAACAAAAAAAAAAAAAATTGAGATTATGCTCTTTCTTAAACTTGGATTTATGTTGGATTATTCTGAATGTATTCATCACATTTATATGTAGGTGCAGGTATAAAATATTTCAGACACTCCCAGTACAAATAAACTCCCAGTAAAAAATAAAACTAAATGTATACTGCAAGGAAAATAGGTTATTTTCTAAAGCTTGGTCTTTAGATGTATTAACTTTGTGTATTCCAAGACTTAAAGAAACATGATATCCTAAGCATAGGCACATTTATGAACTTTTACAAGAAAAATGAAGCACATGAAATCATTAGTCATTTGGATGTATTTCTGCATGAGACCAGATGAATCCAGTTTTCATGGAAGCATAAGGAGAAGCACATCACCTGGAGAAGCACAATATCTAATGCTAGAGTTTCTACTCAGGGAGTAATCATGAAGAAACTGCTCTATTTCACTGTAGCCATAACTCATAATGGAAGTACTAGGCTGCATAGAATGGCAGAATCACTATTCCAATAGGGCAAAGTAAGAGTTCCTTCAAGACTATTTATGGGATAGTAGGTAGATTCTGATGTTTCTGCTGTTCAGTTGGTTACTGTGAAATAACCCAGAACTGGACAAACTCTGATATACCTGGTATATTAATTTATCTTGTCCTTTACACTTTCATAATTATCCAAGTGACAACTGTTCTGGAAATGTCTGAAATACTGCATGAAGTACATCTATTGGTAAGTACATCACAGCAAAAATAAAATTACTACAAATGAAGAGAGAACAAAACCTTTGAAAAAATAGGACAAGGGAATTGAAGAAAAAAAAGAAAAGAAAAGGTGGTGGTAGTGGGAGATAGACAATTGCAAAACTTCCTAACTGGAAGAACAAACAGTAAAAGACATGGCAAAGAACTGAAACAGTGGAAAAATACAGGAGGAACAAACAAACAAACAAACAAACAAAACGGCACCGCACTAGAGCAGAATGAGAATGTATTTTTATCCGGTCTTTTGCGGCTTTGCAATATGTAGTAAACTGATGAATTTCCCTGAGAATGCATCATATGGGATAATAGGTTTCACAAATTCTTTTGTCTATCCCTCTCTTTAGTTATAGTTTCCCCCATAGTTTCATGTAAATATGTAGTTTATGTATCTTTTATAGCATGAATTTAATATATATAAATAGTGAAAGGATAGTCATAGAAAAGGTTCATGTTCAAAAATGTACTATCCATAAGATTTAATTTTTCTACATTAAATTTTTCTTTAGCACTCCAGAAAACCAACATACCTTTTCCCCTCACCTCCACTCCTCTCCCCTTCTGTCTTCTCTCCATTTGCTTTTCTATTCTATTCTATTCTATTCTATTCTATTCTATTCTATTCTATTCTATTCTATTCTATTCTATTCTATTCTATTCTATTCTATTCTATTCTATTCTATTCTAATCTTCAACATCTTTTAAACAACTTTAGTATCTAACTGCCTTCTAAAAATGCAGTAACTGATGTTGCTAGCATCTGTCATGTGTAGTTCATTTTCTCTCTCATCTTCTCTGCAGGGACAGGATGAGAAAGAAAATGAACCACACATTGTGTGTGCAATGTAGTGTTATATGCATATGCATTATGATAGAGTCTTTAATTACATGCTCTCATCTTGTTTTCCCACAGGACCCCTGCCTCATTCAGTACATGGGACAGACACATGGGAGAGATTACATAGAGTAAAAGAGTACATAGGCAACCACCAATTTTCAGTTCCTGACTTTTTTTGTGTGTGTGTGTATTTACGTTTTTTAATCTAACGTACATGTAGTGCTTTTAATTGTATCTTTACATGTCTTTTTCTTCTTCCTCTTCATATGTTGCTGATATTTTCTGTAAAAAGAATAGCAATATAAGGTAGTATTCAGAAGACAATTCGATGCAACTAAGCTATTAATTAAAACAGAAGACCATAGTAATTCTCCAAACATCAGTACACCTTTACCACTCTACTCCTACATAATCCGAAAGCCAAACTTTTGGTTTCATAAATAAAAAAACAGAGGATGTTTTCTCCTATCTAACCTACTCTGCCTGAAAATTGGAGGATCCATTTGTGAAGGTGGAGAAATTGGGAATATTGCTAGTAGAGAGAGTTTGGAAGAGATATTCATGTTTCCGTATGGCTTGAACATTAACTGCACCCATAATACCCCTGTAATCAGTTTATTTAACAAATAACCAGCACAACTAATCTCTCAAGATGACTATTAATTTGGCACCTAGACACTAAGGAAAATTAAGTGGTAGCTTCTGTTCTTTTCCTCTAAAGAGAAAAACAAACAAACAAACAAACAAACAAACAAAACCAGTTATTCCACAGTTATTCTGTTATTCCTAATCAATGAGTGATTTATTTTATTTTTCCTTAAAATACATGGAAGTACATGTATAAGGTAAAGACTGCAGAACAAAAATACAGATCATACATTCTTTTCCTTATTATGTGTATCAGCTTGTTTCCAATTCTTTTTTAAGCAAAATATTCTACAGCAGGCAACTATTTTGTCTTTTGAAATACCTTCAGAAACAGTTTAGATTGACTGAAATAAATGTTTGTGTAAATGAAATCAGACAGTTTTCTTTTTATGAAGTAATATTATGGCACTAAAACTTTCTATCTCTTGATAGAAACCCTTTTAGTTTCATGAATCCTAGTGCCAATTTCTTAAGATAAAAGTTTCCTCTCTGCTGCTGTGTGTGGTAGTTTCATTCAAAAATGGGCATGGATGCTGGCTTGCCTGTGTGTTTTGCAAGTAGTTTCCTACAGTAGTAGATTAACTCCATCTGTTAGTCCACAGGCAAGGCAATTTGAATTTTGCCTGTGAAATATGAACCCAGGCTGAAGAGGGAGTCTGAACCCCAATCTTTTTTTAACTTCAGATCATCTGAACATATATAAATGCATTCTAGTATGGAAAACAGCCCTGTTAAATTAAATCAATTTCAGACCAAACTTGGAAGTGCTTGAAGAACTTTAAAGCTTTTAACCTTGAATCTTATTGTAGTTTGAATGTTTTTTGTTTGTTTGGGGATATTTTTATTGCTGGTGGGTGGGTGAGGAAGGTATCCAGATTTTTCTCTTCAGCTATGGATCTTTGATCTCTGCTTCTATTGCAGACTCTGCTTTTTCCAGCTACAGTTTGTGTGTGTACCTCTCTGTGGACAATGGACAAAGGTTACATTTGCATTTGCACTGGAAGACCGTATGTCCACAACAGGCCATAAAAGACCACACATCACTGCTTGTTCATCTCTAATTCCAGGTCTCTGGGAGATATATGCCTACTACCTGGATCACATACCTGTTGTGATGCCAAAAATGTCCGTCTGGAATGTCCATTCCAGAATGTTTGGATGCTCTGCAAAAAAGTGTCAAAGCAAGTATTACACATCTGCTAATGAACATTTTCAGATCAGTTATGTGATGTGTGATGGGATTTATCTCTTGCTGAGTCATTCCCCTCTAAATGTTCTTATAAGCGTTATAAGCACTTATAAGCAGATTTTGAGATACATACCATAAACATAGCTCTTACAGGAAAAATGTATTTCACAGGTCCAACGCCAAGAATTGCTGATATCCAAGAAACAGTTTTAAAGAATGTTAATGATGCTGTGAAGATCTCATTCCTCTGTTACAGAGTAAAGCTCCATGCCTGTTTGATGATCATTTGTCTGAGATTAATGAAAAGGAATTTGGGTTAACTGTGAAGAGAACAGAGAAGCTCTTTCTGCCTTTTGATGTGGTGTACATTGTGCGGAGAAGGGCAGAGGGAGGAAGCTTTACTCTCCAGCCCTCTTTTTCATTCCCTGAAGCTGATAGGGATTTTCTATTTCTGTCACCACTGTTATCAGCATGAACATACACATATCAGCACTCTGACAAAAAATACAGAGACATGCATACTACCTGCCAGTCCTACAATCTTCCTGTCCAGTCTAATAATTATGAGGTATTCCAAAGAAATACCTGGATTTAAAAGCTGGTATATCATCCTGTATTATCTCTTGCTGCAGGGTATGAGTTTACAGTACTGTAATGCCATAGTTTTTGATACTTTATTACTTGCATTCATTTTGGCTTATTTCAAATATGATGTGTCAGTAGTGTGCTTACATTGCAGTTTTTATTGAAAGAGCAATGCACCACAATTCCACAATTGAGAGCCATAACTGTTAGTCCATAGACTTATTCTGAGTTTCTTTGCTTTCCTCTTTTCTTTAAAAAAAATCTTCTCTCCTGCTTTTGGTGAATTACAGT
The DNA here is from genome assembly GCF_964035555.1 of Netta rufina. Lineage (NCBI taxonomy): Eukaryota > Metazoa > Chordata > Aves > Anseriformes > Anatidae > Netta > Netta rufina. Next base: position 24,771,684 of record NC_140128.1, read on the forward strand.
GCATCTTCATATACAGAGTTAGAAATCATTTTGCTAATCAAATTATTCACCTACATATACCTCATAAGTATAGGGGAAAACATACTGTATTCTCTAGCATAACACTTTATTTTCAAGAAAATAAAACCTATTTCTATTATACTCCTATTCTACTATTCAAGGATCTCTTTTATTTTAAGACAACATAGACTTTCAGATAAAAAGTTAACAACATTTTAAAACTGTTCATCTTCTGGATAATTCCATAGGTTCACAACATTTACAAATTTAATTTGCTGTTCATTAGCAAGTTATAAAATACCTTCCTATCACTTTTCAGTCACATGGTTCTAGTCACTTCTTTGAATCTAACATGTTGCAGTTGACATGCATAAGCTAAAGTCGCACACATCTTATCATTTAAGTAATTTCTGAAATCAGCACAACATGATGTTGTTTCTCAGTCCAGATATCTTTGAAATTAAAAATTAGCTTGTATAGCATATTTCATCCACAGGTCTCAGAACACATAAATACAGTATAGTACAGCATAGCAACTATACTATACTGCAAAGTGATATATATATATACATATATATTTATATACACTCTATATACTAAACGTATTATATACTAGTAAATAGCAATATATATATACTCTATATACTAAATTTATTATATACTAGTAAATAACAACCGAAGATAAAATTACAGACCCAAACTATAGTATGATCTTAATGTAGAGTGCTATAGATTTAGTTAAATCTCTGAAGGTCTAGTTTTCTCTAGAGTATCTGAAAGTAGAATAAGCCTCTTTATTAGTCTTAGATACATAGTGCCCATTAATGTGCTTGCTATGTCATAGGTTGCAAACATTTTTATCTTGTTTGTTTTCTAGTATATTTGGCAATGAATCTCAAGTATATTTGGCAACAAAAACACACTCTTTTGCAGATCAGCAAATATTCTCTACAGTTAAATTGTATTGCTTCATCAACAAAGAATGCAGCATGATTAAAGAAGGATATGAAATTTCAGTCTCTTAAGTTCACAGCTTGACTGGTATTCAACCCACTCAACCAAGAATGCAGCTGTACATTCAAACTACTGTATTTTCCATTTAGATCACAATGATATTTAATCCAAACTATAAAACACGGAACTGGACCAGCAAAGCATGTAGTTTGACTCCTATGTCAAAGAAACTAAAGAGTACGTCCAAAATCTGTGCCCCAGCACTAGTAACATACATGTTGACCAGTAAGTATGACTAAAAAAATAAATAAAATAAAATAAAATAAAATAAAATAAAATAAAATAAAATAAAATAAAATAAAATAAAATAAAATAAAATAAAATAAAATAAAATAAAATAAAATAAAAAAGAACAAGAACTAAGGGACTTCAGGATCAGGAATATGCTCAGTCGGATCACCAGCAATCACCACATTAACTGGTATTTTACCGGAGACCTGGATGTACATTGAAATCTTAAATATTGTAAAAAATGTTGAACTAGATTAAACTCTTACAGCTATAACTTGACTTATAGAAAAAGGCTGAGAGAGCTAGATTTGCTCAGTCTTAGGAAAAGAGGGTAGAGAGGAAATATTATTTCTGCCTTCAGTTACCTAATGGGAAGCTATAGAGAAGACAAACCTGACTTAGTCTGTACACTTGGAAGTGCAAAGAATCACAGTCACAGAATTTCTAGGTTGGAAGAGATCATCGAGTCCAACCTTTGACCTAACACTAACAGTCCTCCACTAAACCATATCCCTAAGCTCTACATCTAAACGTCTTTTAAAGACCTCCAGGGATGGTGACTCCAACACTTCCCTGGACAATAGGAAACAGATACAAGGTGCAACATGTTCTGTTTAGATATTACAAAAAGAAGTTCTGTTTAGATATTAAGGGGGAAAAAAAAAAATCACAAGAATATAAGAGGTAGTTCCAATTATTCTGTTGCTTTTGTTTGTTTGTTTTTGATTGCTTCCTTCTTAATATATATTTATATAATTATATAAAAATAATTCATAAAATTTATAGAAGTTTATATAATTGGTCTGTGGTTTTGATTTAGTGATTTGGATCACTAAATATTGATCCACAAAGATGTGTCATTAAACATTTACTGACAGGAGTCTATTCATTTCTGGACAATTTAGCCAGAGAATGAATATTCTTTCCTCAGACAGAATGAATATTCTTTCCTCTTTCCCCTGCTTTTGCAGGATATTCGTGAAGGTTCATGAAGGAAGAGTAGCTCCTCGGCTTGTGATTTCATCTTCATGTTATTTTTTTCACAAGAATGCAGAACTCTTTACCAGGTAAGTGCAATGATAGCACTTAGAGTAACGGCTTTAAACTAAAAGAGGGTATATTTAGATTAGAAATAGGGAAGAAATTCTTTACTATGAGGATGGTGAAGCACTGGAACAGGCTGCCCAGAGAAGCTGTGGATGCCCCAGCCCTGGAATTGTTCAAGGCCAGGCTGGATAGGGCTTTGAGCAACCTACTGGGCAAACTACTGGGAGGTGTCCCTGCCCATGACAAGGCGGGTGGCATTGTAAGGGTTTAAGGTCCCTTCCAACTCAAAACACTCCATGATTCTATGACCTTGGAATGTATTTATCCAGATGCAGTAAAGCTCACTTTCTGCTATTTTTAACATCATAATTACATAAAGCAGTCGTCCTTTAAGCTGTGTCTGTTTCTATCCAGGGTAGGTCATGTCTCTATGTTTGAAATATTTACTAACTCTTCCTCAAAATTTTATGTAGAAAATTATCTCTGTATTGGTAGTTAAGATATACAAGTGAAAAACTGTTCAACATTGGCGGTTGTTTTAAAGACGTTAATCAGCTCTGTATGTATATCTAGGACCCAATCATGTACTTAAGGTGTGTTTCAAAGCCCAAGGTAGTAAAGAGAACTTTTATTGTTGATTTTATTGGAAGAAGAATCAGACCTCTAGGGATGAGTTTGAACCAACTAAATGAAGAAAGAGAAGCTTTTCTTTGCTCCCTCAAACTATGCTATAATAAAACTCCTGGATCACTTGGTATAACACAAAAGTAGACAGGTAAGAAATTTTAGGTTTCAGAATTCGTTATGAAGCTTCTTTGTTTAAAGTACTTCTCTTTCTGCTTACAGTAATACTGGAAACATTTGCCTTTCCCTTTTATCCAAACAAATGAGGTAAAGGAGTACACTCAGCACTCCATGCTTTTTGACACAAATACTTTGAAATTTTCTTGTTTTCCATTTTCAAATATTTTCTCTGACATGTTAAGTGATTAATCGAGTGACATTAACTACACAAGCATTTAACAGCTGAAAATTTACCAAGAGAAGCACTGGATCTAAAAAAAAGAGATTTAAAAAACAAGTTAGAAAGTAAGATAACAGCTTTAAGTACCTTCACACACATGGCTGTTAAATCTGTTCCTTCCACCAACAGATCTTTCCTAGCTCACATCTTTCCAATTTTTTTTTCTTATTTGCTAGTATAATACAGCAGTGCTCTTTGCTATTATTATTATTATTATCATCATCCATGGCAGTTCACTTGTATTGATGAAAATATATATAATACAACTGTAGCGAGGACATCATTCATAAAATGTTCACAACAGCTGAAATTCAATGACACTTGGTTTCAAGTTGCAAATATTTTAAAAAGACTAGCTTATTCATGGCATGAAAATAATTTAAGCTCACAAACAATACTTGTATGTGAATAATTTTGTTGACCATAATAACAATAACCAAACAAGAGAAGTTTTTCATATACATAAGTATTTGAAGGACAAAACCTTCTAGAATCATAGTAGGAGCAGAGTATAGTTCATGCATTAAAACTGAAGAAAGGGCATATTTTTCTTTTCCTAATCAACTCTCTCATGACTGCATCTTATCTAACATTTTTCACCGCATGCCGATGAAAAGATGTGCAAACTGTGCAGGAGTTTACTTCCTTATCTTAGAGCCTGCTGTCATCAAAGGCTATGCTGTGCCAGGAATATTGCTATCCAGTGCATAGCATGCATGGTAACGTGAGTTCATGAGTAATATCAATGATGTACAAAATATGAACACTATTTTTTTAGACATAAATTCTAATTAGCTTCTCTCACAGTCTGTCCCCTCTGCATTCCAAAGATTTCCAGCACGACCTCTATGCCTAGGAGTCTTACTGAAGTGGAACTTCTTTATTTGTTGTTAAATAATTATATAGTTTAAGATTCATGCTATGTTATGTGTGAATGCCTCATAGTGCCTTGGTTTATATATACAACATGGTGATGGGACCTGGCATTGTACTCAGCAACTAAGAAAGATTTCAGCAGTACAATAAAGCAAGACCTCTTATAAAACATAAGATTTAACAAATTTTGCAAGTGATTTACTACTGGTAACCTGCCAATTATAACAAAGCATGCTGTGACCACAGTCTGACAAATGGAAACAAATTGAGGCAGATAAGAATGCACAGTTACCTTGGATTTGATATTTTTAGAAAGGAGCTAAATTCCAAATTCCAAGCTTTCCTCAACTTTCCTAATATATTCTGAGGAGTAGTACAGTACTGAAGAATGATATGTTAGGCTTCAAATGAACCACCTCTATAAAAACAGGTTGTGGTCCTAAACATGAGATGCTATCTACGCTTAGAGTGTGTTAATCATTAATTTTAATGGAGTTGCATATACGCATTAAGTTGCATATACACATAAATATAGGCCCCCCTCCCCTTCACTTTCTCATTTTTGTAATGCAGTAAATGCCTACCCATATGGTATTTTTTAATGTAATACAGATTTGATTGTCTCTGTTTATTTATCTAGATTTCCTAATACATATCTTAAAAGCAAACACATCAGAATAGATTTGTTAAAAAGAAAACTCACTACTAATTCTAAGCATACATTGAAGGAATGCTTTCTAGTAATTATTTATAAACTGAACTATACGTGTTTTACATAGTGAAACATTGCTTGATACGATTCCTAATTTTATAAGCATTTCATTTGCATTTTAGAAAGTCCCATACTCAGCTCTAAAAATAAATACTTTTTACCCTTCTAGTTTACTCTAAATTGCCATTTTGGATTCCCATACTTCATAAAAGGCAGGGAGCAAAAAAAAGCCTTAGTAATATACATATCATCTTTCTTTGAGAAATTGCTCAAATAGGATGACAGATAGGATGTGTCATCAAGATGAAATACCACATGCCATTAATTATACATGGTTCAAGTTCTAAAATTTAATCAGAAACAGATTCAAACTCATGTCTTGGTCTGTTATCACAAGAGAATACTTCTTAGGTGCACACGCATGTTTCTTATGCTTCTAAAGACGTACTTCACATATTGTCTACACTGTGACAATTTTTGTGGTTATTCAATGGCAATCAATTCTCTTTCATAGTACAGTAAAAAAAAAAAAAAAGGAAAGTGTAAGAGATCCTTCTGAAACAGGTTGCTGCTGCTGGAGATCACAGCATGAGCTATTTAACACATAAATAAACAATAATAAGACCGTCATTCTCATAATAGACATAAAACTGTCACCTTTAGCACTGGGGATCACCAAGACCCTTGTAAAGAAAATATAGTTAGTGGAAACTTCCAGATGAAATTAGGGTCAGAATTCATATAGCTTTCCTTTCAAATCAAAATCAATCAAAAATTTTCCAAAATTCTATTGAAACTACACCCTGATACATGTATGTTTATGAGTTACACTCTCTGAGGACCAATTGGTGTACAAAGAGGATGCTAGCCCTACCAAAGAAATTTACTGATACTTGTCCTACCAAAGGCATGTAAATACAGGACTCCAGGAGTACTACAGGGTTAACAGAGAGTGTTATCAGGTTGGTGCAAAATACCATGTTTTCTGTGTGTAAATTACAGTCTGTAAGCAAACTACTTCTCTTCTTTAAACTAGTTTAATTTCTTTCTGATTCAGTAACCTTTATTGAGATTAATGGGTTCTGTCTAATCTCCTAAAGACAACCCCAGAGAAAACAAAACTGCACAACCTTTAAGAGGATGTGCTAAAATATAAAGGCTGAGTACTGAATTGCACACACCTCTCTCAGTCTTCATTGATGATCATGGACAAAGGTGACTGCTTCCTAGGAGTTGTGCTGCTGTCAGGGTGTAAAGAAAAGATGCTGTACAGTCATTTTTTTGCAAACATAAAGCCTCCCAAGACTGACTTGTCTCATGGAGTCTGTTACAAAACTTTTTTGAAACCACAGTTTGCATTATAGACTCCTAAATACTGGAGAAAACACACATTCAGGCATTATTACCAAATACAGATTCAGGCATGAGCAAAAGTACTCATGCTTAACAGACATAGCTGTGCTTTATTAAGAAATTTAGAAATTTTAAAATATATGAGGAAAAATAAAGACAATGAAGATGAACACATTAACAATATAAGCCCATCAGAACCATCACAGTTCAAGAAAAAAAAAAGGAAAAAAAAAAAGACTGCTTATGGACAAACTACTGAACTGAAATAATCATCAGAGGATCATTCAGAAGACTTTCCTTCTGGGAAACAGGTGAAGTCAGCTGGCAGAAAAACGCCTGCAAACCTACGGCATCAACTAACATTAAGAATACAAGTGCAACAAGATATATGTGCAATAAGGGAAACCACACTGACAACTACTGACACTAGTAGAACATCTGAACAAATAATAGGTGAATGACATGAAAAATACTAGTTTTGAAAAGGTGTGGCACCACAGAGTTATTCTTACAAATGCCCCACAATCAACACTGTATGGATTCCTGGTTTTCTACTCTAATAATTTCAGCTCCTCATTTCATTGCAACACCAGTACAAAAAAACACTTATTTATGTCATATATCTCTGCTTTGGTTTCCGTTTAAGTGGCTAAGATGGAGAAAAATCACTAGTTAAGGAAAATGCTTCCAAGTTACATTCTCACTTCTTTGATTTTTAATGAAATTTTGAGTCAAAATACACTGAAAACCTCAAATAAAGACTGAGAGCCTGATCCAGCTAGTTCCTAGCTAACAAGAAGAGTCAGGAAAACCACAACATATATCCTCCAAGTAAAAAAAAAAAAAAAATGTGACTATGAACATGACAAGCAATTGGAAAACAGCAGGGTGGCTTCAACACACACACAAAAAAAATATTGAGAAAGTGATTGGAAGTAGAGAAATCTCATAGGGCATTTTATTAGTTAAGATAATATACAATTAAAGATAAGATACAATTAAACAGTTTATGGAGAAATTGGACTTTCAGCCATAGAGTACAGAAAACTGCCCAGGGGGGTTGTGGATGCTCCATGTTTGGAGGCATATTCAAAGCCAGGTTTGATGTGACCGGGCAGCCTGCTCTAGGCAGGTTGAAACTAGATGATCTTTAAAGTCCTTTTCAAACCAGACCATTCTATGATTCTATGAAAACAGATAATGGATAATCTGAGATTGGGTTGGGGAAGAAAGACAAAATGGGAGGTACAAAAGAAATACATGGAGAGTGATAGAGGTGTTCAGAAAGAAACAGTTAACTGATGATACAAGCTCATTCAGTTAGGTAGATGGTGAAAGTGACAGGCAGTGCTGTAAATTTTTTGTCTAAGTTTAACAGGCAACTTTGATTAACATCAGTTTGATATGGTGAATTTCTATAGTACGACAATATTTTCATTAACTACAATGGCTTTATATTTTAAGAACTGGTGTTCAGAGTGATGCTATGAAGTTGACAAAACAGTTTTATTATGTGAGGGTTTTTTATAATTTAATGTGTACAATATTATTTTGCTGGATGCTTAAATTAATAAAGTAATAAATCCAACCCAATAAATCCACTTTTTTTTTTTTTTTTGGGCGGGGGGGGGGAAATAACATTTTAAGTGGCAGTCTCACATATGTTTTAAAACACTGTTGTGATCAATCTTATGTATGAATATACACTATTTAACATTATATAAACTATTTAGTACTTACAATCACTATTTTTAGAAGAAAACTGAAGGGATACAGAAATAGACTATAATGAAACTGAATACTCAGTGAAAACTAGCAGTGCTTTGCTTCTTGATTTACAAGTTTTGGTACAGGACTGTAAATGCTAGACATCTGTATTATTTCCATTTCCCAAGCAGTAACTAAAATTGTTGATGAAGTTGAACTTCACATTCACTTTACATTTCCCAAAGCAGTGAAACTCTGCCAGTTTCTGAATTTTAGCCAGATGTGATATGTGGCTTGCCCCCAGGACCTGCTGGATTTCTCACTCACTGATTTAATGCAGCCAATAACCTATTACTCTTGTGTCTTTGAAGAATCAACTTGTTCCAGTCCAGAACTAAGACTGCAACTGAATGGTTTACTGCTTGCATTTATCTTTATGCTATCCCATATTCAGAGAGAGTTGTGGAGAAGAATGCCATCTCTCCTTATTTAAGGTACAAGAGAAAGACAAAAAGTGTCAGTAATTTACAAACCTGTTTTCTAAAATGACAAATAAATGGTGGGTAAGAACACACTTGGTACACAACCTCATTCACAACTAAAATATTCTCATGTACTGTTCACTATTCTGCCACAATTCAACAGCAAAAGGTCTTATTCTTTCTACTTAAAAGTACCCTGCAGTTCTGGTTACAGAGTAACCAAAGCATTCAGTGTTTCCTAAGGGCTTAAGGATAGGGGAAGAACAGTGTGTTACAGCTTAAAAAAAAAAAAAAAAAAAAAAAAAAAAATTGTCTCCTTTTTAAGTGTTGCAGTGGTAACATTACTGACATGATACTGAATAAGTACAGAATTTTTCTGATAACAAATAACCTCTTTCCTGACAGTATTGATAAGTCATAGTAAGATCTGACCTGAACTGATGCTCACACATTGCATTAAGAATTTTTGTGCCGTAACACCTGAGGACAGTAGTCAGAGAAAAGGACTTTGCTGTGCTAGACATTGTTCTAGCATAGAACAAATGTGTACAAAGAACTTTTCCAGACTGTGATCCCTTTTGCCCCAAGACAATTCCTTATATGAGATAAGAAGAGATAACAATATTAACAACATTATAACAAAAATAACAAAATTAACAATATTATAACCATATAACAAGGTTAGATGAGATAACCTGAGATAACAAATCAGTGCAATTATACTGCAACTCTCATTAGCATATAAGATTTGATTTTTAGAATGATCCAGAACCCTAAAATGGAGTAAATGAAAGTGGAATACATGAGAAAATGAAGCCTCTCAATGCATAAAAATCCTACCGGAATTTAAAAATGCAGATCCACACTATACGTAACAGTTTAAATACATGTTACTATCAGCATTGTCTCTAAGGTCATATCTATTGCAGCCTACCAAGACTTTTTAATGTGCGTCAGGCAGTTATAGCCCAAAGTTGATACTACAGGGAGGCAGAGGGTGGTAGTTCTGTGGCTGGATGTTAACCTTCTGAGCCCTTCTATCAGAGGCAGTAGAAATTGGTTAGACTGATCCTATGCCAGACAAACATTAATCCAAACGGGGAGATGGGTTGGCTTGGAAAAAAACTGGCAAGTTTTTAAAGTGTTGTTAGATGAGTGCCAAGAGACTGAAAAGGAAAGAAAAAGTAATTGAGCTCATGTCTACCGTCTGCTCAATAGAGAGGCTCAGTAAGACATTGTTCTGTCTGCTGAAGGTAAGCTTACTTCATCATCCTTCCCTGCATCATTCTTCATTACCCAGTAACAAAAACTTCTTCCAGAAAATGAAAGACTTAGCAAGTCCAGGAGATATGCTGATGACAACACAGAGTAGGTTGGAGGGGTCAGACTCAGTCAAATCTCATCAACAGTGCTCTGTCCTCATAGCTACAATTTTCCCTCTTTCTTCCCAATACCATTCTAAAAGCAGACCATAGACATTCTACTTTTCAGTTTCCATGCTTTAGTTCTGTATTAGTAATTATAAGCTCTTTGTAGTAAATTATAAGCTCTTTGATTCTGTTACATAAAACATGCCATGTGTTAGAGAAAATAGTCAAAAAGGGAGGGAAGACACCATAGCAAAATAAGTCAGACTTGCTCACCTTTGTGCACTCCATGAAAGACTTGCACTGGAAACAACAGAAAAGCATACATTAATCTGTAAACCTCTCTCACTATGAGGTCTAAAAAAGCAATATATTCTGCCTCAAAATAACATTATACAAGGTCTAAAATAAATATATTTGGTAGCTTAGCAACCACAAATATTTATATATACATAAGTCTGGTCTGTCAAAATATCAAGGAAATTGTATACCATGAAAACATTTTATAGACAGACAAAATTAGTCTTGTTGTGCAGGGTTGCCATAATTACCCTTCATGGCAGAGTGGAAGTGTATTTAGGTAACTGGCAGTAAGCACTTAAGTGCCTGATCGTCTTAAGCAAAAACAAGTTGTGCAAAAAGAAGATGTACTTCAGTTGATGTTGCCTGTGCCTATAACCTTTTGCTAACGCATAAACATACACTTTGCCAGACAGAAAGTCTTGGATCATCTAATGGAAAGCCTGTTCTGACATGATAGAAGAGATGAGAATTTGACTGAGAATCAGGTAGTCACAAACACTGCTATTTCTGGTAGATGGTGATTGGCCAAGATTTAATCATAGAAAATGTTTTCAAAATCAGTCTTTGCCTTAATTTGCATCAGAAATAAACTTTTATCCTGAAGCATTTTGTATGCTAGCATGCACTGGTTATGTCCCTTGGCATAAATAGCTTTTATTAGCCAAGGATATGATTCTAGGCTGTTACCTTAGTAATCAATAACTTTAGAAATAGTTAAATGGTTAAAAGCAAGGAAGTAAATATTCAGTAAAGGTAGTGATGGGTAAGAAGCAGGGTAGAATATATAAGACCTGAACTTGCCTTTTCAAGTGGAAGAAATTTAGATGAAGTTGGTGATTACAAACTGACAATATTATTATTCCAGAGAACAGAATTGGGACACAAAATGCAAGGATTTCAGAATAAAGGTGAAAATATCCACAGCTCCCATCTTCAGTCCTCTCCTTTCAAAGGCAGAAGGCCTATGCACTTGGCTGAATTTGACTGATTTATCTAAATGGTAAGTAACATATATTCTTCCTTCATATACTGGACAACTAGGGCACAAGCTGGAGTGCAACCCCACAGAAAGATATCTGGGGAGGTCCAGCTGACAGCAAGCTGACAGCAATGTGCCCTGGCTGCCAGGAAGGGCAACCATACACAGGGGCGCATCAGGCACAGCATTGCTAGCAGGCTGAGGGAAGGGATTGTCCTGCTCTGCTCTGGGCTGGTGTGGCCTCACCTCAACTACTGGGTGCAGTTTGGGGCACCACGATATAAGAAGGACATAAAACTATTAGAGAGTGTCCAAAGGAGGGCTATGAAGATGGTGAAGGGTCTATCAGGGAAGACGTGTGAGGAGTGGCTGAAGTCACTTGGTTTGTTCAGCCCAGAGAGGAGGAGGCTGAGGGTAGGCCTCATGGTGGCCTACACCTTCCTCACAAAGGAAAGGGGAAGCACTGACCTGTTCTCAGTGACCAGTGATAGCACCCAAGGGAACAGGGCTGTGACAGGGAAGGTTCAAGCTGGTTATTAGAAAAAACTTCTTCACCAAAAGGGTGCTTGAGCACTGGAACAGGCTCCCCAGGGAAGTGGTCACAGCACTGAGCCTGCTGGATTTCAGGAAGTGTTTGGACAATGCTCTGATATATGGTCTGGTTTTGGGGTGGTCCTGTTCAGACCCTGCAGTTAGACTTGATTATTTTTGTTGGCCCCTTCCAAATGTGTTGTTCTATGACTCTGTGATTATGGTCTGAATCAGCCAGTCCAGCAAGATGCACCTTCATGGTGCTAGGAAATGAAAACACGTGTTTGTTTGTTTGTTTGTTGGTTTGTTTTTCATGAAAGTTTGCCTTCATGACAGTCTTCATATAGGCTACCTGTGTTGCCTGACACACAATTTATACTTGCCTGAATTATATATACAAATCTTAGAACTTTGTTAAAGTTTTTAGTAAAGAGTAAGCCTAATTACTCTTTCCAGAAATTATTTTCTGAAAGATAAATTTCTCATTCGGAGTTTGGGGTATTTGGACTTTTTTTTTTTTTTTTTAATTTATATTTTTTCCATTCTGGCTTTTACTAGCTTTAGAATGCTGCCATTCACAAAACTTGGAAATTATCACAACAATCTAAATTTTCACATAGTGAAAATATTTATTGCCCCCATGCACAAAATATTTTGTCATTTGTTCAAAATCTCATTTAAATGAGAAATATGATCAACATTTAATCATTTCTTTAGAAAATAATATTTAGACATGCCAAATTTTCAGTGAACTTATTCATACTGATTCTAATAAGCTGAACAACTTGTTTTGGCTGCTGCTATTTTTTTCCATATGGAAGTGCTTCTACTAGCTTTCTTCCAGATTATGTGGTTGAGAGGAGGATGTGGAGAAAAGTCCTGTGTTGTTTTTTGTGGCACAAATTCATTTTGGGGGCTGAAACATGCAATATAAATTGCTTTCAGTAAGCCTGAATCCCTAGGGTGTGTTTTGGCACTGTGACAGCAAAATCTTTACCTTAACAATCAGCGTCTAAATTCACAAAGTACCTAACAGATTTAAGAATGCACCCATTTTACACCAAACGTATATCTGCACAGACAGCATGCATTTTTACTTAGGTATACTGCACTAAAGCCGTTTCTTCAGTGTTGTGCGCAAAGACAAGGTTAGGAAGGAAGACATTGGTGACAGAGTTAAGACATCACACAAATCAGTAAAATGAGAAGAAAATTTGAGGGAGTGAAGAGTAGGATAAAATTACTATCAAATAAAAGTTTATTTTCCAACTTACTAAATCATGACCAAATATATGCATATATATATTTTGTGACAAATAAAAATATTACTACGAAAAATCCATAGAGTGCAATTTCATAGGCAGCACTTAAGTTCTTCTAAGATTCAGCTACCAGTTTACCATCCCATGGATTCAAATATACATTTTTGCAACCCCTTTTGTGCCAGATCAGTGATCTGATTGGCTGAAAATAGGTCATTTATTTTATTAAATTATTTTTGGCAGCTAAGGAATGGCCACACAAGCAGCAGCACAAGCAAAAGGAGGTAGATATTACTATATGCATAGCTCAGATGGGGGAAAATTGGATTCCATTTGGCAAAAGCACCAGAACTAGTTTGACCTCCTTGTATGACTTCAGCTGTAGAAAAGAAAAAAATGGTCAAAGGATTCAAATGAAAGTAACATCAGAGATGAGAACCATGTGCTTTCCAGATATATTTATACTTGGATAGTTGGGCGGAGATATTTTTCATGAATTCAGATTTTATATTGTACAGGAACTTTAAATCACAAATTCTAATTGGAGTCAGGGGCCTGTTTATTTGATCCATCCCTAGCAACCAATGCATTGAGCCAAAAGTCCTTAAGAGAAGATTACGTAGAGCTGGATATGCACTCAGCTGTTAACTTGAATGAGCACCATGCTCTTGTCTTTGCTCTGACCATCTATCCAACACACTGGTATCCCCTTCACTCAGACCCAGCATATGGTGGAGAAGTTAGGTCGGAAAAAGTGCACTAAGAAAACTGTATTGTTGAACAAAGAGTTTTCTGAGGCCTGTATGACAAATGCACAAACATCAGAAGAAGAAATTGAAACTCGAGTTGATAAGGCAAAATATATAAAATTTGCTTCCATAGTCATCCTGGAATACAAGATTTCCTTGTCACCTCCTCAGTTTCTTCTTTAGATTTTGGATTATCAACTATCACACTATGGGGAGCAGAGTAAGCATAAGTAAATGAAGAATGAGACAATCTTGAAAAGACCAGTCCTAGAAATAGCAAATTTAATAAAGCCTGATGGAACAAAGGTCTATAAGGAAAAGAACACTTTCTGGATAAATGCAGCATTACTGGTGTTAAATTTAGCACTAATTTCTGACACATACATGAAAAATTACTTGTGGAAGCAAATAAAAGAATGAAGTAATGAAGTTCAAATAATCTCCTACATGTCTCAAGTTATCTAAATAGATTATTTTTAAAAAGGTATAGAATCATCCAGGTTACACTATATAAGTGTTTTAATACAATGAATACAAAAATGAAACCATTTTCAAGAACTGAAACAGACCTCTTAAAAGTTTATGTGCACTGTGCCACAAAATGGAATATAAAGGAAATAGGGGAAATTAATAACAGACACAAAAGCCAGTCTACTGAAGGAATAAACTTTTACAGGCATCAAGAAAAAAGAAAGACAATAAATAAATAAATAAAACCCACCTTGCTAAAAAATAATTCTTTAAAGTGTTTTTCTTGTGCAGCAAATTAAATTATACTTAACTGAACAGCATTCATATCTGTACACAGAATAGAAATAGATCTAGAACTAACAGTGGTAGAAGCGCAAAAGCTTCAAAGACTACTAACAATATCTCAATCACTTCAATTCAAGCAAAAGCCTATCTGAATTATTTTGAGTTACTTTGGGATCTGTAACACTGAGCGGGAATCTTTTGAAGAACTGCCATGTTTACAAATATCTTACGTGTGGGAGACAGAGGGATTTGGCCAACCTCTTTTCAGTGGTTTGTGGGGATAGGACAAGGGGCAATCACCACAAAATGGATCACAGGAAGTTCCACACCAACATGCAAAAGAACTTCTTCACGGTGAGGGTGACAGAGAACTGGAACAGGCTGCCCAGGGAGGTTTGGCAGAGGGTTTGGACCCGATGATCTCTTGTGGTCAATCTCAATTGTAGGTCCAACTCCTACAATTCTGTGATTCTGCCTCTCGTGACAATTTCAGACTTTTGTCAGCTGAAAACACTGGGAAGGTTTCTCAAATATTTTCATCCTGGACCTGGACTCTGAACCTAGGAAGGTCAATGGAAAAAGCTCTCTTAGTGATTTGATTGGGAGGAGCTGTAGTAAGCACGTTAGAGAATCCTACTCATCGTGAGAATGACTTTAAGACATTTCAGCACTCTTTATACCCTCAGTCATTTCTCTTCAAGTTTGAGTAATTTTCCAGATACAGATATAAAGGGCCACAAGACTTTCCATTTGCTCTAAAAGCTTTTAAAATTTCCACAAGCTTACATTAACCTTTTAAAGTCAGTATACGGAAAATTCTTCAAATTCCTTAACCCTAGGAGATCCTAAAGATCATTATATAAATCTTTTTTTCGGTTTAGTTTGTTGGTGGTTTTGTTTGGTTGGTTCGTTGCTTGCTTGGGTGTTGTTTTTTGGCTTAGAAAGTGAAATCAAAGATTAAACACCTGCACTATTTTCCCCTTTGTTTCTCTTTGAGGTCAAAATTAAATTGGTTTACTGCACACATGCAGTAAAGTATATCTACTAGAACCCACAAGTAAATGGATTATTTACGTACAAAATAATCAATTGTCCAATATCATAATCAAATATAAGCTCCTGGAGCCATTTCTTTGTGAAAATAAATTGTTTCCTTTCAAAACTTTTCATTCAGTAAGACATGATGAATTCCATGTATGGAACTTGGCAAATGCTTAAGTATCACATGTCATTTTATGGCACAGGTCTCACTTTCTTAAAGCAGGATGTCAGAAGCAGCTTAGGCTGCATGAGCTGAGCTGTCTGCAAGTAACTATCATACAGAAGCAGATTCAGACAGAATATGCACAGCTGAACCAGTACCATATTTCCAGTCCAGCAGAGTTGTGGCTGAACTCCAAAGGGGCAAATAGCATCAAAGCATTTTACAAGCAGAGTGAAGTGAATGATAATTATCTACAACAGTGATATCTAACATTGTAGTCCAGGAGGTTGCTCAGTCCCTACAAGCAGCTGGCATCAGCAAAGCCCAAGAAACATTTCAGTTGGTGGTTCTTCCTGTTAGTTATTTTGGAATGAGTTGTGCTACTGACAGATTATATCAGTGGTGCCCTGCTGTGGCTCAACCCCAGTAGGCAGCTAAGCACCAGAGACCTGCTTGCTCAATCCCCTACAGTGGGATGGGGGAGAGAATTGGAAGAGTGTAAGTGAGAAAACTCGTGGGTTGAGATAAGTACAGTTTGATAGATAAAGCAAAAGCAGTGCATGAAAAAAAAAAAAAAAAAAAAAAAAAAAAAAAAAAAAGTAAAATAAAGAATTCATTCAGTGCTTCCCATCGGCAGGCAGGGGTTCAGCCATTTCCAGGAAAGCAGGGCTCCATTATATGTTACAATGACTGGTCTGCGATGGAACACCACCTTCTATTCTTCTTGGTGTTTCCTCAGTTGTTTCTCCACGTTCACTCAACCTCTCTCTCCATTGCTTTTCTATTCTTTTCCAAATATGTTTTTACGAAGGTACCAGAAACTTGTTTAACAGGCTCAAATATGGCCTGCAGGGGGCTTGCTGTGAAACTGTCTGGAGATGGCTTTGTCAAGCACGGGGCAACCCCTGACATGAGGCCATCCCAACAGCTCCTGTTAGATGGTTTCCCTTTGTCCGTATATATACAGGAAAAATGAATTCTGTTCAACACATCTGACCCCTCTCAGTAACTTGACAGTCAAGAATAGCCATCATTTCCAAATGCAATAGTCATGTACACATGGAAAGTTCATTTACAAGTCATAGTATTCCTGTAGAGAAAGATCCAATCCATATAACACACATAACTATATTTTTGCATATCTTTAAGATGTCATAATGGCAATAAGAAACAATTTTCTCTGAAGTTTCTGAGGCTTCCCTGCAACATTAGTATAATGCTGTAAAACTGACTGGTTTTACTGTTGGCATTATCATAAGCAATGCCTAGTCTCAGAGCATTTGCAGTGGGTTTACGTGGCAAGGTTTTGGTAGCAGGGGGCCATACTGGTGGCTTCTGTGAGAAGGATCTAGAAGCTGCCCCATGTTTGTTAAGGGCCCCACTGCTGACCAGAGCCGAGCCAATAAGCGATGTTGTTTTGCGCCTCTGTGAGAGCATATTTAAGACAGGGAAAAAAACGCTGCACCACACAGCAGCTGGAGTGAGGGGAGTGAGGAATAGCCTTGCAGGTGCTAAGGTCAGTGAGGAAGGAGGGGGAGAGGTGCTCCAGGTGCCGGAGCAGAAGTCCCCTGCAGCCTGTGGTGAGGACTATGGTGAAGCAGGCTGTCCCCCTGCAGCTCATGGAGTACCATGGTGGAGCAGGGTTCCATGCTGCAGCCCGTGGAGGAGACCACGGTGGAGCAGGTGGCCCTGCACTGACGGTGGCTACCGCCTGTGGAAGACCCCTGCCGGAGCAGGTTCCAAGCCGGACCTGTAGCCTGTGGAAAGGAGACCATGCAGGAGCAGGTGACCTGGCAGGAGCTGCTGCCCGTGGGGGACCTAGGTTGGAGCAGTTTTCTCCTGAGGGATGGACCCTGTGGTACGGACCCATATCTGGAGCAGTTCTGGAAGAGCTGCTGCCTGTGGGAAGCCCACGCCAGATCAGTTCATCAAGGACTGCATCCCATGGGAGGGACCCCACAGCACAGGGGATGAGAGTGACTGAGAAGGAGCGGCAGAGAAGAAGCGCTGTAGACTGACCATAACCCCATTCCCCCATTCCCCTGCGCCGTTTGGGGGGGGGAGGGGAGGGGAAGAGGTGGAAGAGGGTGGATGGGGGGGAAGGTGCTTTTGGTTTCTTTCCTTTGTTTCTCACTTCTCTAGCTTGTTAGTAATAAGCAATAAAGCTTACCGTCTCCCTATGCCGAGTCTGTTTTGCCCATTACAATAATTACTGTGTGATCTCCTTGTCCTTATCTCAACCTTTAAGCCCTTTTCATCGTATTTTCTCCCTGTTCCTCTTTGAGGAGGGGGAGTGAGAGAGCAGTTGTGGTGGAGTTCAGCTGCCCACTTGAGTGGAACCACCACAGCATTCAACATTTGAATTAGGAACTTATTTGTGTGGAAAAGAATGGTATGAGTTGATGGAGAGAGCCTTCTAAGCAACCCTGTTTTTAACAAGTGTTGGATTATGCTTTTCCAAACCTCTGGATTTAGAGATTCTGACATCACTAAAACTCTCTCTGTAACATTTCAGGCAATAGGTCATGATTATTTAAGTATATGTCTACTGGGTTGCTATGTCCTGAGCATGTTTTTAATCTTAAACCTTATTTTTTAAAGGAATATACTTCTACTGTAACATGGGTAAGTGTTACTAAAAATCATCATGTGTAGTAATTACTAGTCCCATTAAAAGACACAATACAGCTTCTTGATTCAAAGTAAGGCTTAGAAACACTCCAGTCTGCATTTTCCTTCGTTTCTGAATTTTCTAGGAAATCAGAGTATGTTTTATAATCTTCCTGCTGAACACAATGATACAGCAATTTTTGTGTTATTGCCAGAAATAGGTTCCTCTGAGAATAGTTTTTGTAGTCTGTAGACATTCCTGTCTGATATGGTCATAAATAAGAAAGTCTACTTTATACAAATAAGGAAGAATTCCCTTTCATTGTTGACTGTGTTATTTAAAATACATGGAAGGATTATTATTCAAAAATCCTATTTCTATGCTGATCACATTCTCAAACACATACAATTTAAGCCACAATTACATTTAATATGCAGACACAGTCACAGTTTAATATAAGTGCACAGCTCGGCAGGGGAAAAGAGAACACACCATTTATCAATAGTTGGTGTTTACTATTGAGACAGTGATACAAATTGTTATATGACATTATACCAGTACTGTATATATCGTCTTCCAAATTAGAAAAAATGCAGTTGATAATATGAACAGAAAAAAATACTGACATATTTTTTTCCATTTAGGAGAAAAGACACAATACAAAGAATAGGCTTACGGTCATTTTACAACCGAAACTAACTGGGACCAGTTATGATCTTTATCAGTGTTCTTTTTTGACCACAGGAAAGTTGCAAAAGGCAACATTACCTAGTGAGTTTTGACTATTCAACTTAAGCTTCCTGATACTCTCAGGCTTAATATTACAGTACTGCTAGAAAACCAAGTCACTGAGAAGTATCTCAGCTACTGAAATGCTCCAAATCAATCAGTTTTGAGAGTACATGCTTCAGATCATTATCATGTGAGCAGTATCCTTTTTTCCTGTTTGTCAACATCATCCTCTTGTTTATAAGCTCATTGGAGAGGACATCTTTCTCACTGTATATTTTGGACAGTTATTGTCACAGTGGCACCCTGACCTTACTTAGGATCTCTGTTTTCTTCAGTATGATTTATTACAAATAGCAATTAGAGCAATAACTGAAACACTTTGAAGTTCCATTCAAGACTTAAAGACAAATAGGCACTTTCAGTTGGATTAGTAATGTGGGGTTTGATCAATTAAAAATTACTCTAAAAAATCCATCTGGAGGGTAAAATAAATTGGTTCCACATTTGTCCTGTCAAATAATGTTGCCATAGACATTGTCATATGAAGAACAGTCCACACTTGTGTTCATGTCTGATTTTGCATAGGGCACCACTGGTTAGTCTTGGTGATGATAAGAGAACTGACTTTACACTAGGAGATCTTTAATGTAAGACGCTTGTGAGTTCTGAACCAAATAAAGGTACTCAAAAATGAGTGCCATTGTATGAAGTTAAAACCTAAGATTCCTTTAAAATAGCCTTTCAAAAATCTTTTTTTTTTCTTTTTTATTAATTCAATAATAAATTAATTCATGCTTAGGTTATTTATTTAACATTATTTAATTATTTAACATTAATTAATTCATATTAAGGCATTATATCATCTCTAAAATTGTCAATAAAATCTGCATTAGTCTCAAGAAATATATACGCTATCAAAAACTTCCTATGAATCTCAGCATCTGCTGATTTTATCCAAATATGCTTTGTAGGAAAAAATGTTACAGAGAAGAGGATAAATATACAAATGTTACAGTCTGTTGATCAATATGTACATATGTCAATATGTTGATCAAATGTACACTAAACCTAGTAGCCATGGGACCTAATTTTGCCTTATGGGATTTTGTACCACTGGCTTCGGTGAGAACAACATTGTATTATCATGAAGATCAGCATAGATCATTGTATAGATTATCTTGATTGACTAATCACTTTAGCAATAATTTTAAAAGAAACATTGTGGAGCAGGGAAAATTCAGAGGCATTTTACCATGACAAACATCTGCAGAGAGAAATTCCTTCTGTGTTACATATGTGTTGTGTCAGTAAAGTACAGTAATTTGTAAAAGCCTCCAACTTGGTTCCTTTTAAAATAGTAACTACAGTAACTACAGAAGAAGCCAATGTTTGTTTTCCAGCTACCTCTATTGCAAATAAAGATGCTCTGAAGCATGATCAAATGTCCTTAAGAAGTTTACAAATTCATTTGGCAAAGCATACATGCTAAAGTAATATTTTTCCCTATGAAAGATGTGCAAGTGTTGCCTGTGAAAGAACCTGACTCCTAACACAGATGTCTTCTATAAGCTACCTCTGATAAAAGTTGCAGTTCATTTACAATATTCATCTCAACATTTTAAATCTGTGTTTCTCAAGCAACCTTCTACAGAGGGTTTTACTATGATAGCTCATCAAAACCAAAAAAAAAAAAAAAAAAGAGCTAAATGCATGTTATGGTTTGTCTGTATGACTCCAGCTCAAATAAAATGTCACTGTAGATTGTACAAATCACTGTGAACAAATACAGTCTTGAAGCCTGGTGTAAAACATCCTCAGATAAGACTCTAAGACTATCAAATGCAGCTTTGGGACACGCTTTTGTCCCCTTCATCTTTAAGCTCATAGCTCAATCCAATTATCCACAATTTAGCCACTGCCAGCGATTTGTGTACACTTGTGTTGCAGAGGAGGATTTTTTTGTATGACTCAAGTGTAAAACTTTGGCTTACAAGCCAAAAAAACCTTCAAAAGAAACCCATGAAATGAAATAGTAAAAGCATGAGATATAACTCTATGATGCAAAAACTAACAAAACAAACAAGAAAAAAAATCAACAGTTTCTAATCACATATATTAACTTTCACCCAAATTAAAACTCTTCAAAAATTAAATCTTCAAAACACAATTTGCTTATTTTATCAGTAAAAAAAAAAAAAAAGTATATGTAAAAAAATAAAGGATTACACTGTGACACACTAAAATCTGCCCACTCTCAGAGTACCTCAAGGCTCTTTAAAGACTTACATTGCAGTAGACAGATCAAGTGGCTTTAACTTGGCACTGAATACAGCAAGAAACATGACCATAAGACCAAAGGATGGAAAAAGGAGGCTTCGACCACAATTCACAGTCATAAAATCTCAGCACACATCAAATACAAATTGAACGTTTTCTGTTCCAGTGATCTGGTCATATGGGGTTAAGAGTTTGTTTCTGTACTAATCAATTTGAGTGTCTAACTTTAAACAACCCCCAATAAAACCACAGTGTTTTATTGGAAAGAGGAAAGAGGAAAAATTAGTAGTCATGTTTATTTACGTTAATTCTGTTCAGTGTGTTATGTAGTGAAATGATACTCAATACTCATCCCTGATATTAATTTCCCATTGCAGAATTAATGGACCCATAATCCACAAATCTACCCAACAAGCAAACATAACACATGTACATCCTTCATGCTCAGGGTAAAATGTAGTACCTAAACATTCAACCCAAATTCAACCTAAATGTTCATATTGTTCCCCCAGCTGAGTGCCTCCAATACACTTGCTACACATTTACTATCTCTAAGTTACCATTGTAAAATGATTTCATGCGTTATCAAGTGGAGTATGGTTATGCATATTTGCCAGCTTTCAGATATGGAGTACAAATGGTAATTATAACCATTCTACATGATACATCCTCCCAGTGCTTCAGATTCAGTGAATTAACCTTAAATGCAAGGCAGATTTAAAGATGAACAATTTACTTAGATAAAGGAAAACAGAAAATATAATTAATCATTTGCCTATCCTTCAACCCCAGTTTACAAAACCATGGTACAACTTTATTGAGCTCAAAATTGAAGGGTGACAAGGTTAATACATAGCTTTAGACCTCATGGTTTCATTAGCAAACACATTACAGACTGCAAAGCAGAACTGACAGTAATACTAGACCCAAACAAAGTAAATAATTACTGGCTTGGCAAATGAGGAAGCACTTGCAGAGTTTGTTTACATTTGGTTTTTGGAAAATTCATGTTGGCAACAAGTCAAATACAGTTTGACTAGTAACTGTGACAATTACTCACAGATGCAGCTGGAAGAACAACAAAAGAATGGATTTATGGTTCTTTTCTCCCCTGCATTTTTCCCCTTTGTTGCCTTTTTTCTTGTACTGTTTCTGCTATCCTTCTCCTTTTTTTCTTTATTTTTTTTTTTCTTTACCATTTTGGATCAATAACAAACTTGTAGCCACAAAGATAAGTGTGTGTTCATGGCAGATGGGACTTGGAATGTATAAAAATCTCATGTTGCATTTTGTCTTTTGGCCATATATTGGTAAAGACACAGATGTGTTCAAGCTGCACTCATAAAAGCCTTGCTCCCTGACAACATGTATGCGTTCTCTCAATTCTTGTCAGTCTATACTGGATTTTCAAGAGAAATACATTGCTTCCATGCTGGTGCACTGTTAACAAACTTTATAAAATGCCAGGGGTATAGAATTCTGGCTAACCTCAATTCCATTTATGCAATTCATTGTTTGGCTATATAGGTGAGCTTGAACATATTGCTTGGCTTCATAAGGTTTCCAGTGAAACTGGGAAATAATTCAACATCATGTAGTAAATCTAGAAAAAAATGTGAAATTGAAATTCCCTTTCCCATGTTCTACACAGAATGCAATTACTCTAAACACTAATTATATTCAACTTCTTAACATGCAATAGTATCAGAGCATAAAGAATCAGTAAGAATCAAGCACTAGTAAAGGATTCTTACATAAAATTAAACAACTATATAACATAATCAACTAATTGTACACAAAAGATTAATAAGATAAACTCAAGAAAAGTTTACAAGCAGAAAACAACAATAATTGTTTAGAGTTCGCTTTCAGTCAAAGAGAGCTGAAAGAGTTCAATCAGTTCTTGTCAGATCAGATCCTTTCATTAAGTGCATTTCACATAGGAATATCAAGATTCCTATTTTCATCTAAGGAAACTAACTTTATTTTCCCTACCTCAATGAAACACCAAACTGAAACCTGAATAACCCATGCTTCTGAACACCAGTAACAACACTGAAGTAATTTGAACTAAGCATACAGGGCATAAACAGAAACTTTACTTATCACTTATGTACTTCAGTTATTTTCCAGTTAAAGACAACTTATTTTTACAGTATGCTA
This sequence comes from Netta rufina, assembly GCF_964035555.1. NCBI lineage: Eukaryota > Metazoa > Chordata > Aves > Anseriformes > Anatidae > Netta > Netta rufina. Next base: position 24,795,064 of record NC_140128.1, read on the forward strand.
ATGCCACTACCTTTCTATTAAGCTGAAAATAATGGAAATACAAACTTTGTTAAATTACTTTCTTGCATTTCACAGAGCAACTATAAAAGAACATAATAGTTTTCAGTACTTATTACATCCATCTCAGGAAAACAAAATGAGAAGGAACAGTCCTCTCGAGAGTGTTCAGACAAGGGATACTAGGAATATATACGTCTTCAAAACTCTGGGTAGATGACGAGATTTTCTCAGCTTGCTGACATTCACTGATTAAAGACCAGAAAGGGCTGTGTGTACTGTCTTTCGAAGTTACAGATGGATTAACATCTGAATATTGCATAAGATACTGTCCTGGGAGCAAGTTTTTCTTTTTTCTGGGAGCTTATTTTTCTTTAACTGTTCCATTATTCTCTATACAAGACAGAGCATGTAGGAGCAGAGACAAAACATCTGTGGAAAGCTGCAATTTATGAGCATTCTCAATTGAAATAAATGAAGCTATTCAGAAAAATCGAGTATTGTTAATTGATAACATTATCATTTAGCTTTCCAATAAAATGTTGAAGACCATGAGAGAGAAAAAAAAAAATGTTTAGAGGACTAAAGTTCTCAATAGCTACAGAAAAAAAAAAAAAAGAAAAAAAAAAAGTATATTTTAAAATAAGAATTTAACGAGGCAAAAATCCATAGAAAGAAAAAACAATGAGAAAACGGCATTGTTGAAAAGTACTTGCAGACTGTATATGAACAGAGTGCAATATTGATTACGGTATATTCTGATCAATATACAGATATTTCAATGCTTTAAATGCAGTGGCTTTGAAGGCCTAGAGGGAACATTGTTCCACTGAGTGTGAAGGTTAGATACCTATGCTCTAAAAACTGTTGTGATGGGATACAGTCTAACTATTATGGAAAACTAGATCCTTACACAGAATGCCAAAAATGCTAAATAAAATGGAGGCAAACTACACTGTCAGAAAGGTGTTGTTTGATTGACTGTAACACAATATTTGAGTAAACACCATAATGTCATTTTAACAGTATTGCATTTGTCACCTTGATATGGGAAATGTCCAGCAAATTTACTGCTGCAAATGTTAGCGAACAGTGAACATTAGTGAACTACAAGCAAATTTGAATTTCTTTGCTGAGAAACATCGCCATTAAACTCAGTGCATTCCATCAAATATTTTTCCTTACCTTTAGTCCAAAGCCAGTCCATTTTGTTTGGACCTCAGAAAATTTCCCATACTACAGGCACTTTTTTGAGAAATAGTTGGCTGAGAATTACTCTAAAGCACCTCTAGAACTCACAGGGCTCTGCTGATGACCAGTGAAGATATATGCACAGAATAAGTGACTGTAACGCAGTGAATGACAGCTGCATCAGCTCTATTTTTCCCTTCTCCAGAGTAGGAAAGTGTCTTGAAATAACACCTTCTAAATCTGAACAGTTCTTCAAACAATGTCTGCCATGACCTGACTTATCTTTGATTCTATGCAACTGCCTCTCCAGTTTTGAAGGGCGCCTCAGCAATTTGGCAGAAGAGTGATGTCGGTTTTCACAACCAGTGTCAATTCCAGTTCATGCATTTGCAACTGCTCTATTCTCTGCAGACCAAAACCTGTTTGATCTCAGTCTTTGCCATCTGCTATCTCATGACTAAAACAGAGAAATTGTTTCCCAAATTCATGTAATCATTGTCTACATTAATAGAGGTCTGAGTTGGTAAGTCCCAAGAGCATTTTAATCCTTTCACATATCTGAAGTTGTCCTCTATTGTTTGATATATGAAAAAGATTTTGTTGCTTATTCTTTTAACACTAACTTTATTGCAAGAAAGTGAAAAATAAAATGTCTTGATAGAAAAAAAAAGCTGTAGAGCTTTAGCTGCACTACAGATAAGCTGACCAGGGTTTAAAACAGTCATCAGCATCACCTCTGTATTACTTTGTGCTATATGCAGTGCAGACTCTGTTTGTTGAATTCAATGTTAACTACAGATGCTAAACATCTCTTAGTATCAGGCATATACAAAATAAATCTTCTGAACAAGTTATATGTACAAATAAATACATGAGATACAAATCCAAGATTGTCTTAATAATCTGAAATGTGTTCCAAAAATCCTTTCCAGTAATAAATCCCAGCTAATGGTAATAAAAATACTAGTGTGCACGTCACGAAGTGTTTAAAAGTCAACACAATCCTTCATTTCTTAGAACAGTTGTTAGTCTTTTTCCAAAACAGGAAAATATTTGCAAGAGTGCTTTAGAGTAAATATAAGCTATTTCTGTGTTCATTGATAATTGTGACAGTATGATATGCAGTTTTTCAGGAGAGGCATCTGATTTCGTAGCCTTACCTGGAGATTAAAAATAAATATACTTTTCAGAAGATCCAAATTCAAACAAGCTCAAACTGGAAAAATATAAAGATTTTTTTTCTAGACCCTCCCTGGAATACTGCATTCAGCTCTGGGGCCCCCAGTTTAAGAAGAACAAGGACCTGCTGGACAGAGTCCAGAGAAGGGCCACAAGGATGATCAGAGGGCTGGAGCACCTCTCCTGTGAAGACAGGCTGAGAGAGCTGGGGCTGTTCAGTCTGGAGAAGAGAAGGCTCTTATAATGCCTTTCCAGTGCCTACAGGAAAGTTGGGGGGGGGACTCCTTGTGAGGGGATGTAGTGATAGCATGGTTTTAAACTAAAGGAGGGCAGATTTAGATTAGAAATAAGGAAGAAATTCTTCGCTCAGAACGCACTGGACGCACTGGAACAGGCTGTCCAGAGAAGCTTTGGGTGCCACATCACTGGCAGTGTTCAAAGCCAGGCTTTGGGCAGCCTGGTCTAGTGGGAGGTGTCCTGCCAATGGCAGGGGGGTGGAACTGGATGGTCCTTAAGGGTCCTTCCAACCCAAACCCTTCTGTGATTCTATGATTCTGTGCCTAAGTGTGATGTCTCTGTCTTTACTAACAGAATGTATCACTCCAGTGTAACAATAAAAAAAAACTAACAAAACATTATTATTGCACTGATAGGGACATTCTACACTGCTCTAAGATTATGCTAACAATTAGGAGTAAGGTCCAGGCTGAACATGTCCTGAGCAGTCTGTAACTATACAATGTTTCCGTCCTTTTAATGTAAAATTTAGTTTGATTTGTCTTTATAATGTGATCACAATTTTGCAGATTCATGCTATCAGGCAGGATTTTGAAACCTATTTTTGAATTTTCAGATATCTAGATATATGCTTAAATGATATAAAACTTATGCAAGGTAAACCTACATTATAACTTCTCTTTCAAATACATCATCAAAGTCTAAAACAAAAACAACTGTTTAATTTTCTCTTACTGGGGAAAAAATAACAAATGGAATAAGCTCAAATAGCCATCTTATAGCAAAATATAGATACCCTGGTACAGAAAAAAAAATAAATGGATTCATTTTTATTGAAAACCTTTTTTTTTTTTTTTTTTTTCCTTCAGTGACTCTTTCAAGCTACCACCAAGTCAATAATCTTATTTTCAGATCATCACCATCCTGTTGCTTCTTCATTTTCCTGTGAAGAGTTAGACCAAAATATTTTGGGGATGGGGACCTCACAGGGTTTCTGAATGCAATAAACTTCCTAGCCCAAACTGGGGAAGTGTGAAATAATAAACAAGCCAGCCAACCAGCCCTCACACTTCATCATCTCCCAGTGGCTTGCAGTGGTATTTGAATGCATTGTTCCATCTCATAAAATCTGGCCATAATACAGTACTTTGGGGAATCAGGAAATAATGAAATTGCTGTCACTGTTGGCTCTGTCTACATTATACAATGGCTAAGCCTGACATGGTTAAGGGACACAGATACCATGTCTGCTGCACTTCCTCAAACAAAAGCATCCAGGCAGATCAAAAGGGATATTTCCCACTGCACCTCCATTATCATACCCTTCAGCAGACCATAAGCCTACCTAACCAATCAAACAGATTTTTACCTTCTCTTGTTTTTCTTCTTAGAACAGAAAACAGCAAACTAACCAGAAATTCAAATCTACAACATTTTAACTAATAGCTAATAGTAAGGACTAAAGTTGGGCATAGTTTTAGAGCACCTACAGAATGGCCACATGATGTTCATCATTGATGTGCTTGGCAGATCAAAATTATTCAAATATACTGAAGAGGCAACTTTGTCACCATATATTTTAAGCTGTATTGAGTGTCCTTTTTATTTCTATAAACAACATAAAAGGCAGCGAAGGTAAAGCAGAAAAAAAGGAAATCATCTTGTATCGTATTTCAAGAGAAAAGCTTTGCTATATTTAGTTCAATGGGAATCATGTTTCTGATGACAGTTGATATAAAGGTCAAAGAATATCTTTTAAACTAGTTATTACTCATCATGTAAGAACACTAACGTATTTTAGTATAAAATCAAGCAGATTACTCTAAACTAACTTCAGCAATTACTTTAAGTGGATGAACATCTTCTGTTTGAGTTCAGAGACCAGGCAATACACACAAAAAAAGATGTCCTGCATTCCTCAGAGTCTGGGAAAATTTAAACCACAGTTCTCATGAGATGCAAATCAGAGAACAGGCTATATTAATTATATTCTTTATATACTCCTAGGCAGAACAGTAAATTTCATTGGTACTCTTGATTGAAGCTGTGTGAGATCCAGGTGCATATGCCCAATTAACACACAGACAATGAAAATCCTGCCTCAATACTTAAAAAAATAAATAAAAAATAATAATTTTAAAAAAATACATACAACATAAAGCAACACTGACCAAAGAGAGAGGGGTTGAGAAGGACATCTGCGGCACATAGCATTCAGCTGGGTGACAGCAAGTACACATACTTGGAGGGTTGTGGGTAGAATGGTGATAATCCATTAATGTCTTTAGAGAAGAGCTATAAGTGATGTCTTTGTCTCCAGTGACATTAAGCTGTAGGCTTTCAGTTTTCTAACCAAAGTTGCTTGAGGACTCTGGCAAATATATAGTAGGTAGAAAAGAGAATTCACTTTTTTAATTACAAAGAAATTAGAAAAAAGTAACAATACACCTGCTAGATTTGGAAAAAAAAAAAAAAATTACTTCTTCTCTAAGGTTTCTTAATTTGTTTTCTATTTTTTTGCTTGATAAGCTCCTCCTGCTTTCTTAAAGCAGTAATGAATCATACTATTTATTGAATTATGTTCCTCACATAGAAGGGTTTCTGAGCATATTTTATTTTTTAAAGAAAATGTGTCTGCATAACCCTGAGCTTACTTAATCATGCTAGGGTTGTTATTAGAGTAATTTGTTTCTTGAGAGACCTGTTTTGGTTTCTCCAAATCAACAGAGAAACTTTCATTTCAGCTATATCTTTGATCTTGGTAGTCTGAGCTACTTAGAGACACAGCAGAACCCTACTGTGTTACTCTTCCCTCACCCTCTGGAAAGGCCAAAATACAGATATATAAATCAAATCATCATCTAATGTGTAAATAAGCAATAGTTTCAGTTTATAAAACCACACTATTATACACAGAAGAATCAACATATAAATACAAAAAGCTAGCAAACTCTCTTTAGAGAGGATACTTGAACTTTCAATAGGAAAGTAAATACTTCTGTTTATAAACCAACCCACATCTATAGTAGTCTAGCATACTAAGGATTGTTAAGCACTTGAGCTTTTAATGAATCTCACTCACAGGTAACAGTTGTCTCACTCTTTCAGGACACTTTAGATTGCATAGTTAGAAAGATGAAAAGAAAATAATCTAGTCAGTAAAACACTGACATTAGTATCAGACCATTCAACTTTTTTTTCTTGGGTATAAACAAAACTTCCTTTGTGACCTTGAGAAACTCACTTAATTTCAGAGTTACTCATTGAAGTGAAGAGATGGTTGCAAATGGAGGTTTTTTCTTCTTGGAATTCTGATCTTTTGATATCGATTTTCATACCAAACCAGAAGAAAAATCTTTACTGAAAATACTTCAGTTTGAAAGCACTAGTTATCATCTAGTTTAAAAGAAATTGTATATTTTGAAATACAGTAAAACATGAAATAAAATTTTAAATGTTAAAGGGAGAATAATTACTAACATGATTTGTATTAACACATTTTGCCCAGATATGTCATCAAAACATTTACATTCCCCTGTTTTTCCCTTTCTAAGGAAGAGAACAAGTTGTAGACCCCTGTTTGTTAATATGCTGAGCTAAGAATATTCAGCCAAACAGGATCTTTGCGCTGTGCAGGCGCAAAGTAGCCTTTTATAGAATAGTGAACACTGATGTTATTTCTTTCTTTGTTAAAAAAAAAAAAAAAAAAAAAAAAAAAAAACAGTCCTAACCTGTTTACAGACCTCCAAATGCAGAGGATTTACTTAACATTTATCATCAACCTGACCTGCACCATAATGACATATCATATTGCAGGAAATGAAAGAATCTTATTCCCCTGCTTCTTCTGTGAAAACAGAAATTTATGTTCAAAGATTCTACTTTTCTCTACTTGATAAATGTAAATATGTCAGAGATACATTGAAATGGCATTCAGTATAGGCCACTATTTTTAGAACAAAGTTGTCATTCTACTCCTGCTGAATTGCTCATAAATTCAAGTTTGAATAAAGAGATCAGATTACATTAAATGCATTTTGGTATCTATAACTTTCTGCAATGAATTAAAACAGGCTGATCATGTCTCAAGTGCATTTCATTTTGATTAATGTACTGCAATATAACCTTCAAAATTTCCTTATGCCAACAAGCTCACTCAAATATGCTGAGTGCAGGAGCAGATTAAAGTGGCTATGAGCTTGAAAATTGTATCAAGACATCAGATAATACAGCAGAGATATATAATGAAAATGTAAACAAAACTTGCAAATGTAGAAATTACTGTTTGTATAATCCACTGCTGAATTCAAAGGAGAGTTTTGCTGCCTGAAGATTATATATTATTTCAGAAGAAAATGGTAAAGTCACTATATTGAGTTTTTTTCATTGTGTTCCATTCAAGAATTTTCTTTTTAGGATTTAGCACTAAAAATGTTTACATTCCTGTTCTCTGGAAATAAAGTTTAACCCAAAGTCAAATTTAAAGCCCAGATTGAAAGGTAGGACTAAGGAAGCATTACATCTCTCTCTCTCACCTGCTCTTCTTTTAAGTTATTAAGAAATAACCCTCCATATTTTCCTGTTATATGAGTTTTTTGTGACCCTATGTTGTGAAATCCAATCCATTCCTTAAAGACTTTTTAAACTGGCAAACATGCATTACTACTGATTTACTGATCTAGTAGCTTCTATTGTTTCAATGGTAACTATGATTATGGATGAATGCTTTCAACAGAAGTTAAAAGAGATAATGAGTCTTTAATGATACAAAATCAGAGCCTTGTGTGCGTCTTGAAGCCTGACGTAAGCTTTAGTTTTCAGTTAGCATGGAGTGTTTACACAGCATCTTGTTTTTCCATGATGAAAATATCCACAGAAGTGTTCTGCACAACTTTGTGAGGTTAAACTGTCACAGGCTGGGGGGGAGGGGAAGAGGGGGTGGGGAGAAACACTAAGAAAGAAAAAGACAACAACCAGCAGTGATGAAAGGAAGTAAAACTCAGTGTTGGTGTCCCACTATCCTTAGATGTCATCCTTGCGATTTCTCCTCACCAAAGATATGAAAGAATTGCACTCATCTAACACTCCAGCACAACAACACTGATACCAAAGATGCCTCCTTACATACTTGGCAAAGAATATGTTTAAGCAACAGGATGTTAATTTGGGCATTGAATGTAAACTGTGATAAAATGTGCATATCTTTGGCTCGTAGCTGTGTGGGTCCATTGATTTTGAACTAGATAAGTTTTGCATGCATTTACAACACACTGTACATGATTTACACGTAGAATATTTTGCATCCAGAGCAATGCAATAGGCAGTAACTTACTCATCATCATTTGCACTAACTGCGGTGTCTGAGCAAACCTGATTACCATGCATTTGAGCAGTCCCATGCCACTGCTATCTCCCCATTGGTATAGTAATGTGTTGAATCAAATTCACCAGAAAAGGTACAGGATCAAAGAAAGCGCTAGTTGTGCAATCTACCTGTCAGTCCTTCAATTAGCTTATTACTGAATACCTCTTGAACCAAGTAGAAGATTAGCCATGGAAAATATATCAACTGCTATTTTAATCACGATAAATTGCTACAAAAACATCTTGCACTCAGTGGCTAATCCAGAATTCTTCCTTCTCTGCCAGACCACAAACCTTTCATCATAAACTTCTCCATTCATCTTATACTGGCATGAAGGGGTGGCCCTTATTGAATGCATCTACAGCTGTTTTATTGGTAGCACATGTTTTAGATGCTGGAGTTATGGGACAGCATACTGTGATTCAGCTGCAGGTGTTTACTAACTAGGAAATAAGTAAAAATATCATGGAAACACTTTAAGAATGATGCAGTTCAATATTAATTTAATTTACTTTGTGCACATATTAACTGGTTTAAAAGGAAATCTGCAGCTCTTTTGACTTTATTCCAATTCCCCACAGCACAAATATACCTACCTCTAGTCTGTTGCCAGGCTTATAATCCCTTCTGAACTGTCATTTTTATTACCAAAATCTGAACCTCTTCACTAAAGGAACAAATATGCTGCTCCCACATTGTCATGATGCCACGGGGGCTGGTACTGGTGGGGGCACCCCATGGGGACAGCAGGGCATGGCCTGGCAGCTAGGGCCTGTCCTACTACCCCAGCCAGGAGCAGGGTAGCACCTGGGGGCACTAGGGCAGCCCCAGACCTTAGCACCTCTCTGGTGACAGGGACAGGCTGAGGCCATGTTGGGACATGGGCCCATGGGTGGGCCTGGCTCAGTGGGACCTATGCCCAGAGAGTGGCCCTGCTGGGGCCTTTCTGGGGCAGGGCTGACAGCCCTGGGGGTGACATGGGGTCTTTGGTCCTAGGGAGCCCCAGGAGTTCTGGGCAGGGAGAGTATGCCTTGTGAGCGACCTCAGGGCTTAGGCAGATGTTGAGAAAAGGTTTGGATGGTTATATATTTAATCTAAGTATATACCTAAGTATATAGTACTCAATTCCAGATTTTTTTCTTATAACTTTTGTCTTCTGTGGTACAGCTGTAATTCTGAAGGAAAAATAAAACACAACTATCGTAAATTTATTAATAAAAAGTATGAATAAATATAACATCTCCTCTGGAATGAATATGCCATAATAAGAAGAACAACTATTAGTTCTTAAATAGCTAGATTCTAAGATAACCTCATGGGATGTAGCAGAGAATCAAATTACCATGTTTAGACCCAGAGTCGTGTTCAGGTATGGCACGAGGAAGCCCACAGATAAGAAATCAAAGAATAAAGCAGCAGTTTGTTTTACTTAACACTTGTAAATTTCAAGATCAGGTTATTTGCAGCTACTAAAGGTTTTTGGCCCCTAACAGTTAACAAAAAGGAAAACAGTCACATTTATTTGATATGCTTATAATTGAGAGCTTGTGTTTTCATTCATTTACAGTATAGTTAAACACCCAGTTGATTTCAATCATACTGCAAGTCCAAGGAACTTATATTAATAAAATAGCTGTTTAAAATTAGATTTAATCTTGTTAGAAGGTGTGTCCTGTAAGCTGTCAAGACATGGAAGAATGTGGCAAAACATAAATTAGTGCACTGAGATATGTCAGAAATTTGACACTTGAGGTTAAAAAGTGTTTAAACTGCTGTTACTAAGAATAGCTTCTGATTATTTTATGGAAGTATAATAGGAAGCTATACTTTCTATTTAAAATATTCATATCTAGTTCTTCAAGTATGAGTTTATAAAATATATATAACAGGATTAATTTAGGGGAAAAGGAAAAAATCTTTGCTAACAAGAATAGTAAAGATATGGGTTGGGATTTTCAGACTTGTCTACCAGAACAGTAGTGGTAAATCACACATCATCAATGCGTATTTAGATTAGCTTTTCATTAAGAGAATAAAATGAAACTCTGATTATTATATTTGGATCCTTCAAATTAAACAGACCCATTTTAAATTAAGGTCAGTTAATGACAGCAGTTTTGTTATCAGTTGCCTTCTTTGTACTTCAAATCAAATGCATGAATTCTTACCAAAACTTACCTAATCATATAGAACCATACTGTGTTTTTATATTCCAAATCTTCTAAAAGTGCAACAGGTATTTGAGATTACATCACTCTTATTCATAACTAAGTTACATACTTACATGAACTATTTTCCACCTGAAAGAATTCTGAAATTCTTCTGCAGCTTTTTATAGACTTTTCAAGAATTGGCTGTCTCACTTAATTTGGTATCATAGACAAACTATCACTTTTTACATATTTTTTTTTTTTCTGAGTGATAAGCACATAAGATAAAAAGCAGAGCTTGGAAAACCTCTTTTTATTTAAAAAGCTGCTGATGAATTCTGTCTCCGTTTTCTCTTTAGTCTTCTATAAATCCATAAGACGACCTTCCCTCCTATTCCATGATAACTTGTTTTCTGTGAAAATTTGTAATGAGATTCTACCAAAAGCTTTTTGAAAACAAAAGAAAGCTTTTGCAATGCTATTATCTTTATCTGTGTTCTTGTTGTTTCCTCAAATACTTAACAGGAGTCCAAGACATAACACCTCTTTGAAAAAGTAATGCTGAGTTTTTACTGGTATATCTTTACTCACACATCTTTTAATCTTTTTCCAATTACGCCTTCCATAGCTTGCCTGTAATCAAAACTTTGTTAGTCAATAGTTCCCAACATCACCTTGGAATGTTGTTTAAGATCATTTGCCTTCTTCCATTTCTCTCATGTGGTATATTATTCCTATGAAGCAAGAAATACAATCACATTTCATAGCAATGCAACATAACATAACATAACACAACATAACATAACATAAACTGGCTTTGGGTTTTAAAGAAATACTCAGTTCACATTGTTCTCTATGTAGAATAAATGGGAAAAAAATCTATTCAGCAAAGTACTTACACATTGCTCTTTTGAGACCATCATCTACTCATATTGTCAGAAATACATAAGATTAACAATTATAACTATTTTATTAACTTCTGTATTCCTGCAATTCAAGGCTGATTGAGGTATGCTTTAATATGATCAATATGAAGTTATCTGTTTCCAGGCATTGGGTTAATGAAGCCTATTTTTCATCTGTGGAAAACTTCACCAGATTACAGAAATTTAACAGTGAACATTGCAATTGGCCTTTCCCTTATTGTTTACTAAGTGTGATTAGAAAATATTGTAGTAATCAATACTGCACAGCAATCAGTATCTTATACTTCATGTCATTTAAACTTGGCTCGTTACTTATGAAAACCTGTTTCCATTTTACAACTTCTCAAAGGTATTGCACAAGTAAATGTTATATTTAAGATAGGATTTGTTTAAAGATTTAGCTTTTTCATATACATTAAATTTTCTTGGAACTAGATTTTTTTTTTTTTGAAAGTCTATATTTCCATATAGTCTCTCTCTATATAGGAAGTATGGACTATATATACATATATATATATAGTATGTATAGACTATATACAGAGAGACTATATATATTATATATATATCACAGAATTTATCACAGAATTTCTAGAATATATAGAATAGAATCTAGAATCTAGAATATAGTCTGTGTAGTTTCCAAAGAAGACATGTTGTGCCAGAGATCACTTAACAAAACTTGGTAAGGTCCTTATTGGAGTATAATATATTCAAAAATCTTTCTGTTCAGATTAAAATAATAAAAATAATAATAAAATAAAATAAATAGATTTCAAGGCTTCAGTTACCTTTTACTAATCCCTTTACCATTGAAACTAGAAAGACGTTCCTTCCTAATTGCCTAATTGTAAAAGGCATGAAACACTGACTGTCAACAGCTATATAAATGCCATGTTTAGTATTCGGTGTCATCTAAGTGATTTTTCTCTTTTCCTTATCACCCTAACCTATCTGTTTTTCTTCATTATGCTACAGTCATGTCCTCTATAAATTTAAAACCTGTGATGTGAAAGTTATACTGAACTTAATATTCTACTCAAATCTTTCACTGCAATGAGACTTAACCTAGTTCTAGATTAACGTTATTAAAACTTTAAGATGCATGTTCATGTTTGCCATGTACTATTAAATTCATAATGGTTTCTTCATATAAAATTGACTGAATTCTCCATATAAATTCCTTCTTCACAAGAAAGGTGTTTTCTTTATACGCATATGATTACTTCTGCGTAATTGTATCTATTTGACTACTATTGCATTTTAAAAATATTCTTTAGTTTTAGAACTAGAATTTTATTTGTTTGTCGCAATATGATAGATTTGGACACTTTATCTGATTTGACATTATTCCTTCTTATCTCAGATGTTTTAGGACAGACATAAATGTAATCATAAATGTAAACTACTTTAATATTTGAAAATATTTAAATGTATTATAAGTGAAATTTTGATTAATATATATATATATATATATATAAAAGAAAGGCATTATTAACATTTTAAGTAGTGTAATATTTGACAGTACCTGTTTAAATGGATTTTTTAAACTTTCCCACTCATGTAACCTGCAGCATTAGAGGGTTCTGTTATATCTGTTTCAGTGAATTGGTTTGAGGGACTGCTCGTTGATAATTACTATGAGAATCATTCTTCATTCTCCTTTTTGTTTTGAAACCATCATCTCTACAATGTATGCTTTTCATTGACTTTGAAAGACAATTTAGTGATGTATTAGCAATCTGTGATACTTTACAAACAATCTTACCAGATGTCTTACAGTTTCTTTCAATATAAAATATTAATGGAGTTTATTATGTGAATTTTTGACATAACATGATATAAGCCTAAGAAGACAAATCAGTAAGCTTCAACACTAGAATTTTTACTGAAATATATCAGAATACTTAAAGTTGCTCAAATGTGTGTTTTGAGGACTAGAACAATAAATTAAAACTATAAAGGCTCTAAATAAGCCTTTAAATAATAAATAATATAAGTCATGTTATACAATGATTAACTCCTTTGAAGTACTGATATTTAAACTAAGTTTAAAAGTTTCTGTTTAAATTGTTATAGGTTGCTGTCAGTACACTACCCATATTTAAATTAATATCATTTTATTTAATTTTCATGGTGTGTAATGTATAGGTGCAAAATAATGCAAAAGCCTTTCAATGGAATACACAGTTTTTTACCTACAACAGTGGTGTTGTTATTTGATATATTTTATTGATAACTTGATATCAATATCTATTATTCATTAACTAAAAATATAATTTAAAAACCTAAAAAAAAAAAAAAAAGAGAGAGAGAGAAAAGTGTTGTGAAAATGTATATGGAAGGAATTTTATTTTTTATTTTTTATTTTGGCTTAACAGATTCAGGGAGCACTGCAGTATACTACAAAAGTAACTGATCGCTTGAAATGTAATATGTTAACATGACAGAAAATTTTGAACTAGATCTTTTACGCCCATGAAAGGAAAATAGCTCCTGATAGCTTAAAAAAAATCAATTTCACACAGTATTCTTTCATAGCTAGTACTAGAATAAGGATTATTAAACGTAGTGTTTGCTTCACTTTTAATGATAGACAAACAGTCATAAGAACCCTCATAAATAAAGTATTTATTTACTGCAAATATAGTTTTTTTTCTGTTGTATCCATAATAAATAAAGAAATAAGAGGAAATGAGAATCAATGAAATTATATGAGCTACATAATGTTAATGAGAATGAATGCATAACACTTCGCAGGGATAAATACATATCATGTGAAAGAATCTTTTCCTTTCTTGCAACTGTTTTGCACATGGAATATATATACACTATTTCAGATGACAGTGTGTCAGTACTACAGTGAATTTTTTAAATATTTTTTTTATATAGTGAGAAAAGCCAAGAAGTATATTTCATTATAAAAGATAAATTTCTTAGGAAAATGTTGAAAATTAATACTGGCCTACTATTTTATTGTTGATAATATTAAGCTTTCTTGTAAATCGATTTTTAGATTTGAAAATATTTCGTTCAGAATCTCAGGCCCAAGCAATGCAGTATTTGTAGATTTTACACACTATTGAAGCAAACAGTAATAACAAGAACAACATGATAATATGAAAAGAAAAAAAAAAGTTTAGTTTTGAGTTCGGGGTACATTTTAGGTGGCTATTAAACTTCTGAACATAAACAGCTATAACACTATGCTCTTAAAAAAATAGCAGTTTAAATATATTGTTCCTATATAATTAAAAAAGCAGTTTGTTTGTATGCAAGAAACATATTCTCATTGCATTTGGGTCCTGTCATGAACTCTCCAGCACATGGAACTCTGTAAGGTATATTGAAAACTCTTCTCTGAAATTAGTCTGAAATTAGAATTTGGACCACAAATATATATTATATAACACAGTTTTTCAGACTGCATCCTGGAATGTTGAATGGGCTGAAGATTACAAACACAAGCAAAAGAGAGAAGGAAATGCTGGAAAGTATCCTTCAGAAGGAAAAAAAAAAAAAAAAAAGTTTTTTTTTATGGTGTTTAAAAAAGATAGCTAGAACAATGAACTGGTGGTTATTATTGAAGTTTTAGTATGTCATCTTACAAATTTGCAATAGGAATAAAAATATAATGCAAGCATTATATTGAGAATGCAAGAAAAATTTCTCGGTATACAATATATGCTGAGAAATTACTTTTCTCAGCAGGAAAAATTCACAATATATAAAAAAGGAAAATTGAAAAATTTGCAATCAAGATAATATATCCTATGCTGTGTACCATTACATGTACAAGTATTGTAAATAGCTCATCTTGACTCTCAGTTAAAATCAATGTAAACTTAAAAAGGCAGTTTGCTTATCATGGGTAGAATGTACTAAACTTAAATTAGGTGCTTACTGAAATTACAGGCAATAAGCCCAGTGAGGATAGTTGGTCCACCTAAAATAATTACCTCTGTACTCAACAGAAGAAAGAAGGAGTTCTGAAGATCTGCCAATAGATATCTCTCTCTGTCTTTCATTGTCCTCCCATTAAATAAGTAACTTGGGTATCTTAACATATCAGTCCACCTAGTAAATTAGTGATGTCCCCCTTAGCTTAAAAAAACTCTATTAGTTATGGGAAGACCACCTTTCTAGGCTAAATTTATCTTGAAGAAAATGAATTGTTAGCTTCCACCTCCTGATCACAGAAATCCAGATGTGTTGATAAATACTCTTTAACCAGTATCCCACAGCAAAATCACCAGAAAATTAGAATTGTTTTGAACCAGACCATGAAAAAGACAGAATTAATACAATGGCAAGAGAACTGCCTGGAGAGGAGCAAAACTGTGGTTATGGCCTCTTTTCCATCACGAATTAGGTTTTAGTCAATTATTCTTGAATGTAGAATGGTTATTTTATTTAAGACTTGGAACCACACTCTTCCTAAAGAGAAAGATTGTCAGCTTTCTCTGAGTTGTGTGTGGATCCGGGACTGAGGCATTCCTGAAAAAAACAACAAAGGCTCTACTCTCCTAAGGACAATGAAGGAAACTTTCACACTGGCATGATACTTCTTAAAAGTTGATCCCTATGGAAATCTTTTGGAAATACAAGCTCAGTACCCTTGAGAGGAAAGAGTAGAGAATCACCTAGTAGATTACTAGGTGAGTGAGCAATAACTTTGGGGAAAGTCAAAAATACTTGCACATCAGATTGGTCATAAATTTGAGGACTTTAAACTCCTAAATTTTA
Organism: Netta rufina; assembly: GCF_964035555.1. NCBI lineage: Eukaryota > Metazoa > Chordata > Aves > Anseriformes > Anatidae > Netta > Netta rufina. The sequence goes on from NC_140128.1 coordinate 24,810,852, forward strand.
AGCAGAGTAAGGATGTTAATTTTCTTAAACATGAATCTCCCCAAAGCGTTCTTAGCTTGCACTTCTGTTTATATCCAGGCATCAAGGTAATTTTCAGGCTAAGAAATATATCTCAAATTTAAGTTCTTTTTGTGCCTGGAAATATAACCACTCCTGGAACATCTGTATCTACAGACTATATACAGATGAGTTGGGTTTTAAGCATTAGTCCCAGCTTTGACAGGATTTAATCATACTGAATCATTCAATGTATAAATACTTATTCTAGTGTACAAAAGCCTAAAAGAAAAAAGATTTCACTTTTGAAAGCTTTGATTTCCATATTAATTATTATCACAACAGATTGAAGCATTAGCAATTGAAATTATTGTTAAGAATAGAAAAAAGAATTCATGCAACAAAGGTAAGGATTTTGAAGAACTCTATATATTATCCTGCTATGTGCAATTCTTAAACACCATAAGGTGTTTAAGAATTCCAATTCTTAGGGCAAAATTTTCAGTGAACTTGACTGCTGACAGCCCTAATCTGGAGATATCATGTCTGAGGGAACTTCAACTGGCTATGTAGCACGATATAGTAGATATTTAAATCAGCCAATTTGGAAAAGATTCAATAAATTGAATTCTATGCAACCCACATAAAAAATAAGATAAAATCATTTTGTTATCTTCAATAAACATGAAATTGTACCATGGTAGAATGGTAGTAAATTTACCAATTCAAATCCCAAATGGCAAATGATTATTTCACTGTTTCATTCCATCCTTTCCCCCCATTTCACAACAGAACAAAGCTTTTTCCATTAGCATTCAAGCTGAATTTACACAGAATATGAATATACAGAGACCAGAAGCCAGTAATTGCATAAATCAATTCAATTTATTTGCTTCCATCACCATTGGAAAATATTTATCAATATAGGTACCCTTGTGATGTGATTTACTTAAAAACTTGTAGAAACGTAGGCTTACTTAGAGTGAAAACTTCAGATATTATTTCTGGGGTAGAGATGTCCCAGTTCTTTATAATGTTCCATGTCCATACTTCTAATTTTTAGTAGTACCTGAGAACTCTTCCATAAGTGTTTTTACCTTCATCAAAACAGTTATTGGGGAAAATAAATAATAAATAAATAAATAAGAGGAAATAAATAATTTTGGAAGTATATCAGACTTTATTTTGATTTATTTACTTAAAAATATATACAAATGGAGAGATGTTTTTTAGTAACAATCAGTGTTAAAATCTGATGCCTACAATTACCGTGTCCACTATGTACCTCTGTTCCAACTTAACTGAAATCAGTAATGCATCAAGGCATTTGATGGTGCCTGGAGTTCTGCAAAGACACGGACATTTTTACAAATCTCTAGCATCTTAGGTTGGAAAGTTAATACTAATTATTTACTTTTTGTGTCTAAGTAAAATAGGTACTTCTGAAATTATAAACATGCATTGTACAGGGAGAGAAGAATATGACACAATTCTCTGTGAAAAATCCCATCTTAGTTTAGATTAGGAAATATTCTAATTAAAATAATGTACTTGTTTGGGTAAAGCTGGTTTCCTGTAAAAAAAGGCAGATTTCTTTTTATGGCAATCCTCCAAATTTTGTACAGATGTTAAAAGTATGCTCAGAAATAAAATTTATTTCTATAAGTCTAACAAATACAATTCTCTTTACCCTTGTAATATAAAATAATAAAAATCATCTTTGTTGACTACAATCTGTTTTCAACCTGATTTAACTCACTCTATAATGCAATTCTATCTGCTGAGAAATATTGCTTTGTAGCTCTGCCTCCTTACTTAAAATCTGGAGGTTTTTTTTTTTGTCTTACAGCTCTGTTCCTACAGTTTTTTAACTCAAGAGACCATTCACAGTAAGAAATGTGTGATCTTTCTCTATATTTAGTAAAATATATGACATTTTAAAAAGTAGAATGGCTGTACTACTCAGGTTGTCCAACTACAAAATCAGCATTTTACCATTCACTCTAATGTAGTCATGTTTCCAAAATGGATGAAGACAGGGTGCAGATGGTTGATTATATGCCTTGAATTCTCTGTAGAGTCATTTTTCTGTGTCTGAAACTTCCCATCAATATGAAATAACTATTCAGATTACCTGCCATTTTTATATACTGGTATAAAAACTACAGCACAGATGTCTTAAAACAGATATGGTCAGCACTGCAACTTGGGACAATTAGAGTATAATGCTAATGTTTTCCACCCATAGATTTTTTAAATTTAAACTGGTAAATATTCACGTAAATTGATTATTTACAGGTACACTGTAGCTGTACAAATACAAGAACAGGGCCAGTGACCAATTCAGAGATTTGGCCTATTGATCATCCATAGTGCTTCCCTACTAGCTTGGTTTTTCTGTTTGGTTGGCTATTTTTTTTGTTTTGTTTTGTGTGTGTGGAGTTTTTGTTTGTTTGTTTTTCCTTTCTGGTTTTTATTCACTGAGATCAATTACCCTGTGCTCCAAAGTAGTAGTTTAATCATGGTACTGAAGACATCCCATCCAGAGATCACTCCTAAAGGGCTGGGTGGATGAGAAAGTAACAGTCCTGCACCCTCTGCACTATCATAGAAGGCTTTGCAATTTCAATGCCAGATGTCTTTATGCCTCAACATAAGATAGGTAATACACTCCATGGCTTCAAGCTACAAAAACAGCACTCTTGTGCACTCTTGTACACTCTAGTATCTTACATTATTTCAGTCACTTTGTGTGAAATATCACTCACAATTTGCATTATTTCTTCTGCAAATTGTTTAGATGAAATTCAGATATGGGACCAGAAGCAAAACCTAACAGTGATATGCTTTTTCTCCTGTTAATGGGGTTAATTCTTTTTTCCATTGTTACCCTAGAACATAAAATAGGTCCTATCTGCACTACATATATACAAGCAAATTTTGTCAACCTCTTTCCAGTTCAGACTGTTCCTAACACAAGCATTTCAAATTTGTGATTTTTTTTTTTTTCTGTTCTAAGAGAATTTATAAAAAAAGAATGAAATTTTTATTCAAGGCATAGCATTTTTATTGCTTTCATTGTTTGGCAGTAAGAGCTCAGTGTCTTTTAAAAGATTGAAATGTGAACTGAAAATGTTTGATTTTTTATGTTACATATTTAAGTGACCTGATTATCCAGAACTCTCAGTATAATTATTAGCGCAAATGAAAATCTTTCCTTCTAGGTTTCTGTTTCTCCATGTGTAGCAGCTGTAAACCCTGTAAACCACAATTGAAGTTCCTAATGTTAGACAAGGTGTAGCCATTAGTTCCGCTAAAAAGCTCTAACCACCAATGCTCATTGATTTCTAGTTTCATATATCTTTAATGAGGAGATTAAATACTTGTTTAGGAAGCAGAGCCTGGCTTAAGTGGTGTTTGCTCATATAGCATGTACAGGCAAAGACCTCTCTAATATTTCCCATTGGTAACAGAAGTGAAAAAACCTTTATTGCCCCAAATATAAACCATTTAGCTGGTTCTGCAGCAGCATGGGCTGTTTTATTATGGATATAGTCATTAGAGATGAAATGCTGCAGGAAAAAAAAAAAAAAAAAGCCCTTTCTGATTGAGAATAGACTTTTTTTTTCCCATTCTCTTAATTATGAACACCACACAGGTGTACACTAAATTCCCATTTCAACTAAATCTACCAACACCATCACCCAAGAAAATAAAAATAAAATCTAATTTAAGCTTCATTTTCTGGTCACACACTAAAAAATTCAGGTAAATGAAGTTTAATGTGGTTAATGTAGCTGAAGAAATCTGGGGATGCATCTGCTAGTTTTCACTGAGAACTTAGTGTGAGTAGAAAAGAAAAAATGGAACAGATACTGCAGTAGCAAATACTACTGGAAACAAAGAGTATAAAAAAACAGAAATGTGATGTACAGGAAAAGGGAAATACTTTCACTTGTATTTTCTTTGTGCCTGATATTTCTTCATTTTATTTTTTTTTACACAAACTAAAAAGGCTCAAAATGCTCTTCAAGAGAGTGATCTCTGGAATAGAGCCTTTCTAAACTTTGTATAAAACAATACTCTTTCACACAGTTATCAGCCCTAGAAAAAGGAGATACTAAATATAGTTTTTTGTTAGTGGAAAAGGCATTCTGAGATCTCCGTAGCAATCAGAGTATTAGGTGGCCAACTGTGCATCTAAATGCTCTCTTCCTATTCACATCTCTCATCTTCATTAGCATGAATGGGAATTCTGTGTATTGAAGACAGAGAAAACCATGGGAAATAGCATTTTCTATTACACTACAGTCACTGTTTTGTGACATTATATGATTTATATACAATGAGGAGTGATTTTTGCTCTAATTCTCAGAAGTTGTAGATGATAAAATTCAGCCCCTAAACAGGCACATAGCATGCGGGTCAATGGATACATTTTATATCAATTTTTATTTACTTCCATGTGAATTGGAATTACAATAACTTCATCTTATCATGCAAGAAGCAGTAGACAGATCCATTAGCAGGTGATTTCTTGAAATCTGCATGAGTAGCAAGATACGTTTGAAAGAGCAGAGCTTCTGCAAAGCTCTTTGGACTACCTATCTTAATCAATATATTGTTTCCATTATACACTTAATTCTGTTGCTTCATAATTGCAGTTATGGGAAGACAATTCAACCAGGGAGGGAAATGCATATACCCCCTAAACTGTTACAGAAGATAAAAACAATAGAATTCAGTGTGGCCAATGTTCATGGCTTCTCACCTAAAATACCCATATAACTGTAATGTGAAAAATCTGAAACTTAGAAAAAAAGAAAAAGTCAATATCATTATTCAAGTGAAGCACATCTGCTTAAGGAAAGGATAAACTTCTCACAATTAAACATGCAACCATTCTCAGAATGTAAAAAAGCTATTTGACAGCTGACTTTTGGTCATTAAATGTTATTTTACAAATAATTCAACAGAACAAAATCCCAGAAAAAAAAAATTACAAAGATACCAGAATCCTAATATTCCTCTTATCGGTATCAGTTGCCCCCTATCACAGTCATTTTCAAGTAGGATCAAGAGGTAGAAAATTGATAAGGGAGGGGATGAATCTTGGAAATCAGCATGCCACTAAATTGATACCATGTAAACACTATATAGTATTGGAAAACCACTGCTGGGGGTAAATGAAATGAATTCACTGGGGCATCTAATCCTATTTCTGGAACACTTAAAGTGTTTAAATGCACTGGAAAGCAAACAAACTTCAAAGTGATCATTATACCCCTGACACTAGTACTTGTGTGGCTGAAATCTTTATGAGATTAACCCCCTACAGGGAAAGGAGTTGAACACGGTCAAAACCACTTTGAAACTGTCAGGAGGATACCAGTCTGAAAGCTCCATTTTAGTCAGAAACGCAGCTAAATGCTCAACATCCAAAGGAGTTCAATATCTTGAGCGTAACTTGCTAACATGCCTGCAACAAGAGTCATGGACATAAAATGGGTTACTTCTGTATCCATATTTTGGTCCTTATTTTTCTAAATGTTGATTTAACATCAACAATTTCTTGCTAAGAGAGAAAACTGGGTTTTCACATTTCAGACCAAACACATATATGAGCTATCTCCAGTGCAGTTTGACACTCCTACTCTGATGGAAAAGTTCAAAAACATGCAGCTGTCTCAGCTGAGAAGAAACCATAAAACATTTTAAAGTCTTTCCACAACACTAGAGTTGCAATTCTAACAACTTTTCCACTAAAGACATAATTAAACTAAAATATTGAGTGTGTAGATGGTATGTTTGTAGCCTATGAATGTATGCGCAAATATGCTCTAAGAATCTATGAAGGTTGTGAATAAAAGATTTGTTGTCACCTTGCAAAACAACAACAAACTGGTTTATTTTATACTGCAAATCTTGCCTAACACATTTTTTCCATCCTCAATGAACTGCTCTGTCAGAGATGTTCCTTCCCTTTTGAAGAGAGTGCAATTTTTGCTTTTCAGTCTGAAATCTTATCAATATTTGCCTTTACAGAAAAAAGTTTTACACAAATGAATGGGTGTAATGGAATATTAGCCTATAATAAGAGTTTGTCACACAATATTCACACTGTAGAAGATCTGACACTGATTTTTCAATAAATACAGCAAACGGTAAAAATACAGCACACGTTCCTCAGCAGTAAATATCTTGGTGACAAGTTTTTCTTTTTTGCTGTTTTCTGTTTTCCTATCTTTGAGCAATACTTCATAAAATGTTTTTGTTTTTGTTTTTGTAATAAAACTTCCAAAATGTGACAACCAGTTGGGAGCTGTAGGGAAGGGGATAATTACCAAGCTCTTTATGCAGGGATGTCTGTTCATTGGCAAGGAAAACAAAAATAAATAAATAAATAAATAAATAAGTTTGTGACTGATGTGAACTGAATGTAAAAACAGAACGATATTAGCAATTTTATAAAGGTAGTGCAATTGTAAATAAGACCGGAAGATTCTAATTCAGATATAACAGCTTTTGAAAAGAAAACTGCATATACATGTATGTCTGTTTAAATATATGGCTCTATCTTGCCCAATATACTGTAAAAATAGTTATATACATGTGCTTTTTCTTTCCTGTTGTACTGATTGCTGGGAGTTTGGAGTCCTTACCCAAAGCTCATTGAATCAATGAAAGATTCACAGGTATTTTATAAGGACTCAAGGATTCCTCTTTTCACTGGACTAAGATGCTTAGTTGCCTCACTGGACTGCAGATGTTGCTTCAGGCAGTCCCCAGTCCAGCCCCCACTGCTTGGCTCCATAGGGTGTCTGAATGCCCCTGGCTTCTCAGTGCCTCCTGCAGCTTTGAAGATCTCAGGAGCTCCAGAGGGCTTCTCCCCTCCCTAAAACTCATATTGTCAATGAAAATCCGAAGTTTCTTAGGCTGCCTCTGGCCCTAATTATTTCAAGGCATAAATACTTGTGTTGACAAAATGCATGATGTGTCCATAGTAAAACTATTTTAAGGTGAGAATTCCAACCCTGCAGCTTCTATTTTATATATCTCTATCTATGTACATAAAACACCTGTGTACACACAAGTACTTGTACACACTTCTAGTATAGATCCTTAGCAATCATAGCATTGACACTTATTTGAAGGCCATCTAAAATGGACAGAAAACTAATTCTTTTAAACCATACGATTCTGTAATTAGTGTGCATTATTAAAGGTCCCAGTGTATACTATGTTGTAATGCTGCTTGCCGTACAAAAATCTTGTTAGGTCATTTCCCTTAACAAGCAACACTTCTTTAAACTACCCTTTAAATGCACATGAAGTTTCACTACAAGCATTCATTTCTTAGGACTTGTTTTTCTATACGAAGAGGAAATATATTCTTTTAACAGGTTTGCTCCTCTGTAGCCTACTTGTTTAAGAGCTGTCCCATGGCATTCATTTAGCTACAATGTTTCATCATAAAAACACATGAAAATGGAGCCTCTTATTTACAACGAGGCCCTGGAGAGAGAAAACAAAACACAAGGGAACTACTATTAAGAACACTTCTTATCACCATGGCGCAAATAACATTAAGGGTTGGCATCTCTTGGCAGACTTTGAAAATTAGGAGATGATTGATCAGAAGCATTCTGTGCTGTCTGCAAATTCCTTTCCTTAATATTCCCTGTATCCCCCAACTCAATTGTGCCTTATTTGTTTATAACGATTAATTAAGAAGACTAGTGGGAGTAAGTGACAGTTACAGAGAACTAATGAATGAAATAGAGAGGATATAGATCTTTCCATATTTATTTAGTCATCTTCTCTTGGAAAACAACTGAAATGCTTAGGATCTCATCTTCTCCTAATACAGTGTCTTCAGTGAGTGTTTCATCTCTTCAATCAGTTTAGTCTATAGATAACACCATGACAATCTACACCAAGTACTAGTTGGATTTCTTTAACTATGAGCACTCTTACACTGCTTTAAAGCTAGATTATTCTGTGGTATATCTTGTAGCATAACATGCTTAGCAAAATTCCAAATTGATATAACCAATTTTAAAGTGATCTATGCTGAACTGGCTACATGTATTTCCAAAGACTAACCTCAGACTAGAAAGGACAATCTCTCCAATCTCCCTCTAGCATAAATTAGGAGAGATCTTTTCCATTAAAACAAAAAATGCAGGAGCTTAAATTTGAAATCCTCTTCTAGAATGACCTGTGTCTCAGCATTGACTGAGTCAATGTTAAAGACTGAGTCAAAGACTGTGTCAAGAGAGGCTGGCAGCAGCATGCTTACTTGTATTAGTATGCTCATATTAGCACTTGTGAATATTGCTTCCTTTCTCTTGCCTCCAAAAAGTTTAATAATATGAAACCCTATCTTTTGATAATGTATACATGCTTGTCAGCTTCACAGGGCAAGAACCTGGCGCTCACAGAACACTTCACAATTCAATATTTAGCCTGCCCAGGTACAGTTTTGTGAATGAGGCCAGTATGATAAAAGATACACTAAAAAGTCTCATATATTTATATTGAAAAACAGTTTCCTTCAGCACTTCAGTGAAGTTACTGAAAATTTCACTTTGGTATCTTCTTTAATAATCTTTTTCAATCAACAAGCCCAAACCGTACTGAAGTAGCAGTACATAATAAATAGTACTAAGAAAGACTACCCTAAATTTTGGTACTGAGATTTGCATAAGCTCTTTCCCAAGACCCATAGCAGCTTATGCATTTCCATTTCAAAAACTAGAAAGTGAAAGAATGATGGCACACTTTTGAAAAAATGCTATGGTGAAAAGAAGAATAAACATCTTCATCCTCACTCTCCTAAAATTAAAAGGTATCTATTAAAAAAAGGGAGAGAAGGAGAGGGGAAGAAACAGAGAAGGGCTGAAGGAAATAAACATCAAAAATCCTGAACATTTTTGTAAGCAGCAAAAGTGATGTAAAATAATTCTTTGCCTAGGGCATCCATCAACATTAGAAGTGAAAGCAACAGCATAAGAAATCAGGCCACCTGCAAGATGAGTGTGAACCTTCTAGTGCTGCGGAGTCAAACCCAGAAGGTACGGCCCAAGCTCAGAAGCCCATGATAGGAACATAAGATAACATACACAGTACATCTAGTCCAGTGTTCTGCTTTTGCAGTAGCCACAATCACCTATTTATTCTGCAAAATGATTTTTAAAAAATAACCTGTCCACAGGTGTCTCTTTCTCAAAATTTGCCATTAAGTATATTTGTTTTTGTATATGCATTTGCCATTCATTCTGTGAGCTCATTCTGAAACCTTTCCTTTTCTATACTATCTACTGTGTTTGTAAATTATGAATGCCTGTAGATTATTAACTTTGACAGTTTCTTGTGAAAATGAATTTCACAGAGCTTAGACCTTAACTATTTTTAGAAGAAAAAAAAAAAAGGAAAAAAAAAAAGAAAAAAAAATAAAACTTTTACAAGAATTAGTGAGCATTAAAGTTTAAGAAAAGAAGAAAATCTCACAAAATAGTTTAAAGGTGGTTGTTTTTTGTTTTTTTTTAAATCCTCTTGTTACTGATATTAAGTAATGTCTCGTATATCTTCTCCAGTCAGTTCTTTTTTGTACTTCTTTCTGTCTTCTCATAATTTTGATGTAATTTAACAACAAATTCTTAAATATTTCCTATATTTTTAGCTTTTAAGAGGGATGATATCCATGGGTATTCAGCATGAAACTGTGGAACATATTTATTTGATTGAGTATTTCCATAAGTAATTTTTATGTCTTAGATGACAAGTCATCTTAGTATTTGGAAATCTGGTATTTACTTATTATTTTGTCTAATCTTCATGGTACTGAAAAAGTATTGAACTCTGTTCCCCTGGATGGTTCTTTCTTCAGTTCAAAAAAGAAAAGCACATCTGCTACCATCTAGTCCTCTGCCATAGTGGCCACTTTAAATCAAAGACTGTATATTTATGCTTAGCTGTTCAACCACTCTATCTTAAATTACTTTGGAATTCCTTCATGTATATTATCCAGTTCTGATTACTTTTATTTCTTTAATTTATCAGCTTGTTCCAGTACATTCACATTGGCAAATGTAAATCTCTGACAGGCCTTAAGTGATTTAAAATGGAAAGGATGTTCTTAATATACTCTGTCAAAAAAAATCATTTAGAATTTTCAATACTTTGATCCTCCTTAAATGACTGTTCTTTACTTGGCAGATCACCAATTCAGTTTTAGGTTTGTTGTTTGTAAAGCAGATATTTTTCAGTAAATATAAAATCGGCAAAAAATATAAAAATGACTCTCTACTTTACATCTATATTCAAACCTTTATGGATACAATTATGTTGCTGTTATTTTTAGGAAGTTTCTGCTTTTAGGGAAATAATTATTTATTTTTAAGCTTTTTATCTTAGGCAAGTGAAACAAACAATTATCCTAAATATCAGTCTGTGCTTCCAAATAAAAATTAGTTTGGGTGTTGCAATCCATAAAACTCAGTATCTTTTCTAATTTTCCAACTGCAATGAATTATATTTTTGCTTAACAAAACAAAGGCTTGACATGGCATTTTAAATATATGTCCCTGGTCAAAAGCTATCTAAATCAACCTGTAAGTTTGTGTAGACACTGTATAGTTTTCTTTTGCCCAAAGGAATTTCAGAAGCTCAGTTTGCACTTGTGTTTCAGGGTGAAATGGAGAAAAGCCAGTGTGAAAACAGTTTGAGCTATGTTCAAATCCATTGCTCACAGCAGGGAAAAAACAATTGCTTATTTTCCAGTTTCTGGTGACTGGCCACATGTGCAGATCATAGTACCATGGTGAAAATCCAAAACTGCACATTCAATATGGCTTCCCTATGTTATTGTTGGTTTTCAAAAAACAGGTCAAATTACAGAAATTGCCAGGGACCATTGCCATCCTCTAGGCTACCTTGACACTGAAAAGGAGCCTATAATACATGACATAAAACTTCTATCCAGTTGATATTCTCTAGACATCAGTCTAGCACTAGCTTCTCCTGAAAGATTCAGTAGAATTTAGTTTTTAAGGAGAAGTCATACATGAGAATACCTTAAAGTGTTTCTAACACCACATTTTTGTTACTGTGGCCTTAGATACACAGCAGCAATTTTTAATGCTTTGCTTCTCATCTCCATTGTTTGCTACCTAGAGTAGACTAGACAAGTCATTCACCATTTCCAGGAAAAGTGATAAGAGAGAGCAAAGAATGAAACAGGTTTATTAATATTTGTATGTAGAACGTTATTGGGATTAACTTCTGTCTTTCAATTCCGATTGGATTAAAAGGATTAGCTTGAATAATAGAAGCATACAGGACATTATAAATACTTATGCTTCGTTTAAATAATAGATTTGGATATGAACATAGGATACATTAAATTATTCCAGAATAGCCTATAATTACATTATTTTTAAATAATACAAAAGAAAGTCATGAGTCATTAATAAGGAGATGACTTTGGAAAAAGGCAAACTCATTCAGCAAATATAATGTTTTACAAGAGACATTTTCTATTTTTATGTATTGTTAATAACATCTATTATGCAGTCTTCAACTTAGAAGCCAGTGTTTGGTGAGAAAAGTACTTTAAAACAGAGATTTAATTACATAGTATGAGAGTTCTTTTGGCAATATAAAGAGGGAGAAAGTCATTTGCGTTTTAATTAATGTTTTGAAGGAGAAAAACAACTTCTTTAGTTAAGAACTCCACAAGTTTCAAGCAGTAGGGAAAGAATGCAGATTGCAGTTTATTTTTCCTAACATACATCAGCATTAAAATGACTGAAAAATACACTATATTTACCTTGTTGTGTAAGATGATTTTTAATGCACACTTTCCCTCGTTTCTTTGCTTTTTATGTATTTATTTTTAAAATTTGTGTAACAGAAACTGTAACAGTATGCTGAAAGCAAACTGGAGAGAGAAAAAGGGACATTTTAAATATCTACAATGCACTAAAACAGATTTTGTTCAGTGAAGCAAGTGTAGGAGGATACATGAAGTCTGAGACAAGGATATTAGATGCACATACCTATCTGCCTTTTTACTTTTTGTTAGAAAATTACGTATCTCCCCATAAACCATGTATGGAGCAATAGCTTCTATGTCCCCATCTAAATTTTAATTGTGTAGTTGTCTTAAAGATATGAGACTGATGTAGTCAATTGTTGCCTTGACTAAGGTCATACAGATCAGGGATCTCCAGGTAGTAATATTGTTGTTTGACATTTGAAAATGGGATGATGGCTGTAATATGAAAACCTACATTTAATTTCCTATGGTTAGTCTCCACATGAGATCTGTTTTCTCTACTGTTGCTCATAGAAGAAATAATAGAAACAATACAAATCATATTGCAAAGTGTTTCTCTACACTATGATCACTACAGATCATATTGCAAAGTAGGACTTTTCTCTGTCAACTGACCCAAATTTCTTTTATCCTGCATCACCTTTGATTATCATAAGAGATGCTGGCACAAGAGGCCTACTTGCAACTAAGTGGGATTAGCAGCAATGTAACTTTTTTTACACTGTCCAAATGATCAGCTTCAATTCTGCTCTGGTTGCACCAGGAAAGGGAGGGAAGAGTTGGTTTGTTTACCATAGCCCTCATTCTTTCAAAATCACAAAATTGCCACTTGGCATTAACTCTGGAGGAAACATCCATGATATGGTGAGCTGTTCAGCAGTAAATGAACCAAGGGCTCCAGAAGATTTCATGAAACAGGCGGAGCAGATGGAAATAATTTTCAGTCACTACTGATCTATGCTGGCTTTGAACCACTGGTCTAAAAATAGAAGGGCTCTACTTTCGGTAACTATTTAGCCTCCTTTACTCTCCTGTTTCCTCTTTTTCTTTTCTTTTCTTTTCTTTTCTTTTCTTTTCTTTTCTTTTCTTTTCTTTTCTTTTCTTTTCTTTTCTTTTCTTTTCTTTTCTTTTCTTTTCTTTTCTTTTCTTTTCTTTTCTTTTTTCTTCTCTTCTCTTCTCTTCTCTTCTCTTCTCTTCTCTTCTCTTCTCTTCTCTTCTCTTCTCTTCTCTCTCTTTTTTTTTTTTTTCTCCATTTTTGCCTTTGTTGTTAAAGAGTATCTCAGTTTAAAATTTAAATTTGATGACTACAGCTGTCAGTAAAACTAGCTGAAAGAAGCTGGGTTACCTTTTTTGTTCATTTCCACCATTGCCTCTTTCTCCACTTCCCACATAGATTTTCTCTGCTTACCAGATGTTTTTTTCCCTTTCTCACTGATATCATCCTTGACTGATTTTCTTTCTCTCCTGCCTGCTTTGTTTCCTGACTCGCTTTAAGGTCTTTTCCCTACTCTTTTCTCAACCTCCACTCCTTGCAGTTTACAGGTCCAGTGGGTGGGTCCCATTTGAGGTTTTTTAGTGTTTGATAGTGCTTTGATAAATAAGGATGTCTTGGCTCTCCCGCCACATTACTCATTTAATATTATTCAACAGCTGATATTTTATTGAGTGTTTTAATATTTTAAAACAAGCCTTAGCATAGAAAAGTAAACCATTTCAACTATGTACCCCAATTTCATCCTTCTCCTTAGGTATGGTTCATTTTGGATTCAGATTTTTGGGTTGGAATTTGATACAGATTTATTGCAAAGCAATTTATGAACTTCACCTCAATTTTAAATGTTTTGTTTTGTTGTGTTTTTTTTTTGTTGTTGTTGTTGTTGTTTGTTTGTTTGTTTGTTTTGTTTATTTTTTTGTTTGTTGTTGTTGTTGTTTTTAATATTATTTAGAAATTTTAAACTGTTAAACTGCATAATTCCACTTTAAATGGATAGAAGAGGATCACTAAATGCACTCAAACAAACCTGTATGCAATAGCTGTTGAATGCCAGATGTGTATGTAATTGAGTCCTATTAATTTCACTAAGAGCTCATTAGCTGTTCAATCTTCAATTCTGCATAGCAATTTTTGTAAAATGCTATGGAAAAATGCTAGACTGTGTGTGCTTGCACAGATGTGCACACATACAGAGAGATGCACACACAGGTTACCCATTTTGCATTTCCAGTTTCTCATTGATTCTAAAATCTCCCCCACATGCATTTTTGCAGTAAGAACTAAGTATCTTTGGAAATTTCTTGGGTTTAGGCATAAGAAATACAGTTTAAAAGTATAAATAGATGGTTGTGGAATTCCCATCTACTTCAAATACAGACTGAAAAGTGGAGCGAGGATAGGGGAGAAATTCTCTGCTGGAAAAAAGACCTACTATACTGTTGCCAAGTTTTAACCCAGAGGGAATTTCTAGCCCTAAGTTATAAATTCCAGAAAATAGGGGCCTATAATAGAAACACTGACAGAACCTTAACTATAGCATTGCTAAAGGCAACGCTGCAATAAAATGGAATGACCTGTGAGATAAAATGTTTAATCTTTTGAGTGAGATGTGGCCTAATAACTCAGAAGCTGAGGTGGGGGATAATTCAGGCTCTTCCTTGAAGCCTCTTATATGCCCTGTAAGAAATTCACTGTCATTCTCAGTTGCTTTTCCCTTTCAGGCTGAATCTTGTTTCACTCCATAGCCAAATGGACTAGAAGGGTCATAAAGAACCAATTTATGGCCACTAACTTTTCAGCAAAAACTATAGTCTGAATCGTGTTTATGTGTTTATTTGTATGTCACAGGAGAGGCAAACCAAATGTAACACATCCTTATGTTAAAAGACGGACTCAACACAGATTTTTGAATGACATGATTGATATTAATTTTATGTGACATATTTACCTGTGCTAGCAAGTAGAACTGGGCATAATGACCTAGGAGGGCCCTGCAAATGTTGTGTCTTGTCAAATAAAGAGTGATATAATCACTTGGCCCACAGTGATCTGTTTCTGGTCAAAAATCTGAGATTGTTTAGAATCCCACTTACTTGAGCAGTGCCCTCATCCTAGACAATGGAAAGCCACCATCACTGCAGAGATAGCACATTTATTTCTACAGGCTTTTTATTTTATTTTTTTCTGCTGTCCTAGAAGCAGGAAAAAAGACGTACCCTGTCTTGATTTTCTTCTTATTCACTGTTTCCACCTGAAGATTCCTATTTAAAAGCAAGGTTAATATGAAAGTAAATTCTTTGAAAGTCTGTGGGTAATTTTTCAACCTGGTACATAAGAAATTAGACATGTCCTATTAAAAACAGCTGGAATTATGTAGGTAATGCCTTGCATACCACACAGAAAATTTACCCTTATCCTCTAGCCACTTCTGTTCCCCAAACTTTCCTGAGGCTAAAATCACTATGAAGAACATCTGGGCTCCGTTCTTTGGGGATTTTTATTTTATTCTATCAATATTTTCCTTCATTTTAACACATGAAAATTGTAATTAGATATTCCCATATTAGGCATATGGGAACATCCATTGCTGTTGATGCTCACAGGAAAATCTGGTTTGCGAATCTCCTGTGCTTACCACTATTATGCCTGTCATTTCTGATTCAGTAGCATTTTGCACCTGTCATTCATAGCTAAATGAGGTGCTATATATTGAGGATGCATTTTCTTGCTGCCTCAATGCTTACACGTTGTCAGGATTGCACTGGACACTATGGTGGGTGACTTACAGACATGTTCCCAAATATTTAAGACAATAAAAAAATCAAGCAGTGGCATTTATAAATGTGCAATGTTGGTAAGGCTAAGGAGGAAAAAAAGAAAGAGTATTTACAGGTTTTCATTTTAACCACAAAGAATAATAAAAAAAATCATTAGAATAAAAAAGTGGAGAGTTCAGTATTCAGTGAGAGTTCATAAATACATATGTAAAAATATACTTTGTTGTATATTTTTACATATACATGTATATTTATGTATATATGTATATGCATATACGCAAAATTATGTAACTGAGGCAAGCTCAGAATGTGCAAGTGTCCTTAAACGTTTTTTTATCAAGATGATATTACCTGCAGTAAGCTAACTAGAGCAACCAGAGATAATCTACAGCTGATACAGTTCAGCATTTTTATCTCCTCTATGATACTTACTTCCTCCACTGAGGGAAATAAACTGTCAGCCCATTCCCTAAAACAGAATGCTTCTTTCTTTTTACTAGTTTGATTAGGCAAATATTGACTCCACCATTTCAAAAGCATCCCTTGACTGATTTTTGATTCAGGTGATTTGGGTGGATCAGCATCACAGAGGTTTGTATTTCTTTTCCTATTAAATATGCCCAGAACAATTATCTACAGAGTTATCTTCTGCTTTCATAAATGATAAACTTCTTGGAATTAGTTAATAAGACTGTAAAATTGTAGTCTTACCTATCTGCATACACATGTATCTCACATTTCCACAGTTGGCCTGTGAAAAACCTAAAAATTTTTCTTCAGTAACTTTTTCTTTATCTGAATTCCTTCGCTACACTGGTCCTTAATTTCCTACTGGAGATTGCTTTGCTCCTATTTCCTACTTTTTTCTCCTGTTTTGCTATGTTGCTGTACTGGGCAACACAGCAAATTGCACATAAGTGCAAGAAGTCCAGTTTTTACCCTAAGCTATGTTTCTCCAAGCATTCCCCAATGTTTCTCCAAGCATTTGCCCATATGTATTGCATGGCAGGTCTCTAATATTTCCCTCCACTCCCCACTTTTTTTTTTTTTTTTCTAAGCCATATGATGACTCATGCAGAAAAATGGAATTGGCTTTAAAGCAAAACAAAAACATTAGATGTCTGGAAATGGACTGTTTCCTAAACAGAACAGACAACATTGGAGTAGAATGTAAGCTAAGTTTTGACATTGCATAAGATACTTTCCAGAGTTGAAACGATCACTTAGAAGAAGTGGATGAACCTGATTTGGACAGTATTCTGAGCTGCCTTGCTTTGTGTACTTAAAAAGAGAATAATTACAAAAGCCTGTTTTGATTAATATCACTGTGTTTATTTCTCAGTTATACAGACCATTACTTTATTCACCAAAGAAGATCTGATTGAAAATACTTTCTGATTTTACATAATGCAAAAGCTGTTTGTTTTTTTCCCTCCTTTTATTTGTTTTCAGATTTTGGCTTTCAGATCAGTTGTTCTCTTCCAGGTTATGCTTTGCACAAGTTCTCTCATTGTTCTACAAGTAAATATAACATGCATACATATTGATGCCATGTAGAGAGGGGTTATTTATGTTGATTTTGATATTCAGTGATACTTTTTTCAGACACAGGTGAAAATAGGGAATTCTTCAATTAATACAGAAAAAAATATTGAACTATGGAAATAGATCATAACCATGATAATCACAACAGAAAAGGTTGTAAATGTGTTTTGTAAATTCCCATGTTCAGCAAAGAGCCAGTGCAAGTGTATCTCAATAAATTCTCTACTTCAGAAAGTATTGTCTATATGTAGTCTTCTGAATTGAACTGTGTCCATGTTTGTGCACAAATCTGCATGACAGGTGATTTTTTATTTTATTTTTTTTAATGAGCTTTGGCATATTGCATGTGGCAGGCTGCTGAAACATGAATAAAGAAAGTAGGAAAAAGGCAATACACAACCTGCTGGTAATCAAGGAAAAGGATTTTTGCAGACTTCCCTTGTGCCAAATCTCAAGGTTTACCCAAAAGCTCCCAAGATCATTTCTCAGCCCCTAGATTTTCATGTTGAATTATCTGTCTTGTTTGCTAAATGAACATACTTTTTATTTTATTTAAACCACATGATGTGGTTGTATTTGGCTTCCTAGGAGAGAATGCAGTATTTAGTGATTTCAGTATACATAATTTTGAAAAGGTGAAGCATATTTTGTGAAGATAATTTGGGGGGTCATTTTAAATGGCATACCTTTTTCTCCAACTCCTTCCCACAGCCTGAAGCTGGAAACATAAAGTGCAGCTCATATGTTCTTTACAATTTACTCCTGAGAAACACTGACCACAAAAGTCAGTAAACATTCATCATGAGCTTTAGGCTACTTTCCTTGGATTTACCCTCAGGCTAAGCCAAGGGCTAAAAACATTTCATGAGGGGGTTACAGTTTTAAGAAAAATAAATCTATTGCTAGTACGGCATGGTAACTCATATTGGTCTCATGCTGGAAAAATTCCTATTCCCAACAAATACACTGAATTTTATGTTATCTGTCTGTCACATTATAACTGATATTGTGGTTGTAAATCACCAATATGCTAATCAACATAACTGTTGTGACCTACTTACCACATATTTCTGCCAGAGCTTCCCATAACATGTCAAATTGAATCCACTCTGAGAAGTACAAACTAAATCTACTTCAACCCATTTAGCACAAAGATTCTGGGGAAGAAAAAAAAAATGAGGAGAGCAGCAAAGCAAAGAAGCTAGGTCAAGCTCTCTTGTTAATCCTGGGCTTCTGTGACATAAAGCCATGTTTGCCACCATGTACTGCCATAAGCAATGACATGATTTCTCATGAAAAGGGCTACAAACGGAGAAAAGAAAGCCCCCATCCAATAGCAATTCCTACATCACAGAGAAGTCCTGAAAGATTCCTCACTAAATAGTTAGCTGTCTTGGTGCTGATCTCCGTAAGCTACACAATGCTTCCAAAAAAAAAAAAAAGTCCTTTAAAAATTGATTGCATTTTTGAACTTTCATCTTTCTTGCAATTGCTGTATAGTATTCAACCCTATCTGAGGAAACATTTTCTATTTGAATGAAATAAAAACACATGGGAATGAACACTGTGAAAATATATCCTTTAGAACTTTTCTAATGATTTTAATACCGTACACAAAAGACATCTTAATTGCTTTGGGGGGAGTTTAGGTTTGCTTGTTTGTTTTCAAGTCTAATATATTTTTGTTTCTTAATATGTCTTTAATAAAGGAAAAGAAAATGTCATGGAATATATTCATAGAGATTCATTTTAATTTTATTATCAAGTTTAGACAGTATCATCAATACAGCAAACATAAAGCATGAGGAAAAGAAGCTAAAAGATTATAACACCAACTGCTACGTCAGGTCATCTAATTAATGTTACTGCAGACCTTCACGTTGTAGCATTTCTGAATCACTGTCTAAGATATTACAGATGTCTGGGTCAGAAGAATCTTCTCCTACATGAGATGTAATGCAAGAACTTGAAACTTTCTATCTTCAGTGAAGATTTCCTAGCACATTTTTATAGAAAATGTCTTTAAACCTGACAGCTTAGCCCAAGTCTAGCCTAGAGAGCTACCTTCCTGATTTCTGAGAGTTTTCCCCACACACAACTGTAAGAACAAATCAGAATGCATTTAGAGATGTATTTTTTTTAATAGAAATGGAAACACTGTTATTAGATGAATATTGCAAAAGAGCAGAAAAGAGTAGCTGAAAATATTAATTAGAGCTTAAAGCTCAATGTGGTACAAAAAAAAAAAAAAGAGAGAGAGAGAACTAACTGATGAACATTTCCTCTCTGAGTCAATTCTTAGTAAATTCTTGTTCTGGCACTAATGGCCAGAAGACCCCTCAGTGTTGAGGCATCAAATACTATTTTCCACAGCAGACTTCACAGACTTTCCACTGTGACTTCTACTGAAAAGGAGAGATTCACTTATGCAGCCAAAAGCAGAGCTGGTCTCTGTCTCAAATGGAGTGCTTTAAACTACACTGCAGTAATCACAGATACTCTGCTCTTGGCAGAATAAAAAAGACTTGGTAAAGGTTCACAAAATAGCTTCATTACATAACGAAACCACTGGACCACAATCATCTAAACACAAGTTTCACCAAATGCAACACACATTAAAGTCAGGAAAAGACCAAGGAGGAAACCATGAATTAGTATAAAATTACTAAGTACTGAGGACCAGTGAGCTTAATCCCAATTAACACCTAAGCAAAGAATAGGAATCAAAGGTGTACAGTATCATAGTTCCTGTATTGACCAGAGCAGAAGAAGGGTCTACCATGTCAGCATCTGTCATTAGTGAGTTTAAGTGAGTTTAAGTGCCTGTAAGCATAGTTTATAGCTGTTCGTTCTTTTTTTTTTTTTTTTTTTTTTTTAAGGAAACAATTTAATACTTCATCTTCATCCTCCTAACTGTATTTAATTTTACAGTTTTACAGTTTATGTCCAACTTCACAACTTCATGTTTTTGACCTGTTTTCATAGATGGAAATATGACTTTTTTTTTAAAAAAAAAACTTTAAAAAAAAAAGTTTAAAAACTTTTTTTTTTTTAAACTTTTTTAAAAAGTTACTTTTAAAGGTTACAAAATTGCCTTTTTTTTTTTTCTTCTTTTCCCCAGAGACCAATTCTTTCACTCCAACTTAAATTCCCCTAGGGAAGGCCTAATAGAATTTTCTAGTATTTTCTAAACTCTGGGATACCTGTCCTGCCCTATATTCTGAAAAGCACAGTAACATGCCTTGCATCTAGTCTGGTGGGAAATGGAAGATCATTTGAAAGAAGAAAACACAAACTCATTTGTGAAACACAGTCTTAGGGTTACAACACTTTCAGTCACTGTTACACAATCCCTAATAATGAAATAAAATCACTTCAAGAACAAATCATAAATTCCTATGGGACTTTGGTCTCTAATACTGATTTTAGTATTTTTTTTCCAGTTTGTTGATTCAAAACAGGAGAAATCAATAAACAAATTTGTACTGAAAACAATGAAATTTCTGTTACAAACTCAAATGAAGAGAAAGAGAAAACATCAGAAGAAAAAAGAATCACTCATCCTATGAGAAATCTTCTCAAGAATCCAATCTTTTTTTTTTTTTTTTTCTGTATCTCTGAAATCTTCCATACTGATAGAGAGAAGCAAGCTTGGATACTTAAAATTCTGTTTTCTACAAATGATATGCCAGCATCTTGGAAGTGTTAGTCCTCTGTCACAAGAAACTTCTGTAAAGAGGAAGAAACACAGTTTTGCCTGAACATACTGGAATACCTCCCACTGTTTTATATCAACTACTGTTCCACAGTCTGGCTATGTTTTATCCAAGTCACAACTATTTAAGCAGGTTTTATTGTTGAATTTTCACTCACAAAAAATAAGGTGGAGCAAATACTAACAGTGGTATTAACAGGTAAACTCCACAAATGTAAATATTGCTTTATTGATTCACAATAAAAAAGGATGCCCCATGGAACAGGTTACAGTAATTGATTTGAAGCCTAGTAGCTGACAAAAGTTTCTGGCATAAAGAAGAAATCCTTTGGATAAATTTAAACAGGAAGGCACCAAAGAGCATACCTATAGAATTCTATCATTCGCTTTACATTTTATCTATCATTATATATCGAACGCTACATTACTCTAGTCATACTAGTCATACAGAGGTTATATGCAGGGTTCTTGAGTCTGTGTACGTGATAGAGTGCCATGACTTGCAGGGGAAAGAGCTCTAATAATATCAAGATTGCTGAGAGTTTTAGTATAGATATTGCACAAAATAATGCCTCTGAGCCTCAGGATATGATTTTACACATTCCTAGGGTGTTACCTAACTCCATTACTAAGAATGCACTCTGGCAATCTTCCTTTGAGGATGAACAAATATTACAGGGAACATGCTACATGCCAGACAAACAGCCTCAGCTTGAAGTCCTGCCAGATGAATATGTTACCTTTTATGGATTTGAAATGTATTTGAAATCCACGGCAACATATTGCAATCTCATGATGTGCCTATGATCCTATTAACACAGCCAAAAAGACCTTGGGAAAAAAGTAACCGTGGACTGGAACAACATAATAATTACCACTGTTTCATCAACTACAAAGTTACTGAGTATTTGTGATAGCGAAATTAGGGATTGCAAACTCTTAAAAATACTACATTGAAAAGCTTCATTGCACTGTCCAAAATTCATACCTTTGGTAGGAAGAATGAACAGATTAATAAAAACTTTTCTGCAGGTAATAAACTATAAGCAATAATGTGTATTTACATACTAAATATCACAAAGGGTATAGTTTTATTTGTAGTGCTACAAGAGTGCAAACCTTGGGTACGTCTCTTTTGCCTAACTGAATTTAAATCTCCCAGTTGGTTATTTTTCTTTGCTTTGCTTATAAAAGAGGAAAAAGAAATAAAAAATAAAAAATAAAAAAGGGCAGGTAGAAGGGCAAAAGAACCTTTTGTAAAACTGCTACAAGTGATATAGTTTCAGTCACATCCCTAAGACAAACCATTTATGTGACAATCAAGAGTTAATGTAATAACCTTAAGTTCACGAACATAAGACATCCTGTGCCCAACCCACGCAAAATCAACCCCTTACATATGAACATAAAACTGAACTTCATACTCCACAATTAAAAAAAAAAAAAAAAAAAGTCAAATTTAATAAATTCTGATATGAATGAAAGAGAGCAAAGTATCATTTTACAGAGCACTATCTGGGTAATGCTTTGGAATGAGTCAGGGGAACAAGAACTTATTTTAAATGTCCAATTAGTATGGCCCTGGGACAAGCAAGTTATATGGAGTGCTTTCAGTACAGACAATACAGCTCAGAACACTGAAATCTTCTGTCCTAGGTCTGTGGTAGCTTGTTTGGCAAACCTAGGCAAGAGCTGCAAATCCTGGAAACCAGCAAAAGCGTACTCAACCCCTGAAAAATCTAGATGTGACTGGACACATCAAGGCTATGCTACATTATTAAACTGAACAGACTGGGCCCATTCTTTGCCCTTAAACGAAACAGCATAGCATGGCCTATATTTATACAGCCAAACTCACTCTTCCACTCTCTCCCACCCCAGTAAAATGTCATCCTCTACAATGCCCAGCATCCTCTTTGTTCCATAGCCTAATGCTGTCCCTGAACTCTGCTCAGATGTTGACTGGGAAACTACTGCTGTCATGTACTAAAACAATGGCAGGGATCTTGCTCACAATCAGTGCGGAAGATTGCTAAGCAATGCCCAAGCACACACTCCAGCCCTGTTTAGTATATATATGGTCACAGACTCAGACACTCACGGTTTCCAAAAACTTCTCTGAGTGCTGACTCAAGTCAAACGTGTACAGACTTTTATGCTTCTTGATTTGTATCAAGGAATTTGGGATAGTGTAAACTGGCCAGTCCAAGTGGTAGTCCACCCCAAGAGCTCAGATCCTTGGCCCAAAGAATCCTGAGATAACAAGTATGGGGCGACCTTATCGCTCTTTATAAGTACATTAAAGGAGGCTGTAGTGAGGTGGGGGTTGGTCTGTTCTCCCACATGCCTGGTGACAGGACAAGGGGGAACGGGCTAAAGTTGCACCAGGGGTGTTTTAGGTTGGATATTAGGAAGAACTTCTTTACTGAGAGGGTTGTGAGGCATTGGAATGGGATGCCCAGGGAAGTGGTGGAGTCACCATCCCTGGAGGTCTTTAAAAGATGTTCAGATGTTGAACTCAGCGATATGGTTTAATGGAGGAGTTGTTAGTTTTAGGTCAGAGGTTGGACTCGATGATCTTGAGGTCTCTTCCAACCTAGACAATTCTGTGATTGATTCTGTGAAGTTGCTTATAAGCATGAACAGTGAACTTGCCTGGGCTCCTCAACCCAAGGAGTTCTAAGAGCCCTTGCTCATCTCACCACACCCTGGCTACCAGCAGTGGAAACAGGAGCTCAGCTCACCAGCTGTCAGACAGATTAGTATGCACAGAGGGTTTTTTGTTTTTGTTTTTCAGAAAACAAAACAAATCCAAAAAAAACAACAGTAACAACAACAAAAAAAAATGTAGAACTTCTTTGCATATGCAGTGTAAGTTCTCTCCTTAGGATGAATTGCATTTGTTTCTCCTGAGTGAAAATTAATGTGGGAATCTCTAATCATGAAAGATAAAACTTTTTGAAAAGCTTGAAGCAAACCTTGGAAGCTAGCAAGAACACAGTTTTACTGCAGCATGCTAATATTAGCCAGATGGATACAACAAGAAATTTGGATCTGAGTTTGGATCTGAAGAGTAGCTGTATTTAAACCCAGAGCTTTTACAAAGAAAGGATGCACTTCTGTTCAGAGATGAATCCAATCTACCCAAAGACTTTGTTCACAACAGCAATTTTGGCTTGAGCTTAACAGTACACGTATATTTACATTTAACACACCAGTGCGTCACAACAGGACTTCTTAAATCACAGCGCTATAATTCTCATCATTTTCAACTTACAGACCACAAAATGACTGTTTCTAATGAGGAATAGCATGCTAATTATTTAACTGCAGTAGTTATTTAACTATTCTTTTGTTAGTACATTCCTCCACTTAACCACTTGCACTCTCTCTGGGTCAAATTCTGCTGTCCTTAATTGAGAAAAACTTTTATTAGAGCCAATTTATCTTTTGTGGGCAGCAGATTGGGCTATTTATTCTACCTGGGTGATGAATGGTGATAGCTGTTTCCTGCCCTTCATTGGCTTTCAATCCAAGGCATTTCTAAAACTCTCCTTTCAGGTAAGTATTACCTCAGTCTCAAATACACCTCTAAAGACACCAGTCTTTGTAAAACTATACATAACTAGTATAAGTTTAGAATTACTAGAATTCTAGAATTACTTCTGTAAGTGAGCAGTATTGAACTACAGCATGCAGAATTCTAATACACCATACAGAATTCTAATATTCTCCAGTTAGCTAAGCAAAGAGACTCTGAGATTCTGTTACCATGTTTTGCTGTAGTAATTAGATAAACATTTTAAGTAGTGAATAAGAAAAGCATTGCTAATTTTGTATTGTCAGGGAATGTTTATTTTATTTTTCTTCCTTGTAATCAAGCAGAAGATGCTTAGAAATTTGCATTCTACATATTTATTTTTTTTAGGCAAGTTTCTAGAAATAGAAATTACTAAAAACAAACTGAATTTAATACAGCCTTATATGAGGTCTTAACCTCAGATATCAAATATGAAATCCCTGAAGTAGGGATTCCAATAGGAAGGAGCTTTAGTTTGTCCTGAGTTTTAGTTCCTTTTATTAACAGAGGAGGATATATATTTCCTACTATATTCTCACTGCTTTGCAATGAGAACTAAGCAAAACAAATCCTCCATCTCAAAGTGCATTCTGCAGTTAAAATGACAGTAACAGTTACAGCAATGTATGGTAGTACTTCAAAAGTACTGGATAGCAGTAAAAAAAAAAAAAAAGAAATTAGGGATGAGATGCATACAGAGTTTCATGGTCAATTTAAGTACAACACTATGTGAGACTAAAACTGTCTTCTAAGTGATCATGTTACATTGCAATGCATTATAAAGAAACAAAAGCAAAGCAACAGATGTCTGTATGAAAATGACTAGTGAACACAAAAACATCATGAGAGAGATTTAAAGGCTTTCTGGAAAATTTTAAAATATGTAAAATGGAAGGAAGTATAAAAAACAAAGCCACATATGCAGAAAAAGTTATATCAATATTAAACAAAAGAAATTAAATAGAATCAAGAGAATTCTCAAAATTTGTTTCTTTACTAGATCAGATTTTATAAAAACATTAGAAAAAACACCACATTTTGTGTTTTCTTCTGTCAGCAAAGAAAAAATCCTCATCTTTGAAACAGTAATTTTTTTCTGTGTCTTTTAAAGTATCAAATGGATCTTCAACTTCAATAATGAATCTTTACTGTATGAAGAATAGGTAATGATTTCTTCAACTCTACTTATTACTCTATGATCTCTTCCTTTTTACAAAATTATTTTATTTCAAAAAGTTATCAAAGGGAGCTCTATTTAACATACATGTATGTGATTTCCACAGCTCTACCAATATATTACTGTTTACATTTTTTCTACTCAAAGCCAGTTGTGTTCTTACTTGTATGACTTAATAGAGAATTGATGCTGTAGCTGGTCTTCTCCATCTCTGAATACTATGATATTAACCATATGTCCACTTTTCTGTAGTTAAAAGCAGACATTCAACTGATGACAAACTGAAAAATGCAAGTGAAACATGATATAATTCACAGATGAAAGAGATGCTGTTAATATTTTGATTGTTGTGGTACAGCATCTATTATATACTGGTAAATTTCAGTCTTGTATGTATTTCTTTAAGCCACACACACTTCACACATATAAAGGAGGTGAATAATCATGCCCTGATTTTGGACACAGATTGTTTCAAATGATAGTAATGTATATAGATGGCAAATGTAAACAGAAATTCTCTGTCAAAGACTGCCGTTTTCCAAATGGAACTACTCATCTAATATTAAGCCGTAAATCCATCTCTCCACACAGAACATTTGTCTATGTGTTTCTATAGACAAAATAATGGCTTTCTCACCATTTAAATTATTCTACAAAGACAGATCCCTAAATTAGGCTTCCCTTCTCCACCCCCCCAAAAAAAGGAAGAGAATGGAAGATTTATGTATATAAATTATACACATAATAATCAGCCATAGCATTTGAATAAAACATGAGTTGTACAGGCTGAAAATATATGAAAATTGTTTTTATAGTGCCTTTAAAATGCATCATGAAAGGCCAGTGTGTTAATGGTTTGGATCTGTTCCATAGAATAAACTATGTTTCTAATGATGAATCAGTGACACAATTAGCAGCAGATCTTAAGAAGATCAGTAGCTGCAGACAGAATTTTTACTTATACTGATGAAATTGATTTAAAAAATGATTTATTTTCTATGCACCATTTCTTTAAATAGACAGCTTCCATTAAGAATAAACAATCTTCTGAAAGCTTTGTAGGAGATCTTATCTTTGGGAAAGGAGGTTGGACATGCTGAAGTGCCATGACACTTGTCAGTGAAAGGGCCAACACCTCTATTTTAGATATGCTTTAGCTTCTTCCCTGTCCAGTTATAACAAGGAACTGGAGCTGTCACTGTCTGTGAAATGATTTCTGAAATTTAACTGAAGTACTGCTGTACGCTTCAGTTGTGACAATTGTTATTTTTAGGGCTAAGGGAAGAAAAAGAAGGTATTACACTATTTTTGCATGGATTCAAGACAGATGCAGTTTAAACAGTGAAGCGGTAATTCTATGGATAATCTATTAAGCAGGTCTAAAAATAGTAAATTCATTTTAAACAGTTTTAATTAATGTATTTTGCTACTGAGAGCAGAAAACAAAGATATTTTTGGACAGTTGTATTCTTTGTAGAATGAAGGGGTTATTCAAAGTATGTACGCATACATGTGCACGCAAGTGAAGCAAACTGTGTTCCCTTTTGTAAGAATAGAACTTCTTCCTAGACTGGCCCAGAATTGCAGCACCGCCTTAAGCAATTTGAAAAATGTGTGTTTTGTTAGTCAAGATTAATAGACTGTTATGAGATATTTACTCTAGAGTACCATGGCACCTGATGGTGAATTTCCCTCCTTCAGGAATGGCAAGGAGGTAGAACAGGGATTTTTATTTATTTATTTAAAATAAGAACTCTTTTTCTGCACTTAAAGACATGATCTTCTACGCTTCAGGGGAGAACATCTACTTTCAGATATCAGTCCTGCTACACAAGTTCTTTGACTATAAATTGATGCCTGCTGTACTTTTGTCTTCTAAGAAACAAGTCTTTGCAGGAAAGAACAGTGAGTTTTCTAAGGATAATATCTTTTGTGACTTCTTAATTCAGACAGAAATCAAAATTATTACCAGCTTTTGAAGCAAATAGAGAAGGGAAACCTAAGAATTTTCCCTGAAAGCAAATGTTAAATTCTTTTCCTCATGGTACATAATCTGTTCAGCTGTGAAAGCAAATCATCTATGATTTGGCTTAAAGGCAATGAGAAATTGTAGGAGTGGGTCAACGAACTCCTCCAGAATTTCAACACACCTAACTAGGTATGAAGGTGTATTGCATGAATGTGTTTGTTGCTTAAGGGAAGGAAATCTTGTTTGCTTCTAGGAAGAGATGAATTTAATGAGAATTCCTACTTTGCTTTGGGATAACATCTTCCACTGATTTAATCCCTTCCTGTACTTACATCATATGAAGTAGTTGTAGTTTTCATTTTACATTCAACTCAACAGTATGATGAATAACTATTGTCATCTTTACTTCACCCTGACCAGTGGCTGCAGCAGTGGGGGTAGGCTACAGTCAAGGAGATGGCCTCAAATAATCTTCTACAATTTTCCTACCTCCACCCCTATCCCCCTTTCCTTAAGCCTTCCTTCATTCCCTTCTTCTTTTTTTCCCCATTATTTTTCTTCTACTGTTCCATCTATCCTGTTCCTTTCTGAGGCTGACTGAACTCTAACTGGAAATGATTGATCACTTGATATAATTTATTGTTTACAATAAATTTTATTTTTTATGACATTTCCAGTATTCTGTTTCAAAATCATCCTAACACTGAAGTATGTGTTTCTAATTTATTTTACAGAAAAATCCTGCCTATTTAATTCATCTTAATATTTCCCTTTGGTTCAGTGGGTTATTCACAGCATATTGAAACTGAGCACTTCAAATATTGACTCCATATGATTTACTACACGGTGTCATTACCATATTAAAATACTTGTAAAACCTGGCTCATTGATAGTATTCAAGTGAGGCTGATTTTGTCTGAAAGTTTTTGGCAAATAAAGTTACAGCTCTTCCCAGAATAAAAGCAGAAATAAATTCACTGCATATAGATAGTGGCAGTTTCCAGTGAGAACCCAGGAATAAAGGCAGAAAGCATGGAGACATGAGACATAAAGCATGGAGAGGTAGGGGTAGGAAGGAAAGAGAATAGTGGTTAAAGACAAAGGCTGGCAAGAGGAGATAAGCACCTTGTCTTTACAAGCTCAGTGTTTTGTTAGCAAAGACTTTGCTAGAATTAGATTGTGCATTACTGTGACTTTCATTTGCATGTGGTGATATAGCCTTGTAAGTTGTGGACACTTACAGTGAAGTGTTATGGGATGGATCAAACCTAGTTCCAAGGCAATTTTCCAAATATTGTGAGAAGTGAAATTTTGTTTTCATATTCAGAGAAAGAACAAAACCATTATACCCATAATTCCACTTAGCAAAGAATTGCAGCATATTAGCTCTATATCACTAGAGACATAAATAATAATATATAGCTTTCCTAATTTAATATAAATATCTACATATATAGATGATTATGCATTTATTATATGTATCTCAGAAAGATTTAGATGGAATTTAGAATTACATATAAGAATTCATTTTTCAGAAATCTGCTCTTAAGTCCTTGAAGTTTGGAACTGTCCCTTCTTTCCTCCTCCATGCTTGTTTTCCTCTGTCTGCCAACACAGACCTTTCTTTCTTACCCTCACACTCACCAGTCATCACAGCTATTCTCTTTGCCTCTTCAAAAATGCTTATCAGTTATGAATTGGTCATAACTCTTCACGTGCATTTCTCTTATTGTAATAGGAAAGGATTTTCTTCATGGAGATCTTTGTAATGCAGGCCTACAATTTCTCAGTATTTTTGAATCCAAGAGCTATGCAGTTATATGTTGCCACAAAAAAATTCATTTGTAGCCAATTGAAATTAGACTAAACCTTGAATATTTATTACAAGTTTCATTTTGCAATATTCTCTTCGCATATGTAGTTACATTTTTGTTTCATTAATTAAATGAGCAAGTTTTTTAAGCCTAATAATGGCACCCAATGGCCACACAATGGCACCCATTGTGTTCTCATGAGAACACAATGAGAAACAGTAGATACAAAACTATCTGCCACTGCTTGGCAAAATCATATAATTTCATTTATTGGCAAAATCATATAATTTCATTTATTGTGAAGGAAACTGCCAAATAATAAAATGCAACAACATGGTACAACATTGAAATAAAAACTTGCTGTGAAAGAAATTTGAATAATTTGTATAGTTAGATGAACAGTGTTACCTTGTGACATAAACAAATGGCCCTCAAGATCAGACCCATAGAATTCACTAGATACAGGCTACCTTAAAGATCACACTAGCCACTACCAGGACTAGGATTTAAGGATGTCAATTAAAAAAAAAAAAAAAAAAAAAGTCTATTAACAATACGATTTATAATAAATTTGCAATTACACTGAACAAATGATAATTTTATAAATATAAAAACATATAGCTGTATCTGTGTCCTAACAAGTACAAATACCTATCAGGCTCAAACAGCTTAGGTAAAAATATTGAAACAAAAGAAAATGGATTAGTGGTATATAAAAGAAAGACAACTGGCTAAAAATATCGCTGACAACAACAGAATAAACACCACCATTTTATCAGCAAAGTAAAATACCATACCTTGTTCATTCATTTGAGCTACCTGATGAAATAACTGCAGCTCTAGCTAGTATAGGGAGATAATAGGGAGCTGCTAATCACTGCCTATAAAATTAGGCAGTGATTTTGATGTAGTTTTGATGTACTAGGCAGTAGTTTTGATTCAGATTGTCTCCTTCAGCCAATTGCTACAGAGAGGGAAACAGCTAAGCAGCTATCCACACTTTCTGATTCTGAGGAACTGATTTGTTGCAGCTTTGGTCCAGGAAAGACCAAAACCAGGCAAGGAGCGGCTTTAATTTATGCCACTGTCAGAGCTTCTCATGGTCTCTCAACCACTGGAGTTCCTCTCTGCCACAATCTTTCATGGTCTGACTAGGGATTTCCCATGCAGAAATATATATATACATGCATTGCACAGATGGTTTGCATATGCGCAGTAGGCTTAACATATCTGATTTACTGTGTATGCACAGACCATCTGTGCAGCACATGTGCAGCAGGTCTGATGTGTACCGGACACATTGGACTTACTGTGCATGTGCTACACAGTTAATCTGCACACACACAGTAGCCACAGCTCTGACTGAGTTGCCAGACATCCAGATGGCCAGAGTCCTTAAATCCCTTCCAAAGAGAAACTGAAGATGGAATAAGAGGATGTTTACATGTTGTTTTTTTCTTTTTTCTTTTTCTGATGTATATCAGCTTATCTTTAATTCACAAATGTAGTAGATAAGTAGTATCCACAGTAACTTCTTTACTTATTAAAGTTGATATACCACTCATCACATTTTACTTGAACAAAGAAATTCTCATACACCCTGTTTGTAGTGTATGTCCAAAAACTGGCTATAGAAAACAAATAGAGCTCTGATAAAGATTATTCTCAATAAACTTTACAGAAGATTTCTATCTGCTGGTTAAATTTGTTTATAGCTAGCAAATCCGTAACAAGTGAATTACACACACTCCTATTAGTGATGACTCGCAGCCACTTCAGATTTTCTGCCTATAAACAGCCTCTCAGTCCAGAAGTTCTTAAATTACACAGGTTAATGCTCAAACAACTCAGCAACCCAGATAGACTGTTCGTCACAGTCTCAGGCCAGTCCTTCCCATTTGGCTAACTGGGATTCAGTGTCCTGGAATGCACATAAAGCTTTGGTTCCCATCATTCAGGCTGTGAGCTAACAATGCTGTCTACAACATTTTTGGCAAATTTCCCGCCAATAATTGCTCCTTAAAACTAAGCTGCAAACTTAAACATGAAAACTTAAACTTATCAGAGCCAACACTTTTTTCACTAAAGGAAAGCATAAATGGCAAAAGCATATTATCAGCAGTGATGTGTGAAGACATTATCTATTTATAGTATTTTATACTATATATATATATATCTTTTTATATCTTTATGTCTATTTATAGTATTTATATTATACTATACTATATTTTGCAGGGAATATTATGTGGATATGTGGGAAAGCAGGGGAAAAATGGACGCAGAAGATTCAAGTGAATGCTACGAAAAAGACGAAGACTGGTTAATTCTCATCAGTTAACATTAGAGTATCCAGTGAAACCCAACAAAACCCAAGATTCTGCAGATGCATTGTTGATCTATTAATGCTACAGCCTCCTGAAAAAAATGCCTTACCCACTGGAGGAGAACAACCTAACATGATATACACTTGATACATTCACAAGTGTATTGAAGAGTTGAAATCCTATGAAAACTGCTTCTCATATTATATTTGAGTACTTGACTAGTGGGTGAAAAACATTAACCATATGCCTTCAATCTAGAATGCAACATGTTTAAAAAAGCTCTTATCTCTTTTAAGCTGGTTTGCTTCACCAGTTTTTAACTTCTCCCATGTGATCTCCATTTAAATCAGAAATGATACATTTCAGAATCTATTTCATAATTAGCACTATGTTAAAGAAACTTCTTGCAACAAACAAACTGTGTCAATAAGAAAAAAACTATATTGCAGCTAGAAGTTAAAATGTCAGTCTTATTTTATCCTACAGTAAAGAAAGGAAAATCTGTAGGTGGAAAAACATGCCAAATTTGGTTTTAGTTACTTTCATTACTGGGTCTAATCACTTATGAACGTTTAAAAATATAATTTTTCTCCAAATTCTTTCTCAAAAATAGAAGGTAATGAATGCAAGCTGGAGGTTTATTCACATAATCTGTGAACAGCAACAGGCAATGACTTGCAAAACAGGATAATTTACTAGTACTGAAACTGGCAGTAGGCGTAACATACCTTGCACATTTTTAATGTCCTTAGCATATTTTGTATCAAACTTGTTAAAAGGATATGCTGTAATTGATCTGCTTTTAGTGACAGTATTGAAGAATATTGCCAGAAGTTGTAGCATGTATCAACACAAAAGGACAGCAGAATTAAAAGATGTCTATTAAAATTGATTAGATCCTTCACTAGTAATTACTATATATGATGTATTATTCACAAATAACTCGATACATATATATTTTCACTGCATGCAATAATATCTTCGTATAGCACATCTTTTTAAAAACACTATTGGATGAAATAAAACAAAAATTAATGTAATAGATTGTACCTATCCTTCCCAGAGATAGTTTGGGTGATATCAAGGATCTCTGCTGCACCCCTAGCAGAGTATTTTCTGGCTCACTCAAATCTCAAATTGTTTGCCACTAGATGCTGGTTTGGCAAGTAAAATGAAAAAAAAAAATGCCTCCAAACTAGTATCTGTGAGTTTGATCTGGTTTTATATTTTGATTTTAAAACAGATGATTTAACAAACCTACATAAATATTGGAAGGCTTTCATATCAGTGAATTCATAAATGGTATGGGAAATCAAGAGTCAGCTCCCCTTTCTTGAAACGCCCACTCTTGGGGATACCCTAATGAATACAATGGTGTTTGTTTTAAAGCAGAACTATTTTTTCCCTAGATACTTAATGTACAATATTTAATATTCACTAGTGCAGAGAACTCAGTAAGACTAGAACTAAGATGAGCACCGTAATCACCCAGCAATAATAATAACTAACTTATAAGTCTTCCAACTTGTATAAATTTTATAGATTCCCAGTGACAGGACAGCCATCTCAGAGTACTGACTAGCTCACACGTACAAAAGGTATAAATCTTGATTTCAGTTTCTCTTCTGAATCATTTAAAGGTGGAATTTGAGCCTGAATCACCTCATCTCTTACATCACCTTACCAATTAATGATAATGCTTTATTTGTCTCAGCCCCTCTTTTTTTCAGATTAACTTTGCACATTAAACAGAAGTGCTCTATGCCCAGCAATATTCAGAAGTTTAATTAAATGAAAGCGGCAAGGAGAAATATGCAACTTGAGTCTGTTCTTCTGGTTCAGATAAGACTGTCTACTCTTGTGCAGAATATGAGGAACCAGTATCTCCATCTCACTTCTCAAAAATATCTGTCCTTAGATATGATTCCAGATGAAAAAAAAAAAACTACTGGTCTCATTGCTGATCTCCACGGAATGGAAAACAATGGATCTGTGCAGTGAAAAGTATGTCTTTTAAAGTTTTCCATATTTATGTGCTCATGAGTATTACAAGGAAATGAACATATCTGCAGAGAACAAATGGAGAAAGGAAACTAGTTTAAAGGAACATGATCACAGTTATATTTTATTTCAGTAACAAAAATCACACAATCATTAATTTGAAAAAACTTGATATATGGTTGAACAAATGTTTATTAACAACAATTTGTTGAGAAAACAAAAAAAAAAAAGCTTTAATATGAGGCAGGTAGGTCACTTCAGGAATATGTTTCTCTTCTGACAAGCTGTTGAGATAACTCAATTTTTTCTTTTTTTTTTTTTCTTTTTTTTTTCAGCAGAAGCAAATTCAAGTAGGAAATGAAAGGATGGCAAAAAATATTTATCTAAGAAAGCTGAAGATGTACTTTTTTGTTTGTTTTTCCAAAAATCTGTGCTGCCAGTGGTCCCTAACTGCCCACAGAACCTCACTGTCTGGGAGAGAGAGGCACTGTCTGTTCTGTTGAATCAGAAAGCACCATGCCAAATATTTTCTTCATCATATACAGTTATCTTCTTAGAGGTAGCAATACCATTTTGCTTGAGTAAGAGGAAATGTCTT
The DNA here is from genome assembly GCF_964035555.1 of Netta rufina. Lineage (NCBI taxonomy): Eukaryota > Metazoa > Chordata > Aves > Anseriformes > Anatidae > Netta > Netta rufina. The sequence continues at coordinate 24,845,185 of NC_140128.1, forward strand.
TATCTAATTTCATTGCAACTCAGCTTCCAGCATGGGTGATGGTCAGAACTCGCACTTGAAATTTGGGTAATAGTATCATTTGGCTGTTTACTTGATATTAATGAACTTCCAGTAACTGTTGGTTTCTTATAAACTATCGATGTAGCAGATGAATGGACAAGCGAAAGCAAAATTTTAATGAAAAGTCAGTTTACAGTAACATCTCAATTGCTGACAGATTCTATCTTTTATATGCTACTTCAACTACAGTGCTCCTTTCACTGCTCATCCACTGTGTAAGCACTGAATGGGAAGGTATAAGAATTAATATAGAACAGAGTAATAGATTTGGTATTTGAGTATTTGGAAAAATTATTCCCGTTTGGCAGTCAGCAAGAAGAGAGATAATGGAAAAATGAGAGTGAGGCTAACAGATTTCAGGATTCTGTTTTGAAGAAGAATGTTAAGCATTTCACTGACATTGATCCAACTAATGTATCTAGTTTCAAATGTATAAATGTACTTAAACATTCTGATACTGTCTCTATAAGCCCTTCAAAATTAAAGAAGTACTGCTGAAGTCTGGGAATACATACACAGAAAGCTTGCAGGACCAAACACTATGACAGATGCATTTTGACATAGGAATGCAAAATAAATCACAGACATGCAACCCAAATCACTAATTACAGTTTTTCCCTAGAATATGTAATGATAACTATATGTTCATTTTAGAAATTGGTTTTATTTAAAGCTCTAGTGATTCACTAAATCCTGTAAAATAATTACATCCAAACAAAAACCTTGGGAAAAAAAAAAAAAAAAAAAAGAACGGAGGAGGACTCAAGATTCCACAAACATCAAAATCACAAGCTTACACAGTCAGGAACTAACTAACTAACTTGTATTGATCTGACCCATCAAGGGAGATCACGGGATATGAGGAACAGAGAAATAGATGTGAAAAACAGCATGACATGATGACATGGAGAATGTTTTTTGCAGGACTGTGATTTACCCTGTCCAGGTGGGTAGCCTAGAGAAATTTTGGCCCCTGACTCTCCTTCACTGGGCTGAGTGGAGTTGCTCAGTAGGGAAAGCAATGCTTGCCAGTACAGCGTGGCTCCAGTTTCCCCTAGAGTAAGGGGATAATCCAAGGACAGATCATGAGTCTTAATCTGCAGCATCTTCCTCTAGTAAAGCCACAATTTATACCAAAGAAACCATTACATTAATTTTACATCAGTTAACATTTCAATTTAGATTCTTCAGCTAACTTCATGGAAAAAATTACTGTCATATAAGATGGCAAGGGATGAAGTGTTTAATAGGTAATTTCCTTTCCTTTCCTTTCCTTTCCTTTCCTTTCCTTTCCTTTCCTTTCCTTTCCTTTCCTTTCCTTTCCTTTCCTTTCCTTTCCTTTCCTTTCCTTTCCTTTCCTTTCCTTTCCTTTCCTTTCCTTTCTTTTTCCTTTCCTTTCCCATTTTTCATTTCTTTCTTTTCTTTTAATAATCACTAATTAATGAGCATTTCATGTCAGATATCTAGAGTAGAAGAACACCTTATAAAATTAAGAATAGTATTTAAATTAGAAAAATACATTTGCAAGAACAGTATTATCTCCTATTTCTGGAATTTCTATAGGATCCTTGTCTTGGCTAGGTTTCAAAAATCTATCAGTTGCATTCCTGAGCCTATCAGCCTTACAAATCAGAGTTAATAAAAGTCAATCAGTGATTGTTTAACTTGCCTACTACTGCCTGAAGCAGAATTACAAAAGATAAATGTGTGTTCAAAACTCCACCAGGAGTTTCTGTCATCTAAGAACTCTGAGTGTATGACCTCATGGAAATTCTAAGAAATAAATATCCCACAACAGCTTGAAGAAACTTGCAGTTGCTATGCATTCATGTTGACAAAATAGGTAATCATGCATGAAGAATAGCAATGTTTTACTATCTGCCCTTCAAATGCTTCAGTTAGAAAGGTGAACTAATTGGTCAAAAGACTGTGAATATTAAAAAATTGACAAGGAGAAACTAAAAAATTGAAATCATTACAAAATAATTGGTTGATTGCCAAGTGAGAAGATTTATTAGAAAAATAGGGTTAAATTGTCATGTGCATTAATCAGGTCTACTGCAGTTACAATCAGCTGTTCAATACTAAGCTTCCTCACATCTGAATATCTTGGCTGATTTACAGTGGATTGTTCTCCTATACATAGTTTTCACTATGAACTTTCAACAGTGTTAGTCCTCTTCCATTCTCAGGTATGTAATACTTTGTTCCACAAAGAATTTCAAATACACTAGAGTCATTTGTTAATGTAAATTGGTTTTCTTTCATGAAATCATATCCTTTTGTAAAGGGTGGAGAGAACATTTTAAAATGTTAAATCCAAGGAGAAACACTATAAGTAGTTGCTATAGATATAAATCTGCAATTAACTTTCATGAATTTTGAAGTGAATTCATAGTGCCATTCTTAAAGTAAATCAGAAGTCTAGTGATCCATTACTACAATCCATATCTTTCATCTAAGGATGACTGAAAATGTTTTTCTCATACAAACGGAATTGGAGATAGTGGAGATACTTGTTTATTTTTAGTTCAGTCAGGAATTTTAGCTCAATTATTTTAGTATGCTTTTTCTTTCAAAAACACCAGCATTTGTATTCACTAATATATGTTTTAGAGTCTTAAAGCCATAAAAGCTCACAAGATCTGTATCTTGCTTCTACAGTTAGAAATCTAACACTGTACAAAGTTTAACTCAAAGTCTTACCGAACTACATACTTACCATTTTAACCTTAGTAGCACAAGCATGTGGGACTGGGCAATGATGCAATGTTCTCTCTAATCTGTTCACTGTCTGCCTTCAAATTACTAATGGACTTGACCAAACAGGTATGGCCTTAGCCATCCCATTCCATCCACACTACAAGTAGGGGAATAATTAGGCAGATGTTTCAGCATAGGTTGAGTTTTAATTCTCAAACCACATCCCACACTGCTTCTTCTATTTTTCAAAGGTCATGCTGAACCATGGACTTGAGTTTGAAGAACAGAGACAGAAGAGCTCAAGTTTGAGAAGAGGTGTGGATCTGAGATAAAATTAGAGTAGAAAAGTACTGAGGAAGTCTTCATGTTGATTCTAATTATTATGAATTATGACACTTAATCTATGGGGAAAATAAAAGACCTTAAGCTTTGGAAAATAAGAAAAATAAAGTGCTGTGAAATTCTGCAAAATCAAGTCAAATTTGTTTTTTAGTTTCTTGTAATCAATTTCTCACTGATAAGCATAACAGGTCCCATACCTGATGTAGATTTACTTAATTTACTTTTTTTCTTAATTTTAGAATGCATAGTGCAATGCAAAAGAGGATTAGAATAGAAACTAATACCAATGCATTATATTATTCAGATTTATTTTGATAATAATATTTGGCCTGTCATGAGAGTAGAATTTTTCTAAAAAATTCTTTACTCTAAGCATCCAAGTAAGTAAGCATCCAAGTAAGTAAATCTTACTAAAAGCTATCATTACATTTCCATACACCTAGATGAAAACATTTTCATTGGCTCAGGCACAAACTTCACTCCTATGAAAAGCTTCAGACTTAATTCTGCTAGCTTTTCTCTTTCCTCTTGTTAATTCCTCAGGAATTTTGAGGGAGGATCACCCAAATAGGTGCTGATGGTTCATTTTCCCCTGAAGCTTTCAAATGAAACTGATGAAATGAAGAATTAAAAAAAAAAAAAAAAAAGTTCTCAGGTCACTTGCAGTCATCTTGTTTTACATACTTACCAGACTCTTACCATTAGAAAATGTGGCACATTTTTTTAAAGCATCCTTTGCATGGCAGTTGTGTGAAACAATGATCTGTTGAATTTAATTCACAGATCAAAGAGGGAGGAAATTAACCAACACAGTAAATTGATTATTTCATGGGTGACATAACCAAGGCAATGATTTATCTTAATAAAGAGCAACATCCCTCTAGTCCTTAACTGAATTTCAGCCAATGCAATAATACTCAGTTGTTAATGACTTTGATGTTGATGTGGAAAAGTGAATGACTGTATAATCACTGAAATGGGACCTCATCACAGTTGGAAATGTTTAAGCCAAATCATTTTGGACTGTGAAAAGAGCCCTGAGTGGTATAGATTGGCTGGGTCCCAGATTTTCAGCCTTAACTAAACAGGGCCTGAAAACTTTATCATACCGCTATGCCTCAGGCTGGTCTGTAACTCTGACAGCCCCAGAGAATCAGAGTTTAATGTATATGTCTGTGGACTCACTGTAGAAAAAAAAATTAGGGCTTACAGCACCAATAATAAATACCTGCCTATCAACATCTAGCTAAAGGAGTAATTAGTTAAATCCATCTTTAGGAGAGGGAACAGAAGAAAGGAAACAGAAGTCAAATGGGAAAAATTGTACTGAAAGCTTATTTTTATATCCCGCATTACTAAATATGGCTTAAGAGGCTGAAATACAGCATTAGTCATTCATAGCAGCCTCCACCTCCTCCTTTACACTTCCCTACCAACGCTTACAATAACAAACCAGGCTAAAATTAGAGCTGCTTTATAGTATGTTAATTTGATTATCATTGTTTCGGCACTGATTGAAAAACTCACATCAAAGGAAAGGCTCCCCTGTACATCAAGTACAGCTGCCTTGATGCTGATGTTCAGGCCTTAGATCAGAGAAGGAAGCCAGGTCATTTTATTCCCCTCAGGTTTCCTTCAAAACTGCTCAACTCCTGGTGAAGGATTCCCAGCATTAACATTGGTCCATCTATCTCTTGTAACTTTACTTTTTAAAATGACAGAGGAGTATTTGCCACTCTCCCAACTGTACTTTGCCCCACGCATGCTATAAGAAATCAAGAGGAGATGAGGTAGCAAGAAGGTAATAGCCCAAATGGTACAGCTTTAGGTTTCTAACCTTCACTGGGAGGCAGCTGCAGGTATGGTTGGAGGAATTCCAAGCACTCACCCTGCTTGAATACCTCACAGCCCCCAGGCTCCAGAAACATGATACTCTGATGCTGATCATTAAAAAAAAAAAAAAAAAAAAAAAGTGAAGGATTGTTAAACTGCTCATCCAGGCCTGCAGCTGGGGGTGACTCAGAGTGCAGAGCTGGAAAAATGCCCATGTGGCAAGATTAGAAACTCATTTGTGTAGTTTATGTGGCCTTGCCAGGAGCCTCCTTTTTTTCCAAACCTCCTTCAGTTTATTAACTTTAAAAGCACTCCTTTCCTGTTGGGGATCTGGCATGGCTGCAGTGAGGCAGCTCTTTCTCTTTTTGCATTAACAACACTTAAAGGCTTTCTTTCCTGTGCAAAATCTACTTGTGTGAGATCATCTGTGGAATTTTCAAATGTGCTCGCCCTTTCTTTTCCTTTTCATTTTGTTCTTTGTCCCAGGGTTCAATTTAAATCCAAGTGCTTTTAAACTAACTGTATTCAGCAAGCAAGCACTATCAGGAATATATGTTATGAAAGCAGGAAAAGAAAAGGCCTTCTTGTCATCAAAACCATAATAATTATGTGTCAAATGTAATTACTACTCCGTGGGTAATACATCTAATACTAAGTGACAGAGTAAGCAGCCTGTAGAAGTAGAAAGTAACTGGTGGCCAGATAAAATTTGATATAAAATTAACCATCATGCTTAAATATTGAGTCTGCTAATGTTCTACCAGAAAAGTGAAGGCAAAGTTGTTTTTTTTTTCCTCTTTTGAAATAACAAATGCTCACAGACTTCTGTTTCCCCCACCTCCGTACAATGAATCACAACTGTTTTAAAATAAGAAATACGGTGCTAGAAACGTACACATTACTAGGATCAAACTCTGGTGGAGGAGCTCATCTAACAGGAAGGAATAAAGTGTGGGAGTTTTCCTCATTAACCCATTATGTTTCCACATTACGTTTACATGCATACTTGAGTCACTTGATAAGAAACAAGCTTTCCGTGTTTCTCTGACTTCTTTAAAATACATAAATTAATGAGCAGCTGGTGAAGCTGATTTGTGCCTGTGAATTTGAGGACTACTGATACTTAAAGTGCTATGTCAAGAACCAATATTCTAAATATGACAGCATGTGTCAGAAAATTGTCCATTTTGAAAAACACGTCCTTTCCTTCCTAACACTGTTCTAAGTAAACACTTTAAAAACTTTTTTTCTGCTAATCTGCAATATCTGTGTTTTAGAGTTATACTATGAGTAAAACCAATTCATCTAATTGTTACCTAAATAAATAAATTAATAAGTGTTTGCAGAACTATCTTCTACCAAAGTTAACATAATATATGTAAGCATATTTACTGATTTGAGTAATTTTGTGATAATTTAAAGTTAAGAATAATAAGAATAAAGGATACACTGAGTGACTATAGATTAAAATCCTCAATTCCATATGCTCCTGCTTGATAATGAGAACAAAAGTATTTCTTGCAGAAATGTTTAATAAAATATTCATAAACTTTACAGACATTTGAAAACCAAAAAAAATTTGAAAAATTTTCAAAATAAATGTTCATTGAAATTCATCTCTACAACCTAAAATTTATTTGAGGTTTTAAAACTTCAAATACTCCTCAAGCAACTAACAGTATTTAAATAACAATAGATAAATAAGTATTTTAATAAATTTTAAATACTATCAGTATTTAAAATATTTTTTTTTGGGGGGGGGGGAAACCCCAAAAACAGAAACTCCTCACATTTTATCAGCTTTTGATGGCTTTGTTTGAGATGCTTTTTCTTTTCTCTTTTGGCTTATTCTCTTTTATTCTACTCACCAAAAACAAATCCAACTTTTTCTTTCCTATATTTGCATACTTTTGAATGTTCTAGTAAAAGATGTTTGTTAAATTAAGCCCAAAGTTCTACCCCAATATTAGGTGGGAGAAAAGGCAGAAAACTCACTAATTTGATTTTGCATAGTGAATGCATCTGATGGTCATATACCCTTCTGCTTTGTGAAAAAAAAATGGGGAACACATTTCAGTGACTGTCAAATTTTATGCATATTCATATACAAGGACATATTTAGCAGCATTTGCTGTAAGTCTCAGAACATGAATGTTTCTCATTTATTGTTATGATTTAGAACAACTGAATTATAGGAAAGTATTTCCACTAATTAGGCTCTCTGTTCTCCTGTGTTCACTTCTAGGAGAAATCTCACAAGTACTGTAAGTGGCTAATTGGCACCAATTTTAATTTAAAAATGAAGAGCTCAACATACAAGTTTTCAATGAAAAACTGATCATGCCATAACCAAAGAGCTATTTGAATTATTTCCTCAAAAGCAAAGTTCTTGCTAATGGATCTGCTTTTGGGTCTGCCTGTTACACATATATTGGGTCTATCCATGGGTGATTCCTTTAAATCAAAACTTTTCCCAATTCCCTGGGTATATTATATAATACTAGCAGTGCTGTCTATATGCATAATTGTCAATGCTTGAGGAATACAGGCCAAAAAGCATTCTCTGACTTTCCACTGATAAATAAGACTGATGAAATTAATAGTTCAGAACTGCCAGGTTTGGTTATAGTTTCTGAAAAATTAAGCCAACATGAAAGAAATCATGTTTTCAAATGGTACTGTTCTCTGTAGACTGATACCCCAAATTATTAAACTCTACTTCTTGGGTCCCAAGTTCAATTGATACTTCTGCTCATCAGTCACCACCTGTTTCTTGAACTAAACAACACATCTGTAATACTCAACTTGACTAGAATTAGCTCCCAAAAGAAAAAAAAATGTTCCAAAAAGTTCTGACTGACTTCTAAATTGGAAACACCTGTAAGAGTTATATCTTTTCCTGACAAATTAGTGACAAGGAGTTCATATACGAGGTGCAGACAGAAAAATAAAATAGTGTAATAAGTATTTCAGGTAACAGAAAAGAATTGCCACAAGTGGGTAGGTATGAGACAAAAATATGTGACCTCAGGCCATTGCCTTCCTATAATACCAAAATAGATGCTCGATACCCCTGTTGTGTTAACCAGAAAATGACTGCCTTAAGCAAGATCAAATGTCTCATTAGCACTTATAATAGCTACCATAAGATGAAAACAGATGAAAGAAGAAAGGAAAGGATACAATTCAAACAGCAGAATGAAAAAAATTGATCCCTTTTGTTCTCCCTCAGATGGGGCCTCCCTCATAATTCACCTGATTTCAACAGACAAAGTAATTATAAACAGAATTCAAGAAAATTTGATCCCAACTTTAATAATGTTCATACATACCGTAGAAGGTTCTTTTATTAACTATCAGTAATTATGCTAAAGTATAAGATTTCTTCTTGAACAAAATTTTAATAATAAATTTACTACTTCTCTCCAAAATTGTGACAGCATTTTAGCCAACCAGAACTTGTCTGTATCTCCCGTTCTCAATGAGAAAAAAATCTGCCTCAGCCACTAGAAAAATAATGTCTTACTAGAATTCTAGAAATCCACCTTGATTGGAGGTGATTCTCATAAGGGAACTTATCCCTTAATTTATCCTAACGTATGGTCTGTGCTAGCCTATGAGTGGTTTGGTGAAGATAGATGAACAATAATATTGATTCACGGTTTAGTTGCATGAATTTGATACATGGATAGATCTACACAGAAACTCAGTACACGGAGTAAGGGATACCTACGTGCAGTTGTATGTATTACATACAGCTTGGCTATGACTTCTCCTGAGAAGTGTTCAGCACAAGAATGTTAATAAGGATTTGTTTTAGGAAGAGAAGCAAAAGATCTGACGTCTACTCTAGTCACTCTGCATAGTGCATTATACAGACTGACAGATTTCATCCTTCAGAAAGGACAAGATGACTTTTTGGTAGAGACATGGAAGAATACAGTGGTTAGTGAAGCTGGGTGATGTAAAGATTTTTTTTTGTCCTATACTTACATTTCTCTCAGCAAACATCCAGGGCACAAATTTTATTCAACTTAATGGGAGTATGTCGTGGTTTAACCCGGCCAGCAGCTAAACCACGCAGCCGTTCGCTTACCCTCCCCCCTCCCTCTCTGGGATGGGGGAGAGAAATGGAAAGTGAAGCCCGTGAATTGAGATAAAGACAGTTTAATAAGACAGGAAAATAATAATAACAATAATAATAATAATAATAATAATAATACAATGGTGATAATAGTACTACTAATAATAATGTGTACAAACAAGTGATGCACAATGCAACTGCTCACCACCCACTGACCGATGCCCAGCCTAACCCCGAGCAGTCCGGCCCCCTCCCCCCGGCTAGCCACCCCTATATATTGTTTAGCATGACATCAGATGGTATGGAATACCCCTTTGGCTAGTCTGGGTCACCTGTCCTGAGTCTGTCCCCTCCCAGCTCTTACTGCACCCTCAGCCTGACTGTTGGCAGGACAGAGCAAAAGGCTGAGATGTCCTTGGCTTGGTATAAGCACTGCTCTGCAACAATTAAAACATCGGGGTGTTATCAGCACTCTTCTCATCCTAAGCCAAAACACAGCATTCCACCAGCTACTAGGAAGAAAATTAATTCTGTTCTAACTGAAACCAGGACAGAGTACTTACAAAAAAAAAAAAAAAAGTAGAATGCCTAGAACAGTGCACTGCTATAAGAGAAAGGAATTGTATAAAACTGAGAATCTCCTTCTTCGTCATTTGTTATGGTATAGTAACACATGTACATTTTGATAAATACAAATAAATATTAATAGTGCTCAGGTTGCTGATATTGCTTCATATCCACAAATAAAATCATTAGATTCTAATGACTTGAAAATGTAGATGTACTACCTATTTGGACCTAAGTGCATGAAAATATATATATATATCAGAAGCAGTTTGAATATTAGCAATTCTTCATGATTTTTCTGATTTCCACTTCCAAAACAAACAAAAAAAAAGGATGAAAGAAGGAAGGAAGGAAGGAAGGAAGGAAGGAAGGAAGGAAGGAAGGAAGGAAGGAAGGAAGGAAAGAGAAAGAAAGAAAGAAAGAAAGAAAGAAAGAAAGAAAGAAAGAAAGAAAGAAAGAAAGAAAGAAAGAAAGAAAGAAAGAAAGAAAGAAAGAAAGAAAGAAAGAAAGAAAGAGCAATAAAATCTTCAAATATGCACAACAAAGAGACATGTAACTGAAGTTAAGAGGATAACTAGGAAGAAGATCTATTAAAATCCAAGCAATTTGTCTGTATTTAAGGTTAAACTACCTGTGTCCAAAAGGCAGATAACCTTCTTCTGATACCATTTCCTTGGTGAAGGTGGTATCTTCAGGTTCTCTGAATTAGTTCTGAAGCCCATTTTGCCTCCATGAAACAAATAAACAAATAAATAATCAAACCCTTTGTAGCTGCTACAGCAGGAACTGAATGTCCAAAGGAGGAATGGAAACCTAGAATCAAATTCAAATTCCTGCACATTTATTTATTCAAGTGATTTATGAACATAATAATCTTCCACATGAACTAGATGGCATCTTATTGAAAAGTTCTTTATGGTTCAGTGGGTTGATACTAACTTTTTGTTTTCATATTTACAACTGAACATAAGTGCATATCATCATAAGTTTATTTTTGGCAGATCTTTAAGAAGTCACTTGAATGATACAAAGGCACGAGAGGGTCCTCAAAAAAAAAAAAAAAAAAAAAGGAAAAAAAATCCTTTGTGATGTTTACTTTGCCACATTTATCTTGGTTACACCAGGCAAAAGCTTTCTTCTGAAGTGGATCAAATGAAATGCTAATGATATGTGAGGTGACATGTAATAGTATTGTGTGAAAGTGACTGCATTCACTTCACTGCATATTCACAATGTAAATCCAAAAATTACACAACATTTTAACTGCCCAGTATCATCTAGCAGCAGCTGTGAAAAATCCCCCACACTGATGAATGTGCTGGAGAAAATGCACAGCAGGTTCTCTGGAAGGTTCATGTTTTGCTAGTTTCCTACTTTGATTTATTGCTTCTGATTGAGGGACAAATGCTATGCATGCTGTCAACAATCGGAAATTGTACTTTTGCCATATTTTGCATGCTGACTTAATAAAAGTTCATAATTTCCATTCAAACAATATGTTATTCTTTCCATGTAGCCTTCTTATTCCTTCTTTTCAGTATCTAAGACCTTATTTTCTGTATCTAAGTAGAGCAAAATCTGGGTATGCAGCCAGGTTCACCTCTGTCAGCAAGGACTGATGCAGTAAGAGTGTTCCACCCCTTGGGATACGCAAGACCAAGCTATTCTGCAGGCTGCTCCAAATAACTTCAGTCCCTCAGCAAGTGGGAAATGAGAGGTTTGCCTTGCATATGCTTTCCTACCAAGAAAACTCTTCTCCTACAACTGATTAAATTAGTTTTTAGTATATTCCTTCTTTCTTTATTTTTTAATTATATGATATTAGAATGACTGCAATGGATTCTTTCTATAATGGATCAGTCTCTTGGAAACTGTTTTCTGGTATGAAATTATCAGTCTAATGCTATACAAATTCTAAGAAGTTCTACAGTTAATCCAACTTATGCACACTTGTAGCTTTCCCTTGCCTTACTTTGCACTCTGTGGAATTGCCAGTGACTGATCTTATTTCTCCTTCAGGAAAAATAAATAAATAAATACATACATACATACATACATACATACATAAAAATATCTTTTTAAAAGTTATTATTTCTTGATGGTGTTTAATGATTGAAGCTATAACTCTGATGGAGGATACTTAATAACTTCACAAATTTTGACAAGCATGACTCCCAATACCTTACTGTAAACTAGAGTCTTCATTGTCATAAACAATTACTTGAAGACAGATTCAACTTTCATGATTCCTGAGATGCCAAGTCTCCATCTGAAACATGCAATTCTGATATCTTCAGTTAGTCTTCAGATAAAGCAAAGCAGGCTCTGTGGAGCTAGAGTGCTTTTAATAGGACATTAGGTCTCAGGGTCCTATTTTATCTTGGGGAAGGGAATCATTATAGCTAAGAAGAAATTATGCTTAAATCAAATCAGGTCAAGATAGTTGGTAGATATGAATGCACATATGTATAAACAAATTTATTCATAAAATCTGAAATATGCATTTTTAACATATACATTTATAAAGATGGGGTAGTGAAGAAATAGGAGAAAAACTGCACTTAGTATACTTACACTAAAGCCATAGAATCATAGAATCATAGCACAGTTTGGGTTGGAAGGGACCATAAAGGTCACCTAGTTCCAACTCCTCTGTGATAGGCAGGGACACCTCCCACTAGACCAGGTTGATCCATCCAGCCTGGCCAAGGACTGGGGGCATCCACACCTTCTCTTGGGCAACTTGCTCACCACCCTCTGAGCAAAGAATTTCCTCCTATCACCTAATCTAGATCTTCCCTCTTTTAGTTTAAAACTGTCCTTGTTCTATCACTATCTGTCCATGTAAAATGTCACTCCATCTTTCTTATAAGCCCCATTTAAGTAATGAAAGGCTGCAATGTGGTCTCCCCAGAACCTTTTTCTCTTCTCCTGCCTGCCCATTGTCAGCTATCTTAGTTTTTCTTCATAGGAGAGGTGCTCCTATATTATATTACTTATACTTTCTAATTTCTTCCTAATATCTGATCTAAATCTACCCTCCTTTAGGTTAAAGCCGTAACTTTTTGTACTATTACTACACTCCCTGACAATGTCCCTCCCCAGCCTTCCTGTAGGCTCCCTTTAGATACTGGAAGGCTGATATAAGGTCTCCCTGGAGCCTTCTCCAGGCTGAAAAACCCCAACTCTGTCAGCCTCTCTTCTTAGCAGAGGTGCTCCAGCCCTTTGATCATTCTTGTGGCCCTCCTCTGGACTCACTCCAACAGGACTTTGTCCTTTTTTGTGCTGGAGGCCCCAGAACTGAATACATTATTCCAGGTGGGGTCTCAGAAGAGCAGAGCAGAGAGGGACAATCACCTCCCTTGACCTGCTGGTCATGCTTCTTTTGATGCAGACCAGGATACTTGGCTTTCTGGGCTGCAAGCACACATTGCCAGGTCATGTTGAGCTTCTCATCAACCAGCACCCTCAGGTCCTTCTCCTCAGGGTTGCTCTCAATCCATACTCCACTCAGTCTGTATTTATGCTTGGGATTGCCCCAGCCCAGATGCGGGACCTTGCAGTTGGCCTTGTTGAACCTCATGAGGTTCCTACAGGCTCACCTCTCAAGCCTGCTCACCTTTCAAGCCTGTCCAGATCCCTCTGGATGGCATCCTTTCCCTCCAGCATGTTGACCACACCACACATATCGGTGTCATTGGCAGACTTGCTGAGGTTGCACTCAATCCTACTGCCCATGCCACTGACAAAGATGTTAAACAGCACTGGTCCCAATACTGACCCCTGATGGACACTACTTATCACTGGTCTCCACCTGGACATCAAGCTGTTGACCACAACTCTTTGAGTATGAACATACAGCCAATTTTTAACCACCAAGTAGTCCATCTGTCCAATCCATGTCTCTCCAATTTAGAGACAAGGATATTGTGTGAGACAGCATCAAGTGTTTTGCACAACTCCAGGTAGATGACGTTAGTTGCTCTTCCTCTATCCACCAATCCTGTAACCCCATCATAGAAGGCAGCCACATTTGTCAGGCATAATTTGCCCTTAGTGAAGCCCTGTTTGCGGTAACCAATCACCATGTGTATTAGCATAATTTCCAGGAGGATCTCCTCCATGATTTTGCTGGGCACAGAGGTGAGACTGACTGGCCTGTAGATCTCCAAATCTTTCTTTTCTCCCTTTTTAAAAATGAGGTTGTTTCCCCCTTTTCCAGTCAGTAGGAACTTCAGCAGACTACCACAACTTCTCATATACATGGTTATGGTTAGTGGCTTAGTAACTACATCTGCCAGTTCTCTCAGAACCTCCCTCAGTGTATCCCACAGACTTAGCACCTTCAGGTTCCTTAGTTGGTTTCAAATCTGAATTTCTTTATTTTCTACTTTCTATTTTTTTATATTTTCTACTCTCCCTCCACTACTTAAAATTTCTAAAAACTTTCCTTTCCTTTCCTTTCCTTTCCTTTCCTTTCCTTTCCTTTCCTTTCCTTTCCTTTCCTTTCCTTTCCTTTCCTCTTTCCTTTCCTTTCCCTTTCCTTTCCTTTCTTTCCTTTCCTTTCCTTTTCCTTTCCTTTCCTTTCCTTTCCTTTCCTTTCCTTTCCTTTCCTTTCCTTTCCTTTCCTTTCCTTTCCCTTCCCTTTCCTCTCCTCTCCTCTCCTCTCCTCTCCTCTCCTCTCCTCTCCTCTCCTCTCCTCTCCTCTCCTCTCCTCTCCTCTCCTCTCCTCTCCTCTCCTCTCCTCAACAGTTCTTCTACCCACTTCCCTTCCAGCTACAATAAATATAGCGCTAATAGGGAGTTTTCTATATTCAATAAAACAACAAAAGTGGAAACAAAATTTACATATTGATTGTCAAATGATTATAAATTTTTATTTCTTTTACAATTTTTCAAATATTTTTCTTAACTCTACTTCATCCTTTTAAAATCTTCTTTATAACAAGTCTATATAGAGAGCAACCCAAATCAAGAGTGATAAGGCCATCAGCTTTGTCCCTTAGATCCACCTTCTGCTGTGATATAAACAGTACACTTCCAAAAGAAAAGTAGTTACTTCTTTTAACTCATTGTAGAATTGACAAAATTATATAGGAAAAAAATAATTCTCTGTGTTGTCACTTTTGCTGTTCCAAGACATACTGACAACTACTACTTAAGTTCAGCCCATTACAAAGGAGAGTGCACAATATATTACACAAAAATACACTGCAGATATACAATTGATTTGGTTGAAGTTGCAAAGGCACATGACTAATGAGATATATCTTAGGCTGTAAAACCAGAACTCTCAGGTTCTTAGAAAACCTGGGCTCAACTACATTCCTTAGAAAAGTTTTGCATCTTTCTTCAAACACAGAAAATTAACCTTATTTTTTTTCACAATACACTATGTAATTATGAAGATGTGTTTGATTCACATAAGTAACATAGACCCATATCCTGCATATGAGAAAAACATATTTTCCCCCCAGAGAATGTATGGTCTCATTTTTACAGAGATGCCATCTGAAAAAGAGTAGTGCTACCTTAACAGAACTAGCAAAATAAATAAATAAATAAATAAATACTGACACTAATAAGTATGATAAAAATATTACTACCGTACTCTGTTTTGGTACAACAGCAGTATATTACATACACATAAAACTAACTTAAACAGGAAGGCACCTTTTTCAGAAAATCAGGAAAACAAACTTTGTTTTATAAATAGCTTGATCATGAAGTCATTCAAAACAATGGACCTTCCTTTCAACTAAAAAAAAAAAAAAAAGTTTCTAAATGTCACTTCTAATACAGATAAAGTCAGTTCCTTTCCTAAGGGAAAAATTATTTTCATTGCACATATGCTATTCATGATGTTTTCTTAACCTGTAAAAATATGCTATATGCATATGAAGATAAGATATAATAAATGAAGATACACACTGACCAACAACAAAGTATTAACATTCATTATATAGGTTGGTAAAAGCTTTGGAGTGCTTTTTGGTGTGGATACATACTGTCTCGAATTCATCCCCTATGTACTTTAACAAATACCGAAAAACACGTGGCTACTGATTATCAAGTTTAAATAACCTTGCTCTGCACGAAAATTGCAACTGGCCCCTCCAAAATATAAACAAAATAAGGAAGGAATGCAGGGGTTCCCTTCCCCCTTGGCCAAATGAATGTGTCTCTGTGTCCTGTCCGGGCTCAGAGCACAGGAAGCTGGGTTCAGCTGTCAGAGTGCCAACGTGAGACCCAGGAGAATAGCTGCTGCTCTTGCGCTGGCTTCCTGTGTGAACCCAGGCAGCAAACAATTCCCTCCCTGCCAAGGAAAAAATGAGAATAGCACTGGTCAAAAGCTGGCTCTTGCACTGTTAAATAAATGAAAGGCTATAAGACACCCAGACTGTATGCAGAATAGTGGGATAGGCACAGAGATATAATTATTTCTGTTCCTCAGTAGCCTCACAGCGGTCTTGATTGCTGAATATACCTGAAATATTCAAATTTATTTTCTCTTTTATATTATCCAAGTTAGTCAAAGCAACATTGATTTTTCTATTCTCCTTACTCTTACTTCTCCAGAGTTTGCAGGCAAAATACAATTGAAAATGGATGAAATATTCTTGTAGAGCCAGCTTGCTTACTTTTGCTTTTTCACATAATCAGGCTTCTTATAATAGAGAAAAACAGAGATAAAATTGTCTGATTCTAACAATTTCAATACTTTTC
This sequence comes from Netta rufina, assembly GCF_964035555.1. Classification (NCBI taxonomy): domain Eukaryota; kingdom Metazoa; phylum Chordata; class Aves; order Anseriformes; family Anatidae; genus Netta; species Netta rufina. The sequence goes on from NC_140128.1 coordinate 24,861,500, forward strand.
ATTAAGAAAACCAAGAATAATGAAGTCCTAGAGTTTGGCATTGTCATATCACTACCTAACATTATTCATTCATTTAACCGCTGTTATTGGACAATAAATGATACTTTCATTACTTGAAGAGCTATGGCTGTAACTGTGTTAGGAGCTCTTATATCAAAACCTCTTGTGGATTTAGGGAGTTAAGATAACTTTTTTAATTTATAATGGAATACAATGGGAAGGTAGTGTGGTTAGATGTTTGTATTGCATTGTTGCAGGTAGAACTGGTTTACTGAATTCAGCAAGTGATCCATCTTCCATTTTTGTGTCTTTATCTTCCCTTCCATACATTCTTATTTTCATTTAATGAAAAAGGTAATACCTAATTTATTTAATTATAAGATATTCCATTAATTTAACTTAGAAAGAGACTAAACATTCTCAGACAAAATTGTATGGTTTACTTACTACTTCTTATGGGAAGCTGGCAAAAAAAAAAAAAAAAAAAAAAAAAAAACTAACAAACATTTGAAATAAACTTACTCAGTCCTGATGGAAAAATATTTTCCTGTAAATATTTGATTCTCCATTTACCCTATGGTATGACCAGAAAAAAAAAAAAAAAAAGGATGGAAAATGGCCATTTCAGTGACCTTGTGTCCCTCCCTTAGAGGAAGACGGCTGACAGGTAGATATATGAACAGTTTGTTATTGCAGATTCCAGATCTTGTGATTATCTCTGACTCAACTTCTGGGGTTTTATCTGGAATTCCTGTGACAGGTCAAACAGTGTACTACTCCTTGTCTTTACCTTGTAGCGACCCCAGGTTAAAAATACACCTTACAATACAGTACAACACAACAGTTTCCAAAATTTCTACTTGAGTGGAATAAATGACAGCGAGCTCAAAAGTTAGGATAATACAAAAATATGTCTCACAATGTAGACTTCAGATTCAGAAGTATGTGATCACTGCCTGACTAAAATTTACTTTCAACATAAGAATGGTTGATTCTGCTTGAATGTTATTAATTCTTTTATGTTTGTTACATTCATGGGGAGAAACACTACCGTTTGTGGGTGCAATCTTATGATTTCCTGTACCAAAGATACAATTTTGTATTGTATCCATATTGCATTTGCAATGGACCATTGGCTACATTACATTTTATGCACAGTGACCTTAAATATAGTGGTCAAAGTATTTGAATATTTTGCATGAATTGTTTTATCATCCATTATTTCATATTTCTTTAAATTATTTTACTAACATTATATTGTGGCAAGTAGTATTCTTCTAATGATGAAAAATGAACCATATGAATTACAACAGAAAATGGGGCAATTATCAGGAAAACAAATAATTAAGATAAGACCGACTACAGGGAAGGAAATAGGACACCATATAAATAATGATTATATAATACTTTCTCTTTGATAGCCTGAGTTACTGCCCTTCCTTCACTCATAAAATGTTCTCGCCAGTTTTGTTCCTTCATACAGAAAATCCTAAAACTCTGTTTATGGAAGAAATAACTCAGCTGACATTGTAATGGCCAACTTCTTTTAAAAATGTCTATAAAGCACAAATTTGCATAACTCTGCATGTTTTCAGGTGCAAAACATTACAGCTTCTGAATCAAAAAAATAGCACATAATGTGCTTAAGACCATCCTCTCCCAAGACAATGCCTTTGCTAAGGTTGAAATATAAGCAAATGGTGATATTTTTATATGTTGAAGAATGAAGCACATTTTCCCAAAACATATTATGTAACAAATAATAATGCAAATTTAAAAATAACTTGTGCCCTCATCATGTCAAAATGCTTTACTGAACTGGTGAGCTTGTCATTACAGATATTATGCAAATGAAGTAAGAAGCAGACATATCTCGCATCTGCTTAGGCAAAGTAGACTACATAGAAATAGCTACATGGAAGCATTAAATGACATACCAGCATGACAATAAGGAAGTAAGCTTAAAATGCTGACTTATGATGAGAATACTGATGAAGTTTTAAGTCCAACACCTGGCTAGATAGAAGGCCATTCCAGATCTTCCTCTGCTTTTATCTGTTTTTCTCATGCATCACTTGTCAACATTGAAAACAAAGATGCCATTCTGGTTAACAATAACTTTTAAAAACTTGCTGTACTATTAATAAAACAAATTTTTAAAAATGTTTTACTAAAGGATGCATCTTTTTAGTATAAATGGTTGGATCATTTCATTCAGAATCATCACTAAGGCTCATAAGACTTGTGAACTCTCTTTTGTCAAGATATTCAAATACAAGATTAATGGTATGGGTGTAGACATAATTGTAAATACCCAACTACATTTGTTACTTCTCAGTAGTTCTAGTGCAAATGGGCAAAAAACAGTCTGACTATTGGACGGTACTAAATACCTGTTTCTGGTAAATAAGGTTATTAAAGTAAGTTAAGATATAATACAAAACATTATAAAAATCTTCTTCAAAATACATTCTTTGACTTAAACACAAAGCCCCAAACTGAACTTAAAAATTCTGATTGCTTCACAGAACACCAGGGGATGCTTGACCAAACTGACATGAGAGCTATGTTTTGGATACTAAAGTTGAACTGAAATTTGGAGCTCTGGAAAATCTGGAAATCTGGAAAATCTGAAGTGGCTCTTTTCCAGTGATGCAATGTTCGTTTTGATTATTTTATTAGTGTCACTTATGTTCTTAACCTAATCCATAGGAAATTATACCCACCTATATTTCCATATAGGTGCAGGAGTTTTCACAAATTATATTGGAAAAGAACATAAAGTTAAATATATGGTATCTAACAGAGGGAATGTTGACAAAATATGTTTGCAGAAAGCATCTATTAATCAAAGAAATGCAAATATATGGCTAGAAAACCGTCTTACAGAGTTCAAAACAGTGAACAGCACTGTCAGAAAACACAGGTTAAATATTCGACTTCACATCAAAGCAGTTAATCAGAAACAGTCTGTGGTGTCTATATATTAAAGACATCTTTCTTTGTCAGAAGTCCATTACTGTTTCTAGGACCATTCTGAGAGGCTAGTACTTTGGAAAGAAAATATGAATAGCACAATCTGCTTATCACTAACCTAGTTCATATTTGGCATGCCCTGCACCAGAAAAGAAAACAAAACAAAAAGAACATTCTGTAAGCAGATGATTTCATAGGTAAAGGAATAGATAACAGTCATAAGATGGGCATCTCTTCTGCTTGCTCCTAATGCAAATTCTAGGTTCTCTTATTTCTTTTTACTGTAATTTTATATAGCTGTCCCAGTGATCAGTGTTCCCTGTGCTGATAAATTATAAAAGGTAGTCTTAATATAAGTAAAAGAATGACAAAAATTGATAGAAATCTATACAGTACCTAGAGGATAAAGTGCCAGTGTTCCCAAATATCCTTTGTGTTCTGGTACAAGAGATTATAGACAACTAGAATTTAACCTGTCTGGCAACAATACCAAAGAAGGGACTCAGCAAAAATACAACTATTAGAAAAGGAAAATAATGCTTATAGATGTTTGTGTATATTTAGTTGAAAAAAATACTTAAAGTATGTAAAATATATGCTTAAAATTATTCATTCATTAAGATGTATTATAGTGCTGATACATTTTGTGGTAACTTTTCAATGGTTGCCTATTTCCACCAATCACCAGTCTCAGCCTAGTTTACATTTCCTACTTCAAATTATTTTTCTTACTTGTCCCTGACAATTTCTCAGTACCCTCCCCTATTCTCCAGTGACAATTTGCTACTTCTTTTTTCTTGTAATTTCTTTCCAGTTTTCCATTCCTGCTGTTATACAAGTATTAGATCCTAGAAGTATTTGATGTCTGCTCAGACTCCTAATTCTACAGTCCCATGACAGAGATGGCATGTAGGAGAGAAATGATAAACACATCTAAATTATTTTTTCTAGATATTGTCGTTACAAAATGACATTTTTTTGGGGGGGTGTTGGGGGGGGGAATGCAGAAAATCAGTTAGATCTTTTTAGTAGATTTGAAATATATGTAAGGCATTTTTATCACTTGTGTTGTTTTAATTTATTATGCTAAAAAAGGTAACGCCAACATTTAAATAAAGTAGTAAATTATACACATCTTGTGTGATTAAACAAAATGTAGGACTTCAAAACCTGAAATAAATTAATTCTTTGAAAACAAACAAGAAGCTGTATGCAATTACAGAATCTTTCCTCACTGTTAAGGTAATTTGCTAAAAATATGTGGGAGTAATTCTTACTGTTCCTTTAAAACTTGAACCTAATTTCACAATACATAAAATATAAAGCTGGGAGAACTAGTCAAGGCTGCTTTGAAATATTTTCTTTCAATTTAGGTCCTTCTCTAACTACCTATTTTATTATTTAGAGTTATCACTTCCAATTGAGCAAATTCAATTTAAATTGAATGTTCATGTACTTCTATCCTCTGACTGGCAGTAGGGACAAGGACCGTATGTTTTGTAGGCTCCTATCTTTTCTTATGCTTTACTGAAGGAAAGTGATATTGGAAAGTATATACAGACATAGAACTGTAGAACACCCTTCTGTTTTTCTTCTGTTTTGTGACTTTTTGGTGTTTTTTTTTTTTTTTTTGATTGCCTTTGTCATATGTGATAGGTCATTGCTGCTCCTGCAGTTTCCCACTCAGCGAATATGCCCCTTATAGCCAGCACAGAGCTCTGAGCTGCATTGTTAACAAATACTTTGCATTTTGTGTTCCTGTAATTCACTCATCTCTTGGCTTACTCACCTGTCAAGGGAAGCTGCACAAAACACCTGTGTGACTATATTCTACTCTGTTCTTATACTTTATGACAGAATTGATGGCTCTGTTTAGATGCTTTTGAATTACAGCATCACTTTTGAACAGGCAAAATGCTTTGTGGTTCCCTGTATTTCTTTTTGAGTTCTTCTTGTCTGTCTGTAGAAAAAAAAATGAGTGAGATTTTCACAGAAGACAGACTGCTGTCTTTCAACATACAGCTGCTTCTCAGACCTGTTCTATGTGAACAATGTCCACATACCTCTTACTAAGATTTACCTAAACCAGGATGCAGTATATGTATTGTGACAGACTATGTGCCTCCTGTATTTCTATCAATCTCCCTTTGACCTAAAAGGGATCTCTGAACATGCAAAGAAGTCAGGATCTGCCAAAATGCTTGGTGTGGGTTTTGAAGACCTGATTACATCGCTGGCAGTGCTGATATAGTTGCATGTCCATGACTGCTGGTAAAGAACATCTGCTTTCTCTGGCAGACCGCAGTAATCATTTATGGTGTGGGACAGGTTCCTTCAATTTGCAGGCCTGACACAAAAGCCTTCTAACACTAACAGGCTATGTTCAAAACATGGACAGAAAGAAACCCACTCTTTCTGCACCCTGTGAGAATCTCATGGAATTTACCAACTGGAGATAAAAATCTGACCAATTCCCAAAGATGAAACATGAACCATCTTCAGAAAATGAAACAATTCTTATCTCGTCCATCAGACAAAATTATGGAAAAACATATAGTTTGATTCTCTGTAAACTAAATCTAGATTTTTTTAACTTATATATCATGAGTTCATCTCTCTTGTCTTAATATTCTCTTAAAAACACTGTAAGATTTTGTTGTTTCTGAACTTTTGATATTATGAGCATTCAGAAAAAAACATTTTTGATGTACTATTTTGGCCTTGTACCTACTCTTGCTAAGCAAGCAACTGTAGCATCTCTATATCCCTCGTGTGATAAAAAGCATAAAGAAGGAACACCAGCTAAATAAAGGAACTGGCTGAAGTACAAGAAGTCTTCTGTCTGATAAGATTGTGCAGGAAAGACAAAATGGAGATGACAGATGTATCACCTGCCTTGAACTCCTTAAATCTGGAGGAATCAAATAATTTTTATTCTACAGGCTGAATGAGAGTTCATTTGGACTGCAGTTGTAGATGAAGGTGAAGTATAAAAAGACAGAGCTGTATCTGCAACTGCAAGTAGTAGAAGAGTCTTTCTTTCTGCATATCATACAAGAATTGAAACACCATTCACAGGGAAAACTCCCTCCACGGTAGAGGTTTTCACATGGCTTCTTGTTCTGACCATTGATTCTTAACAAAAAATTGCACAATGAGAGACTCCAGCAGAACAAAGTAAAGCAACCGAAGCAGATAAGTTTTGTTGTTGTTTGTGTTTTGATTTTTTTTTGTTTGTTTGTTGTTTTTGTTTTGTTTTGTTTTGTTTGGGGGGGGGGGGGGGGGGCTAAAAATACGATTAGTTGCTTGGTCCAAAATTGTCCTTCCCCTACAATAGTTTAATCAGTTACCCTTTTCATCATTTCAACACATTTCTAGTACTCCAGAGGTGCAGGGACAATTTGGAGGGAGAAGAAGGAAGTGTGTAGCCATGAGGCTGCTTCCCAGTGTCACCCTCAAAAGTTTTCACAGAACTGCAAAGTGCTAACAGGGTCACCTTCACCATATTAGACCTAATCCACCAGTAAACATACTAAAACCTCCCTCCTTGTTTTCAGCAAGAAATTATGGAACTAATGTAACATTTGCTGCCATCACATTGTTCACACTACTGTTTTATGTTACGCCTCGTGCTTCACCCTGTTGATTCAGACTATAAACTCTCTAGAGCTGGGACCATCTGGTATTCTCTGTTTGTAAAGAGCCTAGCACAATAAGGTCTTGTTCTGGGTTGACGTACACAATCATAACAAAAACAACCAATAATAAATAGATAGTTTTATCTCACCAGTTGACATACATATTAATTAAAAAAAAATAAAAAATAAATCCCAGTGGGCATTTTGCTGTAATGTAAATGTTCAAAACAAAAGTGAAAATGAAGTGAAAAGGACACCCTTTACGTACAATAAACAAATTCAGATTACTCTTTAATCTAGTCCACTTTTGTCCTATACACTCTCCTATTTCATTCTGCATTTATGCAATAAATAAAAGCTTTTGTATACAGGATGGTCTAAATCAGGCACAAAATTATTTCATCCAGTTTTAGTCGCAAATCTGAAGAGCTACCTAAACCACATACAACCAACACTGAAAAATACAATGATGAGAGTAATTAATTACAGCATAAGGTTAGATAATAATATAATTTTGTTAATTACTCACAGTTTGGGGCCCATTTTTTCTGTGCAGCGGACAACAGCATGCATTTAATCCCCATAATAACAGTAATGGGATACATCATTAACCCTATTTTATACTTTCTTAATTTTTATAACACCAATAACAAAGATCATTAACCTCCATTCTGTTTAACATCTAATCAGCCATTTTAGCTAAATAAATATCATAGACAACATTAAATATCACTTTGTTTATCTAGATTGCCTCTCAGGAGGATATTTTTTTTCTAATGTTATATTAACATCAGTTTACTCAACAAGTGTCAAAATATCAGTGATGACAAGGAAACAGATTCATTGCAACATATAATCTTTAATCAGATCTGTTTAGTCTTCACTATTTGTGAAACATATCTTAGGTAATTTCCCTGCTAAATTTGATATTGAATAAATTTGATAATTTTTCCTTTTAATCATACTGTTACCTTCAAGACTTAGAATATCACTTAGATTTGGGTAAGGTTTGGACTCAGTCCTATATTTCATTCTTTCATTAGGAAGATAGGGTTAAAATCTTCTTCTGTTAATAAAATTAGAGTTAAGTCAGTTAATAAAACTGAGTTAAGAGGAGAAAGAAAAAGAAAACACTACTACTGAGAAGAATCTATTTTGCAAAGATATCCCAAGGAGCAACAAAATACTACAAGTGAAGCTATATCAACAATATTTTGAATTACCATTTCTAATTACTTATAAGAGATGAAATAGTAAAATAGGGCTATAGTAGTAAAAAATAGGTATGGCTTTGAATGCATCAAGGTTAGCTACTGAAATGTGTTCGTTAATTCTGTTGTAATGGTAACAATGAATAAGACCTAGTTTTTTTAGGTAAATAACCATAACAAGAGAGTAGGAAGATTTAAACTAAGGAATGAGATTATCTAACTGTTTAGAGAATTAACAACAAAATTATATGAAAAAAAAATAGAGGATTTCTGAAGATTTCTGATGAAACTGTCAGACCCTGTCTTTTCTTGTATTTCTTTATTTATATATGAATATTGCAAGACAGATCATCTGCTAGAGTGATGTCATATACAGATCGATAATCAGTTGATTAAAAGAGAGCATCTGTAAAACCTACACATTTAAGAAAACTGTTATGGGATATTACTTATCTAGAAATGAGTCACAGGAATACGCAACCATTCGTCATTTTAAGGCCAAAGAGAGTTCCCAAATGTTTGGATCTTTGAGAACATGCTGATGTTAAAATCCTATTTGATTTTTGATGAAAATCTGTCACATTATTGCTCTGCCTTAAATTAAATATATTGATTTTCTACACTCCTGTAGGATTCCTGTAGTATTTATTCTATATTAGACACTACCAGTTCTCTTCCCTGCAAATCAAGCATCCAGAAAGTCAGAGTTATTTTAACAAGCAGTCAAAGGGGAATTAAGGAGAATAAAAAAGCACCAGGGATTAAAAAAGTAGTATTTTGAGTTACATTCTGCTGTTCTTAAGAACAGTAAGAGCAGTGCCTAAGTACAAATTAAGTGATGAATCAAGGAATTAAAATTGGCCTATTTGTCTGTTTCTGAAATTTAAGAAAACTTGAAACTAATTTCAGCCTCAGTTTGAAATACTTCTAATTTTGGTACTCATCAATCATCTCATAATTATGGTACTCATCAATCAACTCATATGCATATTCTAAACAACTTAAAGCACAATTTTAGAGTAGGAAGGAAAACATCCTTTATTTTATCAATGTAGGAAAGCATTATTCTAACCAAATCTCATCAAGATAGCCTACTGATAAATTTGTCACAAACATGTGAACTGCTAAAAAACTTATGAGAGAGAAGGTAGAAGGAAGACCCTCTCTAAATCAGAGATACTATTTATTTCAAATTGCAACTCAGAAATGCCATTCCGCTTCCACTGAAGAAGTTGTGTTCAAGGTGATACTATTATATTGTTATGTTGTGGTAAAAATATCGTATTCCTCTACTGCACCTCTTTGGTCCAAAACGCTTTTCCAAAGAGACATGAAAGCTACATTCTAACCTTCACTGACCAACTGAAAATAGCATTAAATTCTCCAAAGTCAGTGTTAAAACTACATTTAGTTCATTATTAATAAATGATTTTTAAGTAAGAATGTGAAATTAGAAATTTAAGTATACACCTAAAAACTGAAAGATGCATGAAACATCTATTTTTTTCTGTGGATGGGATTTGTCCAAATGTAGATCACCACATTTTCATGGAAAATGGACGTTACAACATATCTGCAGTTCTATCAATTTATTCTTAATTATTTTTAACAAATACTGTTACAGGGAATAATATTAATTCTTCTCCTGCTTTATCTACCATCTAATTTATCTCCACGCAAGGAGACAACCAAATTAAAAGCCAAATACCTAGAAAATAATTTTGTGTTACTACTGTAGTGAGAAAAATACAATCTGCATTATCTGAATGGGAAAGGTTCTAAAGGTTCTTGTTTTATCAGTTCTAAGGGAATTGCATGCAGATCCCAGGAGATACCTTTTTGTATAGCCATCTTGCTATGTTGACCATGCTCTGGTCTCCCACTGAATCCCACATCAACTATTCTGGATAAAAATCAAGATACAAAAAAGCCAAAGAGAAGTAGTGTACTCTGACCTCCCCTTTTATTTTCTTAATTACAGTTGCAGTCTCCACCTTTAAGTCGACAGTGTTTCTTGTGGGTTTTCGCTTTGTAAATAGCTTGTAAGAAAAGACCAAACAGTATTTGTATTCCATACTAAACTACATGTAAAGAAAATGTTCGACTCATATCTTGGAAGGAGAAATACAGGATAAAGTACTCATGCTAAATAAGGTAAAGAAAGATAAAATAAACTTCAAATATTTTGTCATAAGAATCTAAAAATTAAATCAGCATTATGGTTTTAGTTGTTGAGTAAGATTTTTTTGTTTGCTTGATTTTTTTGTTTGTTTGTTTGTTTTTTAAGTTTGTTGATGATTCAGCATTCTTCTGTAACACCATACTCCTTAACCCTTGCATTATAAGAGAAGATTATGAACACCTGTCTGATTGAAGAGCAGTTTGTAATGCTCTGTTTATATTGTATTTCAAAGAAAAAGGAAAGGATTAGGAGCAGGCTATGATTTAATACAACTCCAATCTCTATCCATCAACATTATTCACTATTAATGTGACAAACCACAGGCAACAAAGTCTTTACAATTGGTATCATTTAATTAATCTCTTTCTCTTGTAGAAATATCCATTGCAAGATTTTTTTCTGAAAAGTAGAATTTATGAATAAAAGGAAATTCCAACTATTCCTTAGGCTACAGTGCTGTCAAACCAGAGAATGAAATGTAGATATTACATATGCATAAAATAGAAAATCCTTCTGGTCAAAGCATGATGTAAATCATATTTTAGAAATAACCATATAATCATTTTATATATCACATTTTATAACTATATGAGTTACAACAGTATGACTGATCTCCTATGCAGAGGATCACACTTAAAAAGTTACTTGTACATGAAATTATACAATGTATACAAAGAAAAGTGGTAATTAAACAACATGAGAACCTATTTAGATAGTGCTCTAGATGCACCAGTGGGTATGCTATATGCTAAGTACAGTTTGCTTTGTTTACACATAATCACATGTCCTGGAACAGAGATGGACACCCAGCATTTAAACTTTTTTTCTTTTTAATAGCCATTATAAGATGATAAAAATGGAGAATTCCTGAAAAGCCAATAACAATACCCAGATCAAACCCAAACCCAAATTTGGTTCTCTCTATAAAAGATACTGCTATCACATAAAATTTCTTCACAGTCCCATTTGCTCAGATGCTCTAAGAAAAAAATATTTTGAAATTACGTGTATCAATCACAAAAATTGTTTTATACTAGTTGAGAAGTCCAGTCTGGCATTAAATGTGCTTCTGTCCTTTATTTAACTTAATTTACACCGTTCCACTCGTTAAGCCATATTTTGTGTAAGACTACTTCTTCTGCCTCTGCATTTCCATTCATTTACCTGTATGTGCCCTTTATACATTTAACAGTGCTGACAAGCTGGTGCAACTGGATTGCCTATCTAGCATAAAAGCTGTAGCCCTGGTTTCCAAAATAAGGGCAAGTGAAAGGCAAGCAACACCTCTGCATGACCTTCCTATGACAGAATAAAATTTAAAATACTGACAAGAAAACTATTTACATCAATTAACATGGAAGATTCAGCAGTATTATGTGGAATCTGCACTTTGTGTCTATTTTAATGTTTTTTTGTTTCATATTTAACAGCAAATTTAGAAAATATTATATCAGTACTGATAAAGAAAAGAGTTTGTAAAAAAGAAGCTACTGTTAGTAAAATAAAATGGCTTCTTTGATAAATGATTGCATACTTGCTGAGGAGATAAAAACACTGAAAGTAAATGGACATAAGTGTGGGAGTCACAGTGATAGAAGATGCAGTAAATGCCACTATCAGTAACTATTTAAATAACTTGTAAATGCAAGAGTAAAGTTTTAGGGTTTATTATAAGCACTATTCTTATTATTATTGCTATTAATATTATAGTTCAGTAGAAGAATATAAAAGATACAAACAAATCATACATTCTAAGCCTATAAAAATACTATAAACATAATTGCCTGTTTACACAGGAGAAATACAATGCTTCTTGGATTTTTTTTCAATTTTTGTAAGATCACAAGTATATAATTTTTATATTTTATATTTATAATATATTTTGTATTACATTTTCAATGTAATACATTATTTTATTTGCCTACTCTCATTAAATTCTTAGTTTAGCTACTTGGCCTGAACAAACTATAACTGCTGAGGCTTAATATCACCTTTTCGGGTGATCCCATGTAATTCACTAAGGACAACCACTCACTCTTACCATATGAAAGAATCATTTTCCAGTGCATACTAAGCCGCATCTGAAGATCACAGAATCACAGAATCACAGAATTTCTAGGTTGGAAGAGACCTCAAGATCATCGAGTCCAACCTCTGACCTAACGCTAGCAGTCCCCACTAAACCATATCCCTAAGATGTGGCAGATTAAAATACTTCTCTGTTCTTGGTATGTAAACAAACACAAATACCTCACAGTCATAAAGCAGATAGTAAATACTGTTTTGTAGAAAAGTTTTAAGACTCAAGTATGTAACTGCAAGGACTTGGAATTATGAAAGAATGTTCTTACCACTATCACTGTAGATCATCTTTTGCCCTAGTCCTTAATGTTAGGTGACTGTTTCATATTACGGAAAAAGATACTTTACTACTTAGCATTTCCTCTCTTATTCTCTTTTCATCATGCTGCTCCTGAAATAACGTGTAAGTAACAGTCAATCCACAATAGTTCACAGGGAGTTCTTTCAAATCTTGGACAAAGCCTATAAATAGATACAAATAACATAAGTAACTCCTTCCTTTATATTGAATTGCTATAGATAATGACCTAAATAGCACATGTGCAAGTAATTTTAGTATTTTATACTTGTAGCTCTTTATAGATGTGCCCTTTGGGCACAATCCAGCAAAGATTTGCACATATGCTCAAGTTTATGCATTCTGAATAGTCCCAAGGCTTTTGTTTGTACTGTTTGTACAAATGCCACATGATTGTTCTCTTTCATCTAATACCTTTAAGAAAGAGAGAGAGAGAAAAAGAGAAAAAGGAAGGAAAGAGGAGGCTCACAGAATCTTCGTTTGTGCAGTCCACACTAGTCTGAAACCTCTGACACTCAGTTAATCAAGTTAATATAATTATTTTGTTGTTTGAAGAAAATTAGAGGAACTGTTTTATGTCTAATTATAGGGAAGATCAAACAGACTTGATTTTGATGAATTTTCCATGTCTTATTTGAACTAATGTAATTAAGGACAGTGTTTACCTAGCTGCTTTATGAGAAGAAGCCTCCTTGTGTACCAGATTTCTTGTGGTCCTTCCTTTCACTGCAGCCAGTGTAAGGACAATAGTGCAAGATCAGCCTTTTTAATTTTGCCTTGATCCTTGGCTCAAAGAACCAAGTAGAACCAGGAAGTGCAGAGGAACAAGAAAATAGGAAATATTTTTTAAACCTTTTGACAAGTTCACTTCTCTTTTGGTTTGAATACTGGGCAATAGTTCAGATCATCTCTTATTATAGCCAAATCTGGAGGCCAAACCTCTGCTGGTTTTGTTCAGCCTCTGCCCTTTTTTCCTGTCCCAAACTTCCCAATTCACACACTACCTGTGAATCTATTTTGACAGCTGTATTTTCCCAACAGGAATACTTTATACATATATGGTAATTTCAGAGTCAGTACATGCAGCTCCCTCTCTTACATCAGTATTCCTCCCCTTCTATACAGTTATGTTTGTACAAACTACACTTAGGAAAGGCTCTGACACCTATTCTCTTCGTTTTATTTCCCTTTTAATTATACACAGAACACTGGTTCATCAGTACAGAAACAAATTGAAGAAAAACAGCGTATCTAATTATTTTTGTATGCTACTTAAACTTTTAATACATTGCCTTGGGTGCATCTTGGAGTCAGGGAAAGGAAGTGATAAAAAATAAGTTTTTCCTTTTGGAAATCTCTTCCAAACGTTTTTAGACAGCTTTTGGTGTAAAATAAAAAGATGTTATTGCAAAAGTGGTGGGAAGTGAGCAGGGATTTTAATTTACTTTCATGTTGTTTCTCCACTAAGTTCAATCTAAGGTGAAACATCGTGTTGATGTCAAATTTTGCTTCAAGCAAAACAATAGAGGAGCTCTAAAATTAATGTAGGTGTCCAGTCAGAGGCCTTATACAGCCATTAACACAGTACCAGATTTAGATAATGTATTATAAGCATGAAAAATTTAACAGTAATTGCTGTGTTCTGATCTCTCCCTTTTTCTTACTTTGTTTCCTACAGAATCTGCCACACATTCCCAAACTGGTCTTTCTGCTAGCTTACCTCACAGAAATGCACACAATCTGGATCATTATGACTAATGAAATTGCTGAGAAGCGATTTTTTTGTTGTCAAAATATAATGCCACTCTAGAACTTTCACCACACATTAGGATTGTGTAACAAGGGCTTATGGTTGCCTGAGGCATAACTTTGATTCAGCATCTCTCCATCTTAGCCACCCAGTTCCACGTATTATTGTATTCAGCTGAATACTGAAATTCAGTGCTACTGAGAGATGAATGCCATTTTATAGCTTAGTATTTTAAAATTATGTTACGCCTTTTGTTATCATCTGTTGGCTTGCAAAAATAAAAATAAAAACAGCCTCTGAGCCCATCTAAAATATTAGAAAAAAATAAAATTATAACAATGTTCAGGAAAGGAGTTCTGAGTTACAATGAGCTGTTCATGCTGTCCTCCAAATTCTACTGTAAATTTGCAACCCACATGCTATGTTAAGATTCAAACCTGTGGACACAATTACAGTTGACCAGTAGGCTTTTTATCTGACAAATGACTTGGCTGACTTAGAAATCAGATCTTATAGCCTCCAGAGGACTACATGCACTTATCCAAGAGCTTTCAGCTCTTGGATATTTCACATACAGTTTTCACAAAAGAAACACCTGAGGTATACCAATGCTTCATGTAATGAAACCTTTCATAAGAACAAGAAAAATATAACTCTTTCATTCTGAACAAAGGTATACGTAAAAGCACATTTAATTTCAAGTCAATAGGTTTGCCTCACATCACCACTTACAGGATTAAAGACAGGAATAGTTTGGCTTCCCTGAATGTATTGTTAGCATTATCAATTCGTGCAATCTCACAATAACTTTTCAATAAATTTAAGATAAACTATTATTTTCTCACCTATAAATAAAATATAATCATCTTAAAAATCAATGAAGAGAAAACCATCAGATCCATTAACCTGACTAAGAATTCCTTCAGGCCAAGAATATGAACCACAGTACACTGTATCTTTCATTTTATTGAGCTATATCTCTTTGTATGGCTATGAGCAGGGGGGAAAAAAAAAAATGAAATCTAAAACCAAAGACTACAGTCTTTTGTTCCAGAAACCATGGAGGTAGGGACTGAATATTCTTTTATGCCTGGGGTTAATTTTTCTCACCTTAATTTGCAATCAGATGAACACGCATACACACACAAAAAGAAGATATTGCCTCTGGAAGGAAGCAGTTTTATTAATAACCCAAATATTTTCTGTACTTTTCACCACTTTTAAATCTTTTGCTTTTTGAAGTCAACTCCATAACCTTGCAACATTATGAACATGTTTACTTGTCTTTGCTGTCAACCAATACCAGATGCTTTTTGGGTCTTTAAAAATAGTAACATATATATGGGTCAAAACTGCAGTCTCTAGATAACCGTGTAGCAGATCCAGGTGATTAATTTTCCCACAACCTTTATCATACCCAGGAACAGACTTTTCCTGTGTCTTTCCCTAGTGAATGTTCCTCATAAAATATGGAATTAGCAAAACTGCAATCTTACAAAAAAGCACTCTTTCACAGGTGACCCTTATCAACTAACAGAAGAGGCTATTAGTCAGCTGCCTTGTTTGAACTCAATCCAAAGGCACTTCTACTCTCATTCATAGACAGAAGTGGTTCAAGCCATGAAACTGTGGAACTAGGACAAACTAACGTTGTTCTTTTTTTCTATAACAGATAAGAAAAAGAAATAGTAGCATTACCTTCTGCTTTCAGTACCTCTCGGCAGGTACTTGTTTCTTCCTTTAAATACCACTATGCCTGTGAGTCAGCAGGGATTCTCCTTATACTCCCCCTCTTGACCTACACCTTCAAGCTGCCTCATCCTAAACCATACAGAATAGTTTGACAAGTTAATTGACAAGATATAATAGGTTAATATCATATGCTACAGTGATCTATGTCAAACTGAGATTACATAAAAAACACAAAGGTTAAAAAGGCTAGTAAAATCACCCAGGAAAGCATTGACTTCAGCTTTGATTCAGTATGCATAAATTGTGTGTATATATATTTGTGTATATTTATATAAATACATTATGATAGTTCCATATACATTTTTAAAGAAGCCCAACTGCACAGAATGGCTAGCATTTGCATAATAATAAAAAAATCCTTATTTTCTTTTGCTCTTACTTTCCCATGTGCTATATACATGTACTTCCACAGATAAAATTACTTGTTTTACTATTTGTTTATTACTATAATCTCTGTTCATTTTCAATTATTTTTTTTGTTCACAACAAAGAAGAGAGGTAGTAACCCCATTTACAGCTAGAACTGAGCAATACAAAGAGCAACTTTAAAATATGCAATAATTTTCAGTCCCAGGACCTGAGTTTTTCAAGTTATTCAGCATGTGATAGAACTCGATAGGTACAAAGCACAGCCTCCATGTGCTGAATCTTTGACAGTCATTTTCAAAGGTCTCAAAATAAGTATACAGAAAATGGGAATAACCATTAGTTGAAAAGAAAAACAACAGTAAAAAACACTGCTAAAGGTCTTTTTCTACTGATTTGCTAAACAGCCCATTGATGGTAAGCATTAAAGTCAGGATTAAACTCTAAATCTCTATAGCAGCATCAAATTGTCTTGACAACAGAAACTTCCTTTTTATTTCTGAGCCATCCTGACTCATTAATTATATGCTTTTCTCCTTATGAACAGGTGAATCAAGGGTCCTACAAACAATTGTATCGTTCACTACATAGCCCTACTTCTTTCATACAACAGATCCATTCTAGGCATTGAAGAGGCAAGATTTTGTGGAATAATA
Source organism: Netta rufina (assembly GCF_964035555.1). Taxonomy (NCBI): domain Eukaryota; kingdom Metazoa; phylum Chordata; class Aves; order Anseriformes; family Anatidae; genus Netta; species Netta rufina. The sequence continues at coordinate 24,878,411 of NC_140128.1, forward strand.
ATACAACAAGCTATAATTAAAGATATGTAACAGGACTTAATTGAAGCTTACTTATGCAATCTAATCTGTCATTTCTTAACTTCTGCATTAAATTCCACTCTTAGTTCTGTCATTTAACCCTTTCCTATATAATTTACCACCTTTTTTTTTTAAGTCTTTAGCAGAGTTGAAGTCTAGAATTGCCATACACATCGGCTAACAGAGCAGCAGATGATAATGATAGGTTAACATTTTTCATACAAAACAGCAGTAGAAGTGATAAGTGAGAAAAAAGCAGAAAATGTTATGACTAAGAAGCGCTGAATTCCATTACCCAGAAAACAATGCTCCAGTGTAGTGACTCTCAACTGCTGACACGTGTCACTGATGATCTATAAAGGCTCTGAATAAACTCCATAAAATTTTTTTTAAAATATTTTTATATAAGGTACATACACAAATGACGCACATTAGCAAGTCTGCAATCAGAGAAACTTATAAAATTGGTGAAAATAAAGTTAACGGGTTTTCAACCACACTTTAAAGAACAAGCAGCTTTTACATTAGTGGACTGGTAGTGCTACTTTCTTGACCATAGTCCTGAGATTAAAAGGAAAATATTATACATCTCTTTACAGGAAACTGAGATATGCTGAATGAATTCTTTCCTAATTAATATGTGAGAATATGCTTGTATTTTTTTTTCCTGCCCACGCTGGGAAACTATGAGAGAGAAACAGAGGCCTAGCAATTCGCAGATGGGTCTAATTTGTGTCCATAGTATAGGCCTTGTTTCATCTTGAATTTTGATCTGTTTATGAATTCCTCCAACATATTGCCTCCTAACAGGGCATTTGATCTACTAGAAGAAATCAAACTATTGTTCACCAAATAGTACTCTTACTCTTTAGCTTATTTCTCTTTCTCTAGATCAGAAAGTGCTATATTATAGAAACATTCACCCCATAACACCAATACACCAGTATGCAGTGTTAACCTAGTTCATTCAAATCAGTTACTGAAGTTCTTCTGGATTCATTCTGACATGACTGAAAGCAGATGTTGCTCTTTGTTCAGAGGATGGTTTCCATTTCATTCTTTACTCACTAAATTGGTTATTCATCTACTGTTTGACTAATATAATCTTGGTTTCTTTCCACTCCTCTACAACTCTAAGAGGGCTCTCAAGATTAGTGTTATGGTTTGTATCTTGTCTTTCATGTTTTCCTCTTGCTGTAACAGTTCTATACTACTTAATGTGTGCTCCCAAATCTGATGAAGCTGCACTGTTGTAGTGAGTTGCCTTTTTTTTTTTTTTTTTTTAAAGGAAAACACAAACATTTTAAAGCATTCAAGAGTATCTGTTTACCCAGATAAACTATCTGGAAATATATGGTTTATAGTGATGTCCTGCTGTTTTACCCATGCTGCCAACAAAGTTGAGTGTAGCTGAAAGAGATTGAGTGACTTCCAAATTAGAAATTCAAAATAAAGATCTTCTTGCCTTTGAATTTGTCTTTAACCACTGGACCATATGGTTTTCTTTCTCACCAGTGCTTAATGTGTGTTGCTTCTGGCTTTTCACTTTTTTGCTCTATTTCTCAGATTATTTTAATTTTACTTTTTTTTTTTTTTTTTTTTCTGGAGAATGGCTAGTGAAAGGAAAGGAAATTGCTTGGACTTTAAATTGTGTCTGCTGATCAGAAACAAAAGCATAAAGTAAAATAAACCCACCAACATTTCTTTTTTTTAATATTTAACAATTCACAGTTGTTTGGAAATATGTATATAGATATCTTCTTTCACTCAAATTCAGACGGTCTATATTTAAAATGTTGTGAGACATTCTCCCTCACAAGTGGAAAGTTTGGACTCCTTCATTTGGATTTCTACAGTAGAAAACTAATAGTGAAAACTAAGATGGGAAGCAGGGAAACAATAGTAGATTTTCATATGATTTTATTTGTAATTCTTCCAAATGCTTGCAATATTTTTTCTTAAATTAATATTCTATGTCCTAAAACAATTCCTAGCAAGGCAAAAGTAAACTGGGCATTTAAACTGTCATACTCATTCACAGTTATGCATTAATAAATTAAAACCTTCTCCATTATTATAATTAGAATCAGTAGAAATAAATTGCTTTATTTTTTTATGTCCTGTCCAATAAACTATTTGTTTTTATTGACAAAAGTATTCAGAGATTTAGCATGCTATTTTTAATTTGGTTGTAATAGGAACTATGTACAAAGATATTTTAAAAAGTGATATAATATAGGAGCACCTTTCCTCTGAAGAAAAGCTAAGATGGCTGGCAATGTGCTGGCAGGAGAAGAGAAGGTTCTGGGAAGATCACATTGCAGCCTTTCATTACTTAAAGGGGGCTTATAAAAAGATGACTCACTCCGTGACTTTTTACACGGACAGATAGTGATAGGACAACGACAGCTTTAAAGAGGGGAGATTTAGATTAGATGTTAGGAGGAAATCTTTTACTGTGAGGGTGGTGAAGCACAAGAACAGGCTTCCCAGAGACACTGTGGATGCCCCATCCCTGGGGCTCAGGGGTTCAAGGGGTTCATCCCTGGGGTTCAAGGCCAGGCTTTGCGCAACCTGGTCTGGTGGGAAGTGTCCTGCCCATGGCAGGGGGGTTGGAACTGGATGGTCCTTAAGGTCCCTTCCAACCATTCTATCATTCTATGATAGAGTCTATGATAATCCTCTGCCACTTGACAATACTAAGTGAAATAAAACAACTCCATGACCTAATAACAATATTGAAATACAGTTATTATGTAAAATTACTTTTCTCCACCCCTACAGCCTCAGAGAGAAGGTACAGGGAAAGAGTAGAAGATGTAAAAGAGTATTTTACTTAGCCGAATAGAAATATTTCTTCCTCCCTGGCATGCACATGCACACGTATTTGCAGGCACGTACACTATACTCTCTGATGCTAATATAGTATAACACTTACCTCATAGCTAATGACAGCATTCAGCTAACATTCTGGGTTTAAGTGACAGTTTCAAAATCAGGAAAATACAACCACACTACAAATGAAATTGAAAATGTCATTCAGATGCTGATGTAATGGATATGGGGGATGAAACTTAGAGTAGACTGACAGAAAACTTAAAACTTCCTGTAACTTCAGAAAATGGGTAAAAGTACAAATTCAGATGAGTTGATCTGGAATCTCCCTTACAAGCCCTAGACTTGAGTCTGAACATATGTATGTATGCATGATGTGGGAATGACGAGTATGAAGAGACCAATGGAAGGATGGAAACTGCTCAGATGTCTGAACTTGAATGTAACATCTTAATTTAAAATAATGCAACTTTTGGAAGAATATATATAAACGTATATATATATGGATACATAATACAACAGAAATAGCATCCCTATATTCAAACTGTAGTCCCTACAAACACAAAATATTTTACAAGTCAATTTGCAAATAATATTTTTCCATTAAAAATTCAGAAACCTTCCAGTGTTTTGTAATGGATTCTAAATCTTTTCATATTTATAAGGATATTCAATACTTTCAATTCCTGGGAAGTGTGAGCACCACCAAGACACAAGACCTATTTTTTTCATAACAGTAGACATTTAAAGAAAGAGCAATTAGATCTGTGAGCTTAATAGAAACTCTACTTCAGCCAAGATTAAAGGAATGACATAAAAGTATCGACCTGTCACTGGAGTCACTGCTGGACTTGCAATAAAGCCAAAGACATGCTAACATGAAAATAAAATGCTCTAAAATTCCATATAAATCAGAATATAAAAATCACAAATTTATTAAAAAAAAAAAAAAATAGAAAAGTATGACATTTCTTCCTGAGGATCCATATATACTGCCAATAATCATTAAACTAATAAAGGTGCTAAATATGCGGTCGATTACACCACTATGCCTCAACAATCAGTCTCATTCAACTCACTTGTTACATTTATTCCTTATCCTTCAGTATCTTTCCCTTATATAGCATATTCATTATTATTATTTCTACATCACCACGTGTGTAAAAAACATTTTTTTTGTAAACGAAAGGTAAGGTGGTGTAAAAGACAGTAGAGAAAAGAGATGAGAAAAATGCTTGCAAACTTAGAAAAAAATAAATGGTTCAAATTGCAGGTGCTACCTACAATTTGTTTGGTTATATACATACATATATATGCGTATGTATACATATACACTTAAAACATATTGTTAGCTAGGGGGTTTTCCACAATTTCTTAGTTTCAAAATTAACCAACACTATGGCATAACTGAACTGATTCATCCATTTGAAACTTCTTTTGATGTCTTCTTCAAACATAATGACTTGACTTAAAAAAAAATAAATATTTCAAACACTATTTCATTGTTTCAGGCCCACATTTAATTCAACTTTGTAATCTACATATCAAAAATACCTCAATTATTTGAAGTAAAAAGAGCTGGAAACAGAAAATATCACTGGAGTTTCCACAGAAACTTCTGTAAAACCATTCTTAAATCTTTATTATTTGCAATAACAGCTGAGAAAACAGAAGGATCGCAATTTATATTATCATTGAGTCATTTTCATTCATACGATACTTATTTTGTTTTTGTCACATTGGTCAACATTCTGTAATGATAATTACATGCATTCTGACACAGAGTGGTGGAAAAGTTGCTTACTTTGGCAAAGAAAAAATTTTTACACTCTCTCAAGAGGCAATTCTGTATCCATTTATATCAAAATATATATAATGATTAGAAAAAAGTAAAAAATATAGTGAAGCTGGTATAAACAAAAAGATATTGAAGTAACTGCAAAAGTAGTATCAAGAGTCCTTCAAGCTGAATGTATTCAGAAGCAAATACATGCTCCATTGCTTCAAAAGCAATTTTCCAGAAACAGAGTGACATAATCATACATACAACTTCCTTAAATTCTTATACTGGTATGAACATTTTAATCAGTCTTTTCACTATTAAAAACAGTTTAATTGATGCAGAAATTAAAAAAAAAAAAAAAAAGTGATTCAGCTCACTACTGAAGGACATCATAACATTCCTCATCCAGCTATTCCCTCTTAATATACACTATATACATACTATACAAATATATACATATACTCCTTATTATACACTACACAAATTTACCATGACACTCATTTCTTTTCTTATTTTCCATGTTCAAACATGAATTCAGATTTAAAACAGTGAGAATTTTTTAAAAAAATAAAATCTTAAAAAATAAATCTGTCAAATTTATTTCTAATAAATGTATTTATCAAATATCATAGAACACTGTAACAGATCAAATTTTGGTGGGGCTTGAAATAGATAATTAAATAATTATTATAGTTTAAAATATTAAGTGAAAATTCTCTCAGTCAACGTGTATTTGAGCTTCTTAACTAGAAAAAATAGGAAAAATGTTCAGCAATACAAAACAGTGTCTTGGTTTCATTTCAAATATGCTACATTACAAATGAGTTGGGATACAAGAGAAGGTATTCAAAAATCATAAATACCATATCTTCAGGAAGATGACCCTAAAAAAATGACATAAAAGCTACATCCAAACTGAACAGAAAGAAACATTTAAATCCACACTCTCCTACATGGCTATAAAACACTATAATATCCCTTAAGAATGTTGGCCATAAGCTCACACATTTCCTTTACAAATTCTCTGGAAATATTAGTCACAGTTATAGCATTAAAGCTAGGCAATATGGAACTTTGGGGTTTACTATTTGCTAGTATAGGCTAATCAAAAAAACATCAAGCTGAGCAGCTGACAATTTTTGTCAGAGTACCATAATGTACTCCAAATTCCAAACTTTAGCTTTATAACCATGACAAATCTGAAATTACTTTGATTTACTTACTATTTAATATGTTTTCCTATTAGCTGAAAATTAAGAGGAATTATAATCAGGTATGTTGGTTTTTATGTTTCTGGGCAACCTATATGATTCAGAACTGAGATGTGAAACACAGGACATTTGAAATCGTTTCATCTTTTTTATGCTGTTGGGATATAAGATCTACTTGTACCAAAAACGGTAATAGATTGTACTCATTTTCTATTTTCTTCACAATTTTTTGTTGGCACATTCATGAAATATGACACAACAATTAGCTTCTGGGATAAAATAAGAAGAAGACAAGCTTTTTACAATGAATGCACGTTCAAAAATGCAGTTATAACATCAGTATCAGAATTCTGGCAAAATTTGTGGCATTAAATAATGAAATAAGCCTCAGAATTGACTCATAAATATAATAAAAAATATTGCTTGACAGCATAAAAAGATACACATTTTAATACTAAAGCTGCTACATTATTGTGCTGCTATGTATATTGATGTAGCATAGTTTTATCATTAAAGATAAAAGATAAGATAAAAGATAAGATAAAAGATAAGATAAAAGATAAGATAAAAGATAAGAGAAAATTTAATTTTATAACATTATTTCTTACTGGCAAGAATTTTCCAATTCTACTGCAGTATAAATTCTAGCATGTGACATCCACTCAGTGAATACTCTATCATTAGTGTTCCTTTTTATCCTTACTGTGTGCAAAACTTCATGGATGTTTATAAAACTATACTGACAAGGCATGATGGAAACAAGAAAATGTCAAATATTTGTTTCTGATGTGACACCCAGCTCTTCATGCCAGAAACAATTTTCTTCTGAGCTGCTGAAACAATGTATTACAGTCAAATAATGTCTTTAGTAAATGCTTAATAGTGACTGAAGCATTTCTTTGTAATATACTTCTGGTTCACTTGTGTAAGAACAGCTGTATTTATCATTTCAGGTCTTGTCTAGCTGTGCCCTGTAAGATAAAATGGCCATTTTCACAGGCCTGAATAAGATTTTGTTTAAGGCAAAATGATGATATAACCAGCTGTTAATGGATTCAGTGTTTTTTTGCTGTTTGTTTTGTGTGTGTGTGTTTTTAACCCAAGAACTAATAATCTTTTTCTAAAACCATTTTTGTACCCTTTTCAGAAATTTTAGTTAGGGAAATTGCAAATGTTTTGACCATATCTGTAAATTTTTAATCTGTCTCTGAGCTCTAGCAAGCTTTTGGTGTCAGCAGAATTGTGGGTAAATAAGTTTTATAAGGTGATTTAAAATGTTTGTTTGTTTTAAATATAAAGACTATAACCTTCACTGCCTAATTTACTACTCCTACAATTCAGATTTTCACTTTAGTCTTTTAGAGAAGGATTAAATCCAAAATTTTAAGTCTTACTTACACCTTTCCGCCTAGTAATTCCACATCAGATTCTGTATTCAGAATACTAGCTGATCAGATTCTGGATTTAGTTACTAGCATACAATACACCATGAAAATAATCCTAAAATACAAGTACAAGAGCTGTTTGCAACTCATCAGTTAAAAAAAAAAAAATGTTCTTCATTCTCTGTATTTTCATAGTAATTAATGACAGTGGGGTGAGTAAATTGGTGCAAGTAGTACCGTTTCTGATGTACATTGCTGCAAAGGAAAAGAGAACAGTCTGTAAGGAATATCTACCTGTTTAAAATGACCTTCTCTTCCTTTGTCATATGAAACCAGGAACTGCATGGAAAGGCAGAGGGGGGATAAGGATGGAATATAAGTGGAAAAAAAATGAAAGATCAAGAAATATCTTCCCTTAATACAAAAGATTCAGCTTGATTTCACTTCACCAGCTCTCTTTCTGACAGGAAAGTTACACCAATGAAGGTGGTGCGAGGCTTGACCAACGCTAGTGATAAACACTGTGAGGGATAATCCAACTGTTAGTTTTCAGTGTGCATTGCATTGAGATATTCATCAAGAACAGCAAAGTATTTGTAGAGGAAAATGATTTTAAAAAGATGTGGGGGAAACATGTATTGCTTATATTTTATATACAGGAATGCAAATGTGTATTGGCAAATCTCACACTGAAAAAAATCAATCTGAAACATTGCTGTTGTGGAAGAAAAGTTAGTGAACAACTACAGTGGAATACAGTATGTTCATAAATACATCGATGTTATTTTCAATAAATAAGAAAATCCTTTATTTATCTTTTATTATTTTTTACATAAGAGTGTATTTTTTATTGCACATGTATGTTTCATATAAAGCTTTCTAACTGTTTCACACTTCTAGCACAGTTTTGGCACAAACAAAAGTAGTGTTTCAAAGATGCATGTCAACTATCTTCTGCACAAATTCTCTTTGTAATTAATTTGTATTAGAATTCTTCCTATGTAAGTCTCAAAAAATTACTATTTAAAGCAACCCATATATATATATATATATATATATATATATATATATATATATATATGGGTTGCTTTAAATAGTAATATATATATGCATATAGTATATAATGCATATATATATATGCATTATATACTATATGCATATATATATTATATACATATCCATATATATGCATATATATATTATATACAGGATGTGTATATATATATATATATATATATATATATATACACATCCTAGCAGTGCTGGTCTGTTTTTCCCATGTTTATTTACAAACATTTAGATTTGCTCCTTTGCAGCAAGAAAACAAGGAAGATTAATGTATAGGTGTAATTTAGAATACTCTTACAGCTTAGTCCCCTGTAATTCCCTAGGCTTGTTTATGGCATGTCTGCATTTGTTATTTCCTCTCTCTCTACCTGCTGCTTTTGTTGGAACCAACAGAACAGAGCCCAGTTGTCAGTCCCAGTAGTGAACCAACCTTTGCCATATGCCTCCATTTAAAGTGAATAGACTGTCTCTGCCTGGCTTAATTAGGACCTTGGTATTCTGTTTTCCAGTGATCTTTACTTTTCCTAATCTACATTTTTTTTTTTTTTTGTGCTAGATCAGCCATACCCAAATTGTGCAGATATAAACAAAAACATCCTTTGAACAAAAGCAAATCTGAATTTTGCTAGAAACATTTTCAGTCTTCTGTTTTCATATGGTAATCATTCATCCTCTTCATTTAAATAGCTCTTCTGAAGACAATTTTCCATAAAGCCTGTCAGGATTAACCCATCACTCAAAGGAAGTGCTATACTTGTGGAAGCATGAAAGCAGAGGGAAGAATGGATACATTGCGCTATGTGATGAATTCAGGTTCCAGTCATACAACGCAATGTGTGACCAAATTCCACTGTTTGTTTGTGTCAGGTCTTTACATGGGCTCACAAAAAGAGGCATAATGCTATCCAGTGCACCTGTTTGGACACTATACTCTGTTGAGTGCTCTATGGCTTATAGCTATCAAGGCAAAGTTGGAGACTGTTTTCTCTGGATTCCTACAGGCAGTTTGCAACCCATCCAGGCTCATAAGTAAGCATACCTTTTGCTGGTACATCATTCTTAATTGAAGAATTTTAAACATTCTGTTTAAAGCAAAGCTCTCCATTCTCCTGCCATGCAACAATCACACCTGTTTCTGGACTCTTTACAATTGAAGTTTTCATCACCACTTGAGAACATGGATACTGTTTGACCTTCCCTGAACCATCTTATTTACTTAGGTCTGACCTGGAATCCATGATGATTTTCAATTCTACTAATCTAGTTTTCACACAGGTGTTTCTCATTGCATTTCCATTTAAGAATATCAGCAGTGCTTTAGTAACAGTGACTTTGTTCAGCCAAACAATTTGTGACAGCTCATGCACAGAATTTTTATATCTTTACATAAAACCGCATCAGTGGTGCCTGCTCACAAGCACACCTGGAACAGCACATGTTTTTGATCTTTAAGTATATCTAGGCAAGCCAAATGAAAGTAAAGGATAAGCTTGATTTTATGAGGGGGAGATAGGCACATCCAGACCACAAGGAGCTCTGTTTAGAACTAACTTTCATGAAGTATTTAGATTTTTATATGCTCTTAGCGATTTTAAATAATGCAAAAAAAAAAAAAAAAAAAAAGAAAAAGCATCCAAATTACATTTAAAAAGTATGAAAATAATGTTGAACATTAAACTTTCTGCCCATTATGTTAATGTGCATTTTAGAAAAACTGATCATAGATGTTATTTGTTTATTTTTATTGAAAAATCTTAGGAATAACATATTATATTACACAGTGCGGCACCAGCACACAAAACAAACATGCAAACTTCAAAGTTCATAGACAAATTGTTTTTTTCCACCATGTAATTTTAGATTTTAACATGAATTGAGTTTTTCCACATTACTAACAGTAGTGGGTAGTTCAATATAAGAAAGTGGAATTGTGAAAATTTCAAAGAAAACGTAATAGGCGGTTTCCAGATTACTTCCAAGTCTTGCCAGGTTTTTGCATAACAACAAAATAAGAGGACAGTTTCCCTTTGGAGATTCCTCTTTTAGAAATTTTTATCCTTAGTGAGAAGCTATCTTCATAATTTCCAGAATGATAAGCCAGCTGTCATCCAGGAAACCACACAAAGTGAATGGAAAGAGTAATAAAAATATGACTAAAATGAAACAGCATTTGTTTCAGATAACAGTAATTAGCAGAATTTGGGACTATGCAAAACATTTTGAATGTTCAGGGGATTGAGGATTTTGAGCTCAAAGCACAGATTTAAAGTATTCTTATAACTTCTGTGCTACATCAAATCAGCAACCCAAGCCTATTTATCAGTTCAAATAGAAATTTTCCTGAAAGTGTTCAGGACTATCAAGGTTAATGAGACTTCAAAGTACAAGAAAATAAATCAGAAGTCAACAGCTGGTAAGCCTGCAATTTAGTGACAAAAAAATATATATATTACAAAAAATTGTAATTTTGCTGTTCTTGAATCTGAACTCTAATTTTGCCTGAAATCATACAGCATGTTTAAATATAATTTGATGGTATGGTGCTCTTTTTGCATGGTAAGTGAAAGATTTTAAAACTTGATGGATGCAATATTTCAATATCTTAAAATATGTAATCTGTCTGTAAGTAGCACCAGCATTTCATTTTAAATATCATTTCTTTCCTTTAAAGAACTTTAAAGGACTTTGTCTTTCATATGAAATTGAGATTAAACCATAATTTAGTGGGCTTGCCTCCGATAAAGTCAGATTAATCAAATAATAACTTGCACTCCTGCAAGCTGTTTTGCCCAAGCATTTCAAAGTGCTTTACAAGCCCTAATGAATTAAGGAAAATGATAATGCATCCCACCTCTACAAATGAAAAAATAAAGGCAATAGATAGGTAAGTACACTAGACTCTTACAGTAAATCACAACAGAACCTAGATTTTTCTGTATTCAAGTACACTTATTTTAAGAAAATAATTTTTCTTTCTTTTTTATTGTATTTTTTTATTGCATGTCACAAGTACTAAAGACCATTCCACAACCTGTGTATGACAGCCCCTGTTTTATAGTGGCAGATATTAATACTCTTTGTATTACTTGCAAAATGTATTAAACTAGTACATTTAAATAGTAAAATTTCATATTAATTGTCTTATTAACATGGAAAACATACCCTACATTTTAAAAGCTATTTTCTGTACGTGAGAGGACAGATTCAGCTTCTGCTCTCACTTACGATTGTCATTGAAGATCCTGTCCAGTGGACACCATTCTTCCTTAAAAGTCAAAAAATTTGCTGATAGAAGATTTTGGAAATCTCGGCTCTCTAAAGTTTGAAGATCCCTACTTTCTAACTACAAAAGTCACCTTAAAAAGAAAAAGAAAAAGAGAAAGAGAAAGAGAAAGAAAAAGAAAAAGAAAAAGAAAAAGAAAAAGAAAAAGAAAAAGAACAAGAGAAAGAACAAGAGAAAGAAAAAGAAAAAGAAAAAGAACAAGAGAAAGAACAAGAGAAAGAAAAAGAAAAAGAAAAAGAAAAAGAAAAAGAAAAAGAAAAAGAAAAAGAAAAAGAAAAAGAAAAAGAAAAAAGAAAAAAAAGGTTTCTTCTACTTTTCACATCAATAAGCTTTGGTAAAGAAAAATGAAAATTAAAAGTTCCCAGAGTACCATCACAAAAATACAAGCAACAGGAAATATAGGAAATTAATTTTGATTAATCCCATTTTACATCTACAATAGGACTGATTTCTAGCCTGCTGAATACTTTCCCAGTTGACTTAAATGAAAGACAAAGATAGTAAACTCTTCAGGAAATGAGATCCAGAGAGTACAATATTTACAAACTGAAACAGGAATATTTATTTTTTTTTAATTGCTTAAAAAAAAATACACCTCTTTATCATGTATTTAATTTTTGAGACAATATTATATATCATATTAAAGTCAGAAAAGAACAGAAGATTCATTATCTCTTTAAAGAAAATCAATAGACTTCTTTACACCAGTGTTCCATGCAGCTACACAGGTAAGATCAAACAAGACCAGCAGAGAATCCTTTTCACATCACAGAACATATCCACAAAACACTGGCTAATGTGTTCTTTTCCCTTGGTTTAAAAAAAGCAATTGTATTCATTAGCAGCTTTTCACTTAGTATGGCTTGTGTGCATTACACTCAAACAGTCAGCTGTCATATGAAATGATGGGAGCTGACAGTGTGGAATTTTAAAGGTTCATCTCCTTTTGCATGTACTAAATGAACAAGAGCTGTCTAATTTTGGTTGAACTGAACCCAACAAAAAGCCCCTGCGAGTATGCAAGATTTCATTCTACTTTTTCAAGTTTAATATGCACAGTGAATATTCAGTGCTTTTCAGCTAGATACACTGTTAGTTCTATGACTAAGAAAGATTTCATTAGGTAGGCTTCAGGCAACAGTGAACTACAAATGGAATTCCTTCCTTATTTTCTGAAACTCACAGTTTATGACCCATATCCAATGACGAATGGTCTATAAACTCTCTTATGGTCTTTAATTGCATAAACTTTACATTATAGTCTTAACATTAACTTGTGAACATTTTTGCTACAAGATGTAGAAAAAAAAGCAGTAAAAATAGAAGTTCCCCCAGCTCTTACAAAAATAGAGTATGTAATTCTTCAGTATAAGGCATTCAGTATTTATGTTCTTTGTTTAAATTTTTACTTTTTTATAAATGCAGAGAAAAAAAAGGTTTAATTCTTAAATTAAAAACAAACAAACAAACAAAAAAATAAAAATAAAAAATAAACATCTAGTAATCACTGCTCAGTTGCCTAAAGCTCCTGCTGGCTAGTTAGCCCTCTCTGTGCTAACTACCTCTCAGAGTGTATTGTTACTAGCCTTGTCAAAATACTTTATCTCATAGCTGTTGTTTATATTGATATATTAATAAATGGCTTCCTATACACTTAATACTGTATGCACACTCCTTGAAAAGTGCACTTCTCCGCTAGATTTTGCTACTGTTTTGACTTGTTTTCCAAAGAACTAACTAAATAAGCAATAAAAGTTGATGTAACATATTCAATCAATATTATTAAGAAAAGAGCCTGTGGAAGATTGTGAATATTTACCCTCCAAGCAGATAAAACACAACCATCTGGAATTAAAATTTTGAGCAATTCTTAACCTAGGTTATTTTGAGGACCACAGGCTCCTTGTAAGGTGACTTGTTTTTTGCCCCTAAATCACTGTCCATTAGCATGACAACTATTCAAATCAAGTGCTATCTGTATGCATGGATCTATATAGATACTTTCTACTATAAGCAATACTCACAGTCCTGCTGCAATGCTCAAATCAGCCACTAAGCAAGGAGGAAACTTAGGAAAAACTGAAATTACATTATTTCAAAACTGTTCTTTCTGCAGTGGCTACTTTGGTATTGATGATTCTGTGTAACTGGATACTGAATATAGTGAAAAGCTGTTGAGGTATTTCTCCATTGTTACATTTTCAAATTTGTTAGACAAAGATGATTTAATTCCACTTCAGTCTTACACTCTTAAGCCATTGAAACATACTGAGTAGCTAAGACCTAAAAATAATATTGTTTTTTTACATTGTAGAAAAAATAAAATAAAATAAAATTACATTGAATTAACATGTAATTAATAATATTAATATTACATGTAATTAATGTAACTAACACTACATGTTAATGTAAGCAAGTGCCTCTTACGTATATTGTAATTCTTCCTAATTCTAGAAAATTAAATGCAGCACACTTTAAGTTCTGCCTAAAACTAATTCAGGAGTACTTACTAGTTTTGTAGTTTAATCAAGAAATCTGAGTTTTCTTCTCCAACAAAACTAAAATTATTTTTAAAAACTCTAATAGAAGTAGAGCATTAAAGCATTATAACAATTTTTTCTGTTTATTAAAAAAAAAAAAAAAAGTAGGGTATTCTAGGGCATTCTACTGAACATTTTTATTGGGAAACTATATATATAAAGTTAACATTTATTATCATTAAAATATTTCTGTTTTCTTCATTTTGTCAGGATGCTATGATCTAAACATAAGTGATGTTTTTAAACATATTATTGTAATATTGTCTCTGCTTCTCATCTCCTGTATAAACTGCTACTGGGCAAAACATTAGTGATATCAGTCATGGAGTGGGTAAGATCCGGCTTCTCCACTGATGCCACTATTTGTCTTCCTCCCTTTGTGCAGCCCTTGGTATACACTAAGCTGACCATGAACCAGCAGTGATCCCTTGAAGCAAGGAAGGCTAAAAGCATCCTAGATTGCATTAGGAAGAGCATCACCAGCAAGCTGAAGGAGGCGATCTTTCCCCACTGCTCAGCATGGGTAAGCATCTGGAGTGCTGTGTCCACCAGTAGGCTCCCCACTACCAGAGAGCTTGGTAACTGTTAAGCATGGACTTACTGGAGCAAGTCCAGAAAAGGGCCACAAAGGGGCTGAAGAACCTGACATACACAGAAGATTGGAGAAAGCAACAAGCAGGGGAAATTTATAAATTAAGACCCATATTGTGGCTGACTCTTGGCCTTAAGAGCTGGACAGATTAATGGTAGCCCCCTCCTGAAATAAAATAAAAAAAAAAAAAAAAAAAAAAGGAGACCTAATGTTACAGGAGAACTGCTTATGGTCAACAAAGAGTTTTATTTCAAGAGTCAGACTTACTCTTTCAGCAGTGTTAATAAAATAGAAGCTACAACTGGGAAGTGAAATTGTTTAATACATTTGTAAATTCAACAGAGGAACATATGCACATAGATATCTACAGGCAGAAAATACTGGCACATGAACTGGAACAGAGCATGTTTTGGGAAGGGAGGAGGAAAAGATGGAAGCCAACACTTAAGTCTGTAGAAGCGCTAAACACTCTCGTACGAATCAAGACATTTTAGTAATCCTCTGTAAAATATGTGGACATCCCCCGTACCTAGGGAGTTGAAACAGTTAATTCCTAATTATATCATAACTGTTATTAGCAAAGTTGAGGTTTGCTGTGTAATCTCATACCAGGTGTTTTTTCATACTTTGCCTGCATATCCAAGCCAAACATGATCTAGCATTTGTAAGATGCTGTTACAGTATTTATTTTATAAATAAAACATTTGGCAATTCATAATAGATGGGGTGGGGGCTTCTTGTAATTTTGAGAAGTGTATGTTTTGTTGGCTGAGAAGTAATGTAGGTGCACATAACCAGGATGCAGATCACTCCTACATCATTTAAGGATTATTTTTAAATGTATATATGTACTCTTGATTCCAGGAGACTATATTAAACATTTATTTTTATACTTTAAATTTTATTAATGATGAACAGAAGCCCTTAAAATCAAGAAGTTCTACAATATAACATTTGCTGGGATCACCAGTTCCAAGGCAGAGGGGTTACTTGCCTCTCCATGGGAGGATGAATTCTGGCTGCATGTTTTCAACTGGCCTTGAACAACCGACAGAAATCCTAGGACTGAGAATGATTTGTTGTTGGCTTAAGCAGCAGTGACGCTTATGGCTGATTATTTCTGCTCCTCATGCTATGCTAGGATAATGGTTGAATAGTTTAAAGTTTTGTAGATAAGCTTAATGGTATCAAGAAATGAATTGTGTGAATTTTAGCGATGTTATTTGTTTTGCTCAACTATATTGAAAAACCAACATAAACCACAGACACACAGATTAAACAGAACCATCTCATCCTGAGAAATAACTGCTGGGAATTTTATCTTTCGTGTTTCGCTGTTCTGCCTATTCTGACTACAAGCATATATACTTAATTTCACTTACATTACCAAATTACAGAATCCACATCAAACAGATTCTAGACTCAACTAATTCCAAGTTTTACAGTAATCTTGCAAAACAAGACGCTATGCAAAGTTTTACAACACCAAAAAATACCCAGAATTTTGGTCATATGTACCTTAAACAGTCTGTGTTCAATATTTCCATAGGTATTAAGCCAGCCAGATAAATAATCTCTATCTTGAAAATATCTTACCAGTATCAACCATAATAATATTGCTAACTATGAAAATAAAACTTGTTTGTTTGGAGTATTATTTAAAGTAAACATGCCTCAGTCTTGCATGGAAGACAAATGTGCTATGCTTTCAATTCCTCTCAAATTGCATTAGAAATCTTTAATGCTTTGGTCAGCTACAATATCATTTCAATCTCTTCAGCATGTTAACCAATTATTCTTTGCAATCTTGACTTAACCTGTACCTGTTGGATCATACAATCTGTTATTAGGACCTGTTATTGATTCTCTTATTAAACTTCCGCCAATAAAAGTGTTTTAAAGAATTGTATATGTGAATATATGTTTTAAACATCGCTGATTTCTATTTTCAGTACTTCATAAAACAGATGGAGGTGGCATGCTTGCTAAATGTTTTAGCTAATCATTTTCTGTAATTAAATGTAATCTCCGATCATTCAGGAAATGAAGACGTGTAATAAACTTAAGGAAATTGAGCAGTCAATAGCTGCAATACATGACAGTAGTTAACTACTGTATAGGGAGTTAAAAATTCCCATGCACTATCTAATAATATGACTCTCCATATAGAGTTTCTACTTAGTGGTGAGGATGGATAGGTCCATAAAAGCAACTGTATTTTGGGTCTGTATAATTCATGTTAGGTTAAAGAAGATTTAGGATCAAACTATAACTGTTGAATTTCTTTTCTGTTACTATCAGACTTTTCCTTGCATGCACTATTTATAGGCACAAGTTATGAGGGGCTTTACTTTTTTTTTTTTTTTCACCATCCACAAAAGTGGAAGAATCCTGTGTAAATGATTAGAAGGAACATGTGAGCTGTTCCTTCTGAGGAGCTGAGCAGTTATTTAGGAATAAAATGTCACATAATTTCTTATGCATGCTAGTCCAGACTTCAGCCAGGGACCTATCCCATTTTTCATGATTTCTACTTTGGAAAATAATAATAGAATTTTGAATAGGCACTTGTGCTCACACATTCTTTATGCTATTGACTTCTTAGTGTTTTGTGCAGTTACTTGACATCAGAACAAAAGATTTGATTCCTATTATATGTATTCACAGTAGGACTAATATTAAGCTTTCCATGTTTTTTTTAACATTGCAGTATTAACCAAGGCTTATGAAGCCACTTGAGTTTAAATTCTCTAAATTTTAAAATTCCAATATTCTCTAGATAACATTGACTTTACCAATTCCTTCATTCCTTTCTGCTTTAATAATATCTACCTATTAAAGATGATAAAACAGAATAAATTGTAATTCTTAATATTGTCAAAAATAAATTGCCATTTATGCTACTAATATTCACTATAAAAAGCTGAGAGAAATATAAATCAACTAAAAAAATGTGTTCCTGGTAACAAGCAGAAGCATGGGGATAAGAACTTCATTACTATCTTTTCCATAGCTAAATTTTGTTGATTATGTAGTCCTTTGTATAAGCAAATCATTAATTTAATGATTATACATGCCTAAAAGACACAGCTACACTGCCTCAGGAAAAATGAACTGTATTCAGATTTCATGAAATAATACAGAAACCTTCCTAGAGCTCAGAGGATGCCCTATACCTTCCTGAATATCATTGAGTTCTGCCAGCTTACACACTGACAGGAGAGTCATAACACAAACCCTCGAGCCAGCTGTAAACTTGCCAGAGGAATATCTTCCACTGGAAAGTGTCATTTCAGTAAATAACATTAGTTCCTAAGATTTAGGCAACATGTATCAAGACCTCCCAAAACAGTAACAATATTGTTTGGTATAGGACATTTATTGCGGAAATGTAAGAAATGTCAGTGTTTCAGAATCTACTTTGATCTACTAAAACTTTGATCTACTAAACACTGAAATGCATTTTGAAACACTGATATTTCTTACAAATCTACATTTCAAGTACCTTTATCACATAGGATAAACTAGTTACTTCCACTCAATACTCACTACCTCCCACCAAAGTCAAAGTATATTCAGAGATTACATTCTGTGTGTATATCACTTCTGAAAAAAGGCCACTGCTTTGTGTTCAGCTAATGCATGGGTGTTTGATCTGGCCTGACAAACAACAATCTCCTTTCAGTAGTTCCACATTTTTGTTACAAAAGTATTTTGGACAAAATTTTCATACCATTTTTCCTTAGCCATTCCGTGAAACTGCTAACATAAATGTACGGGCCATGGCCTCTTTGGCTTCTCCAGATAGACCTGAAAGAATCTGGGAGTAATTTGGGTTCATTGTGGATATCCTGTTAGGGGATTAGAAATGTATAAACTCCCTAGTTGCCTTACTGCTTTTATGTGCTCTTTATAAAACATTTCCAAACTTGAAGAGTAATATATTTGTTATTTCTGGCACTGTTATACACAAGAGTAATTAACATTAGCTATTTAACTCTTGCAAAGCATGCAAACCACAATATGTTTATGATGTACAGCACTTCAAACATATGCTTGTGTTCACACAATGCCACCTAATCACCTGCATGAGAGCACTGGCACAGAATGCCAGAATTATACAGCCACTCTTCCAAACAGCTCCTAAATTGTTTAAAGTTGTCTACTCCTCTAGCAAAATATTGTGATTTGAAAACTCTTCAAGTATTACACATCATTTTAAAGAAAAGGAGGTGAATTCTGCATGTACAACCTGTGTGTAGAAGAGGTTGTAAATACAAAATAACGCTATTTTTAAAAGGATACCAAAAGTAATCAAAAATCAGTGCCCAGTGAGCATACTCACATTGCAATTCTATTTCTATTTATAAAACTGCAATTAATTTCAAACTAGTTTTTATGCAGTTTTTGCTTTCTTTAAATGTGGAGTGAGTTCTCCCCATAAACTAATGAACTGAAGTGAAGCCAAATAGAGACCAGCTGGCTGAATTGCTAAGTAATTTTATCCACATGATTGACTTTATGATCCTTTCACTACAGTAACTAGTCTTTATTCTCACAATCAGCATCAACCATAATTCCAAGAGGGAAAAATGATTAAAAACCTAGAGAATAGAGAGGAGAGGTTTGTTTGATGTGGTACAGTGCATTCTTGCACACATTTCTTCTGTATAATAGGTGCAGAATTACAGGTCTTTATAGCCTCCAAAGTAGCACAGTGAATAGCTGCCTCAAAGACATAATAAGCAACCAATGCCTAAATAATCATTACAGATACTCCATTAACAGCATCTAACTGTGTGGCTTTTAACCATACAAATTGTTTTTTGACAGCTTGTAACCTTTCCAAACAGTTTCCTTTGGGCATTACACCACACTCAGATCTAATTTTAACTTTTGCTTTGTCTATAATTTATTGCTTTCTTTGGAGACACATAATGTATTTCAGTGAAATGGATAAATTCAAATAAAAGATTAAAAAAAAATCAATTGCTGTTTTAATCTATGAAATCCATGCTCACTGGGAGATAACTAAAATCTGATGAAACATAACTGGGGGAGGCTAGGAGGAACTAAATGGTCTTGAATTCCTGAGGGTATCTGTTTTACAACAAGCAATATTTTTTCCTCAAATAATTTAAAATAGGCCATAGCCAACTGAAAAAAAAAAAAAAAAAAAAAAGTGAAAACATATATAAATAAAATATAAATCCTTTAAGGCTTTTCCTAAGAGCCACAGACTTTGTATAACATAATAAATAACATGTTATAAAAGAGTTTAATGATGTATTGCAATGGGATAAAGAGCTAAGAAAGATGTACAGTAGTATCTTTTTTTTTCCAAAGAGAGCCTGTAATTACAAATCAGTAAAGATACATGACTTACACAGAGCTACGGAGCAGCCATGTTTATCAGAAATATTACTGTATGTGTGAAATTAATGCAGAGAATGATGTAACACTATTAGGTGATCCGTATTGGCTGTCACTGCCATTATCTCACTTCTGAGGAGGCTGTTTCCAGGAATAACATCCAGTAAATCAACACGGTGTAGTAATAAGCATAGAAATACTGTCATTGCAGTAGACAAGATTACTAATTTCCTTCAAGACATTCAACTGTTTTTCAGCAGATTCAAGCACTTTTGTCCAAAGTTTTCAAGCCTATACAACAGGTGAATGTGTGTGTCCAATAAATGGAAAAGTGATTAGAAACAGTGGAAGTGTTCACTGCTCACAAGGGCTCCTGTTCCTCATAGCTGTTGTTCAGTGGCAAGTCACACCAAAATTAACCATCATAGGTGAAGGGAATACAAACCAGACAGGCACAAAAATTTTCTGCTTATAATCATCTGAACAGGTTCCTTCATATCTCCTGTCACTAAAGGGTCACTAAATTTAGTACAGTTTTCATAAATGACAGGGAAGGCAGAGTAAATCTTTAAATAAAATGTGGAAATACCCCTCTCAGCGTGAATCTAATTCATCATGCTAAAGTCAGTGAAGGTACATCAGCATAAAATTAGAATAAGACAGTTATGAATCAAGCAGATTCATGCCTACCTTGCATCTTACAACAGAGCTATACCATATCTTGTATATCTCAGGAAAAGCTAAAAAAATAATGGCATATTTCTTGTTTACAGATAAGATAATCAATAAACTGATTTTCAGAATAAAGGTTGGTAGAAAAAAGAGGTATCAATAAAACAAATTATTAGAAAGGCATAAAGAAAGCATGAAGCATAAAGACCAAGTAAAATGAAAAGTACAAGAAAATCTGCTGTTATTTTATGAGCAGCATTCAGTGACTTGATTTTTATAAATGATCCAGTATTTATTATTATTATCGAGAGGATTACTTATAAATTAAGGTATTGAGTGTAGAGAAATCATATCCAAACTACTCTGAAACTTTTTAAAGACCTTAACCTTTATTTCTGTTTAATCAATAGATGTTTAATATCACAATGAGCTCAGTACACTGCTTACAGTGGGCCAATCAGTAAACTGCATTCTCTGTAATTTGATCAGACATTCAACTTGGTAAAAAATATAAAAACATCCCTTTTTAAGGCATCTTAAACACTGACAAAAAATCAGTAAAGTCTGGCCTATTTCATTACATATGCCGATTCTGATGACTGTGGACCAGTTCTAAGTAAATTTTGCACAAATTTGCAGTGCTATAATATATATAATTCATCATTACCACCAACAGTACTTAAGGACATTGCTCAGTTCTCAAAAGAATACAATTATTCTCTCTAAAGTATCTCTTTCTCAACCTTTCTCAACAACTAACAGCATAACTATTAGAACACTCTGCTTGACCAGAGTCCAGTTATCTCCAAACCTTTCCTAATAAGTTTTTGTTTAATTTCTTAAAATTCTCACTGAGTCAGGCACTTTCAATTTATTCCAATGGTTACCCACCCTTACTATAATAAAAGTTTTCTGACTTTTACTTAAATCCAATTTTAGCCTGTATGCCGCAGCATGCAAAAGACAGAAGAAACAAGTAGGGCCCTTCATTTTATCAATGCAACCTCGTTCCATCCCAGGTAAAACTGAATTTCAGGTAAGACAAAGTAAGATGATCAGAGGTGAAGAATAAAAAACAATTTCTGTCTTGATAAAAACAGCCAGCTCCTAAACATTACACTGTTAGCAATTCAGTACAACTGCTCAGCTCATTTTACCTCTGATCAAAACTCAGCCTGGATGCCAATGCAGTGATGAATGGCATAATTTCTTCATTGCTTCTGTGCTATATATGATTTGCTGTTGGCACACTATGTACTAATTAAAATTACTGTAATGTACTCAGAAACTAAATTAAATTTAAAAATAATGAAGAGACCAACTTTATACATTTTATCATATGTTTGTGTACATGTACATATAAATATTTTAGCCTGAGTTCTCAAATGATAGAAAACACCAGTCTTCCACTTAAATTAACCAGTTATGGAAGACTACATCAGCAAAATATCTGGCCCCATTTTACCTATAAATATTTACATATTTGTACACATTTATTTCATTTTCTCATCATCACAATTTCAAAAGATTTATTGATGAGAGCAAAAAGTTAACTATGTGTTAAGCTAACTATATACAACATATTCAGAGCAGATCTTAAGAGTCAAATACTTACACATACTATTTGGATCTAAATAATATTTCGAAATTGCAGATTTCAGGAAGAATAGCATGTACTTGGCAACTGAAAACAAAACATTTCCATAAGATACTTACCTCTACTACATCTAAAGCACACTTCTTGTTGTGAGGAAAAGGTGAAACTATGCACAACACACGAAATCTGTGTTAAGCTACTATGAACATAATTTTCATTAAACTTCCAGGTCCAGTTTGCAATTAGCAGCCTTCTACGTTACTCTTGCTGTCTTTCCACTTCAATCTTCGCCTGATATTCAAAGAGACGATGGCATGGGTTCCAGTCTAAAATTATACTCCAGTGAGCAGCTTAGACATATTGGGTTCTACCACAGAAAACTCTGCCAAAAGTATCCCTAAAGTATTGAACTATACTGAAGGACTATGTTTTTAAGAAGCTCTTGGTGTGCTAACAATTTGTGATGTCACATCCTCTCCTATTATGTGTTCAGAAATCCTAAGCAAGATCTGCCACGTCTCTCAAGCACTTCATGAAGACCTAATTTATACAGAAAACTCAAAGGTTTGATGAGATATTGAAGGAAAAAAAAAATCATATAACCTTCTATGGCACTCTGCATTGTAATCTGTTGTTTCTAGACCTTCACTTTTGGGACAAGGCCAGTAGAACAGTTGGTATTTTAGCAATATCCTTAAAGACTGAAGAATAAAGTGTAATCTTTACCTAAATCCCATAAAGCTCACAAAACTTGAGAGCTTTATCCCCAGAAATAAGCCAATGAGGAACCAGCATGTGGCCAGATAACCCTCTATGAAAGAGTTCTGGCCTTTGCCAGTTTTCTGCAATCATTGAGATTAAAATGAATCCTTGAATAGAGAGCAAGTGCTAAGGCTGACTACAGAAAGAGATGTTCATGATTGGCCTTCTGGAATGAAATAAATTTCATTCTTGTGAGAAAAGACTTGCACTGCTTGATTGTAGCTCTATTAGATAGAATATCTGGATATCTATATCTATCTATTGTAGCATTATCCAGTATATATTATAGATTTTAAAGGCTGCCCTAAAAAACAGGGTAAGAACAGTTAAATAAATATATATACACATATATATATATTCTTTTGTATTCCATCTCAACTAATGCAAGAATCTTGCTATCTACCATTGCCACTCTTGTTTCCAAGCACTTTTTGAATTGGATGCTTTTGTTCAGTATACATGAGTAAACAAATTTATAATTAATATTGAATCCATCTGATCCAATGAAAAGTTACTGGAGATTTGTGAAAATACGTATTAAATGCCAGAGATAATAACATTATATTATTCAAAAACATATTTCAGGGCCCTCCTATATCTGTGTAATTTCTTTCTGTCAACTTCTTTTCTGATTTAATATCATTTCCAATGGATTTTGGTGGGCTTAAGTGGAAATGATTATAACAAACGGACACAGATTGATTTCACTGCTCTTCTTCTGACATTTTTTTCTGTTAGTATTCCAGAGGGAAAAAAAATGGAATTAAACATAGGACAAAAATAGTCACATGCAGATTACCTTGACTTTTCTCTACACATACTTTTTATTAAAAAAATAAAATAAAAAAAATAGATGACTCTTAGGTCACCTAGAGGATAGTAAATTAAACATTGAATAAACAAAGTCTTTCACAATAAAGAAAATGATGGAACACAGATTTTCTCAGCATAACAAGGTATGGGATCTGGCTTCAGTACTTCACCACAATAGTCTAAATTAAGAACAGCAGAGAACAAGTTAGAATCATACATGGTTAGGAAAAAAGGTTCTGTTTATAAACTATAAAAAAGAGGTATGCTATCAGTTGGAAAGTTACAGTATTCTGAGATCAGTTTAAACAAAGTTTCCTTCAAAAAGACTTTCCTTTCTCTGTATGTCAGCATCTGTCTTTTAAAATCAGTTCATCCACACTTTAATCTACAGGATTTATTTTTTTTTTTTCCTGCACACACAGTAAGTAGAACAAAGTATCAGGAGTCTTTACAACTGAAATAGTCCAAGAACAAGCATAACTGCAGTTATGCTCGGCTAGAGCAGAAGATGTGCATTGTAAACTGATCTAAATCTTAACTGCAGTTTAGTCCTCAGTTCCTCTGAAAACAGAACAAAACACTTACTTAGCAGGTAAAAGAAAAACACGTATACACACACACACAAAGGACCATTACAGTATTCAGGGCTTGATCCAACTCCCAACTCTATCAGGCCATGCATTTCAGCTTTCAGCCTGAACACTTGGAAAGAATAACAAAATAGTGATTTTTATGTATAATACTATGTTCCTACAGAATAGGAACATCCTACATTTGAATCTGGCTAGCAAAATGTGTTCTCCCCTGCATTATTCTGTTCATAACTTCTCTGGGACAAAAGCATTGATTCTCACAATATTTCCTACTAAATTATAACAAACAAAATATTAATCCTGGGGTTTATTAGAACGTAACTGGCCTCAAATCACCACTGACAAGAATAAAAAAAATAAAGAGACAAGAAAAAACTGCAGCTGCAGGTATACAAAATAGTCTAAGACAGTAAGTACAACAATATGTAGATTTCAAAACATCTATTTTCATTTGACTTAAACATTTCTATCTGATTTCTAAAAACAGTTTTAAGGGGAATGGGCAATTTATGACAGCCAAATTCCATTGCATATTTTATTATTTTCCAAGATAATAAAAGATAGTGTTTCCAGAACAGGGAAAAAAGAACTGAGAATTCCCTACCTGAGAATTACAGCCCACAATTGAATATCACCATAGAGAAACATCTTCCAGTTTTATGTTATATAATAGCAACCCAATTTGCTATTATATAGAAGTAATTCTCTGAGGACCCTAGGACCTTTGTGAATGCATGAAACCTCGTCAATTTCTTTATTTATTTGTTTTTAAACTCACAGTTTATACAACTGCCTATAGACTTTACGACCCTTTAAATATCCCCTATCAGTGGCGCGGTTTCAGACTTCCAACAAGTCTTAACAAAAGCTTTGCACTTAGCAGTAAAAGTCATTTACATATTAACCAGCAACCATCAGTAATTACCTGTACAAAATCATCGAGCCTACTCAGATTAAGGAAGGTTCTTTTAAGTATTCAGATTAAAACTAAAATAAAGATCCAGAATACAATGAATTACAATTTTACTTTAAAAGGATATCCAAGTATTCTAAGGATATTGCACTAAAAACTTAAAGCAACATGTAAATTTGTAAATATTCAAATGCTAATAAAAGGAGTAATATTGAAAGCCTGACAACAAAGAAAAGTAAAGGTAAGACCTACATAAGAATCAAACACCTGCACACGTAAGAAAAGAAAACACCTGGATTTTGTATGCTAAAATAAAAACCAAATGGGATTTTTTTTTCTAAAGCATTCATTGCAAAACATAAGTACATTATTAAAGAAAAAAAAAAAATCCTCTCGGATCCCCTTTCATTTAAGTTTAATTGCCCAAATCAACTAAAATAATAATTTATGATAGCAAGTAACAAAGCCCAAAGACACAGCAGACATGAAAAGCTTATATTCTTTTCAAATACTTCCAAACATAAAGTTCTCACACAGGTGAGAGGGTATGCTGAAATCCATGTCAGTCCTGGTAACCCAATCATAGAATTGCACGCAAAATGGAAACTGGTGAGGGCAGCTGGTGACATGCAAGCCAAGGATGTCAGAAGCAGCACCTCTACTAGGCTATTAAGTTATGGTAACTGAATTAGTTTCTTGTGTACTGTGCCAATCCGATGCAGCATCTTTTCAATTACTTTTACTTAAAGACACACTTTAAGAATGCACTTTCGGAAAGGACAGGCAACATACCTGATGGCACTGAATAGGAGCACTATCTGTTGACTGGCTGAGGATCCTAAATGACAGTTGTCACTGACTGTCTGCATTGGTCTGTTCTGAGACCCAGCAGACACCACCCACCCATAAGCCTTGGTCTCAAGGATCTCAGTGCTGCTGAGATCCTCTAGCCTATGCCAGACAGGAGCAGATGCTGCCAGATCCTACTAAATCTAACAGAAGCTGGAGCCCAGCTGGCACTGAGCTGAGAACCAGATTTGACTTTTTGCAGCTTCAAGCACAGCACTGAGTTGCTGCAGTTTTAGGTGAAGATTTCTATTAGAGGTCTTTGTATTTTCACTGTATTGACAAATAAACATATACCATTTGTTGCTCTTTGAGCTAAGCATGTTTACATCCTAACAACTACAGTTCTAGAAACGTTATAGATAAAATGCAAAATTATTTAATGGAGACAGTTGTCTCCACAGTACTTGTATTGTTTTGTTAAAATGAACAGTTTAAGTTCCATTTGGTTTTGCTGCAAATAAGAATGGTTATCTGTGGCTAAACAGAACTAGAAAATCTAACATCTGAGGGTACAAAGGAAAAAGAAGATTATATTTAAAGTAGCTGATGTTAATATCCAACCCACAGCCTTATATTCAAAAAGTACACAAAGATACTAGAAGACTAAGAAAATAAATGCCAATTCCCTTATTTTATCTCTTCAAGGTCTTCTGTTGTACTAACTGAAAATACAACCTGCCTGTCTGCAATTATACATGTATATCAAATGCTACTTGAATGCAACAAGCATCACATTCCCATAATGATTGATGACAGATGTCCAGCCAGGTTCTTGTTACCAGGATCTGGAGCAGGATGGGATCAGCAGAGCAGCTGCCAAAGGCCATAGGCAAAACTGCAGAGAAGAACAATGCAAATTCACAATTAGGGAGTCTCTGGGGTGTGGGAGGAGAAGGATTTGGGCCTCTGCAGATTATTGCAAACCTGCTTTTGTTTAGGAAAGAAAAAAGCTTCACGCACTTTCAAGTTCCTGACCAATTTTTTGTCCCATAACTATTCTTTAGAACCCTTAGGCCACGGTATCAGCTGCCGTATGTCTCTCACATTAGACAGCCTGGACCTTTTCCATCAGCTGCAAGAAACTTTCAACACATCTGGTCTAGGCTTTTCTCATCAGCTGCTATGAGCCTCTGTGCATAATGACAATCAATTCCTTCTGTTGGCTGCTACACACTTTGTGGACCCTCATGAATCTCCCTTAGCAACTACAACAGCCTTTCACAATATGTAATTAAATTAACGTTTCTAGCCAGCATAAACCCTGTCATAAAACAGTAGGCTCAGTTAGTCTTCCCAGATTTTCTCACTCCCTGCACTTGTCCTTTCCTTGTGTAATATTGTAAGAGAAAGTGATCTGGTTGAAAAGTACCATGGGAAAAAAAAAAATAGTAGATTTTGGCTAAATCAGTTCCTAGATTGTTTGATTTTATATGGTCATGCTGAAGGAAAAGCAGCAAAGTCCTGAAATGGGTGGCTAAGTTTAGGGCCAGACTGCTTTTTTCCTTTGTCAAATAAATAAATAAATAAATAAATAAATAAAGTGCAGTTTGTTCCAGCTCAAAATTTGAGCTGGATATCATAGCCTGTGACTGGGATTCCACAGAAGAATGCACCAACTGGAATTGTCACCCTTGGAGTCTCCTTTGCTCTGTTTCAGGAAACAAACTAGACATAAACAGCCCTTCTAAAGGAACAGGAGGGGAGAAGATGGTTGCTGATTTTAATTTTATTTATTTATTTTTTGCCTGAGCTAGCTTGTCACAAGATCAGATGAGCATCAGAGTCAACACACTCTTGAGGGAAGGTGTGTATCGCAATCCCAGGGTCACAGCTTGCAGGAGCACAAACACATGGGCACAGCTTGGCTTCTGCTGCAATGGACCTGCTGCTCTTACCCCTTTCCTAGAAATGGTATACATGTACTTCCACTTCACTAAACACCTGATCTGCTTTTGATTCTGTCAGCTCCAAGTCTCACACAGAGACCTCAGGGGCATCACCATGAGGCCCTTGGAGACATTTAGAATATGGTGATGAAACTTGGGTTTACTAATACAAACTGAAAATCATTCTGAGAGAAATATAATCAAAGTTAATTTTACAAATGAAAAAAAGTATTTTCATACGTGAGTAAAACAATGTGCACAGCACTACATTAAATGGGAACGTAGAGCACCGTTCATAAATGGAAGGTAGTTTTCTCTGTCAACAAGCACAAGTTATGTAGGATGGTCTTTGATGCTATAACTACAGTAATATGTTATCAGAAGAGATATAATAAAGATTGAGAAAAAAAAATGGCAGTGGCTAAAAATCAGAACTATCCCATTTATTAGATGAGAAAAATAGCTGAAATGTAAGTAAACTTCAAATATTCAAATCATACTTTTAAACGTATTCTTAAGAACAAACCATTTAAGATCTAAGACATCTGTCAAGTCACACTGCTTTTTTGTACCTGAACTATAAAAGAAACCCAATTCTGCTAACAATTAATTGTGATTTTTTTAACTACCACTTACCTTTGGCTAATGTACAGTAAAAAGAAAATATCTACCCTGGGTACTTTTCTAATGACAGCGAGGGAATAATTATTCTGCTTCTACTGTCATGGTTCAAATTTCAGAGCTCAGATGAGGACTAAAATGAATTTAGGCTACCTTGCAGTTAAATTGAAAATAATATAACTAGTAATTAAATTTAAAAAATCACTACAGAATTACATATAGAATGTTATTCCTTCTGTTTAAGATTTTAGTACCATGTGGAAAAAAGTTGGCATTTATGACATCTGCAAGAGTCCCAACCCCAAAATTCATCTGTTTTCATATAGCATGTTTGTTTACATAAAACTTAGCTCTCTTTTCACCACAAAAATTTTGGACATACTCAAAATCTGAATGTTTTCATGCAAAAGCAATATACTCTTTATAATAAGAGATTACATTATAAAAAAGAGGGCAGATGACTAGAAGACTTCTGTTGTTTAAATATTTCTACCTACATAGGGTGTTGCACATTAATTGACCTTACCTAACAAAGAGCAGTTTGTTCTGCAGAGCAATCGTTAAACTGACCCAAAAGACAGATTTTTGCAAACACACAAGCCTGTGGTTTCAAAAAAATGTGACTGAGACCCTAACCAGGAAAGACTACCATCAAATAGGAAAAGAAAAACAACAACAACAACCTGTGAAAAACACATGCTGATTTTATAATATCAATCACAAGTATGTCTGAAAACATACAGGGAAGTTAGATAAAAATCTTGAGAAATCAAATTTAAATTTAATGTACTGCTGTATTCAAAAGAATCAAAGAAATAATGATAGAAAATTATCATCAGGGTCTTAGGTTCTGCTCGATTGAAGAAGATCAACCATACCTTACATTCCTTTTACTTGTTAAAGTTTCCTATGTTAAAACAAAACAGAAACCATTGCCATTAAGATAATTACCAAAATTGACTGAATACAGGAGAAAGAATAGGGAACTATGAGAAACTAATTTCAGTAAGGTCAGAGCAGGTTTGAATGCACATACACATGAGCCAGAAGACCTGGTAAGAGTAAACACTCATTCAACAGAGTATAAAGGTCTAATACAGTAAAAGGCATTGAGAAATAAAGTTAAAAGTTAGCATTATTATCCCAAATTCGTAATAGCCAAATCATATCTGCTAAACAAACCTGAAGAAATATTTGGCCAATTTTATTTTAACATCTGTGTTCCTTAGCAGAATTGCAAATGATCCACTGTTCAAAACAAAATATAGAAACTTGTACAAATAAGAAAGAGCTCTAAAGAAGTAAGATGTTCAAAGCTTATAGATTTGTATGAATCTATAGTGATAGCCCATGAAACAATAGCAATACTTACCAAATATAAAACATGTAATGGGAGCATTGTTTTAAAAAACTATTCCAGAAAGTTTAAAAATAAAAATAAAAATAAATAAATAAATACCATGCACATTTTAACCTGCCTGCCCATATTCTGCTTTAGTAAGTAGAACAACTTCCACAATAGTTGTTCCAATTTCCTGTTAAGAATACTACAGGATGATACTAATACCAGAAATAATTGCTTACTACTGTTTGACTATTAAACTTGAAGATTGGTCTGCTTTACTTGCCTCTCTATACTATGATTTTTCTGCATTCAAATTCACTTGCACTGTAACCTAATACTAAAAGAACTTTCATGTGCTGATGTCTGTGTTACCAAGTTAAAAGAAACTGCACAACATTTCAAAATCAAGCATAGCGTGTGGTCCTGCATTTTATTTTGGAATAGCATTGATCATGTTACTTTACTTCAAGGAAATTCACCAGTTGGGAGAAATCAAATCTTTGAAGTTGTCACAAGATTTAAGGTTGAGAAATAGCAAAAGATTTCTATATTATAGTATTTCTTTAAGTCAACAATTTTAGGAGATAAAAATTTCCACATTATTTTTATCACAAGCTTTTTTACCACTTGTGCAAATTATTTCAATTTATAAACCCCAAGATATGGTATTGATTTGTTAATTTAGTGTGTCTGAACTCAGTAAAAGAACAGGTTGAAACTTATTTTAAAAAGACATTTAAAAAAATCATATAATTTAAAATAATCACAGCTGTAAAATAAAACAATTAAAATAAACATATAATATTATACTCAACTGAGAAATAAGGCAACATGACAGCAACTTTATTATTTACTAAATAGTTATAATTAACCCGTGAACTCCTTTATTAACAGGTCATTGATGAAAATACTAAATCTCATAAAATATTTGTTTAATTATTTAAATGCACCCAAAATATTTATAAATTCTCAGTGTTTCTTGGGCATTATGACAATGTATTACATTCACCCAGCTCAGCTCATAAGTTGACAGACAAGTCCCCTCAGACTTCATGTTTGCTAAGAAAATCTGCTTTCATCTGTCAAATCTGAATACTACACAATGGCAACATTGTTTTGTTCCATTGTTTAATAACTTAAATATCTCAATTGACGATTTGTAATATCACAAATTCTATTTTGTGAGATAAAAATAATTCCAAAAAAAATTAGTCTTCAGATAGTTTCTCACTAAAATTGTGTTTATTGCTTTTTTAAACAGAATGTTGCAAACATTACTCATCTCTTCCATGAGAGTTAGTAGAGAAAAATGCAGTTGCTGTCGCATAGAAGTTTATATTTGATAATATTCTATTTCTTTTCAAAATCCAGATTTAATTTCTGTTAGAATAGTATATTTTTTCATAAACAGAAGTTATATCAAAACATCTAATTATGTACATACTGATTATAAATGTATCCAATAAGTAGTCTTGCATGTATTATTCAAAAGATGCAATATGTTTACCTTCACTGCACAAAGGTCAAACAGAGAAAGTAAAGCATCTTTTTTTTGTCACTTTATTTTAATAAGCTCATTAGTATTTTGTTTGAGTGCAGAGAAAAAATGTAGATTTTCCCTGAAGCTGTTTGGCATGTTACTATCCTGCTTTAACCCATTTTTCTTAACTTTGGTTCCTTCCTTAATTCATAGAGAAAGACCTGTGACTTTCCACGCTACTGATTTTCTAGCATACTTGAGCAAACTGAATTTGCTGTAGCTGTTTTGCCAAATCTGACATGCACCTGGATTACGAAGCCAGTAAAACCTATGTTCTGCAGAGCAATCATTAAACTGACCCAAAAGACATATTTTTGCAAACACGCAAGCTTGCGTTTTCAAAAAAAATGTGACTGAGACCAAACAGGACACAAAATTTCAGCTAAGAGCAATTAATAAGAGCAGTAAAAGAATATTCAAGAAGTCCCTTAATAATACCTCTAGAGAACTCCAAACTCAGCAAAATCTTTGCTACCTTTAGTTAAGCTGCATCAATTATTCATTTTTAGTTTGGTTGAGAGAAAATGTTTTGAATTTAACAGATATACTTGTTCTTGTTTCTTTACAAAATCACAAGACAACTCTCTACTATCTTGAATTCAGAGCAAATAAAATATTTCATAGATGTGGGAAAGAGATATTATAACCTCTTAAAAAGTTATTCATTAGGCACAGTATTTATCCCAGATGTTGGAGATTTGATTCTAACTCTCTCCTCTGTGTGGGAGGTGGGAGGCGATCCACATCACCTCACACCCCTGAGATTCTCCCAAATCTCTGTATGGTTATAGGGAATTCTGGGTACGCAATGTGCTCACTTAATTTATACTGACTCTGTCCTCTGTCAAAGGCAAATGGAATCTTGCTTGCTAAGGGAGTACATAGGCACCAGGTCTCTCATTTGCTGTTTGCCTGCACTTATTTCTTAGTATCTTGATCATCAATGATTACATGAAGTGACAGCTTTACATGATGTATTTGCTTGTATGCAAATACAAGCTTTTAAGTTTACACATAAATCCTTCCAAATCTACCCAGTTTGTCATAAAAAAAAAAACTAGTAATCTAAAAACTAGCATGAAGCTAGCACTAAAATCTATGTATCATAAAAGTCTTGTTTAATCATTCTGTATCTTTGTTCTAGTTCTTGTGTAATATCACACCATTTATTTTAGAAGTGTTTAATGAGTTATCTTCAGAGTTCTACTTCAAAATCTTTAGTATAGCTAATACACCATGTCAAGTGGACAGCAGCAGATATTCTATACCTGTTTTATGTCCTAAACCTAAATAAAAACATAGTAGTCCTGGTGGATACCAAGCTGAACATGAGTCAGTAATGTGTCCTTGCTGCTAAGGCTAATGGTTTCGTGTCTACATTAGGCAAAGTACTGCCAGCAGGTCAAGGCAGGTAGTCTGTCAACTCTACTCAGTATTGATGAGGCTGCACCTGGAGCACCATGTCCAGTTCTAGGCTCTCCAGTGTAAGAGAGACCTAGGCATACTGAAATGAGTCCAATGAAAGCTACCAAGACGTCAAAGGGGCTGGAGCACATCTTCTGTAAGAAACTGCTGAGAGAACTGGGACAGTTCGACTGTTCGGACTGGAGAAGAGGAGGCTTGGGGGGGTGGACTTTATCAGTGCCTATAAATACCTGAAGATGCAAAGATGGAGCCAAGCTCTTTTCAGTGGTGCCCAGTGCTGGGACAAGAGGCAATGGGCACAAACTAGAACACAGGAGGTTCCATCCAGAAACACTTTACTGGCACAGGAGAGAGACAGCAGTCCACCCAGAGAGGTGGACTCTCCCTCCTTGGAGATCTTTGTGGTGATGGATGTAGCCTGTAGAAATTTCTCAGTGAAGAGAGTATTTCTCCACAATTCAGTACAACAGAGCACATTTTTCCAAAGATTTCCCAATTAAAATGTGACACCATTTTTTATTTCAGTGTTCAACAGAGAGCTCATCAAAATATATGTATACACTGATATACATATACACTGTGATATGCATATACACTGATATACAGCTATTAATTTAAAATAAATATTGTATGGCCAATATAAGATAAATTCCATTCTGATAGAAAAACTTGGTTCAGAGACTTAACAAAGACTTTCCTGCATGAGCACTATTATGTTTGAATGGTAATCTTACACAGCTAGTGTTTTCTTAATGTCCTGGGGAGCCTGATCATTGTAAATTACCTGTGACATCTCATTAATCCTCTTTTTCCTCACAAACGCATAATTAATGGTAACATTGACAATAATACACAAATTAGCTAAGTGACGCTTTATGGTGTTGGTTTTGATTAACGTCAGGAACCCAAAAATGACATTAATGTAATGCAGATCCCAAAAGGCAACCCGCACTTTGACCTCAGACATACATTTTGTTTGCACCATCACAAAGATTAATCCTTCCCTGGATGAAGACAAGACAAAACTCTGGCCACTGGCATTGCGTGCTGGGCTGTCGCTGAAAAACAAACTGCCTCAATTGCATTTGTTTAAGAAGGAAATCTTAATGCATAGAAAACAACGGCTTAGTGTCATTTCCTATTGTCTTGTTAGGACAAAGATAAATGAGCTACTGTCATGATTTAGACCAACTGCTTCCCTGCTAACTTCTATTATTTGCTTATTTATAGACTAGTGTTTAATTAAAAGCATACCTAGATACAGAAATGCACAATAAAGTTATCAAAAATGCTTTCTCACTTAGTACATGCTCATTTAGGGGATCACCTTGTATTTAAACGATCCACATGTTGTGCTAGATATAATATTGATGTTTATAGGTACAGTTAGTGGAGGAATAGTAAGATGGAACAATATACTTATCCTGGCTTGAACAACATTGAACAGTACCTTTTATTCCCCAATATAAAAAGGCCAACTCTTTTCAGAATGCATATTTTTCATAATATTTATTATGTATTTTGTATGTATACAAAATGTTTATTTATGTATATTTATCTATGTATAACTAAAAGTATCTGGCTCAAAACAGTTAAAATCCGCATTCCCCAATTTAAAAGCACTGTTCCCAGTGACAACAACATTTTAGAAAGTAAGGTAAATTGTGATTATATACTAGTATACTCTCTTTTAATAATTTCATAAATTTAATTCTTTACAGAATGCACAAAACTACAAAGAAAAGGTATAATTATTGTAACATATAGCAGTCTATTTTTCTACTAATAATGAAAATCCTCTCATCACTTCTCTCTCATTAAACTTTTTGCTGAAAAAGCCTATCTATAAAAGGTAATGAGTGATTGCTCTTGTTAGAGCTAACGTTTTTACATGCGTTAGATTTTGCTAGTCAAAATACCATAAGCAGACTTTTCTAAAAAGTGTTGAGCAGGTTCTATATTTCCCATTGCAATAGAATACAAGACTGTCTTCAATTAACGAGATCATTTTTCTTTAGTATCTCTACTTTTGTACTGATTCATTAATATAGATGGATGAATAGGTGTGGGTTTATCATGAACATGAAAGAAAGGAAAAAGGAAAAATTATGAATCAGGATAATACCATGAATCAGAAAAATATTTTAACTCCACAAATACAAACATAAATACTTGGTTAAATACTGTATAATAAAAGGTGTCCCAGGTAGATAGGAGTCCCTGGTGACCTTTTAGATACCTTTAATGTTTTGATTATAATAGGCATACGTATATGGTTAAAATATATTACATAGATTTTTCAGCCTTTTAGTTTTCAAATGTGTCCTGTGAGCTAATTTTAACTCTGCTGACTTTAAAGACAAAATGTGTATTTGAAATAACATGTTTAGCCTGACAACATTATTTTTTAATTTCTCACTAGTTTAAATTTTATAACATTTTGTACAAAAGATGCTAAACTTTCTCTAATTGAGGAGTACATTTTAAAACACTGTGGAATTTAGGGGACAAAAGGGAATCCCATAGAGGCCATATATTTACTCTAACTAACCAAGACATAAATCCAGATTACTGCAATAAATTATTTTTATTATTTGAACAGAGTAAGTACAGTATCATATTTGAAAGACATTTGAGTTTAATTCATATCTTAAAATTGACAAAGATAAACAATCACAGCTATACAGACTGAAATGCACTAATGTATATAGGATATACAAGCTAGAGCCAGGAGTAGAGACAAATCTGTTCTTTATATCATCATTGTGGCATAAGGTCATTCAAAATGTAATTGTACTTGTTTGTAAAACATAAAAAATTGTCTGGTTGGAGCTGCAAATTTTAAATGGCTTTGTCTGTATAGTAATTTTTTATCAGCTTGTACAAACCTAGTAATTCTTTGTTTCATACACAATTTGCTGGCAGACTACAGTAACCATTTGCTACTTTTACTTTGCTGAATTAATATTCAGCCAGATAAAACAAAAACCTCCTAAATATATGTCTGGAAAGAAACCAGCCCACTTTTAACCCTTCCAAGTTACCTCAATTTCCTCTTTACCATAGATATGATTAATATTAGCCTGACCGTGTCATTTTATTCTTTCAATTCCATACCAGCCTTGTAGAAAGCAATCTGTCAAGAGATACATTTATAGAAATGATTTGTTTCAATGTTTAAGTGCTGCACATTGACTTTTAATACTTAAAAATGGCTATAGCAAACTGATTTTTAAAAACCTATAGAATTGCACACATATATATGCATAAGAAAAGAAGTTAGTCTGCCAGGCAATGTATTTTTCTCACAATACACTGAACATTTCAGTACTCTAGCAGTTCCAAAAAATGTTATTCCAAAATATAATCTTATCAGAGTTGTCTATGTAAAATTTCTGTTTGTTGTCATATCTTGAAATTTAAGATCTACTTGAATTCTACAGCTGAATGATATGTATGACCCTAGCCACATCAAATACTTATTCCTTATTCCACATTTCTACACAACCTGATTAATCCGATAGCTCGAGAAGGCAAAAAATAGCAATGTCAGTTTAGGTTTCCTTTATACTTTCACATCACAAAAATATTTCCATAGGTATAAAAGAACACATAAACTGGTTAAACATGGATTCAGTTTTATCTCCTCAATGTTCTGCAGTTCATATAAATATTTGGGGGAAAAAAAAAAAAGTACAAAAGCTGTATGTTATTAAACATAAACACACACACACAAGCACTCTTCCCCAGCTACATTTAACATATGTGTGTAACTGTAGTTCATCATGGAGCACAGCGCTGTATTTTCAGAAAATATACTCAGAATCTTATATAACCCTTTATATATATATATATATGATTCACATAAGAATGGCTTTCAGAAAACACAACCTTCTGCCCTTCAAGAACCTAATCCTTATTTTACCTCAGTAAGCAATTACTTATTAGGATGATGGAAGAAAATAAGTACTATTTTAGACATGACAGCATTTACCTGTTGCTCTGTGAAATACTGCACAGTGACAAAATGCTTGGTTACTTAGCTAGTTGTGAGTTCGGCAATTATTTATATACACATTCTTCACACATTCATCTGCAGGTGTTTCAATTTCTCTTTTTTTTTTTTAATAGTACTAAAAAATAACATCAAATCCAAACCACATGATGTGCACATGCATGTTTGTTTGTTGTTTTTTTTCCTCCATTTTGAGGGGAGAGGTAACAACCCTATAAAGACTGTACTTTATGAAGGACTTTAATGAGATTTCTGACTATATTTTTGTACCAAGAATGTCAAATAAGTTTCAAAAGCAAATGTAATTTGTAATGCTAGTGACACGTACTAAAAATAACCCTATAAATCTGTTCATTCTGTTTAGATAGTCTCCTGAGTTGTAAAAAGTGAGACTGCTTAACTTTATTAGATGTTTTGGAGAAAACTAATTTTGGGGAAGTAGGCCACTGATAGTGTTATATTATTCTAGTGATTTACAGGCCATCTATTTTCTAATCTTCTGCAATATCTTAGTAGTAATTAGGCAAACTTATAACAACTCTTTTTCAGGAAATTCTATAGACATCCAGAAACATATAGCTTCCTAATAAAAAGCATATTGATATATTTTTCTGTTAAACTAAGGCTATGAACAAACTATGTTTCACTAAAACAAAGCTACACAACATTTAAAGAAAAAATTCCACTCCATTTTAGCCTGTCAAAGTAATTGCAGTGTTTCCAATAGCACAACAGCTATATCATAATACAAATCTGCTTACTGAAGGATTATTTTTTAAAAAAATGAAGAACACAGAAATCTGTGAGAAATAAAGCTGCAGAAGTTCTATATTTCAATTTGAGATGTTACTATTTGAAAAGAATGTCATCAAAGAAGCAATTCTGAAAGCTGTACCACATTATATGAAAACGTACAAATAAAGAGGAACAGATTTTCAGCTTTCTTGTGAGACTAAATAATCTGAGGGCTTTAGAATGTCTCCTTTCCACATCTGAAAAACAATATTAATGAGAATGTTAACATTGGTTGCATTTTTGTGTGTATGTGCCCAAAGTGACAGCACTCCAGGTCTTTGTTTAGGGATATCTTAATCAACCCTAAGGATGGATAAGCAGATCTACACAGTCACAATATGACTACTGAAGACAGACAAGGCTCAAAACTGGCACCAATTCTTGTCAGCTTTTTAACAAAATAAATTGCATAAAATGTCATACTATGTTCTTTCTCATTTCCAAACCAAGGCATACAGCATATAATGAACCATTCTAAGAAAATATGATGGCTGAAGGGTTTCTACCTTTGCGCTGGTTCAAGATAAAAGTGTAAAATGGTAGTGTTAGTGTCATAGTTATTATATGCATAATACTCTAGTGACAGTGCCAAGAAGTCGTTAATGCAGTATATCTCTCTTTGATTCCTAAAATACCGAGTTAATGGGCCAAATTTCACTATACCTTGTACTTGCAGCACTGTCATTTTTTATAGCTATTAACTAAAGATAGTATGATAGATACTAAATATGCATTTCTTGTGCTGACCTCTATTTTGTTAATCTTACAGGGAAAAAAAAAAAAAAAAACAGTTTAAAGGAGTTTTTATTCTTGTAAATCTGAATTTATGTGTGTGAGTGCAAGTATACTTTTTAGAAATATATATATATCTTCTGGGTTTTTGCACTTTCATTTCTTTGGTTATACTAAATAAATTGTCAATTATCTTATTCAGATTTTCCAAATCTGGGGAAGAGCTAAATTCCTATATTAAGTGTGACTCATCAATACAAAATTACAGGTAATAATCTGTAATACCAAGTATTTATACACACACATATATATAATTTGACTAAGAAATATTGTAGTATTAATTGTAAAATAAAATCTATGATCAGCATGAGAGAACTAATCACTGAAGCCCATGACAGCAGAGACTACAGTAGTCTTATTTTGGTTGTATACAAAACTGAAAACAAACAAACAAACAAAACAAAACAAAACAACAAAAAAAAATAGAACCCCAGCATATCCAAACCAAAAACAAGGTGAAATTGAGAAAACATGTGTGAGTCTTACTAAAGTGAAGAAAGGAGACATACAGACCCACAAGAAAGAAAAAGCAACTGTGTGTTTCAAGGAAGCAAAACTATCAAATGTATGTATCTTTGTATAACACATGGAAAACTTAAGAAGTCCATTCTCAATAGCTATCAGTTGAGATAGCTACTAATATGGTACATCTCTGTAATATATTTATATTTTATATAAAAGTGAGACTGTGGGGTATAGTAAATTTGCAAACAATCTAATGGAAATGCAGTGTGAGCTTAAAGGGAAGAAAATAAAAGGAATAGCTGGAACACATGCTGTAAGACTACCAATAATAATTCTCTAACCTGTCACAAATTACATTTTAGCTACTGTAAGGTATGTATAGGTTCGTCACAACTAATAACATTTTTCTTTCATCAGGTTTGTGTTAACATTCTGCAAATCTGAAATGTTTACTGTAATGAAGTAATGCATTATATAGATAGCATATGGTTGCTGGCTTTGTTTATATCATTTTAAAATATCTGAAAGGACCGCTTGGGCTAAAGAGCAATGTTATTGCTTCCACAGTCAGTTGATGGGTTGTTTAATAGTATTTTAAATGTCTGTTAATGATAGTCTCAAGGAAACAGAAAAACACAGAAGCAATGCAAAATGGCAATATCACAATAGTTATAAAGATTAAAATGCCACTAGGGGACAGTAGAAAGTCACAAAATGAGGTTCTGATGAAGAAACCAGAACAAAAGGCCTTTCTTTGTCAAAAAAAAATCACAAATACGCATTTCTAAATAAAAATCATTTCACATGTGAGGGCTTTAAAATTCCGCATTAAATAGCAAGGTGGAATCTGGGAGACACTTGCATGTGTCTATTTTTAGGTCTTTTATATTTATATCCACATATGATAAAAATACACAGCACTCTTCCTTTTAATAAGAAAAAATTCAAGTGTGACCTAATTTATTTTTGGCACTTTTACAGAGTTCTTAAAATCCAAAAGGATTTTGCCATTATGCATTAATGCAAACACATGTATTGACTTGTGCAATACCGGTAGTTTACCTGGCAATAAAATGAAAAAATAATGTATGTTATTGGGATATTTATTAAGCCAGTGTAGATAAATTTCTAGAATGTAAGGGCTAATATACTTCAGAAAATGGGTAGGAAAGATCTGCTTTATTATGGCCCACTGCCACTGTATGCACACACTCCTTTTTGATGAGAGAAAAGGCAGTACTCACTCATGAGCTGGGCAGTGCTCTTCTGAAGTTCAGACTAGATTCCAGTGTTCCCAGGCTGAATCCCTGCAAAACAAAATGAAGTACGGAACTACTTTATCTGAAAATGAGTACCAAAACCTTTAATTGGTAATGACATATTATTTTCTTCATTCAGAGAATCAGGCATGGACTCCAAATAATGCCCCACAGACTAGAAAATTTGATTCAGGTATGTATAGCTGCAGAACTTTCACTGCTTATATGAAACATCCAATGCTAACTAAATCAGAAGAATCCGTCAGTCTAATGGATCTATCAATTCACATGTATACAGGAGGCAAATGTATATTTCAGAAGTACTTAAAAGTTTTCCATTTCCAAAGCAATGCATTTTGACCTACAAATTACCTAGGCATTGGGAGCACCTAATTCTCAGCCATGTATTTTACAGTACATAGAAGGCTATCTGATAGCTATGCAGCACATTGTGAATTATTTTTTGTTTCTTGCACACAAAAACACACAAAGCTTGCAACTGCTGAAGGATTATCCCCATTCCAGAGTGCTAAAATGCAGACTCAAAACAGCAGTGTGACTGTCTCCTCACAGCCTTTTAATTGCAGCCATCTCATAGCAATGTCATGATCTTGAGTATGTAACAGACCTTGGATAATGATATAATTAAGCATTTGAGTGAAAATAGTAAGCCTGGTCTTACTATTAGTAAATAGAATTTACTAATACTAATAGAATAGTTATTAGAAAATAGAAGTGCTGGTCTGTAACAAAGGCCTGGTCTGCTTTCCAATGGAAAACTTAACACATACCTGTGTGTGTGAGAGAGAGAGAGGGGAGAGGTCTAATGAAGCAACATATGTGGAACTACATAGATACATAAAACAGGCAGGCAAATACCTTTAAAAGCACTTTAAAAGAAAACCCTTGTGCCACAGCCCAGAAGGCAAGAGAGAGTGAAAGAGAGAGATGAGGGAGAGAGGAAAGAGAGGGAGGAGATGGAGAAAGAGATGAAAGGGAGAGATGGAGAAAGGGGGGGGAGGGAAGAAAAGAAAAACAGGGAACGGAGAAGGGACAGAGGGAGAGAGAAAAAAAGAATCATCCATTATCAGCTTCATCGATCATCATTTATGTCAGGCACCATGTGTTCATGGAAGACAAAACTTCAACATAGGCTAAAATTCATAGGCCAACAGAGTATGCAATGGACAGCAGAGAACTACAAGCCCATTTCTCAGATAGCATTGTAAAATTTCCTTTAATCAGTGGTGCATTTCAGTAACTGGTTTAATGAAGTATGTATGTAAGTACATATATCATGTGACTGAAGAACAAGATACTATCTTAAGCTGTGATATTTCAGAAAATAGTAATGTTTTGTACAAAATGGGATATTTTTGTTTTAACAATCTGAAAAAGTTTTCCAAAGTACTTGGGTGACAGATGGTTTAAAATTAGGCAGAGGTGGAAGGATACGCTGTTATACCTGTAACGGGGGTACTACCTTCTCAGTCATTACTGTGTCCTGGGAAACCCAGCTAGGATGTTTACTCTAAGGAGAAAAAAAAATGCATCGGGAGGTCAAAAGTACTTCTAGGAAATGACCCAGGCAAAACACTTCAGCCAACAGTGGACTTCTTCAAGGACTTCCTTAAACTCTCTGAACTTTGGTAGGATACAAGCATATTCTTAAGTGCTTTGCTGAACAGCATAGACTTATGATGCAGTTTAAAATTGCAATTAAGCGCATAAAAGTGGCTTGCTTACTAAATTAAAACTAAAAGGTAAAATGTGCTCAGAAGCAAGTGACATCACTGAAATCAGTCGCTACTGTTGTAAACAGAATGAAGCCTAAAACTATAAGTCATCCAAAAACAAGCAGCCACAAAGTTCTTAGAGTTCTCTATTAAGGTGCCAGAATTTCAGGGCTCTTCACAGTAGTGGTACCCAAGCATTACAAAGGTTCAAAGTACTAGCATCTTGTAAAGGGGAGCAGTAATTTGGGTTTAGTGAATATTTTTATAGTTGGTTTATTTAAAAAAATCCAGATTTACAAACGTTTCACACAGACTGATGTTTCGATACATTTATGATAGTATCATTGTGCCTTTATTGTGTTTTCACTGTTTTTTCACTACATTTGGCTTCATCTCTGATCAGTAATTGTGTGTTCACTTTTCCCTTAGGTTCCCACAGTCACTTTTTTGAATACTCTACCCCCAAAGACTACTTCTTCCAATTGTCTCTCAAACAAGATCAATTTTTGTTGCAATACTTCCTTCTTGCTATTCTCACAACTCATCCCTGTGCATCCCTCCCCTACCTTCCTACCTCAAGGTTTGCACCAAACTAAGTTCTGTTTCCACTGTCAATGTCACATAGAGCTTGGATGTATTTTCTTTCCTTGTTCTCCAACTCTTGTTTTTCTGTTTTTGCATAATCACAGAAAATCACATAACAATGTTATGACGTGATTTGGCATTCTCCTATAGGTCAAATGAGAAGTGTTTCTAAATCAGGACCACATTTGTGACAAGTTAGATTCCAGTACTTTGATGTGTTCAACTGTAAGGTAACTCTCTCTAAAGGATTATTCCTTTACACATTTAACTGTAGGTTGGGGTTGCTTTCTTTCACAGAGCTCTGAAAAATTGGTATAGTTCATGAAAAATAAAATGCCTCTATTCCTGTAAGAGGCACTTGGAGTGAGA
The DNA here is from genome assembly GCF_964035555.1 of Netta rufina. NCBI lineage: Eukaryota > Metazoa > Chordata > Aves > Anseriformes > Anatidae > Netta > Netta rufina. Next base: position 24,921,531 of record NC_140128.1, read on the forward strand.
TGCAGTTGTCCTTGATAGCATAGGAAAAAAAAAATATGGGTTTACACAGAATTATCAGAAAGCTACAATTTGTAAAAATATTTCAAAAATTTGCCAATATCCAACGTTAAATAGAAACTAATGTGCAATGTCCCATCCAAGAACACATTAAGGAACCTACAATATTTTGTTTGTTTATTGTTTTGTTGTTATTTTTTAAATCTCTTTTAGAGTTTTATTTCAGAGAAAACATCTTTTTTGAGAAAATAACTTGTTTCTCTCTACTAAATAAAAATTGCAATCTGGGAAAAATAAGGTAAACATGCTAAAACTTAAATCTACTGATCTTCTATTTAATTCTAGCTACCCAGAAAACAATGGATAGTTCTGATACAGCACCTGATTGATATTTCCAGGGTGTGAAAACCTCCACCACGAGATTAGGCTGATATTGCATATTCAAACACATACAATGATATATTTGTCATTGCTATTGACCTTTATCTCTTCAGTTTCCTGACAACCTTCTACAGTTATTGACATTACAAATACCAGCGACAACGTGCAGGGCAAAGTATAACCTTTCATTTACCTTCATGTCCCTCAAATGACTCACGTAGGTAGTTTCAACAAAAGCTGCAAACAATGATACTGTTGATTTTTTTTTCTTAACTTGCTAAAATGTTTTCCATTTTCCTCTTGTTCTCTGAAAATCATGCCAATAACTCACTACAAAGGAAACGATTTCAAATGAATACAGGTAATTAGAAGTGTCAAGAAATCAGCAGAGAGTAGGGTGTCTGCCATCATTTCTGTGGAAAGAGTGCCAGATTCCCTTTCAAAAAGGTCTTTGTCATTTTTTAATAGAAGGTAATTAATGTAGACTACAGTAAAGTGTACAGGATCCCAGTCACTTGTCTTTCTTTCCTTAGAAATGGGACCATAAAGATGTTTTGATTTCTAGAAACAATCTTCTGAGGTTATTTAAAAATGACTTTTAATTACAAGCATAGTCTTTTTAGTCATTTCATTATTCTAAAAGCAAGAAGAAGAAAAATTTGGAAAGGGCACATTTATAAGGGTGACAAAAAAAAAAAAAAAAAAAAAAAAAAAAAAGTATTATTTTAAAAAGTCCAGAGCTTAGTAGTTTATTTCAAAAGTGACAGGATGATTTGGATGATTTCACATAACCGATAGCATTCACCACTAAGGAGAACACTATATGCACTAAATGCCTCTCTAAAAATTACAGATACTCCATTTGCAGAATGATATTTACTGATGGCAACTGAAATCATTACTTTGTTATCCTGATAACCATACTTCTGGCAGACAAACCAAAGTCTTCCTGGACAGACCTGTACAAAATTCAAGATTCCAAGAGAAAATTGTGCATTTTATGTACAATTCACTAATTATTCTGAAATCTAGAAAAAACAGTGTTTATGTTTTTTTGTTTACTTGTTTGTTTGTTTTTTAATGTGTAGGGTGAACCAGCAAGTTGAATCATTAAGTGATTAGTGCACTGTGATCAGTAACTTCCCTTCATGACGAGTTAATGCCTCAGGACAAAACAAAACAACCATCTTTAAGTATCTAACAACACATCTAATCAACTGGGTAATCCTAGTATGCTATGAGCATGCAAAACTACAGATGTTCTTTGCAGTCATAAAATTATCCAGAACTTTTCTGATTATAATTATAGTATTTCCCATATTTCCCTTAATGTCTCCTACGAAATGTCTGCACTCTTGGTGACATAGAAAAATAACTATTGAATTAAGAGATGAAAATGTTTCATCTCTTTTCTGTTTCATTGTGGTATAAAATGAGGTATACCAAGAAATAAATTATATTTTCAACAAAATATCAAGTTTAGTGAATATGGTTAAGCATTGCGAAAAACATAATCAATCCTTTTTTGATAATTGAAAAGAATATTTCAAAAATATGGAAGAATGGTAACAAAGCATAGTGTATGTAAGAAAATATCACAAATTTTAACTTTGCATTTCCATCTGTATGTTCAGTAATAGAGGAAATTTATAATAACATTTACTAACACTATTTATTTGTGTTACAATGAGGTCATCAGTTTGGATTTTAAGGCAACATAGACATCTAAAGAGAAGAAGCTGACAACCTTCTGATTTATGTAAATCAAGCCTAACACATTTCATAGTCTGCATGTCACTGCCAACAGGAATTAAAAAGTAGTAACAAACATAAACAGCTCTCTGCTTCATGGTTCTGAAAATAGTTGATAGATCTTAGGGCAGAAATTCCCAAAGTCTTCCGTCTTTTCTTCTGGATCTGCAATCTGACATTTCCTACTGCACATGTAAATTCACAGCTGCAGGCCCTCTATCTTTGGGGATTGCTTCCTTTAGGCCCAGTCTGCCATATGCTAAAATCACTGGGAAGATTTCCACAAATCCCAGTGGGCATTTTACCGATTTCTCCAGCCACAAAATCCAGAAAAGATGCTACAAGAAATCATAAATGTTCTTTGCGTGCTCTAAAGCTCTGAAGAAAGAGAATGGGAGAACCAATGTTCATCATGCTTTTTCTGCATTTCTAACTCCCTCCAGGCTGAGTCTTTCTGGAAAGAGCTGGTCCATACATGTAATCTAACATTAAAAGGGAGTTCAAAAAATCAATCCTGAGACAAATTTGGCAATGCAGCAAGAGTATTATTTCAAATTAATGTACATGTATTGTAAAGTGCTATACTTAAGCATTAAATTTACTGAATCAAAATGCTGCTAGAATTTGAGGCAAAAAAAAGTTTAACCATATTTATAAAAAAAGGGGGCAGGGGGAGGGTTTTTATCAGAACAGTCAGAAAAATTACAATTATTTTCTATTGCTTTATTTCTCAGTATAGGTAAAATTGTGAAGTTAGTTTATTACTGGGTTAAAATCAATAGCATGGTAAAATTAAGGTAGAAAATATAAACAACTATTCATTGCAGTGATACCAATAACTTCTTAAAAGAGCATCAAAGTGGGCAGGTAGCATAGCAAGTTGTCTGCTTGCTAGTTGTAGCTGTGTGATGAGCCACTTGGCAATGATCAAACAGCAATCCTACCACAACCAAAGGTACTAACTGAGCTCAGTCAGCAATGCGCCTGTGCATGGCTCTAAGGTCCTATGCACTCCTCTAAAGTTCATAAGTTCAGGTGCAAGTTTGCATCACTATTTATCCTAAAAGTGTGACCTAACACCATGTCAAAGCAATGCTTATTGTGAGCGTTGTCTCAATCTCTGTGCTTGAACAATCACACTGTGCTGGAGGCAGCAGCTCTCCAAGTGCAATCTATCAGTAGCAGAATTAAGACATTTCAAACCCGCACATAGCTGGACATGAGCTGGAAGCTGCTACTTTGGGGAATGGGAATCACTGCTGGCAATATGGCAGGTAATGGTGGTATCTAGCCTGAAAGATAGGTTTCCAACTCCTCAGGTGAACATCTCACTACTGAACTCTTTAATCTGGCTGCTGGACTCATTACAAGCAGAACAGCTCCCTGATGAGCAAGGAAGCCACCTCCAGTCATGCCAGTAGCTGGGCAGCTCCGCTTCCCACACCTGTGAGGCAGAGTCAAGGCCCATATTTAAACAGAGAGCAGGGAAACACAAAAGCCTTACCAATGGGCAATGACTATTCAAAGCCTCAGTCAGTTTGGTACAAAAATCTGCCCTGGGCCTAAAAAAATGTATCTGTTATAAATTACATTACAGCGAATATGTTTGAGCAAAAAGTTTCTGCTGAATGCCATTCCTATTCCAATAGATTGGTTGTTTTACCAAAATAAATTTAGTTCAACTGAAAACAAAATACAAACCATGGAAGTCAAAACTAGCTCTGTTCCTATTCTACTCATCTCCAAGCATAACAAAAAGCATAAAACTGGAGCTGGGTTAAAATGATATAAGACAATAGGCTCTGCACCTTTTGACACTAGATTGTGTTCTTGTCCACTCCTTAGCTACAGCAGAGAATACGAAGGTATTTCTTAATTGAATTGGGGACATTTTTATATGAGAAAACAATTCCACTTTGAAAGTAATTATATATGATGAGTCAATCATTTCATAATTAGGATAAAGTGTATGAATTTTGCTTTTTATTGACTTGCTAAGCTAAATATTTCAAACAAATGCCATATAACAATTATATGAATACGTACAACTTATTTATGTATAATCACGTATCTTGAATAATATAGTAAGGCTTACACTTGTAGATTTCTAGTTTGTTTTTTTCCCTCAACAAACTTCATGAATTACTAGAAAAAATACCATTGGCTGTATCTTACCATCTTCTAGCACAGAGAAAGAAGCATGACAGCGCTGGAATTGTGTTAAGCATGCTACTTTTGTTTTCAATTATACTACTGTACCACATGAACTGAACAGGAAAGGTCCATTTTGTATGATAAAAAGTAGACATGGTGAGCATTTAACTATGATTTCCCTGCCAAGGTATTTTCAAGAAGCTCATTCATGTGCAAAAATCAGTGAGTTTTGTCATGATAAATCTATTTCTTTCACCAAAAAAAGCTTTTTCATTAAATTTATATCAATAGTTTGCAGCCCAAGCATATTAAAACAACATCAATGTTTAAAAAAGTAGTTGGTCACAAAGATGTGACTGTCCCTTGAACTGTTTACATTCATGTGTCCTAGGGGGACTGTTACTTGTTGAAGGATGACGAATAAATGAAATAGGAAGCTGTTTTAAATTAGTGTTGGATGTTGCCTTGAAACTTTTCCTAATTTGTTTGCAATAGAAGTACAGCTATCCTACAGCACAGTTCAGCACAGTCACATATACTTCCTGAGTGTATGTGCACATGCATGCAAACATCTAAGTACCATGTTGGTAGCACAAAAATTCCAGTATTACCAATAGGAAAACATAGCTTAGTGTTATTTATTCCATTTGCCCTTTACACAAGGAAATATCACACAGAATCACAGAATTTCTAGGTTGGAAGAGACCTCAAGATCATCGAGTCCAACCTCTGACCTAACGCTAGCAGTCCCCACTAAACCATATCCCTAAGCTCTACATCTAAACGTCTTTTGAAGACTTCCAGGGACAGCGACTCCACCACTTCCCTGGGCAGCCTGTTCCAATGCCTCACAACCCTTTCAGTAAAGAAGTTCTTCCTAACATCTAACCTAAAACTCCCCTGGCTCAACTTAAGCCCATTCCCCCTCATCCTGTCACCAGGCACGTGGGAGAACAGACCAACCCCCACCTCGCTACAGCCTCCCTTGAGGTACCTATAGAGAGCGATAAGGTCGCCCCTGAGCCTCCTCTTCTCCAGGCTGAACAAGCCCAGCTCCCTCAGCCGCTCCTCGTAGGACTTGTTCTCCAGGCCCCTCACCAGCTTCGTCGCCCTTCTCTGCACCCGCTCAAGCACCTCGATGTCCTTCTTGTAGCAAGGGGCCCAAAACTGAACACAGTACTCGAGGTGCGGCCTCACCAGAGCTGAGTACAGGGGGACGATCACCTCCCTAGCCCTGCTGGTCACACTGTTCCTGATACAAGCCAGGATGCCGTTGGCCTTCTTGGCCACCTGAGCACACTGCTGGCTCATATTCAGCCGACTATCCACCATCACTCCCAGGTCCTTCTCTGCCTGGCAGCTCTCCAACCATTCCTCTCCCAGCCTGTAGCTCTGCTTGGGGTTATTGTGCCCCAGGTGCAGGACCCGGCACTTGGCCTTGTTGAACTTCATGCAGTTGACCTCAGCCCATCGGTGCAGCCTACCCAGATCCTCCTGCAGAACTTTCCTACCCTCGAGCAGATTGACACACGCACCTAACTTGGTGTCATCTGCAAACTTACTGAGGGTGCACTCAATGCCCTCATCCAGATCATCGATGAAGATACTAAAGAGGACCGGCCCCAGCACCGAGCACTGGGGGACGCCACTAGTGACTGGCCTCCAACTGGACTTGGCTCCATTCACCACGACTCTTTGGGCCCGGCTATCCAGCCAGTTTCTAACCCAACGAAGTGTGCGCCAGTCCAAGCCAAGAGCAGCCAGTTTCTTGAGGAGAATGCTGTGGGAGACGGTGTCAAAAGCCTTGCTGAAGTCAAGGTAGACCACATCCACAGCCTTTCCCTCATCCACCCAAGCGCGTCACTTTGTCACAGAAGGAGATCAGGTTCGTCAAGCAGGACCTGCCTTTCATAAACCCATGCTGACTGGGCCTGATCGCCTGCTTGCCCTGCAAGAGCTGCGTGATGACTCTCAGGAGGATCTGCTCCATGAGCTTCCCTGGCACTGAGGTCAAACTGACAGGCCTGTAGTTTCCCGGGTCTGCCCTCCGGCCCTTCTTGTAGATGGGCGTCACATTTGCTAGCCGCCAGTCAACTGGGACCTCCCCCGATCGCCAGGACTGCTGATAAATGATGGACAGTGGCTTGGCCAGCTCCTCTGCCAGTTCTCTCAGTACCCTTGGGTGAATATGAATATGAATACAGTTGAAGAACACCCTGCAACCTATTGCATTTCCCTTCTTATCAAGCCAAGGTTCTAAAGTAAAGAGAAGGAAGCAATCCTTGCAGTGGCCAGCAAATTCTATACATCTTGCCTGCTTTAGGTCAGTGTTGAATGGTTCAAGGAGTTTGACCCATTCAACAAGGACATCTCATTTTTTATATGTAAATTTAATTATGTTGGTATTAGTAGCTTTAGTAATAAAAAATGACATTGAATTATAAGATGGTCAATAACATGTAATAAAATATACTTTCTAATAACAGGATTAACATGTTATAACAGTAGATTAATTTCTAATACTGAGATTAAATAATATGAAATACCACCTAACAAAAAGTGTTAAAATTAATTGTGAAAAGCAGTTAATGAGATAATGCTAGCAATTTCTGCTGTGGAGGTACCAAACATGCAATGTGAACACAAAACCATGTCAAAAGAATCTCCCCGCCTAGAGCAGCAACAAAACTGGCCCCTTCTACAATGTCACACAGAAAATCAATCATTATTTTGTTAACCCCAGGAAATACAGGTGTTACCACTTCTCTTCAAAAAGAAATTTTAATTTTCCTAGATACTCTATTTTTTTCAAACTTTGTAAATTGCAACCACCTCTTCCTGTTGGTTTCACATCCAAGAATCTCCTCAAATCCACAGAAGTGTAAATGCCTTGGAAGAGATACAAAATCCCTAACCAGGTAAACCTGAGTTTGAAATTAGCTGCAGAATAAGATTTAGAACAGTACAGGGACATCTGAATCAGTGTGGAATCCAGGAAAATCATAACAGTGGTCTCAGCTTCTTCATGTGTAATGAGGAATTATCTCTCCCATTTACCTCAAACTGTGATAGAATTAATCACAGGATTAAGGGGGATCTGCAAATTGCCTTGTACACATAACATTAAATGGGAAATTGGGAGGTTTGGCTTCCTTGAGATTTGTATGCTTGCTTTTGTGAATTCATACATAAAAACTATTACTAGATTTTAGACTAGAATGAACTCAAGCCCAGAGACTTCCATATATCATATTAACAAAACATACCTAGAAAAACCCCAGATTAAATCCAACTTCTCAATGGTATTCCAATTTGATTACATTTTAGTCAGGATCTATCCATACAGATACCCTAATCAAAAATAGGTTTCTTTTCAGCTGGATAACTGAAATACAGCAGATACAGTTTAAAGCAATAGAATTACTGAAAGAAAAAAATGACTATCTTTAAGTGCTAGCAAAGTGAACTCAATTTTCAGCTGTAATTTGGTTTTGCATCTGAATTTTAAAGTTATCAACATCCATATACAGCTTTGTTAACTAAACACAGACAGACCAGATATACTTGTTTCTTCTCCCTGACCAACTTATTCTCAAAAAAACTCCATTTCACGGAACAGACAGTAAATACATGCAGTACAAGAAACAAGCCACATAGAAAGAAGAGGGGAGTGTAAGATTTTCATTTATGAATACAACAGAAAATAATTTGGGGAAATTGCGTTGTTCTTCTAGAAGTCTACAGTTTAAAGCAATCTGTTCTAATGGACCAGAGGGATGAAGTTCTCCAAACATTATGCAAAATAATTAAGAAAATAATTGGAAGGGCAGAAAAGGGAGACTCTGCCGCCCACAGAATTTGTTGCTTTGCATAAGCATACCACAGTGCCTCAACATTTGTTGAGCCCTCACACCAAACACAAATCCAATAAAACATTTGCTCTACATTCTTTCAGAATAATTGCCAAATAAGAAATCCTGGATCAGATAACTTTTCTGCTGCTTAAAAACTGTGTAACTGTAACACTTTTTGCATTGCCATGTATCTAGTATACTAAATTTGACTCATTTTAATGCTATATCGATATGCCTGACCTCATAATAAATATTATGGTCCCTGGTCTTTAAATTTTGAACAGTGGTGCTTGGGTCAATGGCACATTAATAGGAGTCAACTACTTTCATGAATTGTTAATTAATTACTTTTGCTGTTTTGCACATTATACTGGTCATCAAAGAAATAACAATAGTTTTGGTTTGGTTTGGTTTGCTTTTCATAACATGTATTTGCTAACCAAGAGCAAAGATATAAATGTGTATTGTTTGAAATGCATGGATGCTGGGAAGAGATTTCTTAAATATTACTTAACTTTTGGATTATCATACTGTTTTGATTTGAATTATTTCCCCCTAAATATATTTTGACTAAGTTACAATGCCAAAAATGTTGTGTAGTATGGTGAGACAGCTGTAGAGTTGACACAAAAATAATTGAGTTGAATCTCTTGCACTTCCAGGCTTTTCAATGTGAGCAAAGTTCTCTACAACAGCTATTCATCTGTCCAATATCTCCAAAACTTGTATTACTGAAAAATAAAATCATATTTACTTGCACCATATGAAGAGAAAAAAAAATCACACTGTGCTCATGTATCAACAGGGCAACATTCTCTACTTGACTGCACTATATCTAGAGTAGTATAATTCCCTAGGTAGAGTGAAGTTCCACTGGACTAAAACTCTACAGAATGAAGACAGAACTAGAAATCTAATTGCATTTCTAAATGAAAACGTTATCATGGAATATTATTATAACTACTCAGGACTTCTTAATTAAGTCTTCTTAAAGAAACAAAAATAAGAATGTGTTGAAGGGAGTTGGGAAGCATCAAAAGTAAGGTCATCCAGGTGATGTTAAATACACAGTGGTACATTTCTACTTACTTCATCTTACTATCCTAATACTCTTTTCTCCTTTACTAAAATTCTCAGTAGAAGATACCATATACCTTAAGCAGTTTATATTTTTCCAAATTGCTACAAGTAAATTAATTATAATGCCAACATTACCCTTTTCATCAGTATGGATATACTGCTAATGATTTTTTCTTCAAATGTAGAATTATTAATATGTTTAAACCAAAGTCACTTACTTTTTTGCACTATTTGCTCACATTTCAGAAGACAAGGCAATTAGTTAGTGACAAATCAGCTTCAGATTTAGGTGGCTTAACCAAATGCCTGAAAATTTTCATTGTCAGTATTTGTTGTTATATTTACCTTATGAAGCATTGTATAAAAATCGTGTTGTTTACACATTTCACTGGAATATACCTTTTTGTTTCATAGTAGTACCACGGTGCTTCTGGGAGCACTTAATGTTGCAACACTGCAAACAGACAACAGCATGGCTATATATCAGTGCCTAATCTTTGCAAAATTAGTATTAAAAGTAGGATGACAATATTGTTTTTATGCTGCGATATAAACATAAACATTTTATCATTATCAAACCACTTAAAAGGACTTAAGTTGTCCATGCAATTTGTATGTTAAATTCCTTCTTTTTGTTATTTAACTTGCAATTTTAAAATAAATTAAGGTAAAATGAAATAGCTTTAAATATAATTTTAGAAGTATAAGAAATATAGTTTATAGGATGTGCACAACAGGAAACTACTTGGCTCAGAACAGCCTCAGAACACCCTATGTCACCCTTCCTCAGACCTGGTTAAGCATGATCTTCCTGTGTTGGAAATTTGTAATTAAAAGATCCAGATATTGTTGAAGCAGGAATTCCTTCCTGTTTATCTGTTAAGACTGCAAAGCCTTAAGGGTTTCTGAAGATTCTCCATTTTTTCATCATTCAATTTTGCTATGCTACTAAGTTAATACTAAGGTAGGATCACAACATGATTAGGTGTACATAAGCAACATATTTCACAGAATAACATCGTCCAGAACTTACTTACATGGGTAAGAATTTACTTACATGCGTAAGTTCAGCACAAAAGTTTTTGGCAGGGTTCTTAGTCAAAAAACTCAGGGGATGGTTATTTCAGTGTTAAGGAATGAGTCCAGATCAATTACAGATCATGGTCTCTATTATAAGAAAAGTAACTTTGTCCTATATAGAAAGCTTAGCTTTTTAGGAAGCTATTTTGAAAACAATGTTAGGGTTTGGGACAGAAATACTCATCTAACAAGACTCAAATTTGACTCATCCTTCTAATATTTCTGTTCCAGCTTTCAGCAAAACAGTTCACTTTGACAGACATTTCCAGCCAATTGTGTTTAAGAACATTTAAACTTACCCAAACGAGGGCATTTAAAAATTCTTGTGGAAATTAACTACAGTGGCCACCACTATTTTGTGAGAATTTATTACTCTACTAAAATATAACAAGCATTTTATGGTTGTTGAGTTACGCTTCTACTCAATCAGGTTATATACACTCAATGATTTTTAGAATAAATATATGGATAAAGGGAATGAATAATTGAAATGTATATTCTAACTGTAAGTACTCTAAGGTTTTTCAGAAACAAATACAGATATATCTTCCTGTATCCTTATATCCTTTAAACCAGGAAACAAGACACAACAGAGAGAGTAAAGAAAAAATCTATTCCACTAGCAACACACTATCCAATCACAGCACATCTGCCTTTCTTCTGTGATGACAAGGATGCACAGATGTTTTTTAATATCCATAAACCAATATGCTAACTATAAAAACAAAGGAACACATACAATATACTGCCAGTAATTCTATTAATCTAAGATAAAAAACAAAGATGAAAACAGAATGAATCAGTTTCTTCAAACAAACTTCTTTCTACTTATAAATCAGAGTACTAAAGAGAAATAAATACATATGTATCCTAGTGATCTAACACCCATCCCAAGCTAGCCCCATCTTGTGTCACTGCCTAAGTCATGCAAATTACACCAGAACTGCCAGTTGACTAAGATTAATGACACTGCGCCAGCTTCTTTGTTTCTCTCTGCGGCCGTTTAGTGTGAAATACTATCCAAAAACATTATCTATCCTCTATTAATCCCACAAATTTGTTCACACCATGCACATTGTTTAGGGCAATTTACAACAGGAACATACTGAGCACAATTGCATTTAATTACTTGGGTTCTAATTACATTCATTAAAGGCTAATAAAATAAATGAAACAGCTTTAAAAGCTTCTGCAAAACACATGGGTCTTGTCTCCCTCATGAAGCATACTGTAGAGGTTTGATGTGAAACATAGATTTCAACATATATGTCTGTCTATTATGTATCTGTAATATACACAAAGACATTGAATGCATATATATGCATTTATTTATTTATATTTATATATAAACCATATGCATGCCAATTCACAATGATCCTAAATACTGCTGATATTTACTTATATTACTAGTCATGAAGATGCCAGGCACCCCAAACTACTTTTTAATGTGGTATGTTGAGAGGGAGGAATATCAGTTTTAAAATTCCAACCCAGTTCTTTTAACTGTTTCCACCTGTACTACAGAGTTATTCCCTCTTTCTCTCTCATCTTATATCTGCATTATAAAAGATATAAACTGACATCAGAAAGGAGAGAAAGACAGCAAGAAAGAGAAGAAAGAACAGGGAAAACCACATTGCTTTATTTGGTATATATTCTTAAAAATGTTTTGTTAAGGCTCATTTCTGACATTCATCTGAGGATCTGAATTTTTTCTTAGTAGCTATTTACATTAAAAAACACATTCTGAAGCACACTAGGCAGTCTAAGTAAATCCCCCATGGTGGTTAAAAATGCAGCTTGTTAATAACACAATTTCCTAATTCTTACGTTTCTATGCTATTTCCATTGTGCTTAGAAAGCAGTTTATGGCAAAAGACAGAATCTGGAACATGCTGCTGACAACCGTGCCAGACAGAATTCAGCACTGGAGACTTGAAAAAAAAGTGCTTATGGTGAGCTCCTCTTGTTATATCTATTCATTGTTTTTGGATTTATAAGAAGATGGCCTTAGTCATCAAGGAAAGAAACAAACATCTAGTTAATTATCCTATGAACCTTATACTGTGTACATGTGTGGTCTTAGCTGAAGATCCACTTTGGCACACTTGGAAATTTAAAACTCTTAATTATTCTGCATCACAAATATAATGGCAATGAAACATGTCTGCCAACAGTTAAAAAATATATAAACTTACACTTAATTTTGTTTTATGAAGAAATTAAAAAAAAATCAGCTTTGAGGATTAGCTTCCAAGAATTGCAGAGTTTATGGTTCTCTACAACATATGTGAGCACATCACTGGTAATCCCGGATAAGCAAGTTAATTTGTAGAATTTTAATAAATGTTTTAAGCTCCACGAAGCACTCAAAGATTTGGTGCAGATTCTATGAAGTAAATCACACCCATACAATGTATCTTCCCTGTGAAGATGAGATTTAATAATCATCCTCTGGCTAGAAATGTGTTTATTTAAACATATTTTAACAAGTTCACTTTTTTTAGTCCATTACTGACATATTAATTATACTCTACGTTAAAATAAAATATAATTTTATTTTTTTTTCTCCTTGGAATATGTTTTACAAGAGGCGTGCTGTGCTCATGCAGCACTTCAGGCAGTTTAACTGAGAGTAATAAAATAACCGTGGCTATGTGTACCATTTCACAGAGTTCACCTTAAAATTATACAACTTTGCCACCTATACAGCTCAAACTGTTTCTTATTATGAGCACACAACCAATTTCTTTTGCAAACTATTAAAAGAACAGACATTTAAACAACAACAACAACAACAAATCGTATGAATCCCTCATTCAGATATATAAACCTCTCATTCGTGAATCAACATTTGCTTTGGAGAAGGGAGGAGGGGCACCCATCCTGCACAACAAAGCAGCAGCTCAATACAGCTGCCATCTGGCTTCCTCCTGCAGTTCACTTCCCATAGCAAACAAGATCCATAGTTTAAGGAGTGTTGGGGAAGGGAGAAGGGCTGTAGTTTTAACCTTACAGCTTTATGATGGGGCATTTTTCCACTCTATAAAAACCCCTCTTAATATAGGAGAATGGAAAGCTCAGGAAATTGTTAGTAGGATAGAAAGCCTTTCCACTTCTGTGTTTCTGGTTCAGATCCACATCAACTCAGTGGTAACCAAATATAACTACCACCTAAAGGACTTTTTAATGAAATGAGTTAGCTGATCTCAGTACAATACCTAGAGAGCAAGCATCCATATCACTAAAAGCAACACCAAATACGATAAACTCTTTCCTCCTCAGTGTGCAGAAATTGCTTCTCACCAGTAGCAGCTGAGAATACTTCAAACATTAAAGCATAAACCAAACAATTTTAACTACAACAGAAGAATGAGTGCTAAAAGCATGATGCAGTCAGTTAGAGGTCTACCATGTGGTATGCAGTTTCTGCTTGAGTTCATAAATGCAGAAGTTTGTCAATTTTCAGGTTATGTTCTAGTCCCTACTGTCCTTAGCTTTCCTTGTGTAGAGATGATGAAAACTGGAGTAGAAAAGAACCTAACAGTTTAGCTTTACGTTTATATTGGAGCAGCTGAAGACTCAAACTGATCAACATGAATTCTCTGTTTTTTCTCCATGTTATGCAATGGTGTGCATTCACCATTTTTCCATGTTTACAAAACACTAAAAGACCCAAAGATTTAGACCGTGTACTCCTATGGTTCTATCACACAAAAAAAGAACAGAACAGAAATATATGCTAAAGCAATGACACAGTCGCTATTTTAAGCAGTAACATAAAACCTAGTAGTTTACTTGTTGCAAGCAGTAAGGAACCGAGTCCTTTCACTTTAAATTATCATTAATATCAATGGTAGCCTTAAAAGCTTTCATTGAAATCTGTGGAGTTTTTCCATTTCTCCAGTGGGATGTGACTTTATACACATTAATGATGAGGTATTCAATGCAATAGACAGAGAGTTCACAGCATGATGAAGTGAAAGAATTTCTTTCCATATCTGAAAAGCAGCATTAGTTATTAGTCAAAAGAAAATAAACTTAAAAATCAAACATCCATGCTTCTGGAAAGGTCAAATGCTGTTCTAACTAAATGGATAATATTCATTAAGACTGATCAGTGAAAAACACCAACAAAATGAATAAATACAACAAAAAAGCTAATGACCTCAATCCCTAGCAGCCCCTTGACCCTTATTACTACAGCTGCTGGTGTAGGAAAGGATTAAAGAGGTCTAGAAATCATTGGGTTAACATACAAGGGCTCAGAAATTTGACCTTGGTTACTTACAACATATATCCCCTACTAAAAATGAGTATACGAGGAGAATTAAAAACAGAGCTAGCAAAGGTCAGCTTGAGTGCAGATAAACTAAGAAAAAGGAGGCTTGAAAGGCAGAAAGGTTTTATTTCTCCCACAGTACTTTGTTGTAACCAAGACGGTCTAAGGACAGAGGCAGGATTAGGGCAGCTGGCATTGTTGAACATATTAGATAAACTTTTGGGCACACAAACCCTTTTTTGTGTCTTTAACAGAAGCAGCAGCTTTCAGAGCTAAATAAATGAACAACTACTCACCACTAGGTATGTACCACCAGGTCCATATGTCATAAGACGTATGAGTAACATCTTCATCACCATAAACAGAAAACTGGACTTCGTCACTAATTACAGTCACAAATTCAATAATTATGACTCTTTTGTCAAAGTGCCTCTGAAAGAGTCATATACTAAGACCTGTTGCTAGATATTAAGGTCAACATCATGGTAAGATGTTGATGATGGTAATATGGTAATCTATAAACTAAAATGCATACAAACCCAAAGATTAACTAATTTAACCCCATAAACCTGCAGCTATCTGAAACACACATGCACACAAATCAAGCATCCTCAGATGCCATCCCATTCACTCTGAAGAAGAGTCTTGTGATACCTGTTTCATCCATCCAAAGAAGACTTTTAATCAACCAGCATACTTCTATAAAAATATCGCTCTCTTTTTTTGAAAGAGATATACCTGAACATCACACAAGGAACTACAGCTGTCAGATAGCCTTGTGCTCAGGACTTAAACAGAAAATCATTAACATTAACAGACAATCATATGATTAAAATCATATATCATTAAAATCATACAAATCATATAAGCACTTCTGGAAGAAGATGCCACTTGAAGATGTGTTCCAAGAACCACCTTAGCCTTTGAACAGTCTGTAAGCTCAGAAAAGTCACCATCAGAAACATCCTAAGGATGGTCCAAACACACTGAATGGATGAAGACCATATCTGAGCAAGAAACGTAAAATCTGACAACACCTCTCTATTATTACTGCAATAAATAATCTCTCAACAGAACCACCACTATCTTTCAGTACTACAACTGTACTTTCAGGAATGTAATACATTTTATCCTAGTAACTTGCCATCATAACTACAATGTATGTAAAACTAAGCAAAAACTACATCCCAGAGTGAACTGACACAGCCCGTAAAGAAAAAAAAAGTGTTCATCTGCCAAAAGTGAAACAGCAATGATCTCTCAGTCTTTCCCGATTGCTCAGACTCTATGTCCTTATGGCCAAGTAAAACCTACAAATGCTATTGAAGTTTTGGTAATCAAAACTTGTAACTCTACTGAATACCAAAAATCATGGATGCAAGAGACAGTGGTTTTATAACATCTTTTAATCGCCCTTCTTTCCCTCCCAAACTAACATCTCTGTGCTATAAACATTGTCTTTTTTCCCTAGAGGAAGTATTTTTGTCTTTCTCTCCTGTTCCCTTACTGCCTATCATCCTGTCCCTTCCACAAGTACTAACTGCTTTTCTTTTAAAGATGTTTGAATTGATGTACGTCTGCTACCTCTGAGCAACTGTTCTCAACTGCTGCTATTTCACGCATGGAAGAGTGACTTGTGTACCTGCAAGTCTAACTTCTCCAAATATGCCAAATGATCTAATAAAAGATATTACTTCTATTTACAAATCTCCTCCAGAATTTCTTTAAAGTCAAGTCTGTTGACAAACAAACTAAAAATGTGAGATAACTACAAGACAAATTATGGTGTAATAAAACTTTGGGTTAATTCTACATATAGTACTATGAAACTCCAGCAGTTTTCTATATTTTAAAAGTTGATTTGAGCTAAAAAATGTAGAAATTAAGTTTTTAAATGGTATTCATGTAGCTCTGAATCCAAATAATTAACAGAATTTAATTTTCACTTGTGGGGGAAAAAAAAAAAAAAAAAAAGAGAGAGAGAGAGAGAGAAAGAAAATGTTGTTAAGGCTGTTTTTACCTAACATATAGTAACTGACCCTGAATGAAGGATAAATGACTCTAGGGAGTTTTTCAGCATTCATGCGCAACAGAGAACTGGATCAGGACAAGCATGGGAAGACGACTTGAGATGTATTTTCTACTTTTTTCATTTTAAGTTTCTTGTACAATGCAAGCCAAATAGTGGGAAGAAGTAAATTTTGATCCATCAGTGGACCTAGGCACTTAAAATCAGAAAGGCATTAGAACAGCTAGACCTCCACATGTCAGGAACTGGATGTCATCGAGGGCCAGTGAGCAGCCTTCAAGTAGCAATCTGTGTTTAACCCAGATATACATTTAGGTTGTACATAACTGTTCTTGGTATTTACAAAAGGAGAGAGAAAAAGACTGAAACAAAAGAAAACATATCAAACAAGAAACTTAGGTACACCCTGCTAACTCAGAGTTGCAGGAGTCTAGTCCCACTCTAGTAACTTAGGTAACCACACCATATAAAACCTGTCAAATTTATGAAACTTTCTATGGAAAACTATTTGCTCCTTTGTCTCTGGAGCAACTACTCATAAGGCAGCTTCAATATTTCATTCTCTTCATGGGCAGAAATGTAATTTTTCAGTTTACATTTAACAATGTCCCAACTTATGACCATTGGTTCTTTTGGTAACGGCCATTTGCTTTAAACAGGTCATTTCCCACTTTGTGGTTTATTGCCCATCAATGTTTTTGTAGGTAACTGTTGTACCACCTCTCAGTCTTTGATTTAATACACTAAGCAGGCTAAACTCTTAAGTTTAGGGGCTAAACTTAAGTTTAGCCTTATGGCTCTGCCTGACTTTGTTCAGCTGCCCCCATCTCATCTGAACTCATCTTTACTGACAGCAGCTAACCAGAAATATACTGCAGTATTCCAGATGTTCAGACATACCAGCCTCGCGTACGACAGAATCAGTACTTATCTTCTTTACTAAAAATACATCAGACCCACAAGAACCTTCAGCTTTTATGTTTACAGTCAAGAATGTGTAATTTATAGCTGAAATTCTTGTTATTTTCACATCGTATTATGGAATTTCAGCCCATTTTCAAGGTCACCCAGCAGTAAGATATTTTTGCATAAAAGCCTACAAACATCAAATATGAGCATCTACCAGCTTGTGCCAGTGCCATTAATGAAAATATTAAATAAAATAACCCCCAAAACACTCATTGAAGAATATTATTTCTGCATCTGTTGTTTTACTTTTCAATAATATCTGTCTCCTTAGACATGATTTAATCTTAATTTATAAACGCCTTCATTACGTTACAAATTTTCAAAACAATGTCAAATCTTATAAATTTAGTGACAATACACTGAAAAAAATGTCAGCCATCACATACGTGGAACTGGATTCTGACATTAGCAGCAACATTTGTTCTCCATTCTGTATCTGGGAAGTTAATTTCCCATGATTACACAAGTCCTAGTAGGGTTTCTGTCTCTAATGATATTTCACGAATCTGAATGTATCTAATATACCCAAATATATACTAGACCCCTGGGTACTCTTCCAGTAGGATCTGTTTAACAGTTCTTCAAGAAGTGAAGTAGCATTTGCAACTATTTTTCACAGACAAAGGTAAGTATATTCTTATTTTTTTAAAGCATAGAATCATGATAATACAATGCTTTTCAAGAAAAAAGCAAGACATACATCAAGACATACATCTTGGCTTTAGACAATAAAAGGTAGGTGTCCCTCTGAACTGGAATACTTTTGCAGGAAAACGAATGCACATGTTTCCTAAGTATTAATATGTACTAATGCATGATCCATTGCAAAGGACAGAAAAACACACACAATACACTTCTGAGTTGCCTGCAAGCAAGGTAAAGAGCAATACACTTTGTCTTCTCCCACAAAGAAAAATGGAGCTGAATTTTCAATAGGCAGTTAATTAATTTTTCCAATTCCAGTAAGAATCTAACTTGGTAAAAGGCCTAAAAGACTTATTTGCAAAGATATTTTAAAATAATAAATAATAGCAAAAGTAGGAATACAATACTACAGTGCTGTGTCAGTAACACAATATAGACTAAAACACAGATAACCTTAAAGCTTAAAAATTAATAATAAGTATTAAGTTTAAAGCCCTATCAAGTAGCTTTTGGATCATGGGCTTTTTTACCAAATGACATGGATTTTTTGGACCAATTCCCATGGGCTACATAATTTAAATAAAGCCACAGCCTCCACAGTTAATCATATAGAACAATGGCACATAGGTCTCATTTTTTCAGCTCATATCAATTCCACACTGAAGTCACCAAAATTAAGAGCTAACTAGCTATTACAGGATGAATAGGTATTGAAATATACTAAAATGCACTATTAACCATTTTACCAAAATTAAACCAAAAGGCTTTAAGGAAAGAAACAAAAGCATTTCTTCCACTGCGTATTTTTGTTTTTACTAACATGGCTGAAAAGTGTGGCAATAGGTTAAAAAATATATATATTTTCTCCCCATCTCTCCTTTCCCAGTACAGATGGAAAGTTCTTTTCCATTTCCAAGCTGTCTCACTATTTAACCATTTTGTAGCTTTGTGTCATTTTCAAACAAGTTGAACACTTAACCCTTTGGATCTTATGTGGCACTAAAGTGTAGTTAAGAATGCTTTTCAAAATCAACACAATAACAAACCATCTCTAAAAGACAGCTGCATCTACACCCCAAAATTGTTCTAGAATAACCCTCCACACAAGTGACTTGTAAATCTTTTATTAAATGGAGCATAATATGCTGCTTGTCCTTAATGGGCTAGAAAATACATTAGTAGTAAACAAATTTCCCAGTGCTGAATTTACAAAATATAGCTTTTTTTTTTTTTTTTTTTTTATAATAATGAATACTGTTTTATAAGCAGCACAGAAATACATTACTTTTAAGATGGTTTACAGATACCTCTGTATGTTAAGATACTGCTTGGCTGCAAACCTATTAATCTAAACCAGACTGTAGTATACCTGTGATGTCCTACAAGCACTAATTGATAAGATTGCTCAATTATAAACTTCACTTCATTCTTATGAATGCAGTAAATGTAGACGTGGAAGTGGATGAGATCTTGTTTTGGATAAGACTCTAGTCCTTGTTAAAATGTTATTACTTCAGATCTGGTTATATATCATCATTGATACAACAATAACAGATGTCTTAGTTGCACATTCCTTTTCTGCCTGCCTTTCAGCTATGATTTTACAACCTGTAAAGGATTAGAAGTTGCTAAAGGATTTACAAGAGACTTCTGCAGTATTATTTAGAAGACAAGTATAACATTGTTTTTACAAAATTGACAACTAACATGACTCATTCAAAGGACTATATTCTGTTTTACTTTCCTATCTGTGAAATTATTGATTTGGGGCTAAGTTTATCAGTAAAGATCACTATGTTTGGTAACAGGGACAGGTAAGTGGTAGTGGTAACCAGAAAGAAACTTAAGAAACTTAGGAAAGTACCTAAAAAAGCTTTTACTTGAAAATAAATGCACATATGCTACAACATTATATTCTCCCGAGCTTTTTAAGAATCATGCTTTCATTAGTGATTCTATAAATACTTTAAATTAGTAGGGATTGATCTGAAGCAGTTTCCTTTTCATTGTCTTTCTCTCACTTCAATAAACAGGAAGATTATAATTATTACTTAAAACTTCCTTAACCAATGTTCTTTTCTGTGGCATTTCACTGTCAAGAACAATGACTGGAATGGGATTAAACAACCAACCAAAAACATGCAAAGATTTTGGATTCACTTTTTTTGTTGTTGCTAAAAAATGTTTCTTTTTTCCAGTGTACTAGTTTTTCCCCTCCATATTTTTGTTCAGTTTTGAAAGAAAATTTATTTTAGACCAACCATTATAGTTTCACCACTGTCTGTGGAAACTCAGGGTAGGAGGTGTCAATATTCTATTTCTTTTCCATAAAACCTTAAACTAACCTAAATTTGGTTGTGGAGATTAATGTTAGGACTCAGAGAAGGGTTAACTCTCTAAATGTATTCACAGAAAAGCCTTGTGGCATGTAAAAAACACACCATACACATTCATAAATTAACAGAATGAATATTCCAATTAATCATCATCCTGAATTGTTGCTAGAACTAGGGAACAGTTCTCCAGTTCCCCAAGTAGAAAGCCTGAAGTAGCCAAACAGAATGCTGAAGTTCTAGCTTTTAAATTTTATCACAAAGTTTTACAGATATTCATTCCGAGAATTGTAACATTTGCCACAAATATTTACTATTATAATCTGTGAGAAATTGGGTCTTGTGAGGACTGGACAATCAAATCCTTAATCTATTTAGATTTTCAGTTGCAGTTTACAACATCAAATTTCAGCCAAAAGGCTTTGTGATATTGTTCTCTGATTATTTTTGACCAAAGCTATGCAAACTCCCTTCACATAACTCGTGGCAGTTATGTCTACACAGACTGGTACAGTACATCATATCCATGTTCTGAGGTGGTCAGAGGAAGCCACATATCCAAGCTTGCCAGATGCTCTGCCACAGTGGCAGACCTGCACAGCAGAAGACTTTGATTAACAAACTACCACAGTAATACATAAAAGTACAGAGTGCAAATACACCGTCATACTCACAGTTATATCCATTCTAATAATTAACATATAATGACTGACTATGCAATGTGGCAGATCTGGTCTATAAGCTGCCCAGTATAACTAAAGTCCATTTCAGCTTATTATACAGAAGTGTCACTAAAATTGTAAAAATTTTTTTCTTAAAATGGCTTAGATTAAAAAAAAAATCTTACTGATGCAAATTCTTAATTTTATTTGGATATACTAAATAAAAGATGTGTAAGAAATTAATCACTTCTTATCTTCTAGAAATTAAGCCGAAGTGTTGTACTAAATATAAATACTGGAAGAAAAATATAATGCTTTAAAAGAGCTCAAAAATAAGGGTCGTGCTTATAGTAAAGACAAAGAGCTAGATGTAAAATACTGTCCTGTTAGGTGTAAAGACTTGCTAGGTGTAAAGACTAAGTGGGTTTAAACAAAACATATTTCAATGACTTTTCCTAAAACCATCTTTCTTTCATCATACAAACTTCACAGAATCACAAAACCATTTGGATTGGAAGGACCCTCACCTAGGCCAACCCTCCATGCTTAAGCTGGGTCACCTAAAGCCAGCTCTCCAGGACTGTGCCTGGTCAGCTTTTGAATAACACCACAGATGGTGACTCTGGGCAACCTCTGGGCAACCTCCTCTGGGCAACCTTTTCCAGTGCTTGACCACCCTCACAGTAAAAAAGTGATTTCTTGTGTTCAGATGGAATTTCATGTGCTTTAATTTGTGCCCATTGCCTCCGGTCTTGTTAGTGGGCATTACTGAGAAGCGTATGGCTCCCTCTTCTACATTCAAGTATTTCTACCCATTGACACAATTTCCCCTGAGCCTCCTCTTCTCCAGGCTGAACAGTCCCAGCTCTCTCAGCCGCTCATATGAAAGATGCTCCACCTTGTGGGCCTGCACTGGACTTTGTATCTGTATATGCATATCTGAATCTCTCCTGTAGAGCGGAGCCCAGAACTGGACACAGGGCTTGATGTGCAGCCTCACCAATGCTGAATAGAGAGGAAAAATCACTTCCCTCAGTCTGATGACAATGCTCCTCTCCATGAAGTTACTGTTGCCATTTCTGCCATGAGAGTGCACTGCTGACTCATAGTCAGTTTCTCGTACAGCAGGACCCCGAAATCCTTTTCAGCAAAACTGCTTGCAAGACAGGAGGATCCTAGCAGGCACTGGAGTCTGGCGTTATTCCTCCCAAGATGTACAACTCCATTTCTCCTTGTTGATCTCCATGAGATTCAATTAATTTAAATTACATTTACAAATTCAGGGATGATCATCTGGACAACTAGATTCCAACCTCTACAAAGGCCCAAGAAAATCCATATCTATTTTAAGTAAGAAAATTTGCTTCCTTTTGGATTAACTTTAAAATGATATGATAGCTTAAATATTCTTTCTTAGCACATGAATTAGTGCAACAGTTTTCTAAGAAACTCCTAAGGACACGTAAATATCCATAGTAAAATTCACCACAGTATGTTTTGAATGCTTAATGTCCATGGATAAACTCCTTTTAGGCACTGTTGGTACTGGTTACTAAGTGGAAACATCAAGGCAAGCAGAAACAAGGAAAGACAAGAGACGAGGGTTGTTTTAACAATTAACACTCCTCCATCTCTTGTGATCCAGCCACCAGATTAAAACAAGTGGGGCATTATCATCATTATATTTAAGTAAGATATCCTTACTAAACAGGGCTGGAAAAATTGAATAGATCACAGTACCACTTCTGCCCGCTTCAGCTGCCTCTTCTAGCCTCACAGACACCAGATGTTGCCTGGAATAGATGTCTTGGGTTCTTTCTGTTATCCTTCTTCTGACAGGCTTCATTTTTCATTTTATAATCCTTCTCCTGTTTCATTAACTTCCTCCTTTTGCCAAAGAGCACCTGGTAGTTACAAAGGATAATACTGCGAGCAGCAACAGTGACTTCAAATCGATAAACCTAGCACACAACCTACCAAAATCAAGCTGTAATAAAAATAAGGTAGAAAAATAAAGCTAGACAAGTGCAAATCAGGCTACTCCCAGTCAACAGTGGAAGTAATTAACCATAAAGAACTTAGCAAGATTATTTTATTTCTCTGTGATATTAAATCAGGAGTTAAAGATTATTCTGGTTACTGTTTTGAAAAGATGTTCTCTAATTCAGTCAGAGGTGCTGAATTATGACCCATAATTAATGAAAGCCCTACCATATATGTTATGAAGGCTTTCCTTCTGGCTTCAGATCAGAAAGAACATATATATGTATTAGCAAGTTAAGTTATATTTTAAACTCATTTTGAACACAACTGCTTACACAGAAAGCAAGAGTTAGGCTTTGTAGATCTAACACAAATACTATCAAATACAATCTTTACAATTACAATACTAAATATGGAAACTGTAAACTCATTTTCTAAACAATATTTCTTAAATGGCATCATATACAAAACTACTTTATTGCTTTGAGCATCAACCTGCCAGGAAAGACACTAGGTATACTAAAGCCATGCAACACGGCAGTAGTCTACATTTTAACTTACCCTTAGGGACTACTTAACCTCTTGTTTTACTTTTTCCATGCCAGATAAATGGCAAGGATAACCAAGTGATGATATTTATGTCATAACTATGTAAAGGTCAGCAAAGTTTAAATATGTTGGGTTCTAGTCATAAATATTTGAAAAATAGGGGTGTATTTTTCATCTTTAAACCCTGAGATCGGCACTTCAGTAGGCAGCAAATTATTCTGAATGAACATGTAAAATACACAGCTTCCTGCACCGGCACATGAGTTGAATTTCTTCAGATAATTTTACTTAATACCAATGCCAAATATCAAGTAATACTAGTAATTATGTTACCATTCTTTACATTATAAAGGTAATCAACCATGTCAATATAAGTTGTACTATGTGACTGATACTGAACAACCTTACATCACTTTGACTTCAATTAAATAATTCTGGATTCATACTCAGGTACATAAAAACAAAATCTAGTCCTATACATCTCTTATTACTAACCAAATGGCAGTTTCACTTAGTTTATAGGACAGAAAGAGCAACTGTTTTATTACAGGGGAATAAGAGGCTACTTCAGGACTGTATAAATTTAGGCAATCTACATTGCCACTTGGGATATCTTTGAAACAACTGATTTTAGTATTACTGTAGATACTTGCATGATGTACGTACACCCAAACCTTTTCTCCCTGACCAAAAGAGAAAGCACTATCAATTCAGGAAGATTTAAAAAACTACTAATAATAATAATTAAAAAAAAAAATGATATGATGTGCAAAGAAATCATTAATGACTACTGCTCTATGGAATTACATACTTTTCTATTTCATTTATTAGTGGCTCAACTAATCCATCTGTATCACCTCCCTTGATTCTTGAACTGAACAACACTAGATCTGAACAAATATCCATATGATTCCAGAGAAAATGACATAATATAAATAATTAATATTTTTACTTAATTACTTAAAAGGGGCTTTGGGGGATCTTAGACAACAATTTCTTACATGTATGTGTTTTCTAGGCTGTTGGATTAGGTAGGGTTTTTTCCCTCCAATTGGTATGGCTTGAGTTAGATTTAAAAACAGGTCCCAGAGGAGGCCGATAAATGGATTAGAGTGGAACATAAATTCCCTATGTCACCTAGTCCCTTAAACCTTGATGTCAGTAACATGCCTAATCATTCCATTATTACAAATGTCAAATATGCTTTACATGTGTTAGAAAGAGTGGGTTTCAGAAAAAATGGAAGACTCACAAAATTGTAATGCTATTAAAAATTTCCATGCAAAAATATTTAAAATATTAGTGTTCACCCATTGGTATTTCAGATTCTTATTTTCTTGTAATTTGCCCACTGAATCTCATAGTATGAGAGACAGGCCTGAGTATCTATTGGCTACACATACTTTGTTGAGGGATTTCTTGAAACAGCAAAAATCCCATGGCTTGCTGTAGCTGAGCAAACCAAGCTACCAGGGCAACTATGAGAAGTTCCCATGACAGTGTTCCCACATCGCCCAATTGAGGAATTCAGGAAAATATTGTTACCAGTAGCTGGCCTCAAGGACAAGGTCTATGTGACTGCTAATCACAAGGGGGTTGTTTTCTTGCAGGTGGGGTTGTTTTCTTGTAGCTGTTTGTCTGAGTGCTTTTGACCAATAATCTTGTGTGAAACACTGTCCACCCCTGTTAAGTTCTCTATAAAAGTTAGGCTATTCGGGCAATAAAATGGAGCATGATCTGACTCTACTGTGTGTCTGTCGTGCTTTCGGCCGTGCTTCCTGCAACAATACTTTACTTCTCCTTAATGGTCTACTTCAATGAGCTAGCACAGCAAACTGACAAGTGCATAAAGACAGAAGAAAAACTTGCAAGATGATTTTATTTTCACTAAGTTGAGAAGTTATACCCAGAAGTCTCGCTTAGAAAATATGAGAATTTTCAGTCTAATCAGCAAAACAAAGTGCCTCAGCTGAAGTAGTTTTTGCACTGGATTTTAAGAAAGATGTTGCAAAATGTAAAGGAAAAAGTGACAATCTTTTGAGAAAAGAATGGCTTACAAAAAAGGACTGAAAGAATTGAGCTTGCATGCAGTGTAAGACAAAAATGGAAGAAGTGGATCAGCACTATAATAACCTTGAAAAAAGTAAAAAAAACACTGATTCTTCACTTTGCTCAAAGTACAGAACAGAAAGTAAATGGTTTAATTTGCAACACGTGAAACTGGAAATAAACATTAGAAGCAAGCTTTCAAACTTCAAGTGAAGTAAAATACTGGAACGTGTTGCTAGTGGAGATGATGAAAACCTTATTATCAAAGTCTACAATAACAAATTAGAAATATTTCAGTATGAGACAGAGCAGTTATATCAGATACCATCAAATATCTGATCCGGCTGCCTACATGATCTCTTCAGGTTAGCTGCATTCTATGTTTCTATGATTCTGTGACAACAATCATTCAAGAATATTACAATCCTTTACAGTGAAAATACTTGACATGTAATGAGAGGTAAGAATCTTTGGGCAATAAAACATCAAACATTTGGGAAGAAAATCAGTGAATGAAACCTGAACGATTCAATACAAGTCCTTAAGTATAAGGTGACAACAGAAATTTCACTGCTAGTGAAAAAAATAAAAAAGGCACACAAAACCCTTAATTTATCTTTATGTCCCTCCCAAAGCTTATCTAATCTAAAATAATTCAAAGTTCCTGAAAAACTGTCATATGCTGAGAGTTCCAGACTACGCATAATAAGATCCTAATTTTCAGGCTGGCTAATCATATGCAGCCCCCATTAAAGTCAAATAGCTCATGTGGTGAGTCATAGCAAGCTATGCAAACAACCCTTTGCTTTTTTCATTTATTTCCTCTGTGTTGAAGCAAAAAGACATGGACAGGAAAAAAAAAAAAAAAGAAAAAAAAAAAAAAAAAGAACCAAACAACAGCATACAGCCCTACAAATCTACATTTCTGGTGCCAGCTGATAGATACTGGCTGAGTCAATGGGTCAGGGAGCTAACACCAACCTGGTATCTCTTTCATAGTTCCTGGTTATGCAGAATTTGTTCAGAATTTGTTTATATTTAAGAAATTTGTTGGAAAAAAATAAAATGCAATCCTGGAGCTACTTTTAGGCTTGTGTAGGATTTACCTTTCTATTTGATATACTTTTGGCTGTAAGAAAAGAGAAGCAGACAGGTTAGTTAGATGCACTGGCATACTATGTTTCTACCAAGTTAATAAAAACAACTTAGCAAATGCTGTCTCACAAGAATGCCTGGAAAACACATTGCAAAGTCACTGAATTTTGCTAATAAGCAGGCTAAAAAATAAATACTGAAAACTGAAAACAATCTAACACAAAGTGCATCTTTATGCCACCGCAATTATTATATTTTAATTGGTTACAAGTTTGTCTTAATATATTTACACACTGCAGCATTACTGTTATAACGTCAGACTGAAAAATGTGGAAGTTATATTGCTCATTTTGCTGTGCAACCTTGATTCAGTCCTTCTGCTTATCTGCATTATAAAATAGTTCTTAATTTCCTTTTTTTTTCTTCCTTTGCCTTACTTGCACAGAAAACAGGCAGCACCTTTTTCCAGTACTTTTTAACTTCTAAATTAAAAATTTGGCCTCACTTATTATTTATTGAATGCTGTCCATGCTGTATATACTAAGAATAGTCTTACTAGTTTCATTTTGCTAATGAAATTTACATTTGTAATGAAGCTTATTACCATAGCAGTTTATTGCATAAACACTAGCATGATGATACATATTAACAAATTTATTTCCAAAATAAACCTTTTCATCTGTTGTGCATTTTCATATAATTTCGTGTAGGGGTGTATATATATTTGTATTTCATTCATACATATGTAAGATGAAAGATTTAGGCCCAAACTGTCCTTTGTTTTGGGTTCTCCTGTGTAATACACTTAGCACCCCAATTTCCTGAGTACTGTGCTGAGTACTCTGCATGTTCAAAGTACAACTTCCATTAAATTCAGTCCCATTGACAGAGCTTAGCATTTTGTGCAAGAAGGCTTTTAAATGTAAATTCTTAGCAGAACATATGCAGGATAATCATATTGTGTAATGGTTGGCACCTAATTTAGATATCTATTTTGTAAGGTTAGTCCCCCAGGGCTCTGCCACCATCCATGCGAAGTAGCCCTGCTGCCTCTGACTACGCACCTGTTGTACGTGTGCTATTCAGCGAGTTGGATCCACAAGTTGAACTAGATGAATAATAATATTTTTAGTTTTATTTGTTTACTTGTTTGTTTTTTTTGGCATGGTAAGTTTTCAGCTGGATCTGCTGGTCTGCCTGACAGTTGTATGCACAAAATTATCAGTAGCAATAAAAGTGCAATAAAAGTGCACAGGTCAGTCTGACACTGACCACAACAGGCCAGGATGATCTCTTTAGGCAGCAGCTTATGGCACCTATGTAATTCAATTATATGTCTGGCACAGAATAACGTGTATGTTGTGTAAAAAAGGCCACATGGAATGAAAATTCTACCAAATCTTCTAAACTTCCATAAAAAAAGTCCACAAATGAGGCAAGGAGAGAATCCGTATTACCTGGCAATAGTCAAACTATCTTAACACCTTTTCTTTCTGTAGTTCTTGCTTCATTCACCTGGTACATATTCCAAATTCTGCAACAAATGAGGCAAAGGTCCTACAGAAAACAATCTAATTTATCACACAGCTACAGTGTTTTCTTTGTACAAGGAATGAAGCTTTTTTTTTTTTTTCCCTTGGGGAAAAAAAGCAGTATACTGTAGTTGATGATATTTTAACACATATAGACAAAGAGGGCAAATTAACTTTAAGTAATTGAATTTGAAAGCAGAAAGACATTTTCACATTGGTTTCTCCATCTGACTATTGGGAGTTTTAAAAGGCAGATCAAAACTCCAGAAATTTCATCATGTGGAACTACAGAGGAGTCAAGTGGCAGAATATGAACACTCTGAGCATGTTAATATCTCAGTTATAGAAATTGATTTTTAAATAACTCTCATTTTCAAAATTCTTTCACAGCATCTTACAGAAAATACATAAACATGCAGCTTAGAACCATAAAAAACATCCAAGCTTTCAAGTCCATTAAAGTTGATATACTTTCAATCGATCATAGATCAGGCAGGCCCCATGTATATAAAACAATGTTTGCAAAACACTGTGCAAATGCAGACTTTTTCCAAATTACTTCAATAAGCAAATACATATTTTAAAGAGAGAAACACCGGGTATAATAGTAGTACAGGAAACTACATTAATTTGACACAGTGACTGTGATTATGAGCAATAGGTCTGAAGACCCAGAAGGAGAATGATGCCCACCTGCCTTTTTGAATTGGTATCCTGCTATATGTATAACCATTCTGTTATTGTTGTTCTTTTCACATTACTGTGGTATCAAGCAAACCCACAAACACTTTTAGGGGAAAAACAGAAAAAAACAGTGACTTATCTTGTGAATTGGCAAAACAGTCAATATTTAACAGTGATATATAGACCACCTGTTCCTTTTTTTTTGTGTAACAAACTGAACATACTGCGGTTTGTTTCACAATACAATCACTTTCAGAAAGTACATTAAAACCTATGGATACAAATGAGATGATAAACTGAGGGTTCTCCTTGTTTATGAGGTAACAACTGTACCCCGTGGAGGTGTTTATTAGACCTGTTACAGATATACATGTAGTTGCTACTAAGTTAAGTGGAAGCATGCTCAAGTTTTTCTTGTAATACAAAAATGTAAAATAAGCGGAGCTACATTTCATAACAAAAGACACACAAAAATACATCAAAAGACTGAAAAGTACATGCAAGAATGTACACTAAACTGAATGAAGTGAGAATA
This sequence comes from Netta rufina, assembly GCF_964035555.1. Taxonomy (NCBI): domain Eukaryota; kingdom Metazoa; phylum Chordata; class Aves; order Anseriformes; family Anatidae; genus Netta; species Netta rufina. The sequence continues at coordinate 24,951,176 of NC_140128.1, forward strand.
CTACAAGCAGCAGCAAAATTTAATAGCCTCTTCAGTCAGTTGTAAGATTTTACCACAGTTTCCAATGCTAACATATACAAACAAACTGGAAAAAAAACAAGTGAATACTAGCTTTCTTTGCATTAATTTTGCAAGAGAAAACAACATGGACCAGAGATTGTGCCTGTGAAGAAATGGGGTGGGAAAGTAAAAAGACAGTTGGAAAATCACAAAAATCAAATCAAAACTTGCACTTCAGGCATAAATTGATTGCCCATAATATCACGCTATCATTATCTATTCTCAAAACATAGTGCTTTTAAGCTCTGTGGAGACTGATGAATCGTATTTGAACTCAGCTGTAAATCACACTATGCAATCATCTTCTCAAGGTAATGGGGTACACCTGCTAATCACAGTTACAATCAAATCAAATCAAATCAAATAAAAAACAGACCAAGGCACCATTACTTACCCTCCTACACCAACTATGGGCTGACTCTCTAAAAGCAATGGTAGGTATCACTGCAAATCCTCTGCTAGGTGTTTCACTCTGGTTCCCTGTCTTTGTTATTTCTGTTTGTTTTTGTTTTGTTTTTGTTTTGTTTTGTTTTTTTTCCTTCACCTACAGTTTACAAGCCTTCTTCCTTTTTCCCCCCATTTTTTTCTTCAGATAGACCCAAGGCAAAAATTGGGAAGAACAGCTGCCAGGGTCAGACACCTAGGAAAAAATATAAGAGCTAAGCAAGCACACAGCAATGTTTCCTGAGAATGCTCCCCCAGCATCCAAGCAAGGTAGATGATGCTCCCTGAGCCAAAAGTAAATCTAAGGCTTTTGTGCAGTTTTCTTCCCTCACGTATTTCATGCAGTTGCTTACTGGATTACTGCAAGCTTCCATCATTCATAACATCTTACAATATAAATGCCAGCATATTAACTACACATGCTCTAATCTTTGTTTTGTGTACTAAAATTGCAATGGCTGTTTAATTGATGGGGAAAAATATGCAATCAACTGCTACTGATAGGAACATCTCTTTTTTTTTTCTCATTGGAATTTTGAGCATTTCATTGGAATAGTTCTGTACTAACTAATTTATGAGAGAGTGACTTACGTTTTGTATGCAGAACTCCCCATCTATGTTTTAAATATCACTGTAAATGCTTCTCTGAGATGAAAAGCAGTGGTTCCTATATCTGAGGGCTATTATCTCTTTACGACAGCATGCTATTAGCTCATCTTGGTTTCAGTGAACCTTTGTGCTAGAAGGTTATTTAGTTGTAGATTTCAAAATTATTTTAAAAAACAAAACCTTGTTCTAGTACAAGAATCTGTGAAGCATATCCAACACATATCTAATAGACGTATCAGACATTCATAGTTTGATCCATAAACTGGTAATTTTATACTACAGTTCTTCTAACCTATTCCACATCTGTATTCCAGACTGAAGTGTCATTGGATTAAAAATAATAGCCAAGAAAATGTACTACTGAACAAGGGAGATGAACAGAGATAAACCTAGAAGTTATAGGTAGTAACATTACTGTTTTAAAAAAACAATTTCACAACAAAGAGAATGAGATTTATTTATTTATTTAGGACCACTATTTATTTGTTTCTTTATTATAACCTCATGGGCCTTTAAAATGGGTATCATATAGAAAGGAACATTTCCCTTTGTCCCAAATACACAAATCTTCTAGTACCAAGGATACTACTTCACAGAGCTAAATAAGGTATTTTTACATTAAATGATATTCTCCCTTAAAATAATTATATTCTGTCAATTTCACATATTATTTTTTGGTCTTTGAGTAAGGGATGGAATCTATGGTTCGGCTTACAAAATGGAGTATCTATGAATGGAATCTTATAATTTGGCACTGACTTGTCTTTTATTGTGAGGCAACTAAATGCTTGAAGCTCGTTATATTTAGGCCATAGACCCAGAAGCTCACATGAAAACTCCTTATAGCAGCCTTCCAGTACCTAAAGGGGGCCTACAAGAAAGCTGGGGGGGGACTCTGTCAGGGAGTGCAGTGATAGGACAAGGGCTAATGGATTTAAGCTAAAAATGGGTAGATTTAGATGAGGCATTAGAAAGAAATTCTTTACCATGAGGGTGGTGAGGTGCTGGAGCAGGTTATGCCCAGAGAAGTTAGGGATGCCCCATCCCTGGAAGTGTTCAAGGCCAGGCTAGATGGGGCTTTGGACAGCCTGGTCTGGTGGGAGGTGTCCCTGCCCATAGCAGGGACTTGGAACTGGATGGTCCTTAATGTCCCTGCCAAACCAAACCATCCTGCAAGTCTGATTCTGTTTGAAATCTTAAGTTTGGGACTCCAAGTTATATAGATTTGGCAATAATGTAGCCTGAATATGGCTCATGAATGTGATTCAACCAAAACTAAAGGGAATACTCATACTTGTTACTCAGAGTTAATTTACTTAATAACATCCAGCTTATATATGTTGCTAATAAAAGGATGTTATCTATCTTATTTGGTATTATTTTTTAAAGGCAAGCACAGAAATTAAGGCTGGCAACGTGCCTACTGGTATTTAATGAGTCATCATCCACAGGGTTGTTCAAGGAAAGGTTGGACCTGGCACTAAGGGCCATGGTATAGTGGGGTGATATTGGTAGTAGGGTGATGGTTGGACCAGGTCCTTGAAGGTCCTGGTCCCTGTTAGGATGTTAGGACCTGCAGCTGTAGCATCACCATGTCAATTTTATTTTATTTTTTTTTTTTCCTAAAAGTAGGAGAAACAGCAGTTTCTAAGCCACTTTTGCAAACGGCCTTGAAATTCTTACTTCAGAACAGCAGGCCGCGGCCCAACTTCCCCTGCTTCACCGGGCCGGGGCCGGGGCCCGGAGCGCTCCCCTGCCGGCCGGGCGGCTGCGCAGAGCCGAGCGGCGGGCGCGGGATGGCGGCCGCCTTCCTCCCCCCACCTCCGGCCCGGCCGGGCCCGGCCCCGCCGCTCCGCCCCGGGCAGCGGGGCGGGGCTGCGGGCGGCAGCGCCAGGCGGAGGCGCGGCACGGCGCGGTGCGGTGCGGTGCGCTCGGCGGACTGTTCGGGAAGGGCGCCCCGTGGCCGCCACGACCCCCGGTGGCGCTGTGCCTCCTGCCTCTCCCCGCCCCGCACGGCCGCGCCGCTCGGAGCCCTGGCGGCGGGGGGGCGGTGCGAGGCATGAAGCTGAGCAAAGCCCAGTACGACGAAATAGCGCAGTTCCTGGGGCACGTGCAGCCCACCCGGCAGAGCCTGCGGAAGCTGAAGGAGAAGTTCCCTAGGTAAGTGCTCCCTGCCCTCCGCCGCGGCACCCCCCGGCGCGGGGCGGGCGGCTGGGGCCCGGGCGGCGGCCTGCGGGCTCGGCCGAGGGGCCGCGGGCGGCCGTGCCGCCAGCCCCGGCCTGTGCCTCCAGTTCCAAGCCCCCACACGGTACCAAGTCACTCGGACACGCACACCTGCACCGACAGCGATGCACAGGGCTCGCCGGGACCCGAAAAGTTAGGCACAAAGTAAAGTGTACATCTTCCCCCAGCTGCACCTTCAAATAAAAGCTCTCATGGGGGTCCAAAGCACCAGGCACATCTCTTGACACGCACGAAGCATTAGGACTCGGGGTTTTCCTCTCTGGGTGATACCAAGGCAGGAGGCCTGGGGTGCCACTTCCCTCGTGGTATAGGGAAATGGGGCTTTCAGGCCTTTTTGGACCTCTTACATCGTGCTGATCTCTGTTCAGTTGAAGGCTGGAAGAGATCAGCAACTTACACGTGACCATTCATCTGTTTTCTCATCTGAACAGCACTCAGGATTGTCAGAGGCATGCCAGAATGACCACAGGCTACTGTGGAAGGGTCAGGATTGAAAATATTAAAAGTTTAAAGGTCTAACTTAAAGGATCAGGATGCGCTTCATGCAATGATCTTCATTGCTAAAATTTGCTTGCTACTGATAATAACAAAGTTGTAAAGGGCATGTTATAAAAGTCATGTTGCAAGAGAAAGTTAAGTTAATGCCAAATTGGGTAGAATGGGAGAGGAATCCAAATTGGATTCCATTGGGAAACTTGTAGTACTACCTTTAAAATGCACCAGAAACATTTTTTCTCTATAGAAAGATATTTTCTATATAGAAAGCTGCACATCCATAGATGTTCTACTGCTCTGGTGAGAGGTGGAAATAAATAAATAAATAAAAATCATTCACATGCTTCCTAAGCAAGCCTTGCTAATCTTATGACAGGTGTGACTGGGAAAACTGCCTCTGTGTAACTTACAGTAAGAGGATTAAAAACCAACACTAACTTAGGCTTTTAAACTGTCCAATGAAAACTTCTCCTTTTTCAGGAAAGTAATGTAGTTAAAAATCAAGCTGAGGCATTGACCCTGTTGAAGAGAAGAAGTGATGATGAAGCAAAGAGGTTGGTTCAGTGAGCACATTTTGTTGCTTTGCTGGGAGCCCAGTTCAACTTGCACAATACTTCTGCAGCTTGGGAAATCACTTACTGTGACAGCATATCTCAGATGAGTGTACGCTTGGCGTTACCACTTTGGTTGCAATGAAACTAGAAGAGTGTTTGTACACATGTATGCATGCATACATCCACACACACACGTGCACAATATTCTCTTTTTTTAGACTCTTTTTAAAGCTGTCTTGAAAGACAGAATTTGGGGTGGTTTGCCAAGTCAGTCACTGTGTGTAGGAACCTGCTTACAATATCCACAGAAATAAGCGCTTCGACTATGGAAAAAAAGTTTGTCAGAGAACTACCAGGCCTTTCTGCTGATGCCTTACACTTCCCAGTGTATCCCTTTGAGGCTGTGGAACATCCATTCGCTCCTCAGTTTCAGAATTTGATTACTCCTAGAAAAAAAAAAAAACACTAATAACAGAACATGGAATTACATGAGGGAAAACATTATGCTTTTTCTAAACCATCTGGCTTCAGGTGTGGCAAATGCTGTAAGGCAGAGGTTAGCTATAATTATTTCTTCTATGATTTGCTGGCATGGCATACTGTTATGTTGTCACCCATATTAGGAGATCAGAATGTCCTCTTATGGAGTTTCTGCTTGTAGGCCTCTCCTGAATTTTGTTTCGCCATCCTAAGAGAAAGCTAAAATCTGATGTTTGAATGATGGGTACAAGATTTCTTCTCATCTGCTACTTCAGTCACTGAATTGCTACATCTTCAAAATGTCTACTTTAAGTGTAGCTTGAGGAAGTTACAGTTTCCTTCTTCTGTAAGTCTCCTTTCTGTCAATGTCTCAGCAAGTGATGTTTATTTGTTGTCTTTTTCTTTATTTTTCATAGTAGGGCAGATGCTAAAAACCCTCAGAGGAAAAAGTTTGAAGTAGCAAAATCTGTTGGGATAGTGATTTTGAGTTGCAGTTAAAATTTTAGAATACATTCAAATACCACTGCTTCCCTTTGCAAATTACGGAGATGTACTGAAACAGGTGAGTGTTATGATGCGAAGAGTGGGTACTCTCTGTAAAAATTAAGTTGTAAAAGAGGCTGCCTGGAGAGAGATGTAAAATTGTTTGCCATCCTGAGTGCTTATTTAGAGGCTCTTACAAGTTACCTGTTTGATAATTTTGTAGCTTATATTTTCTATATAAAGTTTTTTTTATAATCTAGAACCTGTGTCATTCTCTGCAGGGATTAGGAGTTTAGTTGGACTTCTTTGCCTTTTTTTTTTTTTTATTATTATTATTATTCAAAACAGAATAGAACCCTAACTTTCTAATTCAGTCTTTTAAAGAAAATGTTCCAGAATATATCATGGTGGTTGCAGTGGTATGAAGGTGTCCATAAACAGTTTGTCATTACTATGGGTCACTGGTTCAAACTAGGAAGTACATCCAGAAAAGCTGCTTTCACCTTGCACTTTCATTCCCAGGAAGGATCGGTATTCCACTGACAGTACAATAAATAAGTTGATAGTTTTCAAGTATTTCTGGTTCCTACTGCTTCACAGATCCTGAGAGTCTTTGGACTCTCTGCATTAATTTTCTCAGGCTTTTTTTTTTTTTTTTAATACTGTCTTATCTACTAGATGCTCTCTTGCCTATTGTGCTTCTTGACAGCTCACAGTTTTCTCTCCCTTTTTGTTTCAATGTATGTTTCATATTTGGTATGGGTCAGTGGTTGTTCTACAGTTTATCCCTAAGAGCAATCTGTAATTTCCACAAAATTATTGCCACAATTTAGTGTGTATAAGTGTGCTGTGTAGTGGCTGCCAACATGATCTGTAATTCTGTGTTTATAAGTATCTTTATAACAGCATCCATACTTTCTTCTTTTTACAAGCCTGTAATGTTACAGAAAACCCAGATTTAGTGTAATTTCCAAAATAGAAACTCATAAATCAAATTCCTGTTCTTTTTCTGCTAGTGCAGCATCTCTATTCCATAACTGGCAATTTATTGTTTGTTTGTTTTTAAGGTATTGGTTACATGCTTAGCAGTTGTCTTTCAACTTTATCATTCGTGTTTACGTTCAACATGTTGTATTTAACAGCAGGATTTGGGGATGATATGAGGATTATCAAAATGGAATTTTGTCTGCTAAGTATGACAAATCTCTGCCAAAATCGGATGCAGTTTATTTGAGCTTCTTAACAACACTTTGTGTTGTGCTTTTCTAAAGAGTGCCAACTTTCCTGCTTTGTTTCTCACCTGGTTATCTGCTGGCTAGTAATTTGTGTTTTGCTTTGTAACTTCTGTATTTTATTCTTCTGCTTTCTCTTTAGCCATGAAGCCATGAACTGATGTTCATCCGTGATAGTATTTTTCTCAGTAAGAAGTAATGTCTAAATTGGATTGCCAATTGTAGGGCGAGTTACAATCTCATTTCTTTAGCACTTGTTTTTTCTGTTTTAAGTTAGAAGTACCCACCAGTAGAATCTTCTCCAAAAGAATTACCTTAGCATTACCTATCCATGGTGACAAGATTTAGGTTAGACCTTTAAACTTTTAATATTTTCAAGTACCATTTTAACTTGCCTGGGAAAGTCCAGCTTGAGTTTGATCCATACCCAAGTTGAGTGTAGTTGTTTCCAGGGCGGGAAGGGAACAGCCAAAAACCTCAGTTTCTCTGAATATGGGAATGTGTAATTAATTTCTCTTTGAAAACTTTTCCTGAAGTTCCTATCAATAGAACATGATTGACAAATAACTGGACCCTACTCAAATCTGTACCTTGTACAATATTTTGCTCTTCTTGGTATGCAATTCTGATGGAATTCTACATTTTTCTTGCTAGAATCTTCTGTCTTCTGCCAAGATTTCTAAGGGTGTAAGGTTTGCTGACCCAGTTTCACAGAATCACACACAGAATCACAGAGAGTACTGTCTTGTTTTTTCTTACACAGAGTTTTTCCTCGTTTGATTCTGTTCTATGTAAGTCTGAGTTTTTTACACTATGTTATGTCTGATTTAGGGGTTCCAGGAACTTTCTGATGGTGCCAGTTGACTAGTCTTTCTTCTTTTAGAGATGTCAGAAACCTTACTTTCTGAGTCCTTGCATTGAACTGTTGTGGAAGATATTTCAGTTCATCTAGGAGTGCTGTATTCTTCCATACCACAGTTAGTGTTGTCTGTATTGTTTCTCTTCCTTAATTATAAATTGTTAAACAAACTTAGTGCTTCTAGCCTGACTTCATTTTCAGTGCCTCCACTTTTATTCCTATAAAAGAAACATTCTTTTTTGAGCCCCTTTGAGTGCAAATCATGTTTATAGGGAGTTTCAAAGTGCTAGGATTTCAAACTATTAGAATTTATAGCAGCTGCTCTGTGCAAGTCTTTACTTGCTACCTTTTCATCAGTGCATCTGTGTAAAGATGTACTGTTCTGTTTGTGCGTCATCTGTAAAAGCTTTCTTCTTAGCGATAAGGATGAGCATTTCTTACAGCAGAAACGTAAGGGAAGCTTACCAATAAGCAAGGGACTAAACGCCCTGTAAGCAAGAGAAAAAGGTGATAGGCTGGGTCAGAGTGGATTTTGGCCTTTTTTTAAGCATGGTTATTTGGTTTTAACATACTTCACACCAGGCCTGGGAAGTGCACCAACAAGATTTGTTATTAAATAATGTGTCTGCGTGGTAACGTCTCACAATGTAAATTAGAAAATAAATTGTTTATTATTTTCTTGATTTTATCGTCTTCTTAGTGATGGTTCATACTGAAACAAAGGCCCTTAAAGAATTTTAAACATGTGACATCCAAACCAGCCAAACTTCTGATTATTTAAGACTCAGTTAACGTCTGCAACTACCTCAAAGGAGGTTGTAGTGAGGTGGGGGTCAGTCTCTTCTCCCAGGCAACAAACAATAGAACAAGAGGAAAGGGCCTCAAGTTGCACCAGGGGTGGATTAGGTTGGATATTAGGAAAAACGTCTTCACTGAAAGGGTTGTGAAGCATTAGAACAGGCTGCCTAGGGAAGTAGTTGAGTCACCATCCCTGGAGGGGATATAGAAAAAAAAGACGTGTAGATGCAGTGTTTATGGACATGGTTTAGTGGTGGAATTGGTAGTGCCAGTTAGCAGTTGGACATCATGATGTTAGAGGTCTTTTTCAACCCAAATGATTCTGTGATCTTTTATTCCTCTTTCTCCACTGTCATTGTTGCCTCCTTTTGGCTTCTACAGTTTGTGATAGATATGTGTGTTTTTCCTCTTCCAGCTGGTTTTGTTTACAAGGAAATATATTATCTTTTCATGAATAATTTCATTCCTCCTTTATGCTGCTGCTGCTTAGTACTGATCAGTGCACAATGGTTGAGTTATGGAACAGGAAGGTAGAACTGTTGCCTCTTTTTTTCTGTGTTTTTCTTTCTTTCAATCTCTGGATTCTGGTACCTGCTGGTAAAGAAGCCTGGAGATTGAGTCAAGGTAAAAGGAGAATTCTCTGTTCCTTGCTGTAACGTTCCTTGGAGCTTTTGTTCCAGGAGAGAGGACTAGCAGTGAAGCTTGAGAACGGAGGGCAGCTGGATATCTAGGTGGCTTTCAGAGCTCTGTGCTGTGTATATACAAGCTCAAGTATATTAGACAATGAAATCTTACCTGTGGGCAGCCAACCTACTGGTGTGTGAGAAATCAGTTACACTCTCTTCTTTCTGAAAAGGCTATAATCACAACAAAACGGACATAATTTGGCAGTTTCCCTGCAATCTCTGCTCTTCTGAATAGTAGGTAAATTATTTTGGAAAGCAGATGAACAGTCTTCAGTCTACAAGCATTTATCAAGTAATTCTCATTTAGAAAGTTGCCTTTGTGCCCATGAGAGCTAACAACATTTATTTCTTAAAACAAAGGCGTAGGTTAAGCTCCCTGTGCTTTTCTGTATTCTCACTAATTGTAATAATAAACTCTCACTAGCCACCTCCTTGATTTCAGTAGACCAGTAGAAAATGGATTTTAGTGGAGATGCAGAGACTTGGAGACTTTATGTTAAACTTAAGAGGAAGTAAACATTTTATACTACTGTTTGGTTTTGCCTATTACATGCAGCAGAAGCCTAACGTAATTCAACATTTGTTATGTTCTTGAAGCTATGTTTAACCTTACATGTAAGCAGATTGATAATAAGAGTTGGGAGGTAGACGTGGCTTGTTGTTTGAAAAGCAAATTAAAAATACACAGGTTTTCAGAAATGACCTACAATAAAATGTAGCATGATAAAAATGTTCTTAGAACAAAATACAAATTTATAAAGTAATTCTGTGACCTTTGCATTGATAACATTCCATTTGGATATATATTCTTGCTATTTGAAGGCTTGGTGTCAGGTTGTGATCTGTATCTTGATAAGATATTACAGTTTTGGTAGGATAAACCAGACTGCAGTACAGGTTTTGTGATTTCAGTGTAAATGCCAGTGTACGAGCCTTAGAGGCTTTGCAACTGGTTGGGTTTGGTGCATCATGCTGAAAAACTGTTTGGTTATGCTGTGGCCTTAAATAGGAAGGAGGCTAATTCTTCTCTGTGGTACAAAGTATTGCATCACAGAAATTAACTATATTGTCATATAACTTAGAAGGACTTTTTCTCATCCTTTACTCTTTAGATTAAAAGTAAGATAATTATTTAAAAGATAGCTATTGTTAACGGTAGATACTTTCAGAATGGGCAATGTAATTTTACTGATGTTTGATGTTCTCCAATAGCATTAGATAGGATGTAGAAGGAAAAATCTTATGATAGTACAGGTAAATTCTAAACCTTAAGGGTGTGGATGCCTTCAGGATTTCTTCGGAAAAAAATGGAAAGGTTTTTTGGGAGGTTTGTTGGCTTGTTTCTGTTGGCTAAAGTGTAGATAGCATGTATAAGCATGTGCCAACATGAAATTAATTTTGAGGGAAGTACAATGTACTTTTCTGTTACAATTTTTATTGTGTGTTTTTAGGTGTAATCATCCTCTTACAAGGATTCCCACATATATTGTCCATCCTAGTAAAATGCCAAGTTATTTTAGAGGTTAGCCTTGAAATTTTGCTTGAAATGTGCAGCCGAAATTAAGGTTGTACTTTTTGAATTCTTGAGTACTAACTTTTTTTTTCTCCTTTCTCTCTTAACCTTCTTCCCCTGCAGTATAGGAAGTGCTACAATACAGGAGTCCAATTCGTTCAAAAAAATAAAAAATAAAGACGGAATAGAGCTTAACTACACTTGTGAAGTTCATATTGGCAGAGTAAAGTAAACCTTTTTGGCCTTGAGGAATTCATTTAAACCATTTAGAAGCCAGTCCTGTATCCTTTGAAGAACCGATGGTGAAATACAAGGATTGGAGGAGGTCTCTTAGAGCAGAAGTGGCAATGAGTTCTCTGTAATTAAAAAATGTGCTCTGAATCTGTTGTAGCTCTTTGTGTTAAGTGCTCTTGCTTAGTATAGAAGGAAAGAAAGAAAGAGGAAGAGGGGGAGAAAACAGGAAAAGAGAGAGAAGAGCAAAAAGAGAAAGAAAAGACAAAAGGGGTGGAGGGGGAGCAGAGAAAGAAGAACCAAAAGGAAAAGAAAAGGAAATTGAAAGAAAATTAAGAAGAAAGGAAAAGCAAGAAAAAGCAAGCGAGGGAGAAAGAAAATCCTTTTATATGTCAAAGCTGCAGGGTTTGTTTTTGTCACAATGAATGTTACTATGTTGCTTCTTAAAGTTTACTTTGATTGTACTTTTTGCCACTTTACAAATGATACAGTAGTGATAATCGGCAGTAGAACAGAAGTGTAAATCCTGTAACACTACTGAGTATTTCATTCTAAAGCAAGATTGGTGTCATCAGAGAGACCAACAGATGTCTACAGATTTAAGGGCCAGATTACGGTTGTTGTTAAGTAAGGATGAAGTGGAAGTTTTAACACTGACCATATGTGCATTTTAATTGACTTGTATATTTTAGAATACCTTTATAGTCACATTGCTTGTACAATGGACAATGATGGTAAAATGGTAATTCTTGATTATATTTTAGAACCAGTTCCTTACTGTGTCATTCTGAAGTCTGCAAACAAGTCTAGGATAGACTTTTATGAGCAGAGGCGATTTGGTACATCTGAGAGAAAAATATTTTATTCATGTATTGTTTTTCGGACAGTCATATTCTGGGCTATATTACAATGGCACAATAAATTGCTGAATACACTGTCTGCTGAATATGACCTCACCATGAAAAATTTGATGCATTAGAGTAGGAAAGGTTGGAATATATCAACCTTAGATGACAAGGGACTTTGAATTTTGACCTAACACAGATGACCTTTGTGTGCAATAAAAGTGAGTTTAATCTCCAGGTCAAGGTTGAGGTGAGTGGTAGGGCAATGTGGATTAGTTTGTGCTCGCAATGGCTGGATCACACCTAGCAAGCATGGAAATTCATGGTCTCTGCATTTTAGAGTAACCAAATGCTTATTTACATAAAGCTTACCCATATCTATTATACCACCTTTGAAAACTACCTTAAGACAACTAACTCTTCAGCAGGTGTAGGCTGATTCATTTGAAGCTCAGTGTTTCAGAGTAAGAAATGTGAGGTATGTATATTCTGCTCCTATAGATCATTGAATAGGTAAGCTAAATAAAATTTCTTCTCTAGCATGTAGAAGAAAGGCTGTCAAGTATATTGCCTTGCTATGAAAAGGGAGAAATCTTGAAGCTTTATTTCTTTGACAGCTAACCTGTCTATGGAACATCGGAAGTTTATTCCTAAGTGGCTTATCCTTTTAGGAGGAACACAATTAAGAGAGCTCTGATCTGTTTCACTAGGCAAATACAAAGAAAACAAGTCCTTTTGAGAACTCCCTTGCTGTAAAAGGTATTTGATCAAAGAAGCTAAGTTACAAAATGTTTTGGGGGTTGTCTAGGTTACATAATAAAGATGTATAGATGAATTTAAATAAAAGATTGTAGTGTTTTATAGCAGTCAAAAACAAAAACTGTCTTTTTAACTGGTTGGTGTTCCAGGAGTGCTATTTTACGAACACGCTCACAGTATATGCCTTGAATACTTGACACAGATAAGAGTAGCAGTGGTGCTGTTGGAAGGAGGGGGGAAGGAGGGAGTTCTCTTTAAATCAGCCAGGGGAAAAAAAAAAAAAAAAGTTTGAGACTAATGGAAAGAACCTCTACTCCTTTAATAGAGCCTGCAAAATATATTCTCCAGGACTGATCAGCTCTGAAGGCTCTGGAGGTTTGATGATTGGAATGGCAGGAAATCACGCTTTCAGGACATAACGAATTGACTAGGCCATCCATCATTTGTTAGCATGCGCTGAAACGCTGGGTTTGTGTGCAGAGGTCTGTGATTTAGTAAATACTTGGGAGATGAATAGAGCTTACACACAAGGGAAGATATTGCTGTCCTTCAGCAGCCTTAGACACAGATCCCTGCTGAGAAGGCCGTCTGACAGCAGCTCATCAGTAACTGGCCTGTCACAGTCAGTGATGCCCACCAGCCATCTCCAGTATATTAAATGCATTTTTAATATCTGCTTCAGTAGATTTAATGAAGAAAATTTAGTTTCCATACTCTGATCACTGCTTCCTCAAGTGTTTTAAAGCATTGACTGAAGCAATTCCAAGAAAGGAACTATGCTGATACCTGGAGGATTTGATTGAAAATGAAAGTGAAACAGAACACAAACAGGAGTGCTATTATCCGGTTTCCTTAAAGCAAAACAAAAATGTTTGGAAAAAGCAGTGATCTTCTTAGAAACAATTGACCCTCCTGCAGAGGGACCTCATGCAGCATGCTATACAGCAGCAGAGATGCAGTGCTGCAAAAGGTGTTTGTACATAGTGGTTCTGTTTAGTGTGGCTGGATTTGCCAAAAGGCATAATTGCATTTCCTAAGCTTTCAGTTGTTAGGTCTTGAGTCAGATCATCGTTCTGTCAGGCTTTCAGAGTTCTCAAAGACACTGGGTATGAATAGGAGGAATGGAAGAGTAAATGTTTTCAATAGTTCTGCAAACTGCCTTAGATTTTGTGGGGGTTTTGAGCATTTTTGCAAGGGATGTAGTTGGTGAAAATCATTGTAGCGTTCCATGGTATTGTTTAAACTGATGTAAGGTATAAATAATAAGATACATTGGAGAATAAAACTTCTGCTATTCTTACAACTTAGCAGGCTCATTGAGAGTTATAAAATACCAACATTCTGTTCAAAAGGATCGTAAGGAACTGTTTTTGTAACTCTGTACCAAATGATAAAATCTTTTGATATCTACATATAGATAAACTTCATAGTTGTTTGAATTTCCTGGGAACTTTCAGAGAAAACTTCCGTTTATGTGAAGGCAAATATGTTGGTTTTGATTTTTTTTTTAATGAGATTCAATGCTTATGATATTTACTTCAAGACAGCAAGACAAACAACTCGATTTTGTTGCAAACATCCATTTGAAACATTCACTTCTTGAGCTTTTTTTCCCTCAGGAATCCATTCTGTGTTCACAGAAGAGAAAGCAAGTGCTGAATGAGACCTATAAATTTGATTCTTGTATGTGTCAAAACAGTAATGTATTAAATGCATATTATTATAAAAATTTAAGACATGTCCTAAACACTTACATTTTTATAACACATGGCAATATTAAATAATACATTTTCTTGTTAGCATCTGTTTGCTGTCATTGTTGGCAGGGCCTATGATTTATTACTTAAATTAATGACTACAACCATTTTGGTCCTGATGTATGCCCCTAAGCTTATCATACCACTTAATAAAATAACATATATGCTTTTACAAGAATCATTGTTTAATTGTTTATTCTTTTAAGTTCGTGATGAAAATATCGTGTGTTTTTCCAATGTGAATGTCTTGGAAGATTGTATAATACTCCAAACTGAGTGAAATAATGACAGGGATTTACTTCACTGAGAATATAGAATATGCTAACTGATCCCATTAAAACTTTTCTAAGACAAGCCTAATAATTTGTTACCAAAAAGAAAAGGTATAGAAAAATAATTCTGTTTTCTTCGGATACAGTGATGGTTCATTTGTTCATTTGTTGGACTAATTGGTACCATAGAAGTAGACTTCAAACTTCTGTTGGCATGCTTAGATTTCATGATCTATCATTAGTTTTAAGCTTGTATTTCATGGAGTTCTTGTTGTCCATGGACTTCAAATGAAGAATTCAAAGTAAATGAACTTCTTGTCAGCAGGCTTAAAGTTGCCAAACAGGAATCCACACCTCCTGGGGGAAAAGCATTCTGGTTTGGAAACCTGTTAGGTTGAAAATTTCTGTTTTGTCAGCAACTAAAGCATTTGTATTGATCTTATTTTTTTTTTTATGTATGTATTTTTTAAATTCTAGTGTATAACATTTTGAATGTGGTAGTGATTTGAAAGGGATCCATTATTCCTTCCAGTGCACACCTTAAGATATCCAGTAGCCTGATGGATAATGACAGTCTCATTGCTTTATGCTGGAGATTTCTTTAACTTGAATCCCCTGCTTTATCTTTCTCATCTGGGTAGGATATTTAAGCAGTTGTTGCTGTCTATCTAAACTGGTGAAATGGCTTCAGGTCAGGATGTGTGCTGAAGAGGATTTTATTGTTTGGGTAAATGTCCTCTGCGTATCTGCAACTAGGCCTGCAGGGTCTTGGAAGTGCTTGATATCCATGATTCCCAGAGAGCTCCAGGAAGTTTCAATGCTGAAGAAAAATATCCTAAAATAGCACACATTCTTCCATTGAAAGCAGGGTGTCAGATAATTCAAGACCTATGTTATACCTGTGTGAACGGTAGTAGGTTGTGTAATGCAGCCTGCTGGAAACTTTTAAAGACAACATTAAAACTATGACCAATATAGAGGTAATACTGACTTCTGTAACTGAAGGGGTTTTCATCAAAATTAATATAAATTGACTTCTGGAGTTCCTCGTTGTTATTGTGGACCCAGATGGTAATAATGGCACCATGTGTTTGTATTTCCATTTGTGGTTGGCTAGGAGGTGGCAGAACTTCATATCAATCCACTACTGATACTCCTACAGAAGAAAAGGCTACTGAACACTAGCCCTTTCCAGCATTAATACAAAATGCATGTCAATCCAGCTGGCCTTCAGTTTTCAATACACAAGTGGGCATTGTCCTAGACAAGGTCATTATCCCAGATACACAAAATATAAAGAAATCAAACAAGCTAAATTTTTGCTTCTTGAAGAGTTAAAAAAGGAAGTTTTGTTTTGAACAGTTGACAGGTACTCTAGTGAGGCTGAGCAAGTTCATTTCCAAATACAGTGTTTACTGACCTCATTGCAGCGAGTTATCTCACACAGAAAGATGTTATACTTTATCCTATTATTGGAAACAGGAAAGTTCAATTATTGACCAAAAAGAGAAGTCTGACTACATTTTCATCTCATTTGTATTGTGTTCCTTTGACATCAGTGGTCTGAGAGAGAAAAAGAAAATGGCTGTTTGCAGGATTTTGGGGGGATTTTTTTTTTCTTGTAGTCTTATCTGTCTGTTTGGTATGCCCTCTAAGTGACTTTAAAAAAAAATAAAAATCCTGTTGGTTATTCAACAGCTAGTATCCACAAGCTTATGCTTTTTTTTTGAATTTACTATTTACAGATGGACCTCACTAGTGACTGACGATCATTTTTATACATGATTGTTTTTGTGGTTTTGCGGTTTCTGAATAGAATTTTCATCCATTTGTCTAGTCATATTTGTCTGCAGTTCTAACATTTTCAGTCTCAATAATTGAAAAATACTATTCAAATTTTTCAGCTACTTTGAGAAATTAATATATTTCTATGTAGATGGTTGGGGGAGGGTCAGTATTTATTACATGATAATCACTGGCTTTAATTTATTTTGTAATTCTTAGCGTTTTAGTCTCCTCACCAGGGATAATATATCAATGGAACTTTGCATTAGTGGATCGGGTTGTATACTGAAATAACCGGTTAAAATTATTAAAATATGCAGTGGAAAGCAATGTGCTTAGTTTAATGTGCTTCTGAATATTAAATGCAAGCAAAATGGTATATAGACATGGAGCCATTTGTTATATTTTAGTATATGAAGCAATAGCTGCGTAAACCTTAACCTCATAATTTTGCAAGTTCCACTTTATCATGTAGCTGTAAAAGGTAATCAAAATAAATCATGGAAGATGAAGAAATATTTTCTAGGGCTTTCTGTATGCTTTCAGAAGTGGAGCTTGATCCATGAAATTTTAGTAAGCATATTAAATAATACAATATGATGTGCAACGTGTCAGGTCTGATAAATTATTTTGTATAGGACATTTATACAACATATGGTGAGCTGCTATGTGAACAGCTTAATGACTAAATTATGTTAATCTTCCTTGCCATATTTACTTTTCATTTAAAAAAATGGTGTTTTCAATTTTTGATTTTACTTTTGATCATGGGCAGATATAAGAAAGGTGTAGGTCATCTCCGAGAAGCTGTGACAGTGATCCAAGGTTCCTCAGCTGTGCAGTGTACATAACACAGATGTTGGGAGAGTCATCTGTCAGCTATGCCTCTCCTACGGAGTTAAAGTTCTAGGGGGAAAAGAATTCGACACAGTGCTGTCACTGTTACATTTTCACAATAGAAGAGCATGCAAATATTCAACCTCCTGCTTAGCAGTAGTGCCCTGTCTAATGTCTGTGCTGGTTAGAATAAAAAAATAGTGGGTGCATCTAGGGCTCATAGATCTGACAAAGGTCATGCTATGCTGGGCATTTGAATTGGAAATTGTCTGGACTTAGATTTTATAAAGCTCCCACTGTTGTCGGGGAAAATTTCAGCAGGGTTTTGTCCCTAGAGAGGCCTCTTAGGCCCTTTTCTGTCCTATGAATGAATTTAGATGTGAGGGTTTCTCCTGCCTTAAAACTGTTAAGTTCATTTTGCATACATCCCCAGAGAGAAAAACTGGCAGATGCTTTTGTCTTGGAAGTGTTTAAAAGAAAACTGCAGAACAGGAACAAGGGAGAGAAGGGGCCCTGTGTGGAGTCCCAGAACATTTTGGAAATGGCCAATATGCAGTTTTCATCAGTACTAAGGCGGGGCGCAATATGGTGCCTGTAGCTCACTGGGGAATATGAATGTTGATTAAGCATACTCCCAGGCTTTGAAATCCTGAAAGCAGTGTCAGAATAATGGATGTTGAGCAAATGTCAAGCATTTGTTAATTTCTCTGTTATTTGGAGTTTATCTACCATGATCAATCAAATAAACTAGTGCTTCTCTGTTGTGGCATGTGTCATTGATATGGTGATTAGGTGGCTGGAGAGGCCTTCTGCCTTTTTTTTGTTGTTTGTTTGTTTGTTACAGGTAACAGATTACATGGGAACAGCCATAACTTTAACTTAAAGATTTGTTTGTGGTTGGTTTAGTGGAAAGTGGTGCATTAACAAAACACTTTAAGGGTACCAAGAGAAGCTGCAGTTGCTTATCTGCTGTGCTAAAAATAAAATTCACTCCCTTTTTTTTTTTTTTTTTTTTTTTTTTCTCTCTGTTCTTGGCCTTAAAGCTTTACTGTTGCAGGGAAGGAGAAATTACCGCTAAGTGAAAGTTAATCAAATGAACTGTTACTTAAAAGGAGAAGTTTGAAAGCAAAAGGTATCCACCCCAAATGAGTATTAGTCCATAGATCAGTCTCCTTCTTCCCTCTAAATCTTTGGTTTCTGTAATATAGGTCTCAACACCCCTGGTTTTGGTTGGGAAGCTATCAGGTGCCCTTTAGTTAAAAGTCGAGGGGATGACTCTCACCTTTTTGTAAGAACATGCATTTTTTTATGTTATGATAACATGATTTTAACAAATTTATGTTATGATAACATATATTTCTATCTTATGATATGTATGTTAGATAAGCTGGTAGTTACTGAGTAGCATACAGAAATGGAAACAGTCCAGTACAGAATATTTTTTCCTCCAGCTTCTCAATTGTCATTGTCTTTTGATATCCTAGTTCTGCTAATTTGCCATTATTAGGAATTAAGAAACATACAAAAACCTGAGAGTTAAATGTGGAGAACAATTTTAAAAAATAATTTGAAGGAGGAAAAGATGCAGCGGCCTTTGCTGCTTTATCATTAATGTGTTAAGACTTCAAAATGGAAGAGGGGTAGGTTTGGGATGTTTTGTTTATGCCCTTTTTTAAAGCTGCTCAAATGATATTAATTGTCAAATTTCACTGAATTCTACTGAAGTTTAGTTACCCTTCTCTCGTGATTTTTTTTTTTCAAAGTCTGGTCCTCATGTGCTTTAATGCAAAGACAGCAATGTATATTTTTATTACATTTTTGACAACTCCCAGAAATTTAAGAAGTGTCAGTGAGTCATGCCATATGACTTGATGCAGTTTGAGGTCATATTTAGTTTATTTTAACACGGCGCAAATGTTTGATGTTGAACTAGTTTTACTTCTTCCATAGTTCCCACATATTTATTTACCAAGGCCTCTGGCCCATTCTACTAAGACCAAGTCAGATTTTGGCGCTTATTGAAGGTGGTGCTCTACGGTGAACCCATGGAGTGTTTACATCAGGGATGACTCCATTCAGCTAGGGCATGGCATCAGAGTTCTGCTGGAAGCCCGGCCTCTGTGGCAACGCAGGAGGTGAAGCATTGTCCCCATTTGCAGAGTAGTACAAAGAACATGGAAAGGAAAGGAAAGGAAAATTCAATTGGTAGGAGTGGAAAAGAAGGGTAGAGAAGTGTTAGGGTAGAATAATATAAAATTGTGATCACCTCTTGTCAGATGCTCTCTTATCACCTGCCAATGAACACATCTGTCACAGCTCTAGATAGGCAGTTTTAAAAAGAATCCTGGATGGCTGCTAGTAAGAAGAAACAGCTGGATTTCCTTCTTAGTGCATTCTGCTATGTTTCCAGTGTTTAAATTAGTTTATTCCCTCTACGTAAGCAATGCCCTCTAGTAAGCTATACATGAGAGGCATAATCAACCTTAAACTGGAAGACTTCAGTCTCAGAAAGACTGGAAGAAGGCTTTGTAAATATGCATGTTAAAATACCTTATAGACACATGACAAAGTACTGCACTGTCAACGAGGTGGATAGGCAAGAATTACTCCATGTTGATTTTTTTTTGTATTTATATTATTATCAGTAACTTTTAAATGACAAACTTCAATACACTGTTTAAGATTTGAGACTAAAAACCTCAAGTGGACTAGTTATAAATGGGTTTATTTCTTGCCTTAAATTAGCGTCATCCCCCAAACTGGAATTTACTTACAACTGCACTTCTATACAATCTGTGTTTGATAGAGCTAAAATTCTTTAAATTATATCCTGTGTGAGAAACTTCAGAAAGATCCTGATTTGTTTAAGGAATTAACAATTTTTGATTCGGTTACTGGAAGCTTTTTTGACTTAAGGTGTTCACTTTTACCCTGGAGATAGCTGTGCAACAGTGTGTGTGCTTGACATGTGATGCATGCAAATGCTAAATACAGTAGCAGCATGAGGCAAGTGTCATTAACAGTAATTTATGTAATGAAAGCCACCTGGCTGTCTTCGTAATTAATTGCTTGTAAATAATAAATTTAAATATAATTTATAGTTTTCTAAATTTGATTATGTATTTTTAGGAGCAAATTGTTTAAAGGTGTTTGGGGATTTATTTAGTTTCAAATTGGCGTAGATACGCTTTTTACATATTGGCTAATTTTTTAACATAAAAAGAACAGTCTAATTAGCTTCAATTTGCCATTTACTAATAAAAATAGTTTTCTAAAATTAACTTTTTAAGCATTTATGGTTTAGGGACAATGTAAGTTTGAAGGAAAAAGTTATAAAGTGGAATGATCCCTATTTTCCACAAATCAGGGCACTTAAGATCATAGTCTGAAAAACCTCTTTAGATGAGGTGTTGTACGATCTTACCCTTCTTGGGAGGAAAGGGAACTAAGACAATAGTTACCTAAACAAAGTAAAGACAAAGAACACAAAACAAATATATGAAATACTTCTTTCCAATAACAGCCAACTAAGTCTGAACTTTATTTCAATATAAAGACTTTGGCCCTATGAAGGGGGCAGATAGCAAAGATGAGAGATAAATAAATCCCTGGCTTAAATTGCAGCTTCCCTGCCTTAACTGCTTGTTGAACTCTATTGTAATTGCAGCTAGGTGCATGTTTCATTGCACAGCTGTCATCAGGTAACGAAAACTTGTGTATTTCTGCCTGATGGAGCAGCATTTAGATTGTGGTACAAAGAGAAAAAAGTTCAAACTTGAAAACATGTTTTCTGTGTAGCCTTAACTGAAATAAATTGAAATTAAGTATGGATGGTGTACATTTAAATGCAGCCAAAGCATTTGCAGAGGTTTTGCTTTTCTTTCAGTCTCTGCTTTGCCTCTACTTAGGGAATGTGTTCACTCCCTCTTTCCTGGCTGTTATGTTCCTGCTAAACTGAGGACATGGACATAGCAAATCTGCTTATGTGGCATCGCAACGTTAGTTTCAAGCTTTGCAGTTATTTTGTTTAATTTCTTGAATTTATTTCTGAGAAATTGTATTGGCAGAGTTAAAAGAGAACATTAGAGAATAGCAGGAGAAGGAAATGGGGAGAAAAAGTCCTGAGATTATCAAACTGAAGGTGGGAAGCAAACTCTATTTGACTCCTCCTATCAGTTTCTTTTGTCAATGGGCTCCCTGACTAGGAGATCAAAGGGTACCAGAGTAGTTCTGGTATGTGTAAGTTGAAAAGATTTGAAAGTCATTGAAACCTTATGTCAGAATATTTGTCTGAGAGTTTTAATTTCATGTTCTACCATTGACACTGTATTTTTAAGCCTCTGTTGTGAATATCCTTTGGTTCTGTATCGTTGCAGATCCTGTTTGAAAAATGAACTTTACAAAGTAGTTTTGTGTTTCTGTGGAAGAGACTTTACTTGAAGCATTAGTGAAAAAGTTTTTATATATAGGGGTCTTTGTGTGGGTTTGGCATTTAAATAGTTTTGAACATACTACAACACTGATGTTTAATTCTGGAACGAAAAATACAGACAATAAATTGTCAGAAATATTGTTCTGATATTTTCTTACTAACATGATGAGACCAAAACGTAGTTTCTTTTCAATTGGAAATATCACTCCTCTGTTCCAGTGTTTTCAGAGTTCCATCTTCAGCCACAAAAGCTACTGTTGCTTATTCCCTTGGAAGGGGACTGTTGTTCACAATGTGAGTGTACAGAACCATATAGGAAAAAAGCATCTTTCTTCTGACTTCTTTTTTTTTTTTTCATTTTGGGGGCTAGATCAAAAATTCCTTGTGACAATTAGAATATTGTGTATTTTGAGTTAAACTTGTATTATTGCTGTGGAAAGGTGTTTTGTTCTTTTTTTGTTTTTTGTTATTAATGAAATGAGGTGGAATTCAGTTCTTTGGGGAGCAAGCACTATGTTGTGAGCATTGCCTGTATTGATAATTGGTATTTACTTCTTCATTTTTTTCACATCAGTTACAAATTGTTTGTTGTCTGCAGTTGTTTTAAAATATATTGGCTGTTACAACAGACACGAAAAAATGAGGTGTCTACAGGAAGAATTGGTGCCCCGTTCTTAAAGGAACTTCTAAGTCTTTCTAAATGAAAAATCATTCAAACAGTATCTAATACTGGCAATTTTCCTCTGTCTGCTGCTAGAACTTATTGGCCAACTAGGTCAGACATTATTAAAGTTCAAGTGGCCCAGTGGGAAAAGTAATGGCCTTATGCTACTATGAATTTTAAATGCTGCCATTTCTATGTATTGCACCATCATCTGTTCTTGCACATCACTAAATTGTATAGAAGTTGTGAGACCAACCAATGTCAAGGTCATAGAAGTGATGACTCTTCGCAAGTAGCCTTCTCGGATCTTTGTCATACAGTTATTCTCAAAACCTTGGCTATAGGCAGCAAAGTTGTGTGCACATGCCTGCATTTAACCTTTTCATTATTCTTGGATATTGTGAACCTGCAATGTAGGAAGAATTTTTCTGCAGACTCTTTATTTTTGGTTTTTATTTTTAAACCTACTAAAGCTATAAAATTGATGCAAAGACACTTTTTAGTTTGTGATTCATATTTACATCTTCTGAGTCAAGCTGTTGTACTGTTTAATGACTGTGTCAGGTGTACCACAGGTACTCCTTTTTATCTATATATTTATTGAATTTTTATGGTATAAATATATTTATAATGGAAGTATTTCCCCAACACATGGTATTGGTTTTATGGTTCCCAAAATACAGGTATAGTTGGAAAGTTGTAATATTGGAAGATACCTGCTTTACAGAAATGACAGTGCTGTAACTGAAGACCTACTGTCTTTTTATGTGACTTAGTTACTCCAAATCAAATTCAGATTCTGATTTAGGCACATATGTTGACACACACGTATATGTGTATGTATGTATATACATACACAGACATGTACATTGATTTAGCTTAAAATGGTCATTTGCTGACTTCAATAAATTCATGTTAGATTTGTGAATGGTAAAGTATATATGTGTACAGAGACAATAATTTGCTTTTTGAGAACTTCCACTCAGTGAAGTGGCCACAAACATATTAAACCTTTAGGAAAGGTTTTAATATTAAAAAAGAGAGGTTAAAACCATAACTTTATTCTAGTAGTCAGTGACTTCCTCTCGCTCATTCCACGTCCTTTAATGCTTAGATTTGTGTCAGCATAGCAGTTCTCAAATCTTAGTAAGCCTTTGTTATTCCTGAGGCTTACTAGATCCTCATGTGGACACATTCAGATGGTTAAGAAGCCTTCTTCCCATCCTGACACTTGGAAGAAATTCTGAGAATTCACTTCTTGTCACCTTCACTCACAAAGGAAGTTCACCATCAGACTGGTTTTAGTTGATTTACAGGCATAACTGCAGTGCTTGTTAGCCTACATCTTGCAGTTCTAGGAAGCCATGGAGGCTTTACACATCTGTGTATGTATTATATATTTGAACCAATGCCGCTATAATTATTGATGGAGTTTTTAGAAATCGAGTGGTTAGTGATAAGCAGTATGCAAACATGGATTTCTGTAGGAATTCCTATTGCAAAGAGTTTGCAGCACAGAAGGTGAGAATGAATATGCTCAGCTTTGTTTCATGTCTTTAACGATGGAAAAACACATTTCAGACACATTCTGAAATTTTAGGATAACTGCAATTATTCTCCTTTCACCTCCAGACATTTAAGTTTGTCAAAATCATATATTTCTTTCCTCACATAGATACTTAGTTCAGCATGGCAGCATCATACAATTCTAGGCCTTAGTTGTATTTATTACTTATATTTTAAAGATCAATATCACATTGGCAAAAATATTTTAAAACTTATTATATGTGGAAAAAGTTCATTTCCGGTTACTAGAAATGAGGGTCTCTTGCTGTCTGCTTCAGAACATTTCATGAAGGGATATGACTAGCACTCCATACTCATGCTGAAGAATGTGGAAGGAAAGAAACAACTTCTTCTATACCTGAATTCCTACAGTAGCTAAGATACACTGTTGGATGCTCTTCCAAGAGAACGTTTGACAGTGTTGCTATGGGATTTCACACATTAAGGCCTCTGAATTTTGGAAATGCAGATCCTATCCTCACACACAGTCTTTTAACCATTATGTTTATCATCTTCCTGAGGTGGAATGTTCCATTTTGTGAAAGGGAAGCAATAAAGGTATGTTCTTTGTAGATTTAGTGTGTTAGGGAAAAAACAAACAAAACAAAACAAAAAAAAATGGTGTGTATATAATATGTATTACATTGGTTTGTTTCATAATGGACTTTGTTCTCCCCCTGCTTGTCTCCACTTGTCTGAATTATTACTGGATTAAATACTGTAGTTCACATTTACCCTTGATTATTTATTTATTTATTTATTTACTGGTCAGTTCAGGTAGTCTTCCGTTGTTCCATTATAAAATACGTGAAATGTAAAGCTGCATTTTTAGTTGTGCTATTTTGGGCAAAAAGTGTGGAGTTAAAGTTGAGGAAAAAGAAATTCATTTTGAAGTGAAGAGATGAAACAAGTAGAAACTCGTTTTTGTACCAAAAATTTTACATTGAGAAATTTCAGCAAATGAAGTGGGAAGTTTAAGTTTTATCTTATCCCTAAACAATTCATTATTTGAAAGGGATGATAATATAATAATTGCAGAAGTCATCTTTGGATTTTCTCAGGGCAAGGCTCTAGTAAGTAGCAAATACTAAGTTGGACAGCACTCCAAGTCTTGCCTAGACCTGCAAGCATACTTTGTAGAGACGTTGATTTGATCCAATTAAAATCTTTGGGTCCTTACTAGCTGCTTCTTGGCCATAATTTTGTATCATCTGTAGTTATGAAGCACTGATCTGTGTCAGCATATTATCTATTACTAGTTAATACTCACTGCAACTCATTGCAAACATTCTCCAGAGATTATGGCACTTCTCTATCAGATTCTGGGATTCATTAGAAGAGACTAGTCTAAGTTTTATTCTTACATGTTAAATAACTGAAAGGCATATTATTTTTCTGGCACCAGACCTGCAATTGTCTTTTTAGCTTGACTTATTTCTAGCATGTTCTGGTCTGACTTGGGCATCCCATTCTAAACGTGGATGGGATTTGAAAGCTGTAATAATTTTTATTTATTTTTTTTTTTTTACATGAAAAGCAAATTTTTATGTCTTTATATCATTTGGAACTCAGAAATAACATTTCAGTATTTTTAAAGAATTATTTTCTTTAAACAAGACATGAACATTTTGTAGTGCTGGGTAGGTTTTAGATTTCACACTGTTTTCTGCATAAATCAGGTTCTGTATTGACAAGAGCACAAACTACATCAGGCATTCAGATGGAAGTATGCCACTAACATCAACAGAGTAACAAAAGGTAAATTGGTTCATTACAGATACTGCTGTACAAGAAAAAGGGTATTTCAAGAGCTAGGCTGGTTGCTTTGAATGGAGTTCTGGGAGTTATCTCCATTAGCATCTGGTATTGCAGAAGGAAATGTTTCCATGAGAGTGGCTCCTACAAAATTTGCGAGGAAAGCCTTCTTGGTTTTCTAGAAAATATACCAGCTATTTAAACTAGGTAGTCCTGAGAATTATGGGTTTGGGATTTGTTTGTTTGTTTGTTTGTTTTAGAAAATCTGTAAGTCCATACCATGGCTCTACAGTCAGTTCTCAACCAAGGCGCTTGTTTGACAGAAACGTGTCTATATATTCTCAGTCATCCAGTAAACCATGAGGCTTTATGCTTTTATATGAAGTTTATTCTGTAAGAGGAAATAATGGAACACTGAAATTTTATTTTGAATAAAAGATATTTTAAGGTATGGTTGTTTTCCTCAATACCTTAGCAATATTAATTTGTCTGCTCTTTTGCAGCTTTGAAATCTTGCAGAGGAAGGCTAGAGCCCTAGGCATTTGGCAGCTTCTGTAGCATTAATGGCACTCAGCACTAACCACAGCATAGTGGGAGGTTAGCAGGGACCTCTGGAAGTCTGCTGCAGCCCCCTGCCCAGGCAGGGCCACCCAGAGCAGGCTGCCCAGGACCACATCCAGGCGGCTTTTAAACATCTCCAAGGAGGGAGACTTCATAGCCCCTAACTCTGTAACTCCAGTGCCAGTGCTCAGTCATTCTCACAAGTTCCTGGTGTTGTGACAAAACCTCATGTGTTTCAGCTTGTGCCCTATTGCCTCTTGTCCTGCCACTTGGCAACATTATAAAGAGCCTCACTCAGTTTTCTTTGTAGCCTCCCTGCAGGTATTTGTATACACTTGATAGATCCCCCCTGAATAAGTTACGTAGCATTAAACTGAACTGTTGGCATCAGCTGCTCTGTGGTCTTTTTGTGCTAATGTCTTGCAATGCAGATGCATGTTCATGACTTCTGTCTCCAAGTACACTGTACTGTCTTTTTGCGCACTTTTCAAAACCATGATATTTGAGTTTGCTATCAGTGGTACCTTGCATTAGATCCTCCAGCTGTGTTTTAAGGAGCTTTTTCATTTTGCCAGGCAGTTTTCATTTTGCCAGCCATTTCATTTTGCCAGTGGCAATGAAACTGTGGCAAGGAAGCATCAAATGGCAGATGAGTGTTTTTGGTGTTTAATAGGGAAACTATGTTAGTAAAAGAAACATGGAAGCAGCCATTTGAAGATACAAATCCACTTCTCTTGGAGAAAGAGAAGGATCTGGTAGTAAGGCTTGATGTTCCTGGAATGGTACTATTAAAGTAGTTCTCCGTCAATGCTGTAATGTTTTTGTGCTGTAATCTAGTATATATGCAACTTGTTCAGTTTCCGGACTGAAGGTTTTTGTTTTTTTTAGTATTTGTGGCAAGTCTTAAATGATCTGAACAGTTGGAAGCATAGGAGTAAACTGAAGTAGAAAGATATATTCAGGGACACCAAGGGAACAAAAGGACAAGAGTCATGTGTGTGTGTAGGAGAGATAATGATCTCAACCCTTTGATATATCATGAGCGTTTTAAGGTAATTGTACAATAACTATAGTAATTCTACAGGCAGTAGTCTAAAAATACAAAATTGGTGTATCAGGGGGAGAACTCAAACCAAAAATCCAGTTAAATGCTGTCCTGTTTTTTTTGTTGTTGCTTGGTTGGTTGGATTTTGCTCTCTTGTTGTTGTTTTGCTTCTGAATCTTTTGTCTGTATTCAGTTCTACCATTATGATCATATAAATCTGCCAGATAATAATAGTTACGTGGAGAGCCATTAGGGGGCCATATGTATCCAACTTATTTATAGACTGCAGGGGTTTTTGTTTGTTATTTTTTTTGTGTTTTTCAAATAAATCAACTTGGAAAACTATAGCCTTGCATATGTGTATTGCCTGTGTGTATATATAATCTTAATTTCTTTCCTTTGTTCACCTTTTACTGATCACATCTGTATATCGAAGGTTGTAATAACTGAATGATGCACATTTTTGGGGAGGCATTGTGGTACATATCTCTTAGCCTCTGTGATGAGTTATGTATATTTAAGAATATTTAAAATCTTGACTATATTGTCATTTGTTTCTCTGTAAATTTTATTTCTCTGTAAATTTCTTAATCTGTATATTAGATGGGTTATATTGCTACCATTTTTCTACAGTTTTAACGTTCAGTCAGTGAGTACTCGGGGAGGACATTCTCACGTGTAAGATACCAGAGACCAAGGCTCACCTTACTGCTGTCACAGATGTGCTGCTGGGCAGACAAGCCTATGCTACGGTATTATGGCAAAGATGCTGGAAGCACAGATACAAATAACCAAAACTAATAAGCTCACTGTATAGCACAGCGTTAACCTGGTTACTTTGCTCATAATGCTTCAACTAGTTGATCTAGAGGTAACTTTCTATTGTGCTGCATAGACATACCTTCTGTTTCAACTTGAACATGCCATTTAGTCCTTCAGTACCTCAGTCTTCCCTTTTCAAAAAAGGAGTCAGACTTATCTTAAATTAGTATCCCTGAGGAGTGAAAATTGCAAGGAGAAAGGCCATTTAAATAGGGAGAGCATATATACATTAGATGTAAATATGATGTAATACAGGCATTAAACTCACATACAGGAAATCTGGCAGAAGAGCATGACTTTAGACACTGCAGAATATTTGAACTACTTATGTTGTGCCTTAGTAGGTAAGTTTGTGACAGAGAAAATGTTAATTATTCATAGTGCTTTGCTGTACCATAAAACTTGATTTATTGAGACTATAATTTGTTCAAGTTGCATGTAGTAGGAAAATATATCAGAAGTAATTAATTGTATTCAGGATGCGATGAAGTAGATCTATCCACAGAGGACAATTGAAAACAGTAGCGGTGTGGTATTGATTGCCTTTCAGAGGGAAAAAAAAATCTTGTCCCATTTCTAAATGTTAACAATTCAGAGAGAAAAATTCCCACTTGGGAAGAATGCTTTCCAGGTTGCTTCATTGCCAGGTGTTTGACATTGAGTGGAGCCTTAGATGAATGAAGCTTATGGCAGCTTTTGGAAATGACCGACTCCGGGGAATCTCGGCTTCCTGCTGTGAAAGTTTCTATTTTCAAAGCACATCAGTTTCAGTGGGAATGTTCCAGTGGTCCCATATGCTACTTCTGACAGAGAGGGAAGTTTTTAACCTGAATATGAGACAGCTACTGAAGAGGTTCCCTTGCTGCTAACAAAATGAATTTCAATATGTTGCCAATGAGCAAGCGGTATGTTCCCAACTGCTGATGGAATTTAAGTCCATCAATTATTAATAGAAATTTTGCTTTGTTTTCCTTTTTGTCTTTTCCCTTTTAACTCCAGTACCTGCTACTGCTAGGACTTCGCAGGTTCTGAAGCTGAAAAAGAATCACCCAAACAATATGCTAGTTTGCTTTGAAACTCTTGCTGTATTTTCCTCCCCTCCCTCGTACGCTCTCTCCTTGACCTAGCAGCAGGAAGCCTTTGTCTGAGGTGTTCATCTGGAACAACTTTTCCACACTTGTTTTCATGTTCTGTTAGATTACAGGGCAGCAGGCCTACCTTTGAAGCTCCCTTCTCTTTTGTTTCTTTGCAGTGCACTCCAGTAATTAACTTTGTCCTTCTTTTATTTGTTCCAGTCAATCGCAGTCCACTCTGCTGAGCATCTTCTCCCAGGAGTACCAGGTTAGAAGTTTTCTCCTTTGTGAGGGTTGACAGGTGCCTAATTGAATGATGAATGTCCCTTTATTTCTTTGTAATTGAACTGCCAGCTTTCTGATTGGTTTGGAGGATGTTCCCTTTTCCACATCAAGTACCGCCTGAGTCTCAGTGGATGGCTGCCAAGCCTACCCATCCATCTGTCTAATAACATCTAGCCTTTGCTTATTTGGTGGACCTGTAATAAATTATGCTAAACCATTATTATTCTGACAATAATAATTTCCCTGTGTTGCGTGGTTCCATGTGCTAAATGTTTGCTGACTTGCACTGTCAGTGCTGCTTTCCATTGCTGACAGAGATGATGATAAATGACCATTGCCGGAGTGGCAGAAGGCAAGAGAGGCAGAAAATGGAGTCATTTATCATGAGATGACAGATGTCAGTCAAGTGGCAAGTCTCTATGGAATTACTTTTTGTAGTTTTTCAAATAAGTTGTTTTTAAGCAATGTTCTTCCTGGTTAAAAATGCCAATTGAATTGTAAAACTAGAGTGCACCAGACTTAGATGGAATTGAATTGAGGGAAAATTAATACAAAGGTTGAAAGAGAGAACAAGTTTTTCTTTGCCCTCTGCAGCCTTCAGTATACTTATTTAGATTCAATTATTATGACCTTATTGGCTTTTACATATATGGTACATTGCAGTACAGTCTGAAGACATTCAATTCAATAGGTAGATTGAACATCATTTCTGTATAGAATCTAAAAAAGTAGTTCAGTTTATATATCAAAGCGTAGCCAAGAAGCATGTGTTTGGACAGTCATGCTTTCTGTGTTTTCATCTATGACACATTTGTATGAGCATTTGTTTTTCTTTTGTTTTTCTAGAAACAAATCAAAAGAACACATGCCAAGCATCACACTGCTGAAGCTGTTGAAACTTACTACCAAAGGTATGACCTCCCCGCCTCAGTTAAGAGTATCTTCGTAACTACTAGTTGCTATGGCAATTACAAGTAAATTAGCTTCTTAGTTTATGAAGACAATTTTTGTATTAACCTTTTTTTTTTAGTGAAAGTGCAGAAAATTTTCAGGTTCTGGTCAGGCTTATCAAAAGAGTTATACTTCCTTGGCTTTAAGTCCAAATAAGCAAATATTATTCTTTAGAGCGTATGTGGTAATGTCCATTATATATTGCGTATAGTTTCTAATTATGGGATTTCAGTATGAAGACTAACATTGACGATAAATTCCTTGCAGTGAGGAAGCTTCTTCTGTTGCAGTTGCTTGTACTTTTAAAAACAATAGTTGTATTACATTACAAAAAGTTACATATTAAATTAGTCTATTGCCAGCTTCAATTTTTAGATCACTCCTGTTTTATCAACAGAAGTGTCAGAAATAGCTTTTAAGGGAGAATGAAAACCTTTATGTTATTTTTACAATATTCTACAATTATTTACATCTTAAGCTAATAAAATATTTGCTACATCTTATAGTTTGTCTGTTAGTTCCATAAGCTTTACTTAAAATATTGCAATGACATAATTGGGGCATAATGATAACTGGTAAAAATATGCAATTAAAATATTACTTTGTAGACTGACATATCTGAAGAGCTTGCATGGCAAGTGAGTTCATACTTGTGATTATACATGTCTGATATTTATGATTAATGTTAATCTATATGAATGAGGAAAATGAACAAAAAGCCTCCATTTGTAAACAATTAACTCCTCTGTGCTTCTGCAAAATCATATATTTAAAACCTAAGGGCAGCCTGATGATACTAGACACTGGTTTAGAAAATCTGGTGTGAATTGTGTTCTTTTAGGGGCTTGATTTTCTTTATTTTAGTAGTTGTATTGTTGTGTAAAAATGTTTCTGTGATGATAGTGTTACCAGTTCCATTAACATAAACCTGGAACACAGAACCAGGTTTTGCTTTTGCAAAGTAGAAATGTTAAGAGCACCAGTAGGGTTGTAGGTATGATTACGTTTGGTTCCCATCAGGTAGGAGGATCTATCTGTCTATGTCTCTTCCTGCACTGTCTGAAGTATGATAGCAGTACATAACTGATGCGTTATGTATGAAGCTATATGGTGGTGGTAGGAAAAATCTTTCTTTATGCTATTTCTGGGTTTTTCATATTGCAAATATATTAGCATGGCCAAGTAGACCGCACATTTTCAAATCAGAGATGTTCTGGTTAATAGTTAGAAAACTCATCTCAGTCCTGTTTTAGGAGATTTACAGCGTAGTAGGTTTTGTAAGCTGCAGTGGCAGTGTTCTTGAGTCAGAAACCAGTTTGAAATGCTACAAGCATAAACATGACACATATCTTCTGATCTACTCTTTTGTAGCATCCATCAGTTGTACAGTGTGCATGGTATTCTCCATCCTATTCCCTCCCACATACAAACAGATAATTGTGTTTCTATTGCTTTTCTCTGTCTGAAGCTATTTTTGAATGTAGTCATTTCCAGTGGTCCCTGTTAGAAGCAGGTAGAATTGCAGTTGAGTGGAGTAGTTCATGCTGTTCTGCTGAGACTAGTTAAATTTGGGCAAACAAAGCCAAGTTACAAGAAGTTTCAGTGAACTTTTCAGAACAGTATTGCCATCAGCATGTGAAACCTGTTAGTCCATAATGGAATTGCTAGTAGCATTGGAAATAACTGAGAGAAAATTACTCTGTTATTAGAGGAAGCTTTGGCATTCAATCAGCTTCATGCATGTTTTAGAACATTAGTAGTCTCAAGCAGTTCTTCCTGGTTAATTATTTTGTTTGTGAACTCGTTTTTTTCCCCCCATCCATTATAAGCTTTTTAGTGTTTAAGTACACATGAGGCAACTTACTTTGTGTTTTTACGTAGGTTACCTTTATTGCTGAAAAAGGTTACAGCAATAAGCTTGTATTGTTTCCTTTATTCATTAAGCCCCAGAATAACTTGCAAGCAAACAGGCCTCTCATCCTCTGCAGTTTCGTGTAGAGGTTTTACACCCATTTCACAGAAAGTTAACATGATTTAAAAAAAAAAAAAAAAAAAAAAAGTCTGTAACTAATGAGCAGGAGAGGCTTCTGATAGATAGATAATGACAGAGGTAGAAAGGCTGTGGCCTTCTAATGATGTCAGTAATGATTTGCTATATGAATAAAGATACGATAAATGAGCAGGTTCAAATGTTGATAACTATTGTTCTTTTCCAGATGGCTACAAAACACAAAGTGGCTTCCAATAATATAACTTCCTCCCTGCAGATCCTGAGTATTGGACTTTCTGTCATCCTTTATAGATCCTAATTCTTCTTTTAATATTTCTTCCTTTAATATTTTTACAATAATAATTTAATTGTTAGACTCTGATTTCAGTGATATAAGCCTTTAGTATGCAAACTATTACCTACTATTACCCTGGTTGATAAAATCTGTGATAAAACTTTGGAGTGTACGTTTTTGTGCACAGTAGTAAATTGAATAAGATGTACAGTGTTTTGCACCTGCATATCACAGAATCACAGAATCACAGAATTTCTAGGTTGGAAGAGACCTCAAGATCATCGAGTCCAACCTCTGACCTAACGCTAGCAGTCCCCACTAAACCATATCCCTAAGCTCTACATCTAAACATCTTTTGAAGACTTCCAGGGATGGTGACTCCACCACTTCCCTGGGCAGCCTGTTCCAGTGCCTCACAACCCTTTCAGTGAAGAAGTTCTTCCTAACATCCAGCCTAAATCTCCCCTGGCGCAACTTAAGCCCATTCCCCCTCGTCCTGTCACCAGGCACGTGGGAGAACAAGCCAACCCCCACCTCACTACAGCCTCCTTTAAGGTATCTGTAAGGTATCTCCCCCCTTCTATCACAAGGTTTGGGGACACACTCATTCTGGACTAAGATATCTGACTACCTATAACACAAATATTCCTATTATAAGAAAAAACAACTCCATTATAACATGGAGAGCATGGCAAATTTTGCTAAAAGGTTGAAATCCTAGAGTTACCCTAAAAGACAGTTGAAGATCAGATGGAACCCAAAATGTTTACTGGGAATAATAGAGATTTCTTGTCTGTTATGGATCTATAAATAATACAGGTATAAGTTATTTGTAGGATATTAAGCCACTTTTTTTTTTTAAGACTGTTTTATTGATTTATTGATTTTTATTATTTTTTTAACCAATGATTTAATTGAGTTTGATATATCTTGCAGATGAATAAATAGGAGTCAATGCTGGAGAGTTGGTGATTGTCTAAAATACTTATTTCTTAAAATATGTCTCATCAAATACTCTGCACTGGAGTATTTTCCCCTAAATGAAGAGACTCACAGGGGATACTGATATGTATAAACTGGCCTTTTCTTGCCACTACAGAATTACCTGTCTTTGTCTTGTCTAGGTACCTGAATGGGGTGATGAAAAATGCAGCTGCCCCTGTGTTACTGGAGCTGGCCAATGAGGTAGTAATCTTCACTTTTTTCTTTAATCTTCCAGTGTAAAACCTAAGGGGCATATCTATAGTGACTTTACTGAGAAATGTAATTAACCTAAAAAAAATGGTTTCCAGGCACATTAGACATTTAAAATTGTTCCCCAGTCTGTTAGTACTTATAATAATTAGACAAAAGCCTCATTTATTAATAAATCAGTTAATGTAATTAGTCTTCTAACTTAAATGAGAATGTGTGAGAAACTCTGAATTTCTGTTTTGTTGGAAATTTCAGCCAAAACATAGATCTTTAATGCACAAATTTACTGAAGGTTCTTGCTAATTTGCTGAAAGTTCCTTGATTAAATGAAGTTGTATCAATTATTGTTGTTTCCTTGTGTTTAATAACAAACCCTATTTTAAGATTATTTTTTTTTTAGTTGGAAGGGTTAAAAAAGTTAATTTTCTTGACTCCTTTTATTTCAGTCCATACAAGTTAGAGGATGGCTAATGAGGACTGCTTAGTGTAAAGCAATTAAGCAGAATAAATTCTTCAGTATAGCCATGTCCTAGAAAAGCTGATGTATGAAAAGTTTGGGACTGTTGCTATTAGAGTCTGACAAATGTATTGATGCTGTTCATTAACTAGAATATGAACCTACCTTGGGATGCAAGGAAGGTGTTCTTTGCATTAAGAAATGTTCTCTAAAGCTACCTCAAAGAAGATGTAAAAAGTTTGAAAGTGTGTTGGCAAGCCTCCTAGAGAGAAAAAAAAAATGTACCTCTTAAGTTCTAAAATATTTATTTACAATAGTAATAACAATACAATAGCTCCATGGAACTGCTTATGCAACCCTCAAAGGGATAGAATGAAATGTATGCTGTTTTTGTGCTGCATTTTAATAGAAAATGTAGGAAGGGGGCAGAAAATGAGTGTTTGCATTAAAAATGATATGGCACTATGAACATTAAGTGTTGCAATAGCAGCAAGTTCTACACGTTACATTAGTAAGAGAATGGTTTCTTTCTCATGTACATTGCTGCATCTAGTAAATGAGCAATTACCTATCAATTACTAGAAGGTTTTAATGGTCTGTGAAGTGTCCACATATCCTGATCATACAGTTAGCATAGAGTAAAGGATTTATTTTATATTAGTAGTGATAAGTAGCTTTTTCTTTATTTTTTAAGCATTTCTGGAAAAAATAGGTCTTAAAATACATTCTGTTCTCACTACTTTACATAAAGAAGTACCATCTCATTAAGAATTTAGGTAAACAACTTGATTCATGATATATTGCACCCATATTATAAGGGAACTGTCATAAAATGTTTCAAGCACAAAGTAATATAGTAATATACTGGTTCTTTGTATATTTTTTCCCATTGATTTAGAGATTATGCATATAATTTCTGACTCTAGTGAGCGTATCTTTGTTTATGTTATACTAATGCATCTTTGCAATTCAGATCAAAGATTTCTGCAGTTCAGAAATAAATAAGAATTAAATCTAAGAGGAAGAGATGATATACAAAGAACTTATCTGCTTCTGATTTCATAGTAGCAGGTATATAAGAAAGGCAA
This sequence comes from Netta rufina, assembly GCF_964035555.1. Classification (NCBI taxonomy): domain Eukaryota; kingdom Metazoa; phylum Chordata; class Aves; order Anseriformes; family Anatidae; genus Netta; species Netta rufina. Next base: position 24,986,297 of record NC_140128.1, read on the forward strand.
TGCATTTTGTGACTGCTGCCTAATGCATTAGGGAAATGTGGCAATAACCAGCCCCAGATTACTGCTTCCAAACAATCAAGCTGCCATTTTTATATGATAGTTAATATTTAAATGACATACTCTTGCATCTGCTGACAATTGATGTAATGGTAATACTTTATGAGTCAATATATATTTAATCAGTGGAAACTGTAAAAATTGATGAGAAATATATAACATAGGTGCATTACAGTGTGTAGCAACCTTGTTAAATAGGAACAGCACCATAGTACTATCTTTTGGGTTTGAGGTGGTTTTGTTGTTTGTAAGTGGTTTTTGTTTTTCTTCTGAGGATTTGTGAGACTACTTTTAAATTATTATTTTTTAAGTTTATCTGCCACCTGCTTCATGTTGTATATCTAGTGAAAAACGACTAAAATAAATCTCATTTTTGTTAGATAGGAATAATAAAATTAGTCACTGTTCTCTTCATACAAATATTTTCATGTGAGATTTGAAGCACTATGAATTTTACTTACATGCTAAATTCTGACGTGAAGCATGATGGCCCTATTTCAAAGAAAGATGGACACATGATTAATATGAAAATTAGGGAGATGCAAGTACCTGAACTAATAAGGTAGTCCTTATTCAGGCTGGACTACCTTCAGTAATTTCACCATTTTTCATGTGTCAGCTCTGATGTGGGTTACTGGAAATAAGCAGCTCCGTGGAAAGCGTTTCCCTTCTTGGGGAATTTAAGGGCATCCAAGTACATACATATTTGGAAAAAATACATGCACAAATGAAACCACCTTTTTTTGTCTAGTTATTAAATCAAGCTACATTTTTTGTATCAATATTGAACTTGAAAACATGTTAAGAAGAATTCACTGTGACAATTTATGAGCAAGGTTTAGCTTCTCAATGTTAAAATTCTGATTCACTGGAGTATTATAATGGTATCTAAAAAACTATTCTAATTTCAGGTGGAACTACACCATATAATTTCCAATACATATAAATCACATTAAAGTTGAGGAAGAGCTTTGTTTAGAGGGAAAAGTTAAATTCTAAAGAAATTTTTACCAACTCCAGCACATCTGTTGGAGGTGAGTTAGTCAGCAAAACTAAGGAAGATCTGTTGATGATATTAAGGCTATGTCATGTCACTTGATGGGTGCTGCATATTTACAGCAAAGGATCAACACTTCTTTTCCTTGTTAGGTAACATTACAAAAGTGATTTTATAGCCATCTTTTACAAAAAAAGTGGTTCAAATACAAAGCATACAGACATAAAAAACAGTAATGTATGTTATTTGCCTAGAATATCACTACTAATGTTATAAAGTTCTGATACGTTTTAGATATTTGTCACATCCCTACTTACTTTATTTGTTAGATATATTACACTTCAAACATAAAAATAACATAATCACACACAGATACATCTTCATAGCGCATGGAAAAAAAAATGAAATCAAAAACTCAAATACTTAATTACATGTTGACATAAAGTAAAATTGTAGATTCTCAGATGAAATTTGGTTTTCTGATGGTTACTGTGGATTGCTGCTACCTCTTTGATTCAAATAGTTGAACTTAATTGGGAAAAACTACTAATTTTTCATATGTTTTTGCACTTTATTTTTAATAATCTACAAGGAGATTACAGTGCTGACAAAGTGTGCATCTTAAAGTAGTTACTTCCCCAAATTCTCTTTTTATTTCTGTTGAGGTTAGGTGGACTTTGCCCCATCACTGATGGCCCGTATTGTGTTAGAAAGATTTCTGCAAGAACGAGAGCAAGCCATCCGTAAGTATCTTTGCTGGGTTTCTTCCTTTGTGTTTTTTAAATTTTAGAGTATT